>NC_139037.1:53894626-54494626 GCF_964662115.1 Mustela nivalis | reverse complement strand
ACCTGAGCTCAACCAACTGAGCGACCCAGGCGCCCCTTCTTTTTACTTTTTAACATGGCTAGCAGAAATTTTGAAATTACATGTGGGACTCACATTATATTTCAAATGGACATCGCTGGTCTAGCACATAGGTGATACCCAATTCATACAATTTGAATTGATTAGATGTGATTAAATTAGCTGGGGGTTGATGCTGGGAATCACGTAAAGTGTAATGAGAAAATTGGCCACAAGGGGACGCTCACACCCGGATGAAATTCTCCCCTCACTCCCACCTGAGTCTCACCCTTGACTTCCTGTGGCCCTCGCCCCCCCAGAATTAGCCACCTATAATCCTAGCTAATGCCATGGAGCCATTTGAGATAAGAACTGAGCTATCTATGAATTTGATGGTCTTTCCTCTTCCTCCATTACTATGCCCCATGTAGCCAGTGAGTCAAGGGACTATTTGCCCAAAAAAGTTTTCAGAAGGGGATGGAAAACAAAGGTAGGAGAACAAAAACTGTAAATCCCCCAGCTTCTAAGCACCAAATCCTCAGGTCCAGGTGCAAGGCAGGAAGAATCAGGAAGCAGAACCGGTTTTGTTTCTCTGGTAATGCCTCCACGTTCAAGTGCAATTTGGTAAAACTTAGTTAAATCAAGCATCTCCAGATTTCAGAGTCTGGCAATTCCATTTTTTTTTTTTTGAGGCGGAGGCTGAAGAAATTCTCACACTCACCCACTAGGGGGCTAAGTGTTCATCACAATGTTGTTCATGGCGGGTGTGTCAAAGGCAACCTGGTGTCCCTCACCAGGGAGGAGGAGGTGCCCCAGAGTGTCCAGGGCAGAGGATTCTGCAGCCACCAGAAGCAACAGACATGCCTGCACCAAGAAGGCTGGGTTGGAGTGACAATAGTAAGAAACAGAGCCAGACCTCCCACCCAGTGCTACTGATATAACTTTAAGATCCATCTATCCCAACCAAAAATACACAATGCGTAAGAACACCTACGAACAAAAGGATACAATAAACACGACAGTGGCAGCTCTAGCAAGAAAGCAATGTGAAGTCACTAAATTGGAAATAAATCAAACTAACACCTGCTTTGTGTGAACCAGGTGGTTAAGTGTACTGCTGGGGTCAGACTGCCTGTGCTTGAATTAATTAATAATTAAGCTCTTTCACTTAATCACTGGGTGGCCTCAGGCAAATTAGGTAACTCACGGTGCCATAGCTGCCTCATCCATAAAATGAAATGACAAGTGTCCCTACATTATGGGGTTATCCCAAGGATTAAATAAGACAGATAGTGTTTAGAGTAGTACATACCAAACACTATCGAAGTGCTGGCTATTTTTATAAGCTTTACGAAATGAAGATTATGATTTACTTAATCTTTGCACCTGAGGTTATTAAAAATGGAAGGGAGGGGTGCCTGGGTGGTGCAGTTGGTTAAGCCTCCAATTCTTGGTTTCAGCTCAGGTCGTGATCTCAGGGTTGTGAGATCGAGTCCTGCTTTGAGCTTCACATTCAGTTCAGAGTCTACTTTTTCCTTCTGTCCCTCTCCCCCCAAATAAATAAATAAATAAATAAATAAATAAATAAATAAAAGTTTAAAAAGTTAAAAAAAAAAAAGGAAGGGAGGGGGGACTTTGGAGCTGGGGAGGGGAAAGAGATTCAAGGACAAGGGGAAACAATAGATCTGGAGGTGAACATGGGGGCTTCTGAGTGTGGCAGGGGTGAAAGGACATGAAAGATGCCTGTATTAGTCAGGGTGGGCTAGATTATGCTTCTGTAACAGGCAGTCTCAAAATTCAGTGGCTTAAAACAGAAAACTTATTTTTTACTCATGTCATTATGGCTGGCTGGTCAAGACTCTGGCAGAGAGGGAAAAAAAGAAGAAAACCCACATTCATTCTTAAAAGTTTCCACCCACAGATGACACCTGCTCCTTGGCCAAATTGAGTCTCCTGGCCATACCATACTTCATGAGCATGAGGAAGAGCAACCCCTCATGTATGCAGAAGGACTGAGAGTTGAAATATTTGTGAGCAGCTTGAATGACTGGCTCGAAGCCCAGTTTAAGCTTAGGGATCTGAGGGCTGAGACAACTTGTCCCTCAAGTCTGGGACTGGCTCAGAGAAGTTCTATTATACCACTATGGTGGGCAGTGTAATAGTCCCCTATCACTGTAACAACAACAAAAAAAATCTAAACACAGTGCCTACAAATAATGATAAGCACTTGTTATCTCACAGTTACTGTGGGTCAGGAATTAGGAAGTGGCTGAGCTTGTACACCATGCTGGCTCAGAGACTCATGATATCAGCCTGGGCTGTAGTCATCTGAAGGCAAGACTGGGGCAGGAGAAACTTCCTTCACTGTGGCCCCCTCACAAGCTGGTACTGGCCCTTGGCAGAAAGCCTCAAATCCCTGCTCTTACAGGCTTCTCAAAGGTCCACAAGGTATACCAGCTGGTTTCTTCCAGAGTGAACATTTCAAGAGAAATCCAGACAAAGGGGCCATGTCTTTTGCGACCTAGCCTCCAAAGCTGCACACCATTACTTCTACCACGTTCTATCGATTGGAAGCAAGACATGGAGTCTGGCTCACATCGCAGGAAAGGGCGATTAGCTCCAACCTTTGAAGGAAGGGGGACCCAGGCAGCCAGGGGGAATGGTGGAGTATGTCTTTGGCTATGGAAAAGCCTGTACCTGTTGGATAGGCTCAGGAGCATTATAGGAAATGTGGTAGAGATTGCTAATTGACACCAAAATCTGGTCCCCCTTGAGCACATACAAGTCCCACACATTATTCTAGTTACTCATGTTTAATCTAAGTAATTCTTCTGAAAACCCCGTGAGGTAATAAAACAACACCTAACATTTATGGAGCACATATTACATGCCACACATTATCCTAACTATATTTTACATGCTTCAACTCATTCAGTCTCACAACAACTCAGTGAGACAGGTATGGTTTTGACCTGCATTGATAAATGGGAAAACTGAGGACCTGAGAGGTTAAGTAATGATTCTAAGGTGGCACAGCTGGTGAGTTGCGAGAGCTGGGATTTGAACCCAGGCAGTCCGAATCCCGGGGCCATGCTCTTGACCACTACACTATAGTAGAAAAGAAAACAGGGTATGCTTTGTGCACACATTGCTGCTGTAAAAAGTTGCACCTGTGGCTCCAAAATTTTCGGAGGGTTCACTGTGCTCCATGAACCTCCTAGAGTAATTGACATAATGTAGTGTATCGTCTAAACAAAGGCAATCTTGAGCACCTTTAAGCCGCACAGAGCTTTAAAAAAAATCCTTATTTGACAGATGCAGAAACTGAGGCTTAGCAGGGTCGAGCTGCTCCTGCTGGGCTCTGTGGGTAGGGACAGAAGCAGGAGTGGGGCCAGGCAGCCCGGAATAGGTCACTACAGTCCTGGGGGGCCATGCTAATGGCCTGGTTTGGCGTTGGTGGGAGGCTGAAAGGATGCCAGGGAAACTGTTGGAGGGATTTGGCGTTGAGCCCAGAAGAGGAGGCAAAATTAGAGGAGGCAGCTCCTGGGTTGGGTGGGGGTAGGTTGGGGTTGCAGGGGAGGGGGTTGGGAAACAGTGTTGGTGAGGTGGGGAGGGGTGGGGGGAGTGGTAGGTGGGTGGGGGAGAGTTGGGGTGCAGTGGGGGAGGGGCGGGTTTGGTGGGGGGGTTGGGGATCCGTGTTGGTTTGGGGGGATGCATTGGGGGTGCTGTCCCACAGTCCACCACCCAGGCCCAGCCCCCTCTCCAGTCCACATCGTGTGGTTACAGAAGCAGCGTTTGTCCTCATGTGCTGGTGTGGGAAGATAAATTGGGACAATTACTTTGGAAACGGTCTGGCAGGACCCAGGAGGTCTGGCCAGTGCCCATCCTCTTGCCCTTGTGTGCTCTGTTAGAAGGGTGTGCGCAGGTGTCCTCATACCAGGCGCGGACAGCCACGCCCTTCCTAAGGATCCCAAGCCAGGAACAATCCAGATGTCCATCACCAGGAGACTTGCTGCACAAACGCACAGAGCTTTTGCAGATTAATAAAAGGGCATTGCCGTTCCTCAGTTTTCTAGTGACTGGTTGGCAAAATCACGTGTTGCAGCTTTGTGGTTCTTAAAATATTTCAGACATTCGTCAACTATGAACTATCTTAACCTCACTGTCTTGCTAGATCGCTGGCGTTGTACCTTCCCCGATGCCGGCCCTCCTCTTCACACAGGGACACATACTTCCTGTCCGCTCTGCCTAACAGTGTTCATTTGGGTCTCCAATGTTCTGTAAACACTGCCTTCCTCCCGGCGGGGCCCTGGACCCCTAACTCCTGGGTGAAAACGGTCCAACCTTGGACCATTCAACCACCAGAAGAAAATTGTTTTAATTGACAGTTGCAGAAATGTGGCATGGTTTTACATTGATCGTTTGCTAATGCAATCGGCGGTATTTTGCATGTATGACAACACATCCTTGGATCATAAAAACAGAACAAAATCCACACGGTGGCACGTTCCTCCGATTCATTCATGCCACATGGCGCTGGGACAAATGGTCACCAGCCACACACCATGTTAGATGCATTTCTTACACATGACTTCATGTCAAAGAAGTCACACAAAGGAAATGAAATCGGAGATTGCATTGATGGAAAGCTCAGAACAGGCCAAAGCCAACCACGGGATCAGGTAAACAGACCAGGAAATGGGGGGAGGGGCCAGGAGGAGGGGGCGCAGGGTTCCCCTTTGTGACCAGCTGGTGACTACAAGGGTTTTTCATTTTACAGCTGTCAACTAAGCTACAAGTTGTGACTTCTAAAATCAATTACATATTTTATTCTTAGAGGAAGGATAATTGCCTGCCATGATCTGATCTCCATCTTACAAAATTGTAGTAAAATACACACAACACAGAATTGACCATGGGGACTGTTTTTATTTATTTATTTATTTAAAAGATTTATTTATTTATTTATTTTGAGAGAGAGTGAGCGAGGGAGCACAAAAAGGCAGGAGGGTCAATGGGAGAGGGAGAAAGAGAATCTCAAGCAAGCCCCAGGCCCAGTGCAGAGCCCTATTCGGGGCTCGATCTCACCACCCCGAGGTCATGAACTGAGTCGGAATCAAAAGTCAGGTGCTTAGCTGACTGAGCCACCTGGGTGCCCCTATTTTTTTCCTAAGTTTTATTTATTTAAGTAATCTCGACACCCCACATGGGGCTCGAACACACACAATCCTGAGATCAAGTGCCACATGCTCTTTTGACTGAGCCAGCCAGGTCATTTTAAAATTTTAAAAAAAGATTTTGTTTATTTATTTGACAGAGAGATCACAAGTAGGCAGAGAGGCAGGCAGAGAGGGGGGAAGTAGGCTCCCTGCTGAGCAGAGAGCCCGATGTGGGGCTCCATCCCAGAACCCTGGGATCATGACCCGAGCTGAAGGCTGAAGCTTAACCCACTGAGCCACCCACGTGCCCCCAGGTACCCCCCACTTTAACCATTTTTTACAGTTAACCATTTTTCACTACAGTGGCCATTAAGTACATCACCATCATCCGTCTCCAGACCCATGAGATCCTAAATCTCCATTCCCGCTCCCCTCAGCCTCTGGCATCCAATATTTTATTTTCTGAGTCTCTGAGTTTAACTACTCTAAGTACCTCGTATGAGTGGAGTCAGGAAGTGTTTGCTTTTTTGTGACTGGCGTATTTCACTCAGCATGATGTCCTCAGGGTTCTCGCTGTTGTGGCAGGTGGCAGAATGTCCTTCCTTTTTAGGTGGATTACTATTCCCCCGGATGGAGAGACCACATTTTGCTTATCCGTTCATCTGTCAACAGACCCTTGGGTTGCTTGCTTGCATGTTACATGTTCTATAGCTTTCTGGTTCTGTGTTGCATTTGGCAGCAAAAAAAGCTTTAAAAAATAATGTGCAGTGCTGTTTGCTGGGTAAAGAGCACACACACACACACACACACACACACACACAGTGGCCTGGGCCTGGGTGTCACCTTGAGACAGAGGTGGGGCCCGTGACCTGTCTCCCAGGGCATTTCTCACACCCACAGGGTGGGGCGAGGTCACACCTACCCACCAGCTTCTCTCCACTTCAGTCACCAACCCTGAGGGAGCTACACCACCTCTGCTCAAACTTCAGCTCTGGGTGGCCTCTGGGGCCAGGACACCTCAGGAAATTCAGCACCCTCCCCAGCCCCGGGGCTTCTCTGCAAACAGCTGGGCTAGTGAGGCGCCCCCAGGCTGTCTGCCCTTCTGCAATCCCAGCTGTCCTCCCCATCCTCCAGCTCTGTGCCTCACTGTTTTTCTTTTTGTCTCTCCCTCTCTGTCCCTGATCTCTAGATCGCCATCTTTTGGTGCTTTTTTTTCTTGGCTTGCTTTTCCTTTTCCTTTTTCTGCCTTCCTGCCTTGCTTTGACCTGTGTTCAGGGAGCCACCCACTTTCTGTGTGACCTTGGGCAAGAACCTTGGCCTCTCTGTGCCCTCCCAACTGAGACACTACTGACATTGGAGAGGCCATCCTGTGCACTGTCATCTCTTGGCCTCCACCTGCCAGATGCAAATAACACTCCACCCCCGCTGTGACAGCCACCGAAGTCTGTAAGCTGTTGCCACGGTCCCTCATTTAAGAACCAGTGAGTAAACATTAGTCTCCAGAGTGAAGTGATCAAGAGAATGGGGGGAGTGAAGACCTAATCACAATGTACAGCTTTGGAGTTTCAAATGACACCATCAAAAAAGTGAAATGATGGGGTCACCTGCCTGGCTCAGTCGGTAGAGCATGCAACACATGATCTCAGGGTCATGAGTTCAAGGCCCACATTGGGCATAGAGCTTACTTAAAATTACATTATATTAAAAAAAATGAGGGGCTGGGGCGCCTGGGTGGCTCAGTGGGTTAAGCCACCACCTTCAGCTCAGGTCATGATCTCAGGGTCCTGGGGTCGAGTCCCGCATCGGGCTCTCTGCTCAGCAGGGGGCCTGCTTCCCTTCCTCTCTCTCTGCCTGCCTCTCTGCCTGCTTGTGATCTCTCTCTGTCAAATAAATAAATAAAATCTTTAAAAAAAAATGAGGGGCACCTGGGTGGCTCAGTGGCTTAAAGCCTCTGCCTTCAGCTCAGGCCATGATCTCAGGGTCCTGGGATTAGGCCCAAGATCGGGTTTTCTGCTCAGCAGGAGCCTCTTCCCTTCCTCTCTCTCTGCCTGCCTCTCTGCCTATTTGTGATCTCCCTCTCTCTCTCTGTCAAATAAATAAATAAAATCCTCAAAAAAAAAAATGAATTCCACCCATAGGATGGAAGAACATACTTGCAAATCACAATCATGATAAGAGACTTGACTTATATCCAGTATATAAAACAGACTCTAACAACTGAAAAAATAAATAACCCAATGAAGAAATGAGCAAAGAACTTGAATAGACATTTCTCCAGAGTTGATCTAGAAATGGTCAAGAAGCACATGGAAAGAGGCTTCATGCCATTAGTCGTCAGGGAAACACTAACCAAAACCTCGGCGAGAGACCATCTTTCACACTGGGATGGCTGTAATCAAAGAGTCAGGTGCTCCTAAGTGTTGGCCAGAATGTGCAGAGACTAGAACTTTCATGCATCACTGGTTTAGGGGTAAGATAGTGCAGCTGCTCTATAAAAATGGTCTGGATCTTCCTCAAAAAGTAAAACATAAAGCTTTATGTTATGACCTATGACCTATGACCCAGCAATTCTGCTCCTTGGTAAATATCCCAAAGCTTTGAAAGCCTATGTCCATGAGAAAGAGTGTGCACGCATGTTCACAATCATTGGGAGGGGAAAATGGCCCAAATGCCCACCAACTGATGAATGGATAAACAAAATGGGGCCCATTCACGCAGTGGAATATTATTCAGCCACAAAAAGCAATGATGCCGTGACACACACTATAACAGGAATGAATGGTGAAAATGTTATGCTAAGTGAAAGAAGCCACACTTGAAAGACTTTGTGTTGTAGGATTCCATTCATATGAAATGTCCAGAATAGGCAAATCCTTAGAGACAGAAACCAGAATCATAGGGACCGAAACCCTGGTGGTCAGGGCCTGGGGGCTGGGGGGACAGGGGAGCAATTGCTATTGAGTGCGGGGTTTTTTTAGAGGTTATATTTCTTTCCCTGAACCTCAGTGTTCCCATCTGTAAAATGAGGCTAATATTAGTTAGTACCTCTACAGCACTTTTTCTGTGAGGGGCAAATGAGATGATGCTTTTAAAGTCCTTGTCCCATAAGTGTGAGCTGGAAGCAGCAGGAGAGATAACCTGTTGGATCCCCTCAGCGATTCTGATTGATGGGATGCCTGGGTGGCTCAGTTGGTTAAGCGTCTGCCTTTGGCTCAGGTCCTGATTTCAGGGTCCTGAAATCGAGCCCTGTGTCAGGCTCCCTGCTCAGCAGCAAGTCTGCTTCTCCCTCTCCCTGCTGTTCTCCCTGCTTGTGCTTTCTTTCACTCTCAGATAAATAAATAAAATCTTTAAAACAAAAAACGAAAGAAATTCTGATTGGTAAAGACTCAGCCTCCTTCCTCTCCTTCTCTTCCTGGCCCTAGTCTCCTCCTTGGCTTTGGTCTCCCCATTCCAATCTATTCCCTCCAGGGCTCCAGAGCTGACCCTGCTCCTCCTTTGTGTATAGCCTTCCCATGGCTCCCTACTGCCCCCAGGACAGCCTGGTGGACAATGGAGACACCTGGCCATACTCTCCCTTGCATCACATTCACTGTAGACCCAAGCACTCAGGGATGGCCTGACTCACAACCCTACACCCTTGACCATGCAGGTTTCCTCTGCCTTGAATGCCCTCCGCATTCTCTCATTCTCTTCCTGCCCAGTGAACTCAGTTCTGGGCTGAAGTCACAGCCTGGCACATGCCCTTTGACCTAGTGATTCCAATTCTAGGAAGTCAGCCTTCAAATAACACCCATACATGAGCTCAGAGAACTAGGCACAAGGACATTTGTTCACTGTGGCACTGCTAATCATGGTGGAGGAGCGAATAACCTAAACGTTCATCAGAAAGGGATGGCCAGAAAAATCCCAGGAGGAGGCTGTGAAATAGGAGAATGGGATAGATGAGAATGAATACAGACAGGCACCTCTTCAAGATGCATTACTATGTGAAAAATGCAAGGCACAAAACCCCATATATTCCATGCTCTGCCCCTCCCTACCTCGCTGAGTGACCTTGGGAAAATTACTTTGCCTCTCTGAAGCTCCATTCCCTTGTCTATGAAGTGGGATGTTCATAATGTCAGAGGTCACAGTAAAGATTAAGCAACAAAACATGCAGGGAAATGTACAACTAGTTACCATTCAAAAATAGAGCAAATAGTAAGCATTCAGAAAATGTTAGGGTTTTTTTTTTCCCTTTTATTTTTTTTCAGAGGGAGGGGGTGGGGCCCAGTCAGAGGGAGAGAGAGAATCTTAAGCAGGCTCCATTCCCCATGTGGAGCTCAACACTGGGGCTTGATCCCATGACCCTAACATCATGACCCAAGCCAAAATCAAGAGTTGGATGCCTAACCACCCAAGCGCTCCAGAAAGTGTTAGCTTTTGATATTAGGGAAGAGACTGGAAATTTTTTCTGGGAAGGGCCAGAGAGTCAATATCTTTCCCTTTGTAGACCATCTGGTCCCTGTTGAAACCACTCAGCTCTGTTATTGTATCACAGAGACGGTCACAGACAGTGCATCAGCAAATGAATGCAGCTGTGTTCCAAACAACAATTTAATAGAACAGACAGCTGGCCCCTAGGCCATCCAACCCCCGTATTAGAACTGAAAAAGAGGGGCTCCTGGGTGGTGCAATTGGTTGACTCCTGGTTTTGGCTCAGGTCATGATCTCAGGGTTGTGGAATTGAGCCCCATGTCAGGCTTCAGGCTCAGCGAAAAGTCTGAGGAGTCTCTCTTCCTCTGCCCCTCCTCCCACTGTGCTCTCTCTCTCTCTCTTAAATAAATAAATCTTAAAAAAAAAGGAATTGAAAAAGGGACAACTGTTTATTTTTATAGGCTTTGTGTGCCCCTCCAACCTTTGAACTCTTGTCTCTCACAGTCTTTATCAGACTGCATTGTGCTACCTGTTTCTCTTTCCCTATGGGGCTCCAACCCTCCCACCACCAGACATTGAACTCTCCCAGGACAGGAACCTTATCTGAGCTACATGGGTCTCTAGAACCCAGCCTCCTTCCCTGTTGTAGGAGCACAGCAGGAACATTTGTTGCATTCATTCATTCATAGAGACAAAACATGCCCCAACTACATGCCAGGTCCTGTTCTAGACCCTGAGACTATAACACAGACATGAACTCCTGCAGCTTATGTTGTAAAGGGGCAGACAGTCTGCCAGTCAAATAAACACCCAAAATATATAAGCTCTCAGATGGTCCCATGCATCAAAGAGAAGTAAATAAAGCCGGAACAGAGGACGAGAGGTCAGGAAGGTGTTGCTAATTTCCATGGTTTGGCCAGTGGAGGCCTCACTGTGATGGTGAGGTCAGAAAGGAAATAAGGGAGTGAGTCATGGGGATTTCTCAGAGATGAACCTTTGGGTGGATGGAACAGGAAGTGCAAAGTTCCTGAGGTGGGAACAAGCCTGGAATTTTCAAGGAAAAGCAAAGAAATCAGTGTGACAGCACCTGAGAACATTGGGGAAAGAGCTGAAGATCCAAGACAAAGCACAGGCTTGATGGGGGCACTATAGGGACAGTAATCCCAGTCGTGAAGTCTCCACCCTCTTGACCTAATCACTACCATCCCTCCCAAATTCTCACCTCCTCAGACTTTCATTTTGGGGGATTAGGATTTCAACATACAAATATTAGGAGGACACAAACATTCAGACCATAGCAAGAATCAAAATTGTCTCCAAACACTTCCAAGTGTCCCCTGTGTAACTTGATTGCTCCCCATTGATGATCACTGATCTAATGTGATCATGCCTGTAGCA
The DNA here is from genome assembly GCF_964662115.1 of Mustela nivalis. Taxonomy (NCBI): domain Eukaryota; kingdom Metazoa; phylum Chordata; class Mammalia; order Carnivora; family Mustelidae; genus Mustela; species Mustela nivalis. The sequence continues at coordinate 54,483,656 of NC_139037.1, read as the reverse complement.
GTCAGAATAAAGTGGGGTACGCTGTAGTAACAAACCAGCCCCAACTTCCAGAGACATAAAACAGCAAAGGTCTGCTCTTTACTTACACTCATGACTCTCACTGGCAGCTGAGGACTTCTCTTCCAAATTCCCATAGTCCCCTCTATTAAACTCAGGCCAACCAAGAAGCCACTCTTGGGGGCATTGCTGTCAGTTAGAGGAAGAAGGCGATGGGCTTACTTCCTCCAAGAAACCAGGAGTATTCCTGCTGTCATTTCATTGGGCCAAGCAAGTCACACGACAGGAAGTACAAACTTTCCATGTCCTCCAGAGGAGAGAAAAAAACTAAGCATCTATGAATACCTTATTATATTGCTTCAACATTGGCAGATTGAAATTCATATATTTTACTATATGTTATTTTCACAGTATTTTTCCTTTATTTATTTATTTATAAAGATTATTTATTTATTTATTTATTTGACAGAGATCACAAGTAGTCAGAGAGGCAGGCAGAGAGAGAGAAAGGGAAGCAGGCTCCTTGCTGAGCAGAGAGCCCGATGCAGGGCTCAATCCCAGGACCCTGAGACCACTGAGCCATCCAGGCACCTCTGTTTATTTTTTTGACTAGGCTCCACACCCAACGTGGGCTTGTAATAACTACCCCGAAACTGAGGGTACCATGCTGTACTGACTGAGCCAGCCAGGTGTTCCTCCTTTATTTTTTAATTGATATTTAAAAGTTGATTGATCGTGTGTTAATTGATATTTTGAAATTACCTGTACAGATAGGTAACTGATTTTTTTAGGTTATATTATTTGTGAATTCATTTCATCAGGGTAGAGGCTATGAGAAAATTGTTGACATTTTTCAATTTTGAAAATTTCAATTTTGAACTTTTTCAAAAAATGAGAAAAATTGTTTTTAAGGATTTATTTATTTTAGAGAGAGAAATAGAGCAGGGGGAGGGGGAGAAGGGGAGAGAGGGAGGGAGAATCTCAAGCAGACTCCACGCAAAGAGCACAGCCTGATGCGGGGCTCCATGCCATGACCCTGAGATCATGACCTGAGCTGAAATCAAGAGTCAGACACTTAACCAACTGAACCACCCAGGTGCCCCAAGAAATGTTTATTATAAAAAGAGGACATGGCATACCCAGTAACAGTGTGGGACAGATGTTCACCAAAATCTGCATACAGAGACAGGGATTGGCAGACTACAGTCTGCGGGCCAAATACTGTCTATGGCCTGACTTTGGGTGGCCCAGAGCTAAGAATGGCTTTATATTTTTAGAGTTGTAAAAAGGAAAAAAAAAAAGAAGAACTAGAGGAATAAGTGATAAAGAGCATATGTGGCTCCTAAAGTCTAAAATATTTACTATCCAGCCCTTTACAGAAAACATTTAACAACCTCCGGACTAGAATGTTCTTAGCAGCCCTATTGTAATAAACCGAAACTGGAAACCACACAAACACCCATTCACAGTTGGATGAATAAAAAGATAGTGTTGTATTTGTACAATGGAATGCCATCCAGCAGGAGTTGAAAAACTTTTTCTGTTAAGGGCTGGATAGTAAATATTTCCGTCTTTCTGGGCCATATGGTCTCTGCCACAGCCATTGTAGCAAACAGCTATAGATAACTGTGAATGAAGAGATGTGGCGGTGTTCCAATAAAACTTTATTTATAAAATGAGCAACAGGCCGGTTTTGGTCCCCAGGCTGTAGTTTGCCAACCCCTGAGGCACAGAAATGAGCATAAACAATCTACAACATAAGCCCACGTGGGTACATTACGTAAAGCCAAAGGAAAACCGGCCGCACAATTCCCTTTATAGGGAATTCGAGACCAGGAATGTTGGCCTCTATGGTGTTTCAAGTGAGGATGGGGTTGGAGTTTTCTGCTTTTGAATCTGGCTTCCCCAGCGTGCTCACTTTGTGATAAAGCCTTGAGCTGTGCACTCAGGAGGCAAGAGCCTCTTTTGTGGGCGTGTTCTTCCAAACAAAGGCTGGCAAGGGCGTTGGCTGGCATGGTCTGCGATCTCCCATGGCAGCTGGCACACAACAGAGGGGCCCCCGGCCTCTCTCTGGAGGTGGGATCTGACCGGCTTCTCAGCCTCGCAGCTGTTGGAGCTTCTCAGAGCCGCTGATGGAGTGAATTCGACGTGGTGGAAAAATTCTCAGATTCTTAGGAGAACCACGCCTCCCTGACGACTCCCTCTTCATCTCTCCAGTTTCAAACCAAGAAATGAGCAGGGAGAAGAAGAAGAAAAAAAAACAAGTTAAAATACCTCGGAGATGCCAAGGGAAATGTCATAAATGTCAGGTGATGAAATTTACATTCATCATTCCTAAGAGAGCGTTGTTAACTCCTCTCCTTCAGGCTGTGACTCTAGTGTCCCCTCCACAGAGAGACCTTCCCTGGGCCACCCAATGGTCGCCTGTGACTATCAGAGGCTGGGAAGAAGCAAGGAAGAGTTCTTTCCTCTGGTTTTTGAAGGTGGCATGGCCCCGCCAACACCTTGATCTCAGGCTTCTGTGCTTCCCCAACCATAGGCCTATAACACATGTCTGTTGTTCTAAGCCACCCAATCTCATGGCATTTTTGCATGGCAGCCCTAGGAAAAGGATCCAGTGTGTGTTACCATCTGACTTATTATTTATCTTGTTTATTCTCTCCCCAGTGGGATGTGAAATCCACAAGGGCCAGGATTTGTGTCCATCTTGTCCACTGCTGCCTCCCCAGGGACTAGCCAGAGCTTGTCCTCATAGGTGATCAGTTAGCGTTTATCGAATGAATTCGTTTAGGCATTCTAAAAACACAGAGTGAGCACTTTCTTTGTACCGATGCACTGTAGGGTCAGAGTGGATATTAGGCATGGTTGATACTGCCCTCATCATGCTGAGAGGACAGACCTCTGTCCTGAGAGGACAGTCACAAAACACAGATGAAAGTGAATGGACGCATCTGTAGGAAATGAGCCTGGAGGAGGAGCTCTGTGGGTCAGCAGACAGATTAGTGAGGGTTGTGCAGTGAAGAAACACTATCAGGAGGAACCATGATTTGAGTTGAGGATTGACAGGTTGAATTATGTCTCCCTAAAATGACACTGAAGTTTTGACCCCCAGGACCTACGAATGTGACCATATTTGGAGGTAAGGTCTTGGCAAATGATCAAGTTAAGGTATGTATTAGGGTGGGAGCTACTCCAATAGGATTGAGGTCCTCGTAAAAAAGGGGAAGGTTGTGGGGCACCTGCCTGGTTCTGTTGGTGGAGCCTCTGACTCTCGATCTCAGGGTCATGAGTTTAAGCCCCATGTTGGGGATAGAGATAGCTAAAGCAGCTGGGGCAGGAGCTTGGACACAGACACACACATACAGAGGGAAGACAACGTGAAGACAGAGAAAACATCATGTTCAAGTCAGGAATGCCTGAAGCCAAAGCTGCCAGAAGCTGGGAGAGATGCCTGGGCCAAATTCTCCCTCAGAGCCTCACAAAGAACCCACCCAGCTGACATCTTGGTTTTCAGCTTCCAGATTCCAGAACCGTGAGACAAAAACATGTCTGTTGTCTGGGCCACCCAGTTTGTGGAGCTGGTTATGGCGGCTCTAGCGAGCAACTCCAGGTGGGTAAAACTCAGATACGTGGGGAAGAGAAGGTAGCCAATGCTCAGAGGTTGAAAATCTCTGCCTCCGTTGTACTTCCGTTTACTATTCTCAGAGTTCATTTCCTGTCTGTCTGTGTTCTCTCTTTCCTTTGGTCAGCATTTTATTTTATTTTATTTTTTTAAAAAAGATTTTATTTATTTATTTGACAGACAGAGATCACAAGTAGGCAGAGAGGCAGGCAGAAAGAGAGAGAGAAGGAAGGAGGCTCCCCATGGAGGAGAGAGCCCGATGTGGGGCTCGATCCCAGGACCCTGGGATCATGACCTGAGCCGAAGGCAAAGGCTTTAACCCACTGAGCCACCCAGGTGCCCCTTGGTCAGCGTTTTAAAAAACTTACTGCCACCTGATATTACATAATACATCATGTATTTTGTTGCTTACTTGTTCATTGTCCATCTCCTCTACCGCCAGGTGAGATCTAGGAGGAAAGAGACTCTCTGTGTTGTCCGTGGTGGTATTCCCAGCATGGAGTAGGTGCTCAAAAAAGTTCCTGTTGGGACGCCTGGGTGGCTCAGTTGGTTAAACGACTGCCTTCGGCTCAGGTCATGATCCCAGCGTCCTGGGGTCGAGTCCCACATCGGGCTCCTTGCTCAGCAGGGAGCCTGCTTCTCCCTCTGCCTCTGCCTGCCATTCTGTCTGCCTGTGCTCGCTCTCTCTCCTTCTCTCTCTGACAAATAAAAAAAATCTTAAAAAAAAAATTCCTGTTGGATTTTTAAGAATGCAGGCACTGGAGTGAAATGCTGTGGGCTCAGGCCCCAGCTCTGCCCCTTGCTTCTTTCTCTCTGAGCCCGTTCCTACATTGGAAAAATCGAGACAATGGTATCAAGAGTGTTAGACCAAGATGTTGTGTGTAAAGTTCTTGCCATACGTGGCTCATTTTCTTTGATCATTTTGAGATCATTTCAGACGTCACCAAAAAAGTTGCAAAAACAATGTGGAGAATTCCCATAATTTCTCACCCAAGTTTCTCCAAAGGTTAACCCCTTACATAACCACAGTAAAATGATCGAAATCATGACACTAACCTTGTAAACTGCCTGTGAACCAACCCACGAACCTTATTCAAATTTCCCTGATATCTCAGTCCTGTTCTTTTTCTGATCCGGGATCTCACATTACAATTAGTTGTTGTGTCTCCTTAGTCTTCTCCAACATGTGATGCTTCTGTCTTTTTTTTGTCTTTCATGACCTTGACCCTTTTGAGGAGTACAAGCCATTTATTTCATAGAATGGCCCTCAGTTTGGATTTGTTTGATGTTTTCCTTATGATTAGTTCCAGGTTATGTGCTTTGGGCAGGAACACTGTGGAAGTGATGCCATGTCCTTCTTGGTGCATGACATCAGAAGGCCCCTGATGTTGGGAGGTCCCGTGACCAATCATATTCATTTTGATTACTTACTGAAGGCACTTTCTAGTGTCTCCTCTGTAAACTTACTATTTTTTACAGTGTTCATTTGATGCTAATTTTATTTATTATTTTTTCCAACACACATTTACTGAGTGCCCACACTAGATGCCCAGGCCCTTTCCAAGAGGTTATGGCAACCAAGATGAGTAAGACTTTTCCCTGCTGGAATGTCACACTCTCATGAGGAAGATTGAAAGGTAGCCAGGATTCACAACGGAGAGAGACCAGTGGGTGATTAAGTTCTTGAAGGGTACATCAGGGGTACAGGAGGTATATACTGATCTGTCTGAGGGAGTCAGAGAAGGCTTCCTGGGAGAAGGGATATTTGAGTCGGGTATTTGAAGGATGAATAGGAGTTCACGAGGGGAGGGGGAGAGAATTCTGGGTAATGGGAGCAGTATTTGTGCAAAGATGAAAGCGATTATTTCGGGACGCCTGGGTGGCTCAGTTGGTTAAGCAGCTGCCTTCAGCTCAGGTCATGATCCCAGCGTCCTGGGATCGAGTCCCACATCGGGCTCCTTGCTCGGCAGGGAGCCTGCTTCTCTCTCTGCCTCTGCCTGCCATTCTGTCTGCCTGTGCTCTCTCTCTCTCTCTCTGACAAATAAATAAAATCTTTAAAAAAAAAAAAAAAAAGAAAGCGATTATTTCTGGTGCCAGTTGAAGGGCTGGGATATTGTCCTAGAAGCACTGGGGGGCCATGGGAGGACTGTGAGTAGGGGACGAGTAGGATCAGCTCTGGGTGTATAAAGACCATCTGGTGCCATATGGGGGACAATCCAGAGGGGAGAACCTCGAAACCTGGAAGGGTAAGTGTTCAAGTTGGAAGGAAGGATGCCTGAATTGAGGCTGGGCCAAGAGAATGGTGAGAAGGGCAGGGTGGGGGTGGGCTGCTGGAGGGTTGAACAAGGAGAGAGACAGTGATGGGGGTGCTCCTGTTATCTAACCTAGATATATGGATATACAGAGAGGCCATTTATCAAGAGGGAGAATACAGGTATTAGAGCAGGTTTGGCAGGAAAGATAATAAACCCCATTTAGTGTAAGTATATGGCACATTTTTTTTTTCTTTTTGTAAACTCTATACACAACATGGGGCTTGCACTCAAAACCCCAAGATCAAGAGTTGCATGTTCTTCCAGCTGAGCCAGCTGGGATACCCAATGTGCATGGCATATTTAAGAAAGATTTCCCTAAAAAAAAAAAAAAAAAAAAAAAAAAAAGGAAAGAAAAGGGAAGGGAAGGAAATGAAGGAAGGGAGAAAGACTTCCTGGATGGTTGGCTCCAAGTGGTATGTGGAAGTTAAGAGTTAATCCCTCTGCAATTTGGGAAAGAAAGGGCTTGGCTGGAGTGTCTTTTTCTCTTGCTCCTCCTCTTTCTCTGAGGATAAACATAAGTCAGATAACATGGTCAAGAAAGTACCTGGCACTCAGTAAATACTCATTAGCTGGCAGTTCTGTGTGTATTTTTTTAACGTAATGAGTACCTACCAAGTGCCAGACTATTATTATTATGGTTGGATGTTTTTTCCCTCATTCTTGCCTCTTCTTTCTTTCTTCTTTTCCTCACCCCCAATGGTAAGGCTGAGCTGTCTGGCACAATAATGCATCTCTGTCATCTTAGGAAATGCCGTTACTTCTGTAAGAGACGGGTTGATTTCCTGGTAGAACTTACAGAACTTTCTGTGATGATCGAAATGCTTATCTGTGCCTTGGAAATGGTAGGTACCAGCCTCGTGTGGCTCCTGAGCTCTTGAAATATGGCTAGCAAGACTGCGGAATTGAATTTTTTTTTAAGATTTTATTTGTTTATTTGTCAGAGAGAGAGAGCACACACAAGCAGGCAGAGTGGCAGGTAGAGGCAGAGAGAGAAGCAGATTCCCTGCTAAGCAAGGAGCCTGAGGTGGGTCTCGATCCCAGGACACTGGGATCTGACCTGAGCCAAAGGCAGCAGCTTAACTGACTGAGCCACCCAGGTGTCCCTGAATTTTTTTTTAAGGGTACCGCTGACCCCAACTTGGGGTTTGAACTCAGGACTCAGATCCAGAGTCACACATTGCAGCAACTGAGCCAGCCAGAAACTCCAGGAACTTTAATTTTCAATTTAGGTTTCAATTGAAACTTGAACAGACTCATGTGACTGGCAGCTACCATGTTGGACAGTGTGACCCCAAAACTAAGGTTCCCTTCCCCCAGGAACTGTAAAAATTTGCCTTGTTTTCCCTAAAGGCACAAAGTCTCAAGGATTGCTGAGGTCGCAGGGGAGTGGGAGCTGAAGAGGGAGAGAAGAATAAAAAAGAGGGGTACATTGGGAACTTCCTGTGTGGGTGTCAGGAGTATAAAGTGAATGAGTCAAATAAAAAAAGGTGGGGTGCCTGGGTGGCTCAGTCATTAAGCATCTGCCTTCCGCTCAGGTCATTATCCCAGCGTCCTGGGGATCCAGTCCCACATCGGGCTCCCTGCTCAGCTCCCCCTGCTTGTGTTACCTCTCTCACTGTCTCTTTCTGTCAAAGAAATAAATAAGACATGTATCCCTCTTGGAATGCAGTGAAAAAAGACCAACAACCTGATTCAAAATATGGGCCAAATATCTGAATAGACACTTCCCTAAGGAGAAATTACAAGTGGCCAATAAGCACATGAAGAAAATGTTCAACATCATTAGTCTTCAAGGAAGTGCAAATTAAAAACCACAGTGAGACACAACACACCCACAATGGCGAATATTAGACAGTGTTAAATGTCACAAGGATGGGGAGCAGCCGGAACTCTCAAACACTGTTGGTGGGAAAAAGAAAAGCATCGCATCTCATCTCATCCCATCACAATGCTATCTAATCATATAATAATATCTAGTAATAATAATAATAATAATCTGATAAGAAAGATGTCCACAGTCTAATCTCCAGAAACTGTGAACATCTCTTTATGTGGTAAAAGGGACTTTGTGGATGAGATTCAATAAGGGTCTTGAGTTGGGGCAATTATCTTGGGTTTCATCCTGGATATTATCTTGAGTATCATCACAAGGGTCTTTGTAAGAAGGAATTGGGAAGGTCAGGGTCAGAAGAAGGAAATGTGCTGGCTGAAGCAGATGTTGGAGGGCTGAGGCCATGAGCCATGGGATAAAAGCAGCCTTGAGAAGCTGCAAAGGACAGAGAAACAAATTCACCCTTAGAACCTTCTGGAAGGGGCATGGTTCTGATGGCACCTTGATTTTAGCCCTGTAAGACCCACCTCGGACATCTGACCTCCAGATCTAGAAGGAAATAGATTTCTACTGTTTTAAGTCACTGAGTTTGTGGGAAATTGTCACAGCAACAATGGCAAGCTACCGTAGTCACCGTGGGGGAAAAGTCTGGCATTTTCTTCTAAATTAAACCCACACCAATTCATGACTCAGAAGTTTCACTCAGGTGTTTCCTCAAGAGAAATAAAAATGTACACCTGCAGAAAGGCTGGTGTAAGAGTATTGGAAGCAGGTTTCTTCACAATAGTCCCAAACTGCAGATATGCCGGCTATCCACGAACAGAAAAATGGATAAAGCCATGGGTACATTCATACAGAGGAATAGTACTCAGATCAAATAACTGACTCATACAATAACACAGATGAGTTTCAAAACCATTTTGCAGGGGCACCTGGGTGGCTCAGTCAGCTAAACTGCTGCCTTTGGCTCAGGTCATGATCCCAGGGTCCTGGGATGGAGCCCCGCATCGGGCTCCCTGCTCAGTGGGAAGCCTGCTTCTCCCTTTCCCTTGAACCCTCCACCTGCTTGTGCTCTCTCTCTCTCTCAAAAAAAAAAAAAAAAAGCGTCTTGCAGAATGAAGGAAACCAGACACAAAAGATCACCCACACTGGGATTCCATTTATAAAAAGATCTAGAACAAACAAAACTCATCAATGGTGATAAAAATCAGGATAGTAGTTGCCTGGAGTGGTGTGGTGGGGACGAAGGTGGGGATTGATAGGGAAGGAGCAAAGGTAACTTCCTGGGGTGTGGAAATGTTCTGTATTTTCTTCTTCTTCTTTTTTTTAAGATTTTATTTTTAAGTCATCTCTATACCAAACATGGGGCTCGAACTCACAACCCCGCGATTGAGAGTCGCACCATCTACCAACTCAGCTAGCCAGGGAGGCACTCCTGCCCTGTATTTTCTAATAGTTGTATATGTATTTGTCCAAAGTCATGGACTGGTATATTTAGGAGCTTTACATTTTACTGTTTGTGAATTCTACCTCCAAAGGGAACCATAAACCGAGAATGAACTGTAGCTAATAAAATGTGTGATGAATTATTTAGAATTAAAGTGTCTGAAGTCTGCGAAGTATTCTAAGGAGTGGCGAGACAGCAGAGTTTCCCAGCTTTGGTACTATGGACACTTAGGGCCAGGTCATTCTTTGTCATGGGGGCCGTCCCAAGCACTGTAGGATGGGGCCTGGCACCTCTCCTCCCCTCCACAGTCCATCACAATAGAAGAGTCTGTTTCCAGACATTGCAAGATGTCCTCTGAGCGGCCTGATTTGTCCCTGGAGCAGAACCGCTGAGATAGAGGGAGGGATACATGGATATATTTGCCATAAAATAAATACAGAAAATGCCAAGTGTAGAATGTAGCCAGGGGCTACCCCTGTGTCCACTGGGCACTTCCCCCCCGCCACTGCCTGCAACATTTCTACATGCTTAAGATGTTTCATAGTAAAATATTACGGAACAATGCACATCCCAAGAGCCATTAGCCTTGTTAGTGTCTACCCTAGTGAGAGACAATTGGTCTGTGTTCACAAGAAGGATTCAGTGGGAACATTCATCTTTCCTCTCATCTCCTTGTTTATAATAGGAAAACCCTGGAAACAGCCTACGTGCCCATCAACCCCCCCCACCACCATGGATTGGCTGGAATAAACTTGGATACATCCGCATTGTCGAGTTCTGTGCCCTCGTTTTTGGTTTTGTTTTTAAAGAGAAAGACACGAATGTGCTCACATATCGAGCCCCAGCTGCTGCGGACCTCAGCAACCAGACAAATGTCACGAGGGCCTTTCAGGGCTGATGGCTCTGCCCTGTACCTTGGTCCTCTCTTTCCATTTATCAGAACCCCCAGGACTGTGTGCTAAAAAGGGCGAATTTCCCTGATATAGGTGTCTGTGATATAATTATACATTTGCATATGGATTATACCTCAAAATGCCTGACTTAAAAAAAAAACAGCAATGATTCTGTGGAAGAGCTTTTGGGTTTTATTTGCTGGAGGAGGGAAGAACGGGAAGGCAGGGAGGGCAGGTGCAGGAAGGCAGGCTCCCAAGGCTTAGGTGTGGGCCCTGAATGTGCAAATCTCATCTCATGCCACAGTCTGCCTGTGAGAAGGGGCAGGGAGGACATCCCAAGGTGAGGGCACTGCCTGGCTTGGGCTGAGGCTTGGAGGTGGGTCCTGGGGCAGGTGTATCTACCACGAGGCTGGAGTGCAGGGAACGTGAAGGCGAGCGGTAGGGGGGGCGGACAGGAGGTGATCTGAAACCAGATTGGGACTCTCAGCACTTACAGTTTCTATCCTGTCACCAGGCTGTTAACATATACAGCCTGTCATATATTCGTTAATTATACACCTGCCTTATCTGCTTTCCCAGCCTGCGTTCCGTTCAGGTGGGCAGATGATTCTGGAGGCCTGAGAGACACTGGAGGCTATGCTGGGATCCAAGGAAGGCAAGGTGACCCAATTCAGGTCTGTGCCATCGAGGAGCTCCCAGGCCGGTGGGAGAGACCAGCAGGTGAGCAGCCAATGCCCGCACCTGGGGGAAGAGGCTGCCCATGAGGGGCCACAGGCATGGGCAGGGCCCCTTACAAGAAATCCTGGAAGGCTTCCTGGAAAAGGAGGCATTGGGGGGTGAGGGGAGACCTTTCCCAATGTCGGGAAGCCCATCTCAATAATAGCAATGATATTAATATGATAATAATAGCTGGCGACATTTATCGAGTATTTGCAACATGCTAGAATCCCTGCACTAAGCACAGGGTAGGAATCAATTTAACCCTCCAGCAACTAGGGTGGATACTCTTAGCATTGTCATGATTTCCCTTTTTGTGGATTAGGAAAATCGAAGCACCGATTGGTTTCTTGCCCTCAGACTACGTGTGTGATGGTTGGAGAGACAATCAGAGTCTCAGTCTAGGGAAATGCATGATTTACCGGAGGCAGCCAAAGACGCTGGTGGGAACTGAGAGCCGGGGTGACTGCTTCTGGCTGGGGAAGGCTGGGGGGTCTCCAAGAAGAGAGGGACCCCTGAGATGGATCCTTTGTCGATGGGTATGTGCGAAGCTGGGCACATAGAGTTATGTCATATTTTCAGTTCTTGTCTTGCTGTCCTTTGTCCGTATCCCTGTTTTTCCTTCTTTTTTCTCCCCCCACCCTCTCGGTCCACTGGCCCCACTCCTGGACAAACCCAACACATTGCGTTCATGCCTCTCTGGGTATGAGCTAACACTTGCAAACCAGCCAGTCTCTTTGTGTAACTCTATCCTCTACATTGATATGAAAGATGCATTTTATCTTTTAAATTGTGCCGTGGGACCCAGTTCTGTTTCTTACTTTTTCCACTCAGAGTTATGTCGCCCATTGTCATACGTAACACTGATTTACTGCTTCTAGAACACCTGGGGGAATCCACTCCCTTTTACTTACCCACTCCCCAAGCAGCAGGGCCCGTGATCGTGATGGTCTCTGTGTTCCCAGTCCCACCCGTAAGGCGGCCTTGGTCAGTTTTGGACACACCTTCGTATATCACCTGAGTTCGAGTTCTGTGGGTACTTGGAAACGCGGTTGCTGGGCTCTGGAATCAGTGCACAATTAATGCCACAAAAGTCCATCTGATCATCTGGGCTGGATCTTGAGGCCCTCACAGCATTTTGCCAGGTAGACAGGGTGGAGAAGGACCAGTCAGTTCAAAGGATTGAGCAAAAACTGAGTGTGTTCGAGGGTCAGGAAATTACAGGTGGACCTCCCAGAGGTATGAGACCTGTGGCAGATTAGCCCATCATAAATACCTGACTGGTTGGTTTCTTTCCTGAAAAGGAAACTAGGATTGTTGTGGGTGGCAGTTTGGCAACATGTATGAAATGCTTAGCTGCTTTATATGCTGACTCAGCGATATCTGTGCATGTACATGAAGAAGCAGGAAGGGTGTTTGCTGGATTGTCATTTGTAGAAGGGCACGACGGAAGACCATGGAAAGCCCCATTCGGAAACAGGTCAGTGGTCCTACAGACTGATGTTGGAATGCCATGCAGATGCGAAAAAGATTAGAGTGAACTTAAATATAGGGGTCCAGAAAGTTCCCCACGACATATTGTTAAATAAGAAAAGTAAGTTCTGGGCACCCTGGGTGGCTCAGTCAGTTAAGCATCTGCTTTTGGCTCAGGTCGTGATCTTGGCATCCTGGATTGAGCCCCACGTCGGGCTCCCTGCTCAGCGACCAGTCTGTTCCCTCTGCCTCTGTGATCTCTCTTGCTCTCACTCTCTCTCAAATAAGTAAACACATGAATACCTTAAAAAAACAAAAAGAACAGTAATTGCAGTATACCAAGTATAATCCTATTTCCTAAACACAAGAAATCACAGGAAATATTTTTCAGTTACTTGTTTATCTATCTATATAAATCAGAGGGTGGCAAACTTTTCCTGTAAAGTCTATAATAGTAAATATTTACATCTTCGAGCCTTGTATAATCTCTAGCAAAAATCCTCAGCTCTGCCCTGGTGGTGTGGAAGCAGCCATAGATGCATCAGCCAATGAGCGTGGCTGTGTGCCAATAAAACTTTATTTACAAACACAGGTGGGGTCTCCCAGATGTCAATAAATAGTATGTGTTTTTGGAAGAGTACACACCAAAATATTATGAGGTGATCCATCTGAAAGGGGACCTGGGAAGGAAGGTGCAGGTCAAAGGAAACATTACCCTTTTACTTGAAATTTTTCCCACCTTGCGTAATTAAAATTGTTTTAATCTGAAAAGGAAATAATGTGTAAAAAACAGCTTCAGTGGCCTTTTCTCCCTTCCTGGTTATAAGGTCATGATTTTTGTTTTAGAAAATGCAAGCAGCCTGTAAAAGTAACCAGGAAGCAAAAGTTTCCCATCATCTTACCAGCTTGAGCAGAATTTCTTTTTTTTTTAAGTTTATTTATTTATTTTTCTGTATTATAAATCAGCGTAGGCAAAAGAGATCAAGTAAAATACAGAGCACACAGAAAATGTTTATTTATTTATTATTAGTAATCTCTATATCCAACGGGGGCTTGAACTCAGGACTGTGAGATCACAACAGTCATATGCTCTTTCAACTGAGCCAGCCAGGCACCCCTTGAACAGAATGGGGGGAAGGGCAGAGAGAGAGAGAGAGAGAGAAACTTCATTATTTTTTAAAAATGATTTTATTTTATTTATTTATTTGAGATTGGGAGAGAGAGTGAGCAAAAGAGAGCACAAGCCTAGGAAGGGGCAGAGGGAGAGGGAGAAGGAGACTCCCTGCTGAGCGAGGAGCCTGATGCAGAAATCGATCCCAGGACCCTGAGATCATGACCCGAGCCAAAGGCAGACACTTAACTGACTGAGCCACCCAGGCATCAGTAAGCAGAATTTCTTAAAGGGTTTATTTCAATCACGCAACAGATATTTACGGAACACTCACTGTGTGCAAATGTCAGGTGCTGGGAACAGAGCAGTAAACGAAGCAGAGTCCACACCCTCTGTAGGGTGGTATTTTACAGTCAAAGACAGACAGACAAATAACAAACACAGTAAATAAGTAAATGATATAATATGTTGGAAATAAGTAAATTATATAATATTTTTCTAAAAACAGAAACAGGACAGCAGGTGAAAGAGATCGGGGCTACCTGGGGGCTGGTATGCTATTAAACAAAGTGGCCAGAGAAGGTCTCATTGCCAAGGTTACATTTAAGCAAAGACTTGAAGGAATAGAGGGAGTGAGCCATGGGGATTCTGGGAGGGGACACAGCCTGTGCAAAGGTCCTGAGGTGGGAGCATACTAGGTGTGTCCAAGGAAAAGCAAGGAGGTATGTATGGAGTAGAGGGAGTAAGGTGGAGGGCGAGGGAGGTGAGATCAAGGAGGGGAGGGGGCTGTATCCTTCTGGGTCTTGTGGTCAAGGTAAGCACTTTGTTTTTACTTGGAATGAGCTGGGAACAACTGGAGGGCTCTGAGAAGAGAAGGGACATGAGCTGACCTAGGGAATAGCCCAAGGGAGGCAAGTTGCTGAAGCAGGGAGACCAGAGAGGAGGTGACTGCAGGGGTCCGGGCAGGAGACAATGGCAGGTTAGTTAAACTGGAGCAATGGCAACAAGGGGTCAGACTCCGGATACATTCCAAAGGTCAAGTTGACAGTCCCTGAGGCTGGACTAGATGGAGGGGTTAAGGAGAAGAGAGGAATTAAGGATGATGTCAAGTGTTTTGGATTGAGTGTGATCTAGAACCACACTCAAGAGGCCACGAGATCTCCTGGAAATTTGTAAAAATGCATATTCCCAGGCCCTACCCAGATCTCCTTAGCTGGTGTGTCTGAGGTGGGGCCCAGGAACCTGCCTTCTGAGTGAACGGTCCAGGGTGCAGACTGGGGACTGGTGACCCCGAGGTCATGGTAGTGGGCCTCTCTCGGGGGCGGGGGGTCTACTCAGGAACAGAGTATCAGTGGATGAGAGGCTCCCTGCTCCCAGCCAGGATTCCTTCCTCTGCGACATGGGGCCATCGACAGAGCCCGCCTCCCAGCGCTGATGTGCCATCTGAATGAGCTCATGTGTATAAAAGATTTAAACTGGAGCCGGTGCATACAGGCTCCCAGGAAAGGGCAGCTATAATTAGCACCCTCTTCCAGAGACATATGTACTTGGTAAAGGATGAAATTGATCATAAACAAGTCACGGTTTCTGGCAGATCCTAGCACACCTGGCTCCATGTTGGGGAACACAGGGACAAGGTGCTAAATCGGATCCAGTCCGGGCCTTCCAGAGTTCCCAGTCTTGAGGTCCAGGCAGTGCCAGCCCCAGATGGGATGACCCAGGGGAGTCAGAGTAGGACAGGGGAGGGGCGGAGCTATGGGACCCCAGAGTGGGAGCAGGAGGTCCTGGAAGGGCTGTCTGACTGGCGGTGAATACATGAGTTCTAGGCAGGTAAGGTGGCCCAGAGAAGAGTGCTAGGGACATTTGTAAAGGCTAGAGATGCCTAGAATATTTGTGTGAGTGTGATGGGCTTAAAAAGCATCAGAGCAGTATGGTTACGTGCATGAACTTTCGAGTCAGGCAGCCTGAGTTTAGATCCCAGCTCTGCCCCTTTCTAGCTGTGTGATCAGGGGCAAGTTTCTTCACCTCTCCGTGCTTTAATACCCAAACCTGTATTGGTTCTCTATCTGTGCATAACAAATGATCCCCCATGGACAAAACTACATGACTTAACACAACACACATTTGTAATCTCATGGTTTCTGTATGTCAGGAAACAGGAAATTATGTAGTAGATTTTTTTAGAAGACGAATAGACACCCAATATTATCAGGGGTATGTGTGGTTTGGAAGGGAGATGTAGGATGCTGGTCAGGTGAAATGTTATCCTAGTGTTTGATTCCCTCCCCCCATCTTATGTAATTAAAGTAGTTTTCACTTGAAAAGAAAATAATGTTTTTTAAAAATAGTTGTAGTGGGCGCCTGGGTGGCTCAGTGGGTTAAAGCCTCTGCCTTCGGCTCAGATCATGATCCCAGAGTCCTGGGATCGAGTCCCACATTGGGCTCTCTGCTCAGCAGGGAACCTACTTCTCCATCTTTCTTTGCCTGCCTGTCTGCCTGCTTGTGATCTCTCTATGTCAAATAAATAAATAGAAAAAAAAATAGTTGTAGTGATCCTCTGCTTCAGGGACTCCCACAAAGTCATAATCAAAGCGTTGCTGGGAGCGCACTCATCTCATGGTTCAGCTAGAAAGGGTCAGTCTGTGCTCGTTCTCATGGTTGTTGGCAGGATTCAGCTTCTTTCAGGCTGCTGGCTAGAGACCAACCTCCCTTCCTTGCCCCTTGGCCTTAAATGTGGCCACTTGCTTTGTCAGGACCACCTGGAGAGAGTCAGCTAGCAAGACAGAGGTCCCAGTATTTTAAAACCTCATTATGAAAGTGACATCCCATCACTTTGGCTGTATTCTGCAAGTTAGAGAAATTTCTCTCATTTATAGCAGGGAGAGAAACAATAGAATCTGACTCTCGATGCTTGCTGGGAGTTAAATGATGCAACATATAAGTATAAGAAAGCATTTAGGATGCCTAGGACATAACAAATATCATAAAATATGAACAGTTATTATCTGGCCAGGCAGGAGGAGTCAGAAAGGCCTTCTCAGAGGAGGGAATTTTTGAGAAGTATGATAGGAGCTCGGCAGGTGACAGAAGTCATACATCCATTCATTTTCTTAGTCAACAACCTTCTTGTGAGGCATCATGTTTTCCAGATATTGTGCTGGGAGATCCCAGGAACCCAACATATCTGACCTTGACCATTGTGGAGATACTGGTATCAGGGACATTGGCCAAACCCAAGACTTGTCCTCTAAAGTCTCCAAGCTGATAGAGGAGGCAGAGAGGGATACAATCCAGGGTGATCCGGGCAGCAACACAAGAAGGAAGCAAGTAGGTGAGGACTCTGAGAAGGTTGGCATTGAACAAGGGCCTTGAAATGGCTGTCTGATTCCTTCCATTTGCTGAAGCCCAGAGAGGGAAAGGCAGTTGCCCAAGATCACACAGCATGGAAGAGTCTATGGATCCTGGACTCTGGGTATTTTGAGGACCAGGTGAGATGCAAGAGATACAGACCTGCCTCTTTGGAGGCCCTTCACTCAGAGATACCCAACACATGCAAGTCCCAGATTCAGATCTCTACATCCCCCCACAGACAGCAATGTTGTCAGAGTCATCTGACTCTAGACTTTACACCGAGTGTGATCAGAGCATCAATATGAGGGAGAGGATATGGTGGCCAGGCAGAGGGTGGGAGTGGAGTGAGACTAGGGAGCCTTTTTCTTTCTTTCTTTCTTTCTTTCTTTCTTTCTTTCTTTCTTTCTTTCTTTCTTTCTTTCTTTCCTTTTAAGATCTATCTATTTATGGAGGGGAGAGCAGAGGGAGAACATCTTCAAGCTGACTCTCTGGTGAGCATGGAGCACAGAGCTTGATCTCACCATCCCAAGATCATGACTTAAGTCGAAACCAAGAGTCAGACACTCAACTGACTGAAAAACCCAGGTGCCCTGATTAGGGAGCCTTTTATACACCCAACAAAGACTGGGCCTTGGGAAGTTGGCCTGGAGTTCCTGGAGTAGAGAGATGAAGAACAAGCAGAAGGTATAGCATATGCAAAGGTACGGGGGCACAAAAGACCATTTATTATCCATCCATCTGTCCATCAGTTCATTCATTCATCTGTTGGTCCATTTATTGATTCTTCCATCCATCTGCCCATTTATTTATTGATTGATCGTGTATACACTCCATTCATTCATTTATCCCCCCATCCAGTTATCCATTTCCTCATTTATCCATTTATTTATTTGCTCATCCAATTATTCATTTATCCCATCAGTTACACACCTGTCCATTCATTCATTTACTCAGAGTACCAACTGTCCCATCATCCTTCTATTCCAAATGTCACCACCTCAAGAAACCTTCCCTGACTCCCTTGCTAAAAATAGCCTAGGCCCATGCCTTCTTGCATCCTCTTTGACTTTTTCTTCATAGCCCTTCCTTACCCTGATTTGCCAATGTTCTCTATAATTATATGTTTGCTCGTTCAGTCTGTGTCTACCACCAGAACACACTCATTTATTCAGCGAGAGTGTATTGAACGTCTCCTGTCTGCTAGGCTCTGTTGTAGGCACTGGGGATGGCAGAGGACAAGACGGACAAAAACCCCCACCAGCACGGAGCTGACATTCTAGTTGGGGGCATCAGAGAATAAATAATGAATGTAATAAGCAAACTATTGGCAGGATGGAGGATACTATGGTGAAAGGAAGGGAGGAAGGAAGGAAGGAAAAGGGAAAGGGAAGGGAAGGGAAGGTAGGAGAGGGGAGGGGAGGAGAAGGGAAGGGAAGAAAAGGGAAGGAAGGAAAAAGAGAGAAAGAAGGAAGAAAAGAAAGAATAGGCTGAGCAGGTGAGAGGTATCAGGAGTCCAGGGGGAAAAGTGCTCAGAAATGTCCTCACAGAGAAGGTAGTATCTGAGCAAAGACTAGAAAGAGAGGAGGGGGCCACATGGTTAGCTAGGAGAAGAGCATACCAGTAGAGAGAATGGCATATGCAAAGACCCTGAGGCAGGGCTGAGTCGGGTGTGTTTGGAGCAAAGGAAGCCATGGAGAGATGGCAGCAGATGATGTCAGAGAGGGGACAAAGTGGGCCAGATGGTGTAGGGCCTGTGAGCCCCGGTGAGGACTTTGCTTCAACTGAGTGAGACTGGTGCCAGGGGTGGATTTTGAGCAGAGGAAGGATGGGATCTAACTTAGGTGTGAGCAGTTTCTCTCTGCCTGTGTGTAGTAGATCGTGCTCTGAGTTCTATGAGGGCTGGATATGTCCCTGTAACCTCCATTTCCTCAGCTTCCAGAACAGGGGTCTGCAAACTCTGGCCCACAGGTCAGATCCTCCCACGTCCTGTCTGTGTAAGCAAAGATTTAGGGAAACACAGCCAGACACATCATTTACGTATTATCTACTGTGGTTGACCTGCTGTAAGGGCACCAAGTGTTACAGCAGGGACGACGTGACCCTCAAAGCTGAAAATATGTCTGGCCCTTTCCAGAAGAAAAGTGTGCTGACTCCTGCTTTAGAATAGGCCTGGCACATAGTAGGCGCTCAGTAAATATTTGAGGTTGCAGAACTGGACCCATCATTCATCTTTGACCCTCAAGAGGCCGCCAGCATGCCCTTGTCTCAGAGCTACTTCTAGCTCTGAATCACATGCAGAAAAACAACAGCCCAGCAACCAAAAATAAAATACTGGAACCATTCAGATCCTTACCACAGAGAGAAAAGGTCCCAGGCAGGATTATAGTCAGGACCCATTGTACATTTAGCATGCTCTTTGTCCCTTCTTTTTTCACTAGTAAGACTTGGAACACCGTGGCTCTTGGCATTGGCTCAGGTTGCCATCTCAGGGTTGTGAGATCGAGTCCCACCTGGGGCTCCGTGCTTAGTGGGAAGTCTGCTTGACACTCTCTCTTCCTTTCCCTCTGCCCCTCCCACCGCTTGCTTTCTAAATAAACAAACAAACAAATAAATATATAACTCTTTAAAAAGTAAAAAAAAAAAAATCATTTAAAAGAGAAAGTAAAACTGCTATTCCCACTAGGCACAGGAGCTGCTCCCCCAATTTTTTTTCTGGTTCAGTCAGTAAAACATGTGACTTTTGATCTTGGGGTTGTGAGTTAGAGTCCCACATTGGGTGTAGAGTTACTTAAAAATAAAATCTTACCAAAAAAGTCCCCCTAGATTTTCTTACATGGAGCAACCCCCTCGCTGGTTCTCTTGTCTCCTCCCCTCTCAGCTCCAACATTTTACTTTGATCCATGAACTTAGCTCCCTGATGGCTTTTATCCCACACCTGTGCTGCCCATTATTCAGATTCTGCATAACAAGGCAATTATGAATTAAGAATAATAAGGTCTGTGCCGGCCTGCGGAAATCCCTCTCCTTGTCTGGGAACTTGGAATGCTTCTTTGTTCCCATTTCCTTTGTCGCTGATACATCCTTCCTGATATTCTATCACCCCTACTTTCACCCCTCTGTAGTACAGCTTTTGCTATACCCACAGTAGAGTCATATCTGGCCCCTGACAGCCCTAGGCTCGCAACTTAACGGGGACAATTCTAGTGTGGGGTGGAGATGGATGCCTGGTGGAGATGCCTTGACTGTCAAGGGAATGAATTTGGGTTTTCTCCTGAGGACCCTCAGTGGCAGACTTGGAATGGAAGACAGATGGAGGGCTCTGAATTGGTTTCCTGGGTCCTGGCCACTCTCCTGTAGTTTCATAGAGTGATTCACATTCCAAGCACAGGAGCCAGACTGCTTGGGTTCAAATCTGGGCTCTGATGATTTCTAGCTGTCCAATCTTGGGCTGCCTTCTCTCAGTGTCCTCATCTGTAAAATGGGTATGACACTAGTACCTAATACTTAGAGTTTAATACATAATACATTTAATACAAATATATTAATACATTAATATACTTAATATACTTAGCACTGTGCCGGGCACATAGTAAGTGCTAAATATCTATCACCAGCTATTAAAGTGCTCACTTAGTACAGGCATGCAGCTCATAGAACATCCTCAGCGAAAGGAAGCTCATGATTACCAGTCAGTGATGTCATCCGTTACCCTACAGATTGAGAACTAATGACATCTCCAATTTAGACCCTTAGTGGGAATAATGACATCACCAGTTGCCAGGTAGATTTAACCCTCACCGGCATTGATGACATCACCAGTCATCAGGCAGAATATGTTTAGAATGCGAGTGCCAGAGCCTTTCCTGTTTGAATTTCTGTGGTGTCCCAGTTCACACATTCTTCCCTGGGACCCATAAGTACACAGGATTTCATCTGTTTTAGCCTTAGTTTTCTATCAGTCAAATGGGGATAATGGCCTTTGCCATTGCCAAGTAAATGCGTTGGGTGTTGGATTCTTGCTCCTATATCTGTCACCCCAACTCCATCTCCTCTTCCTGCATCTTTGATCCCTGTCTCTTACATCTCAACCTTTCCCTTTCTCTGGCTTCTTTCCCTCGTGGTAGACATTCTCTCTCTCTGTTGTTGTTTCTCTCCTGCATGCTATCAAAAGGGTTTGTAGGGCAATGAGTAACAACTGTAATAATAATTACTGTTTATTCAACCCTTTCCTGATGTCAGCAGCACACTAGCTTTTTGCATGCATTAACTCATTTAGTTCACACAATGCAAGGATTTGTTACTATGGATTCAACAAAACCTTGAGCACCTACTGTATGCCAAGCCCTGAGGATCTAGCACTGAACAATACAAAGACCCTTGCCTTCTTGGGACTTATATTCTGGTGAGGAGACGGATGATAAACAGATAAATGCATAAATACTTCCAGTGCTATGAGGAAAAACAAAGCAAAGTCAGGGGAGAGAGTGACGAGGGGAATTGGTTTATACAGAATTATCAGGACAGGCCTGCTGAAGCAGGTGACATTGTAGGAGACCTGACATTGGGGAGAGGCAGATATTCATGCAGAACCCGGTTTGGCGTGGGGTGGGGGGAGAGAAGAAGGATTCCTGCTGGAAGAAACAGCAAATGCAAAGGCCCTGAGGCAGGGCCATGCATGGGGAGTATTTCTGGAACTGAGGAACACCCAGGAGGCCAGGGTGGCTGGAGAGGAGTGACAGGGAGAGAAGAGGGAAGTGAGATCAGAGAGGGCCCGAGGGGACACATCACACAGGGCCTTGTGGGCCACAATGAGATCTTCAGCTTTTACTGAAATGGAGCCGTGAAGCACAAGTTTCTGAGCAGAGGAGAGGTACAGTCTCAATACAATTTGACAGGCCACCCCAGCTGTTCATTCCTTCAGGAACTTTGGTACACACCCATAAAGCGGGGACACGGCTCAGAAATCAACCATGCAGGGCTTTCCAGCAACAGACTAGCTTCAGAGGTGGGCTCCACCTCAGGGTCCAGTGGGGCCTTTGCTTTGTGAACTTGGGAAGTCATCTGTCTTTACCTGAGCCTCAGTTTTCCCATCTGTAAATTGGGAAGCATTAACTACCATTTGGGTATATCATGGTGGTTAAGAGCACCAGTTCTGAAGTCAAATTTGGCAGGATCCAAGCCCTTGCTCTGCCACCTGCCAGCTCCATGCCTTTCGACAATTAACACCCTCTTTCTAAGCTTGGGTTTACCTCATCTGGAAGATGATCATCTTAATTCCAAGGGGTAGTTGTAAGGATTAAATGAGATCATGCAGGTAAAGCGCTTAGCATAGCTTCTGGCATGCATTGGGCACTCAATAAATGATCATTATTATTACTGACGGTATCGCCCACACCTCCGAGAGAGAGCCTGGTACGCGGTCGGAGCTCCACAAAAGTGAATTCTCTCTCCCGTCTCTCCTGCCCGCCGGCTCCCGAGGGACCCAGGCATTCCGGCCTCCAGCTGCCCCCCCACGCCGGCCCTCACAAAGGCCCCCATTCATGCTGCACGCACAAAGCGGTGCATTCACCGGTGTCCCTCGGGCGGGCCTCCCGCCCCCGGCCGCCCCTCGCAGCTCGCCATTGGTTGCCTCCCCTGCCCGTCAGGCCTGGGGTCCTGCCCACGACCGCGCTGCCTGGCTCCGCACTCCGGCGCCGTTCTTTTCCCACGGCTGGCACACTCCGACAACTTCTGATTGGTCCGGCCCGCCAGCCTCTGATCTTGATTGGTGGGAGCATCCCCCACAGGCGGGGCCGTATTTTGTCGCAGCGGGGGCCGATTGGCCCCTGCCGTGCTCATGTGGGCGGGGCTCTCCTGGTGGGCCCGCCCCTCTTTCTCCCCAGGCCGAAGCCTCAGGACGGCCCTGGAAGCCGGTGAGTGCCTGGGGCTCGCAGCCCGCCGGAGGTGGCGGAGCGGGACTGGGCCTGGGGAGGTTGGAGCCTAGGGACCTCGGACAGGAGCCCCGAAGGCCGGCGCGGGCGGCTGGGGAGAAGCGGTGACGCGGCCACTCACCTTGGGCACTCAGCGGGACAGCGGCGGGGTGGGGGGGGGGCGTCTACACTCACCCCCAACTCGAGTTCCTACTGTGTGAAAGGCCGGGTCCGGGTCCTCCCTGGGGGTCCCGGGCCTATTCCGCAGACGAGGAAACTGAGGCTCGCTTTGGGACCTTGGACGCTCTAATACCTGAGTCATGGCTTTCAGCCCTCCGCCTCCAGATAACGTGTCTCGGTTCTCACGTGTAAAAATTGCAGCCCAGAGACAGGGGTCACGACTTGCAGAGACAGAAGGGTAGGGAAAGACATATTTGAGCACTTATCATGTACTCGGGCGCTTTTATTTTTACAAGTAAATTTATATTAACTCGAGAGGGGTTATACTGTACCCATTTTACAGGGAGGGGAAAACTGAGGCTGAACAGAGGCAGTGACTGAAGAGAGAAGGGGTTGCGACTAACACTTTGGAGGCTGTGTGCTGGGTCCCTTAACCTTTTTAATCTCATAATAGTCCGCTAAGGACGGCTGTGGCCCTGTGGTGGAGATGTGGAAGCAGGTTCGATAGAGTTAACCAACGAGGAAGAGGAAACTGATCCCTTTGAGTACCCAGATTCCTCTTTAGAATGACATAAAACGGTATGAGCTTGAATCCCAGCTCTCCCTCTTACTGACTGTGCCCTTCAGCGCATTACTTCCCCTCTCCGTGCCTCACTTTCCTCGTTGGACAAATGGGGAGGCTGATCGTCCCCATCGTATTGTTTTTTGTTTTGTTTTGTTTTGTTTGACAGAGAGAGACAGACAGACAGCACAGGCAGGGGGAGCAGCAGAGGGAAAGGGAGAAGCAGACTCTCCGCTGAGCAGGGAGCCCCAGGCGGGGTTTGATCCCAGGACCCTGGGATCATGACCTGAGCTGAAGGCAGATGCCTAACAGCTGAGCCACCCAGGTGCCTCTCACATTGGTTTTTGAGACCATTCTATGAATTAAAACCCGGAGAGCTGTTCTAAACGTAGAAAAACACTGGCACAGATTAGATGCGCTTACCCCTCCCTAGTTCTCATTCCACCTATGAGAAAACCGAAGCTCTGGAGGCCAGAATAACACTTTGTGGTCTTCTTTGGTACTCTCAATACTCTCTGTGGATTGTGTTGTCCCATTTCTGACGTTATGGAAACTGAGGCTCAGAAAGATCAGACGATGTCGTGAGGCACTGCTTGTTTATTAAGCACTGGGCTGGGGGCCTTTTCTCCCACGTCATCTTATTAATTTCTTTGGCCGCAACTCACGCAAAGGAAAGCTGAGGCCCAGAAAGCTTGAGCGGGATTCGAACCCCGGAGTCTTCAGCCCTCTCCGCTGCGCGTGTCCTTGGTTTTAGCCTCCCGGGAGGAGGAGGGGCGCCTGGGGCTGCCACTGCAGCCCACCTGGCAGAGGACTCTTCCGCCCACCCCCATCCTCCTGTGAAGGGCTTTAGCAGCTCCAGGATCCGCCCCCTTCCCCCGAGCCGGGCAGGTGCTGAGTGACATCAGAGCTGGGCTCCCTCCGGGTGACGCGACGTGGCCCCGCCCCGCGCTGGACCGCGGAGGTAGTCGCACCTGAGAGCTCAATCGGTCTGGGGATTCCCGTGCCCCCTTCCCATCTTCTGGATTCCCGCACAGCCGGCGGCCCCAGGTAGCCCCGAGGATTCGCGGATTAAGGGGGCGGCCACAGGGCGCTTGGGTCTCCGGGAAGTGGGGGTTGGGCGCTCGAATTCCTGGATCTGAGGAGGGGAGTTGGGGGCCAGGAATCCCAGGTCTGAGTGAGGACAGCACTGGGAGCCTGGGCTTCTAGGCCTTGAGGGACAAAGGCACTGGGGCCGGGATACTGGGTCTGGGGGGCCCGACTCCTGGTCTTGAGGAAGGAGGGGGCTGGAGGCCCGCATTCCTGGGTCTGAGAGAGGAAGGGCTGGGTGCCCTGACTCCTGGATCTGAGGGAGGAGGGGGCTGGGGGCCGGACCCCTGGGTTTGAGGGAGGAGGGGCTGGGGGCCCAGATTTCCGGGTCTGGCCACTGAGGGGACTCTTGAATACTACCAGCACTAGGCTGAGGTCAGAGGGCTGGATGCCAAGGGCCCAGCCCCTGCCCCAGGGGCGGATCCCTGGCTCCTTTTCCTTTTCCAGCCCAGCAGTCTCTGTCCCTCCCAGGGCAGGTGAAAGCACCTGTCCCGGTGACAGTAATGAGCCCAGGCAGAGGTGATCCTGCCGGCTAAGGAGGGCGGAGCTGCCAGAGGGGCTCAGCCATTGGGAGCCAAGGCCTGCGCCCCCCCCCCCATCAGGGATGTTGTCAGTCCTCAGGATTTGGATGTCCCGTCATCCTCACCTCTAGCCCAGCTGCCCTAAGGTGAGGGGGTCCCCGGGCTCATGGGTCCAAGGGAGGAGGGACTGGGGGCCCAGAATCCTGGCTCTAGGGAGGGGAGGCATAGGGCCTGCGGATTACAAAAATTCCCAAACCTTTCCTGGTCAAAGGCCACAGGCTGAGAGGGAAGTTGGTGGGTGGGGTAGGGTGAGGGTAGGGGCAAAGTCCCGGGGATGGGGCTTGGCTCTGGGTGGATCAGGGCTGCACTGAAGGCCCGTGGTTAGCCTTGGCAATTGGGAGCCTGGGGAGTGGGTGTGTGTGTGTGGGGGGGGGAGAACCTTGCTGCTTGAGGGCAGAAGCCATCCGTTTGAGGCCTGAAATCGCCAGGACCAAGGGCTGGGGCTTGTGTAGGGGCTATGGGTGAAAGTGGGATGTGTGGTGTGGAGGCGAGTTTCCAGGTGGGAGAGGCTCTGAGGGAGAGCCAAGAGCCTGATGGGACAGATGTGGGGATGTCTCAGGGGGAGCTGGGTGTGTGGGTACGTTGGAGGTGGGGGTCCTGGAGGGCAGAGGCAGAAACATTGAGTGGGGGAGACAAAGATTCGGGTATTCCTGTGACTCGTACAGATGTTTGCAGTGGGAGGGGAGAATAGAGGCAGACTTCTTCAGGAACAGGGCACAGGCGGGGACAGAGAGGGCATTTGTCGTGACTGGTGCTTAGACTGCCCTGAAATTGGTGTGGGCTATTTGCTGCTGCTCTTTGGGGCCTTTGAGGGCCAGGAGGGGTCTAGCCCATTCTGGCTCACCCCGTGTTTCCCTTACAGTACACAGGTCACACCAGGTTGTGGCCGACTGAGACTAGAGGTGCCTCACCCCCAGACCAGGAGCTTCTCAAGGCAGGGCCCCATCTGAAGCATCTCAGGGTCCCCAGACTCTCACTCCGGGCAGAGCCTGGCATCTGGACATCCTGTTGAGTGAATGTTGAGTGAATGCAGAAGTAAATGAATGGGGCCACTCTCCTCATCATAGAGAAAAAGAAGGTGGGTTGCAGGGAAGGAAGGAACTGATAACTAAGGCATGAGATTTGAGTCTGTTCTGCAGTTGTGGGGTAGGCCAGAGGGATCAGGGAACCCGAGTGACCGAGATCAGATTGACGCCTTCCTAGGGCTCACATCTAAGAGGCTGATGTCCTCTTCATGGCCCAGTCTGGTGCTCTTGGTCCCCGATCTTACTTCACCTACCACCTCTTCCCCCTTGTTTACTTGGCTCTGGCCACACTGACTTCTCACAATGCCACAGACACACAGGCATACTTCTGCCTCAGGGCCTTTGCACTGGCTCTTCTCCCAGCCTGGAATGCTGTACCTCTCAACATTCCCATGGCTCACTCCCTTCATCTCCCTCAGGTCTTTATTCAAATACCACATCAGAGAGGCCTTCCCTGGCCATCCCCATTAAAACTGCAGCAGCCCTCAATCCTAACATCCCCTGTTCCCTGCTTTCTTTTTCTCTTTGGCATTTATCACCCTTAACATACTATATAATTTACTTATTTATCTTTTTATCTGTCTCCTGGCATTAGAGCATCACTATCTAGTAGGAATAGAATGCAAGCCAACTGTGTAATTTAAAATGTTGTAGTTGCCACATTAAAAATGGAAAAAACTCAAAAGGGACAAGGGTTATTAATGTTAATGATATATTTTATTTAACCCAGTATATTAAAAATAACTATCATTGCAATGTATCAATCACCAAATATAAAAAATACTAATGAGTTTTTTGTTGTACCAAGTCTTTGAAATCTGCTATGTATCTTGTACTTAGAACCCCCGTCTCAGTTTGGATTCTCTATTTCAACTTCCCAGTAGCTGTGTGGGACAGTGGCTCCCATACTGGACAGCACTGGACTAGAATGCAAACGCCTTTTGTAGGCAGGGATCTGTTGCTCGCTTCTTCTTCTTCTTCTTCTTCTTTTTTTAAGATTTCATTTATCTATCTGACAGAGATCACAGGTAGGCAGAGAGGCAGGCAGAGAGAGAGGAAGGGAAGCAGGCTCCCTGCGGAGCAGAGAGCCCAATGCTGGGCTTGATCCCAGGACCCTGGGATCAGGATCTGAGCCGAAAGTAGAGGCTTTGACCCACTGAGTCACCCAGGCGCCCCTGTTGCTCGCTTCTTCCTGGCTGTATGGCCAATGCCTTGAAGGATGCCTGGCCCAGCCAGGCTTATTAGATAATTATTGAATGAATGAATGGAATTGGTAAAGGAGGTCCATGGTCCCGTTTTGCAGATGTGTAAAAAGAGGTCTGGTGAAGAAAGGCGGTGGGGACTGCCCAGGGTAGGGGGTGGGGTGTGATCTGGGCTGACCACCACCCTTCTCTCCCCTGCAGATCATGGCGGCAGTGACCTTGTCGGTGCCCGGGCGGAAGGCGCCCCTCAGGCCCGGTCCAGTGCCAGAGGCCGCCCAGCCGTATCTGTTCGCGCCCAGTGGCCCGGGAGCGGGTGGCTCACCCGGGGGCGCCGGCACCTCACCACAGGTGGAGTGGACGGCGCGGCGCCTGGTGTGGGTACCCTCGGAGCTGCATGGGTTCGAGGCGGCAGCCCTGCGGCACGAGGGCGAGGTGGAGGCCGAGGTGGAACTGGCGGAGAGCGGGCGGAGGCTGCGGCTGCCACGGGACCAGATCCAGCGCATGAATCCGCCTAAGTTCAGCAAGGCCGAGGACATGGCCGAGCTCACCTGCCTCAACGAGGCCTCCGTCCTGCACAATCTCCGTGAGCGGTACTACTCGGGCCTCATCTATGTGAGTGGCTGCCCGCTGGAAGGGCATGGCCCCGGGGGTGGGGAGCTGGGTGTCAGCCCCCAGCATGAGAAGCGCGAAGCCCTTTCTGCTTGGGATCCTGCGCTGTGCAACTATTCCCACACGTAGTGGCCAAATTATAAATTATTAGGTTGCCAGAATGGCCTCAGATGCCACTGAGGGTGTCCCAGAATGTCATACACCTTATTATTTTCCTAAAGTGTGAAAAATTCCAAATTCTCAAATAGAACACATCAAAGCGTTTTGAGAAAGGGATATGAGTCTGTCATACTAATTAATGACAATCACCGAGGGTGGAAAACTGCACACCAGGCCCTGTCCTAAATTCCCTTCCATATATTAATTCACTTCCTTTCACTGTACACAAAGCAGAGCCTGTTATTAGCTCCATTTCATCAAAATGGAAACTGAGGCCTGGAGAAATTTCCTAACAATAAACACTGACATTTATGAAGCAGG
Organism: Mustela nivalis; assembly: GCF_964662115.1. NCBI lineage: Eukaryota > Metazoa > Chordata > Mammalia > Carnivora > Mustelidae > Mustela > Mustela nivalis. The sequence continues at coordinate 54,455,265 of NC_139037.1, read as the reverse complement.
CACTAGGCACTCTTAAATGTCTTGTCTCAATACACTCTCCCAATTAGAAAGCATTTTGTCCCTGTTTTAGACAGAACAAACGCAGAGGCCCAGAAAGGTCAAGTGCCGTGACCAAGGTCACCCAGGGGGACATGGTGGACCTGGGTGGTCTGGCGGCAGGTGCCATCCCTTTGCTGTGGTGCCTCTCAAGATAAAGATGGGATTGACAATAGTGAGGTTGACTCTGGTGGTCGCCTGTCTTTTGAGCCTTGAGTATCGCTCACATTATTAAGCTCGACAGAGAACAGGTGGAGTAGGGAGGGGCCGTGGCTGTGGTTCGTAAGCCTGCCCCTGCACTTAGAATCACCTGGGGAATTTTTTTAAAATTATTAGCACCCAATCCCCACCCTCCCCAGTTTAAATCAGGCTTTCCGGGGCTGTGGCATGGACAATGGCATTTTTAATAGGCTTCCAGGGTGGTTCTAATGGGCAGCCAGAGCGTTATTAGAGCAAACAGGATTAAAGAGATTGACAAAGAATGTCGACAATAATAATGAAAAATAATAATAATGGTGGCTAGCAAATATTTATTGAGCCCTTACCATGTGCCAAGTGCTGTTCTAAGTGCTACCTGTGGGTTATCAGTGCACCTCTGGGCTGGGGACTGCTGTTGTCACCTGATGTTCAGGAATGTCAAGTGACTTGGATCCCAGGTCACCCAGACAGGAAGGAGTCGGGGTCGGATTTGAACCCAGGCCACTAGCCTCAGAATCACACTCTGAACAGCAGCTCAGAGAGCTGGGGTCTTCCCACCTTGCACTGACCCCCCCCCCCAAGAAAAATCTTTAAAAACCTAGTTAACACCCTCAAAGGAAAGGTGCTGTTTTATATTTAGGGGGAGGAAAAAAACCCGTTGAAACTGATGGGAGTAATAAAAACATTTAACTCAGTGATGAGATATATCAAAATATAAAAATAAACAGAGCGGCCCCAATATCTACCCTGTTAAGGGTCACAAATCACAAGCTCAGAATATTTTTATGAGGTCTGACTGCCGTTTGGGAAGGAGGAGACCATGGCTGGAGGGCTAGTGGCTGGCTCAGGGTCCCCCGGCTTGAGGTGGCAGTGGCGGGGTTAGAATTGAGGGCTGTCTAGCCCTGAATGGGGCTGGGAACCTTCTCCAGGCCACACAGACCCCCGCTGAGTCCTCGCTTGCGTTTGCAAACCCTGGGGAAGAGGCCTCGCTCAGCCCAAACCATTCCCCTGGATCTCACAAATGGAAGCGAGATGGAAGATTTCACAAGACTAGACAGGAAGCTAATTGGGCCTGAAGAATAACCATCAGCACCTAGTGAGTGCCTGGTTTCCCCTCTCCACACATGGTTGTGAGGCTGGAATTAGCACCCATTCCCCCACCTGGGAGAGGGGAAGCCATTGGCCCTGCAGTAGTTAACAGCGCGCGTGGTCCTCCAGGGCCCTAGTCATGCTGTGTACGTGCAAGACCAGCCTGTGGTTGGTTCCCAGCCACCCTATGTGGAAGTGCTGTTCCTTTCCCCGTTTGATGAGAAAGTGAGTTCCAGAAAGCTCAGGGTGCCTGCTGCAGCCATTAGCCAGAAAGTGTTAGAGGTGTGATCAAGCTACACCCTGCTTGTCTTAGGCCCGGGCTTTGTAGGTATTGGTTTGACTGGCTGGCGAATGATGGGGAAGCCAGCGTTTGCCCAGTGGGTATGGTGTCCAGACCTCTGGAAACCCATTTCTGCCACTAATTTCCTATTTGGCCTGGAGTCCCTGAGGGTCTCAGTCCCTTTGCCCCGATGCTTTAGGCAGGAAGGGAACCCATATGTTTAAGCACACACCATGCTTAGAATCTTTCTAGGTGGTCAGGGTTAAAAGCCCATTTTCCAGGGCTGGCAACTGAGGCTCAGGGAGGGCAAATCCCATACACAGTGGGAAGCCCAGGATCACACAGCTTCGAAGTCTGAGTGAGCGCTTAGCTCCCAGGGCATGGGTACCAGGAGAGTCTTGGGATCCACTCTTGGAGTGCCTTTTATGGGCCACGCCTTGGGCTGGCTGGTTTTTATTCATTATCTCCCTTAATCCCCACAGCCTCTGTAATGAGGTGAGAAGGAAACCGAGACTGTGGAGAGAGTCACTGGGCTGGACGGCTTCAGAGCCCCAAGGGCTGGGCAGCTACTCTAGACCCTTCCACGTGGGTGTCCCCAGCTCTGCCCCCTTGACTCAGGTGTCCCCAGCCCTCACGGCATGCACCAGCTTCCGCCCTTTGCTCCCCGGCCTTGGCAGCCAGCTCAGGTTGCCGTGGGGCGGGTGGGGGGGGTGTCGTCCTGGTAACAAGGTGTGGCTGACAGGAGGGGGCTGAGGTGGGAGGGTGGCATGGGGAGTGGGTTCCTCCGCCAGCCAGGAGTGGGGGCCGGGGCGCCAGCAGCCATGAGATACCCTCCTGGGGAATGTGGCCTGGCTGCCCCGCCCTCTGCCAGCCTGGAGCTCCCAGGAGCAGCTCTTCAAGGCAGGGAGGGCAGATACCCAGCAAACCGGTTGTTCGGCTCCCGGCTGGTCACCCACCCTCCCGCCGTTAACAGGTTGGCACCTGGGAGCTGGACAGCCCTTGGTGGCCACACCCTGCTCTGCTTGAGAAGCCCAAGCAGTCCAGGGAGCTTAAAGGGATCCCACTACTAACCCACTAAGGAGCTTGCCGGCTGGCTGGCCGAGTAGCTACGCAGTTTAATCGTTAACTAGGGAGGCCACTAGGCACCTACCTCTCTGGCTCTTGGCTAGCCAATGCCAGCTAGCTTAGCCCGTGAGCTCTCTGGGCTGGTTTAGTGGGGTGACCAGCTAGCTGTCTAGCTATCCTCACTGCCTCTCCATGGCTTGAGGGCCTCTGTGTGAGCGGAATCCTGGGCCCATCGGGTGTCAGCACAAATTCAGGGAGTCCACAAACTTGGATGCAAGACAAATTGCATCTTTCTTTTCAGGCACCTTGATCCCAAAAGTTAGCATTTCCTCCCATGAGCATGTAAGCAGGGCCCGAGTCTCAGTAGAAACCACAGACTCGTTCCTGTCATGTTTCAGGAACCGTGGTATCTTCTGAGGGTGTTTTATGCATATTTAAACAAATACATACAAATATAACTATTCCTCCTCTCTCAGTGCAAACAGTCCTCACCTTGTGTTCTTTATTTGATAATGCTTTGGAGAGAATTCTGAATCTGTTCACTGCAAGTATCGTAGGGATTCATTTTAAGAACGTGTATGAGGGTCGTTGCCAGACTTCTGCCATTAGAGAGAGAGTGAGTAAGCAGATGAGTGCGCATGTGGTCATTTTATGTGTGTGTGCATCCAGGTGGTAGGGGGCTGGGACCCAAGTCTGGCTGGCTGCAAAGGCTGCGTTCTCTCTCAGGGTGAATCGTTATCCTTACAGCACCTTTGTGCAATAGGGAAAGATTCTCTTCCACCATCAGCCTGAATGTCTTTGTCACAATCTACATTGTCATGATAAGAACCACATGAGATGAGGTCAAATCTACATTGTCATAATATGAACTGCATCCTTGTGCAGTGTGCAACCTGCCCAGCTGTACACAGCACTCCCATTTTGCCCTCTGGGCCTCAGACAGGCACTTGAGGCCCTCTCCTTTCTTGCCCACTGCAGACATACTCTGGCCTTTTCTGTGTGGTCATCAATCCATATAAGCAGCTTCCCATCTATACGGAGGCCATTGTGGAGATGTACCGGGGCAAGAAGCGCCACGAGGTGCCTCCCCATGTGTATGCAGTGACTGAGGGAGCCTACCGCAGCATGCTTCAGGGTGAGTGTGGGGCTGGGACATGTCTCTTCAAGGTGGGGGCTATTCTGGGGGTTGAGATAAGACAACAGACCAAGAATTTCAGACTCTCAGGCTTTTTCATGGGGCAGGAGGAAGGGCTGAGTGGATGAGTTCTGGGTCCCCATCTTATTTGTTTCCTTGTTTACCCCTTCTCTCTGCAGTATCATCCAGAAGCCAGTTGAGGCCAGGCTTCTGCAAAATTTTCTCTTGAGACAGTGATTGTTAGTGTTCATTCATTCAGCACTTAGGTGGTTGATGTGATCCACATTGTCGCGGAATCAAAGACAGTCCCTTAGGTGGTGGGCAGTGTGGGTCACTGGGGAGAGCTGAGCAGGTTGTATGAGGATGTCCTGGCAAAACAACGTAACTCACATGTACTATACATAATGTCATTATTATAAATTTTTACATATCTATTTTAACATTTAGTTTATAATTAAATGCAGAATAAATATTTTAAAACTTATGTCTTATTATCATATGACATACAATGATATGTGGCAATATATTTTTGTTTTTGTTTTTGTTTTTTTCATTTATGGTTTGTTTTTGCAGCAATATATTTATACGGTGTGTGTTATACCTGTATCACATGTCCTGTGCTGTAGTTCTACTGTGGGTCGTAATGACGCATTTATAATGCTCAGTACTGAGGTTCTTGGAGCGCAGTGAGCATCGGCGTCAGCTAGGAACTTAGCAGAAATGCAAACTGGGTCCCCGCTCCAGACCCGTGAAGTCAGAGAAACTGGGAGTTTCACAAGATCCCTGGGCTCCCTCTGGGGATCCGGATGCTGGCACAAAGTTTGAGAACCACTGGTGTAGTATCCAGTATATCGTTATACTCGCATTATGCAGAGCACGTTTATAGGCCACAATTTGAATTCACGGTATAAATTTATATTTGATCATTGGTGACACTTCTTTCCTTTGGTTGTTTAATCTGATTTGGTATCTACTTATTTTTATGATTTTTAGCCATTAATATACATGCATTATTATATCTTAGGAATAAATAAATAAATAAACAGTAAAGCAGGGGTGAGTGGCTGCTCTGTGCTGAGCACTGTTCATGGATTGACACATTTAAACTCATGATGAGCAACCCCAGAGAGGAGGTGTGATCATTATCCCTGGTTTCCAGTTGGGGAAACTGAGGCACCGAGCAGCACCAACACTGCTTGCAGTCCCACTGGTGGGTAGATGGCTGAGGTGGGTCTTGAACCCAGGGTTCCCGACCTCCACCTTCCTGTATGTAGGTCACACTGTGTGTCCCATCCTCACCCTGGGCTGGGTGTTGTGGGTTTTTCTGTGTGACTCACCTGGTTCTAATACCGCACCCCAACTCAGCCTTTTGCTTGCTGTGTGACCCTTGCAGAGCAGCTGTACCTCTCTGAGTCTCTTTCCTCATCTGTAAAATGGAGACAATAAGCCTCAGCTGAACAGAATGCGATTCATTCAACCAACTACAATTTGAGCTCCTACCATGTGTGCTACTTTGTGCTGGGTATGAGAGAGTCAAAGATATGAGAGCGAGATCCCAGACCCCAGGGCTCAGGTCCTGGTAGAAAATGGGCCACAAAACAATGTTATGTGCTAACTAGTATATAAAAACTTTGTTGGACTTTCTCTTGGAGTTCTGACTATAGCCCTGTGAGGTAAGGGCTGTTTGAGCCCTGTTTTTGAGATGGGGAAACTGAGGCACAGAGCATCTCAGAGACTGGTCCAAGGTCACATAGCAAGACAGGGGGGAGACTGGCCCTTGAACCCACATCTGTATGGCTCCCAAACCAGGCTGAATGCATCTCTCCCTTTGGCTTAAAACCACCTGCTGGAGACCTCCTGCCCCATTTAAAAACTATCCTGATTTTTTTAAAAGATGTATTTATTTATTTGAGGGGGGAGGGGAGGAGGGGAGAAGGGCAGAGGTAGAGAGAGAGAATCTCAAGCAGACTCCCTGCGGAACATAGAGCCCAATGTGGGGCTCGATTTTATAACCCTGAATTTGTGACCTGAGCTGAAATCAAGAATCGGACGCTTAACTGACTGAGCCACCTAGGTGCCCCCCAAATCTTCCAGATCTTTTAATCATGGTCTCCCAATCCATCTGCACAATCTCCAGCTCTGCCTTGTCCCCCAGCCTCTCTGACCTCCTTTCTGTCTCTCAGACAGTTCCAACTTGGTCTCACCACAGGCCCTTTGCCCTGGCTATGTCCTCTGACTGGAATGCTCTTTCTCTACCCTCTTCCTTTAGGCCTGAGCTGAAACATCACCCCTTCTGGGAAGCCTTCCTGGCCCTCCCCCTCCTCAGTCTTCTTACTACGTTACACTAGGGATTAATCCTGGCTCTGTCGGCATTTGGGGCTGGAGGATTCTTTATACAGGGCATTCTGTGCATTGTAGGGTACTCAGCGGCATCCCTGAACTCGTCTCAGTAGACACTCATAGGACCTTCCGGTTGCAAGAACCAAACCAAAAATGTCTGCAGACACTGCCAACTGCCAAATCATCTTCACTTTTACTTTATGTGCTTTTTGTCCCCCAGTTCAAGCAGAAGCCCCATGAAGGCAGGGACTTTGCCAGTTCCCACTGTTGTAGGTGCCTGGCACTTAGTAGGTAATCAGTCATGTCAGATGCAGGGCGAGTGCTGGCGGAGATGGATGGTGGGAAGCATGCTGTGTTCTCTGCTGGGCAGAGGGCCACCGACAGGTCACCAGACATCAGCACTACCATACTGTGGCCTGTTCAAGTCAATGTCTGAGCCTTACCTTAGGGCCAGGACCTTGCTGTCCTGTCTTGGCATCCCACACACCTGGCAGAAGCGGACCCCCAGGAGGGGCTCACACTGAAGTTTGTTGAATGAGTTACATTCTGTTCAGTCGGAGTTTTCCACTTCTGTTTTACAGGTGAGGAAACAGCTTGAGAGAGGGAGGGCTACTTTGCCAGGGTCACACAGCAAATAAGAAGCTGGGTTGGGGTGGGGTGTTAGAATCCTGGAGTGTCACACATCAGAACCCTTTTGGGTGGAGGGGCACCTGGGTGGCTCAGTGAGTTAAATGTCTGCCTTTGGCTCGGGTCGTGATCTCAGCATTCTGGGATTGAGCCCCACATCGGGCTCCCTGCTGATTGGGGAGTCTGCTTCCACTTCTCCCTCTGTCCTGCCCCCTCCACTCGTGCTCTCTCTCAAATAGACAGATAAAATCTTAAAAACAAAAACCTTTTTGTGAGGTGGGGGTGGGGGAACTTTTCCTTAATCCTTGAAAAGGGTGGGGTAAAAGAGGTCAGGGTCCCCCTAGAGCAGCAACCCTCCAGGTGATATGTCGACCTCTGTCCCTTACAGATCGTGAAGATCAATCCATTCTCTGCACGTGAGTAATCCTGAAGGACTTCCTGGAGGAGGTGGGGTTCTGGCTGGGTGTAACTCTGCTTGGAATGGCAGGTCTTACCTGGCATCATTGTCAACCCTTTTCCTCTCCCACTTGTGTCCTCCTATAGTGGGGAATCTGGGGCTGGGAAGACAGAAAACACCAAGAAGGTCATCCAGTATCTCGCCCATGTGGCATCGTCCCCAAAGGGCAGGAAGGAGCCTGGTGTACCGGTAAGTGCCCTGTCCTGGGACACGCTCTGGACCCTGCCACCAGCAGTGCCTGCCCCCATCTGAGGCCCTGCTTTTCCCCCTAACCCACTGCCTCCCTTATGGAGGGCCACAACTGCGAGCCTTCTTTTTGGCTGCCCATGCTGCCCACACACCTATTATGTGCCCAAGACAGTGCTGGGAGTGGAGGCAGGATGGAAACGGAAAATCACGGGCCAGTTTGTGGCTCCTCAGAACAGCACCAGGTACATGGGAGGTGCCTACAGTCCTGCGCACCTACTGGGTGCCAGGCCTGATATAAAGACCTACAATTCCCAGTTGCCTTCACCAGTGAGCATCTGTAAGACCTGTCTCTCTGCTTATATGAACTTAACATGCCAGTGCATGGGTGTTGCTCTCCCGTGTTAAAGATGAGAAACTTAAGGCCTGTCTGGGGTGAGTCGGCTGTTGGAGGTCACACACCCAGGAAGGGCTAGAGAGAATTCAAGCCCAGGCGATATGGCTCCCCCAGGCCACCCTGCCCCACAAGCCTGATTTCCCTATCCCCTCATGTCTCCCCTCTGTCCCCACCACCGCTGGTTCACCTGTGTGTCTGTCCACGTTCCATGTGCCGCGTCCTGGTCTGTGTCCCGGTCCGTGTCTCGTGTCCCGTGACTTCCTCAGGCTGCCAGCACCTTGTCTTATGTGAGTAGCAGGGGATCACCTCAAATCACGCCACCCCTTAGGTCACCTGGTCAGCCCAACCCATGGTCTTCCCGGCAGGCAGGCCCCAGGACCCCGGTATCTGCCAGGGAGCTGTGCTGCAGCTTATGTGGCCCTACTGCGTGTATGCCAGGCCCCGTACTACCATTGCAGTGCTCCCTGCTGCGGTTTCTAGCAGCCCTACACGGACACATCCTGGGGCCCATGTTACCATTTAGTGCAGAAACTTCAGGAAACAGTTGATGCCCTTGAGAACGTTGCTAAGAGGGGAGGGGGATTGGTGTTTCCTGAACACCTACTGTGCTCCTGACTCTGACACTGAGGTGCCTGGAGGGAAGTTCAGAGTGGGGTCCCTCTCTTGGAGCCCACTACTGGGGGAAGGAGGCTACCCTCTCTTGAATGCGTACTATGTGCCAGGCAGTTTGAAGCATGTTATTATGGATGGTATAGATTTTTTTTTCTTAATTAATCCTGCAAGTAATCCATGAGTCCGTGTTTTTTTAACAACAACAGAAAAAGATAAAATGAAATCCCTCTTTTGTCCTTTCCGTCATCCCCTGGAGTGGTGTCTGCTGTCGACCCATTTGGTGTGTATCCTCGTAGACCTTTCTCTAAATGCTTACGAACACACATCTATACCTGGAGACATGGGAGTCATGTTTTGTAGTGTTTTTTTCTCGAGGTACTTTTCACTCATGGGGTCATGTTGTAGGTATTGCTCTGCCATGGGATTTTGTTGTGTTTTGTTTTCCCACTCCACGGTGAATCCTGGAGAGGTTTACTTGTTCCCTTCACAGTCAATGAAGGGCAAGACCTGGGTATGGAAGAGCAGGCCCACCTGCAGAGGCACGGAGGCCCCTCACGCACACATGCGCAGACGGTCATAGCACAGACCCCTGCCCCAGCCTTGTCACTGACAGCCTGTCTCCCGCGCCCCACAGGGTGAGCTGGAGCGGCAGCTTCTCCAGGCCAACCCCATCCTGGAGGCCTTTGGCAATGCCAAGACCGTGAAGAATGACAACTCCTCCCGCTTCGTGAGTGCTGGGGGAGAGCAGAGGCTGGCTGCTGGGAGCTGGGAGCTTTGGGGGTGGTTAAGGGGAGGCAAGAAGTGGGGGCTAAGGGAGGAGGGGCTGGGGGTCTGGACTCCTGGGTCTGAAGGAGAGGTGGGGGGGGGCCTGGACTGCTGGGTCTGAGGGAGGAAGGGGCTCGGAGTCTGGACTCCCAGGTCTGAGGGAGGAGGGGCTGGGGGCCTGGACTCCTGGCCCTGAGGGAGGAGGTGTTGGGGACCTGGACTCCTGGGTCTGAGGGCGGAGGGGGTTTGGGTCCTGAGGAAGGCAGTCAAGGAGCCCCAGACCTTGGATTCTCCATGGCTGGGACCTCACAATTGGGGTGGGGTTCAGATGGAGGGAGAAATTTGAGATGCTCTGGGAGGGGTGAGTGTGGGTAAGGGGGGCTCTTCAGGTCCCCAATGTGGTAGAGGACTCTCTGCTAACTCCTGACCCCTTCCTTCCCAGGGCAAATTCATCCGCATCAACTTCGACGTGGCCGGGTATATCGTGGGTGCCAACATTGAGACCTGTATCCTCACATAGCGCTTGCGGAGGGGAACCTGGTGTCTGAGGAGGGTGGCCCTTGGGATATCACTGTTTCCAGGAAACAGATGTTCACACACACGGGGAAGCTTGGCTCCCTGATGTTCAAAAACTGTGCCTCAGTTTCCCCTTCTGTGGAAGGGAAAGGAACCTTGGGAAGGCATAGATGCAGCACCCCCTCCCCCTGGTGGAGGGAGGAGGGCCATACTGCTGTGGCCTTGCGGTGGGGCAGTGGAGTGGCTGTGGCTTACCACAGAGAGGGGACACACAGCCCAGGCAGCAGAGGGAACAGGCATGTGGGGCCAAGTGTGGAGGAGACCAGGGCCAGCTTCCAGAGTCCCCTCCCCATGGAGTCACATAGGATGGGCCACACACAAGATGTGACAACACGTGTGAGGTGTTGTCCACCAGGGATGCTTGTCAGAGACTCCGTCAGTGCCCCAGAGTTCTTCGTGGGGGCCAGTGGCCTCAGCGCCCTTGGCCTATCATGTACCAAAATTCCAGACTCCCCAAGGGAAATCAGGGGTTTCAGCAGAAACCACATTGTATGCACCAACAGCTTAGGCATGGGGAGTCCCTCCTGGGAGTCAAGGAGTGCTGGGAACCCTCCCGAAATCCAGCTTCCCAGGCGTGCCCACCTCAGACTTGTGGCATCAACCCTGCTCTGTGGGCAATGTGCAAGCTCAGTAGGGATTTGTTTTTTAAGACTGTGTTTGAGAGAGAGAGAAAGAGAGCAAGGACGTATGTGAGCACACAAGTGGGGAGAGGGGCAGATGGAGAGGGAGAAGCAGGCTCCCTGCTGAGCAAGGAGCCTGATGCAGGGCTTGATCCCAGGACCCTGGAATCACAAGCTAAGTCTAAGGCAAGTACTTAATGGAGTGAGCCCCCCAGGTACCCCTCAGCTCAGTAGGAATTTAAAAGATAAAGCACGGGAGCTCCAGGAGTTCAGAATTTAAGAGAGCCAGCGGAGAAATCACATCAACCCAGGTTTGAATTCTATCTATGCCACTTGGAGGCCAAGGGAACTTCAGCACATTCCTTGACCTCTCTGTGCCTCTGTTTCCCCCGCTCTGTGGAAGAGGGAGGCTCATAGAATCCTCTCTTGGAGGACTGGGGGGCATTGAGGGGCAAATTCTTCGCCTGGCACCTGCCATGTAGCAAGCACTCCAGAACGAGCTGCTGTCATTAGGAGTTCACCATGGGAACAAATTAGCAATGTCCTTATCGATGTTAATATTCTCTGTTGGTAATTACTAATCAGCCACATTAACAGTAAACCACGTGCCCCTTCCCAGAGGTGTCTGAGAACCTCAGTCTTCTGTGGTCTGGGGGAAGGCTGGGAAGCAGATGTGGTGGAAGAGACCTTAGCAAATAAGGAAATGGGCATCTCCCGTTTCCTGAGGGTTTGCTCTGCACCTAGTGCTGTCCTGCGAGCTCTCCCTGTGTGCTCAATTCCTTGTCCCAGCACCCCTTGTCAGCCCATTTAACAGAAGAAGAAACCGAGGCTTGGTGTGTGTGCTTCCCCCCACCCCACCCTGTCTGTGGGGAACACCCCCACATCCTCCCCACCTTGCACAAGCAGATTAATGAGCCAGGGCTTTTGGTCAATGGTGTGCAGATCTTGGGCCTGACTCCCCGAGGTAGGTCCTGCATTCCAACTGCTATGCCGAAGGGATGCTGTGTGGTCTGTGAGCGGGGCCATGGAGGGACCAACAACTTAGCTGGTGTTTTATTCTACTTTAAGGTGGTTTGCCCATTCTTAGAGTGTAAACATGCCATGTGACTTTTCTTGAAGGGAGGAGCCAATAGCCCCACTGTCCGTATAGGGAAACTGAGGCCGGCAGGCTAACAATGGCCAGAGATTTTCTTGTGGGGGTTGGCTACCAAGCAGACAGGGTTCTGGGTGTTTGGCACATAGTGACGCATTTACCCACATGGCAGCTCATTCACGGGGTTTATAAAAGGAAACTGAGGCACGTGTGCTCAAGTGACATGACCGAGGCCTGGGCTGTGAACAACTCCACGGCTTCACAGGGTGGTGGGGGCAGCACAGGCCGAGGGGGCTGGGTGAGCTCCCCTCACTGCTCCTCACCTATGAAACCTTGACTCCCGGCCACCCAGACCTGCTGGAGAAGTCACGGGCCATCCGCCAGGCCAAGGACGAGTGCAGCTTCCACATCTTCTACCAGCTGCTGGGAGGCGCGGGGGAGCAGCTCAAAGGTCAGTACTGGGGCTCTCAGGGAGGGTGGGGGCAGGCAGCGGGGTGGGGGGGCCCTCATGGGCCTCTGGCATCCCTGGGCCTTAGGAGGAGGAACTAGGAGGCAGTCAGTAGGATTTATGAGCACCTGCTTTAGGTCAGGCTTCTGCTGGGCAGTGGGTTCTGGTGCCTCTCCCCGGAGCTCACTGCCCCAGGTTTCTGTCGAACTATGACCTTGACGTCCTCAGGACCTGCCCCTCAGCGCCGGCTGTCCCCGCCCCTATGCTGCTGACCGACCCTGTGGCTCTCTGTTCCCAGCTTCCTCCGGGGTCTCGCCCACCCCGGCCACGTGGCTCCCTGGCTGCTGCGCACACCCCTTCTCTTCTGAAACAGCAGGGCTTACTCCGAACCTGTGACGCCATGACGCTAGCTCCTGCCGCAGCACCTGCTGCCTCGAGGTCCTGGCGGTCCAGGCAGTCCTGGTTTGTGTGGCTTTGCTGCACCTGCTGCCTCACCATGCCCTTTCCTCTGCCTCCTGCCTGAGCTTCCTCCTGTCTCCTCATTGCTCTTCCCACCTTCTGGCTGAAGAAAGTCCGGGGCTCTCCTTTCCGGGTGGACCCCTGCTGTCGCCAGGCCCCTTCCCGCATAGCCTTGGCTGCCTCCCCCTTCTCCCCTACAAGGCTGCAGGACCCACAGGCCTTCTGCTGCCAGCTCTGCTGTCCCATGACTTCTGCGAGCTCAGGCATCCGCGGCCCCTTTGCTCCTGCTCCTGCTTACTCTGGGCAGTTCCAGGACTTGACAATCTCTGGAAGGACGAAAGGGCCCAATGAGGGCTAAGCACCCCCACCACGCCCGGCCCTTCCCATCAAACCTTGAGGAGAGGATCTTCACTCATTTAACAGAGGAAGAGACCGAGGTCCCCAGTGGAGAAAGTGAACGCTTGTCCCATGGGTGGCCATCAGGATGTGAGTCTGACTCTACAGCTCACCCTTGACCTCGGCCTCCACTCATTACCCCCGCAGCTGACCTCCTCCTGGAGCCTTGCTGCAGCTACCGCTTCCTGACCAATGGGCCATCATCCTCTCCTGGCCAGGAGCGGGAGCTCTTCCACGAGACGCTGGAGTCCCTGAAGGTCCTGGGATTCACCCCGGATGAAATCACCTGTGAGTGAGCCCTGAGCCTCCACGAACGGTGGGGCTGGGGCAGCGTGGGGGCAGGTGGGGAACCTGGACATGCATTCCTCAGTTGGGAAAAAGGTACAGGGATAGGAGGAAAGAGGAGGTATAGCTTTAAGGAGGGGATCAAGAAGGGGACACAGAGATGGTGACCTCTGAGCCAAGGCCTGAGGAGCTGAGAGGGTGAGCATCGGTGCTAGCAGGGTATTACCCGCAAAGTAAAACGGTGGATTATTTTACCAGCAAAATGGATTTATTTGGGAATAATGGAAAATTGTAATTTGGGACAAGCAAGGTAGGATAGGAATCTGGCAAGGGACAGGAATTTTATCTTATGGAGAAGAGGAGAAGGTTGGAAGAGGTTGTTTTGAACGAAAGTCCTTTGGAGAAATCCAAGAGTGGAGAGTGTTGATGGTTTCTCTGGCTGAGCAGCTGGGGCAGCCAATTTCTTGTAGGAGTTGTGATGTACATCTTTCCCTGTTGGGGCCTGTCAGTGAGGATTCTTTCCTGTTGAGGATTCCTCTGTTGGTGTCTGTACTTGACATTGAGTAGTGTGACTCCCCCCTTCCAGCCTCTCCTTCTAGCTTCCCGAGTCTGCTTTCATGAGGTTTCCCATACTAATTTTCAGAGAGAGCTAGAAGAGCCTTCTAGATGAGGAGGATTGCCTATGCAAAGGCCCTGGGGCAGGAAAGTCATGACATGGTTTGATGAATTCATTTCTATCCTGAGGGGCTGGGACTTTGTCCTGGGGGCACCGGGGAGCCATGGGAGAGCTGGCAGCAGGGCAGAGGCCCCTTTGAGCTGTATGGAGGATGCGTTGGCGGGCCAGAGGAGGCTGAAGCAAAGGTGTGGGGAAGACCCTGACTGTGGCCTGTTACCCACGTGGCAATGCTTTGCCCCCTGCTGGTTTTCACCAGATCGCATGTTTTGACAGCAGGTCAGCAGCAGTCCTATATTTGTTTGCTCTGCCGCTGTGACAGAGCACCCCAGGCCTGGTGCCTTCAGCAGGAGAGATGGATCATCTCCCAGTTCTGGAGGCCAGAATGCCGAGCTCTACGTGTTGGCAGGGTTGCTCGGTCTTGGGAGAATCTGTCTGTCCCCTGCAGGCAGCCCCCTACTCCACTGTGATCTTGTCTTGACTTAAAGAATTCCATCTGCAATGACCCAAGACCCAAAGGAGGCCACATTCTGAGAAGGCTCAAGGGTTAGGATGTCACCACACCTGTTCTGGGGGGAAGAGGGTACGATTTGACCCATGCCAAGTATGTGTAGGTGGACCCCGTCTTTTTGCAACCGCTTGACTCTTTCACTGTTTGGATGAACTTGGAGTCCCATGGACAAAGACCCCGATGTCTTGGGCTAAGCTGGCATGGCGGGTTTCTTTCTTCTCCCATCTCTGGCAATGCGGAAAGCTCTGGGAGCTATTGTTGGCTCCAGGGCCAACTGGGAGGGCTGGAAGTTGAGCCAGCGCCAGCTTGGCTGTCTCCCCGGGCTGCAAACAGGCCGGCCTTCTCGGGCGTATTGACACAGGGTCCCAGGCCTCCCCTGCTAGATTGCCCAACCACAGTTGCAAAACTTCCTCCGCCTGGAGTCTCTGCTCTCCTCCCGGGGCAACTGGTGAACAAATCCGGATGGCGGCCACTGTGGGGGCCTGGCCTCCTGTCACAGATCACCTCAAGTGACCCTCCCCGTGGCCGCCCCACTGCATAGCCGATTTTTGCAATTCTGAAACAAAACTTTGGAAGTGACATATGTGTGTGGTGACATAATCTGGATGTGCCAAAGGTCATAGTTTGGCAACTGGGTCTCCTGCAGGGCCCTGAGCCCTGCTTTCCCCTGGCTTCCCACACATCCTTCCAGAAATATTTTCTACATCTAAAAAAGGACACACATTATTTTTTCTCCCTCCCTCCCTTCTTTCCTTCCTTCCTTTCTTTCTCTTTCCTTCCTTCCTTTCTTCTCTCCTTCTTCCTTCCTTCCTTCTTTGTCAGAGAGAGAGAACACAAGCAGGGGGAATGGCAGAGGGAGAGGGAGAAGCAGACTCCCCACTGAGCATGGACCCCGACCTGGGGCTCCATCCTAGGACCCTGGGATCATGACCTAAACTGAAGGCAGATGTTTAATTGACTGAGCCACCCAGGTGTCTCCATACTATTTTCCTAAGAATGAGGCATTCTGTAGTCCCAGGGTGGATGTTCAGCCATACCAGTAATAAAAGTGGTAAGATATTTCTCTGCTGAATTTAAAAGTTCCCCGCACAGGGGCGCCTGGGTGGCTCAGTCTATAAAGTGTCCGACTCTTGATTTCGGCGCAAGTTGTGATCTCAGGGTTGTGAGTTCAAGCCCTAAGGTGGGCTCCATACTGGCATGGAGCCTGCTTAAAAAAAAAGTCCCCCGTGGTTGTGGATTTAAGTGAACCTTATCTCCCTGACCTTCCTCCCAAGACCATCCCAGATAGAGCAATGAACAGTTGAAAACCGTGTGGCACATTGGGGAGGGGCCAGGTAGTGTTGGGGTTAAGAATTCAGCTCATCACCCTTGGGCTAGCATACTTTGTGCCCTGCTTTTGTTAGCAGACAGCATACTTTAGTGATAATTCTGGTTTTGTATATAGGTTTCAGAGAGTGTGTGTGTTGGAGGGGCTGCATAAAATTTCATTGTTTAAATGGCCTGTGATTCTTTTAACCAGCCTCTGTCCCTTGCAGAGAGACCTTTAGGGTGTTTGCACCCATTGTTATTAAAATGAACCCCCCTCCCAAAAGAGGTGCCAGGAATATCCTTTGAAGGAGCTCTCTGTTCTCTTGTGTCCATGAGATCCATTCTTAGAAGCGAAATGCTGGGTCCAAGGAGGGGGGGGTCCCTTTTGATTTTAATCTGGCTTTATCAGAAGTGTGACAGAGGTATTGAGCTCGAATTTGAACACTCTCACCTGGTGACAGCGTACAAGGCAGGGGCTTTCTGTCTGTTCACGGAGTCAGGGCACCCATTCCCCCCCCCCCCCCGTCCCCTGCCAAGGTGAGTCTAGAACCTTTTCAGTGGCCCAAGAGGATATCTTGCATCCTTTTGGCATCTGTCAGCTGCCGGTTTCCACCTCCAGTCTCTGGCAACTGCTCCTCAGCTTCCTGTCCCTGCAGGTTTGCCTATCCTGGCCCTTTCATGTAAATGGGATCATACAATATGACGGCCCTCGTGGCTGGCTGCTTTTACTCCCCAAGAGGGTTTCAGGTTCATCTCGGCGGCAGGGGGTGGGGGGTTAATCAGGGTCAGTGTTTTGTTCCTGGTTATTGCTAAATAGTTTTGATTTTTAGCTTTTTTTTTTTAAATATTTCATTTATTTGACAGACAGAGATCACAAGTAGGCAGAGAGGTAGGCAGAGAGAGAGAGGAGGAAGCAGGTTTCCTGCTGAGCAGAGAGCCCGATGCAGGGCTCCATCCCAGGACTCTGAGATCATGACCTGAGCCGAAGACAGAGGCTTAACCCACTGAGCCACCCAGGTGCCCCTGATTTTTAGCTTTTTAGTATGGGTACCAGGTCCTATAATCAGCGCCCACCTGTGGCTTCTTGGATTTTGCCTGGAAACCCCCATCTCCCACCCCCAGGGCTCTACGGGTTTTTTAAATTGTAGAGAAGCCACTTCATCACCGTCCAGAAGGTGGCGCTAGTCTCCATTGCCATCCACCCTGTCCCTGGAGCGCTTTTCCCTCCATGCAAGGCCCCAACCACTGCTGTCAGTTTTCTGGCTTTTGCTGGTATGGTAGGTGGATGGTGTCTCACAGTTTTATTCAGTGTTTTACTTACAAGGAGTGGAGCCAGCCAGTCACTTTTTTTTTTTTTTTTTTAAGGTTTTGTTTATCATTTGTTTGGGAGAGAGAGAGAGAGCTAGAGACCAAGCAGGGGGAGGAACAGAAGGAGAGGGACAAGCAGACTCCACGCTGAGTGGAGAGCCCGACGCAGGGATTGATCTCACGACCCTGAAGTCATGACCTGAGCAAAACCAAGAGTCGGATGTTTGACTGAGCCACCCACGTGTCCTGTGGTCACCTTTTCATAGAGTCCTTCTGGCAAAAAAGGAGACAGGTCCAGGGAGGTGGGATGTCTGCCCCACGACTCACCCCAGTTGACAAGAAGGCAATGGAACCCAGGGCTGACTCCAAAGCCAGCCCATGATCCATCTTTAGAGAGGCAGGTGGTGCCTCTGGGAAGCTTTCTGGACCGTCTCTGGAAAGATAGTCACCAGTGGGAGGGCTAACATGGAGAACACTGGGGACCCATCTAAGCAGGACCTCCACCCTCCTCCCCACTTCCCACCTTCACCAGTGCTGGTGCTGGGAATGCCACTCCGAGAGGCTGAGCAGGGAGCCTGGTACCTGGGGAGGCGGGTGTTCATGCTGGGGAGCACACTTGGCCTCACCAGCCCCACGCCCCTGCCTCCGCAGGCCTGGGCTTGCTTGCAGTCAGCTGGTATGAAGTCACCACAGGAGCTAACTGCCGACTTCTCAGATGTCAGGTTTGCCCGGGTGCTTAACGCCGATGCAAGGTCCTAAGCCAACTGTCAGAGGCCGTTTCAAAGGCCACTGGGGGGACTTGAGTCTGGACTGTGTCTGAGCGGAGGTTAAGGGATGAATGATCTTTTGGTTCATTAGGTGATGATGCCGCTGTGGGCCCATAAGGAGATGTCTTTATCTTCTCGGAGGTGCCCTGCTGTCCTCTGGGGAACCCCCAGGACTTGCAGGGCTCTGAGCTGCCCCCATCCACTCTTTCCTCTGACCCCAGATGGGCAGGACCAGAGATCTCTAAGCCCAGCCCCTCTCACTGCATAGCCAGGGAAACTGAGGCCCAGGAGGTCACCCAGCTTGTCCAAGGGCACACAGCAAACTCCCACATCCAGTAATGTATGTATCCCCCCCCCATTAATTAACTCATTGCCCTTTATTCATGAATATATCAAGTCATTCAACTAGTGGTGGGGTTTCTGGGCCAGACCGCCACAGGCGCTGGGCAGAATTCACAGTGACCAACACAGAACCAACCCTTGACCTGTGGAATGCTCAGACCCGGAAGCATCGAATCACACATATGCATTAAAGCTGAACCAGTGGGAGGGTGAGTGATGGAGGGTGCATGGAGCAGGGACCGTGTGTCACAGCATTCCAGCATGGCCTGGGGAGAGCCCCCTGGATGAGGTGGCCCTTGCTTGAGCACTGATGGGTCTGGCAGGAGCTAACCAGCCCTAGATGGTGCTGGCAGCATCTAGGCGGAGGGAACTGCCAAGGCAAAGGCCTGGTGGCAAGACAGTGTTGGAGAAGCTGATGGGGGGCAGCTGGGGTGGCTGGTTGGAGTAAGTGAGGATACCCTGGGGCTGGAGGGGCTGGGAGGGTCAGGTTTCTCAAGACCCTGGTAAGGGCTCACATTGAATCCCAGAAGTACTAGGGACCAGGGAAGGAACTCTTCCCTGTGAACAGGCAAGCTCAAGTTCATTCATGTAAACATTTATAGAGCGCCTACTCTATACAGAGCACATGGGCAGCAGATGAGTAAGGAATAGATACTTTCCACAGGAAGTTATGATTTCAGTGGAAATGGAGAAAAAATAATATTTGTTGCATACCCTGCCATGCCCTGCAAATTATACCCAAACCTGGTTTTTCAGGCTTGCTTTTCTTTTTTTTTAACTTCTTTTTATTATTATTGAAAGTCATGTTAGTTTCAGGTATACAATATATGGATTCAACAATTCTGTTCATCAGTGCTTATCCCAAGTGTAGCCACCATCTGCCTTTTTTTTTTTTTGTCCTTTGAGAGAGAATCCACGTACCGTAAAATTCACCATTGTCAAGTGTACAGTGCAGCCATTTGTTGCGAATGTACAATTGCACTAATTCTAGACACCAAGTCCTTTCTTAACAGCCATTTTTTTTTTTCTGGACAAGATCTGACATTTTAACAAGTATGAAACTTCGAAAGAATATAATCAGTACTATATAATCAGCTCCCAGGCCCGGGCTACCTCTGTCCACAGTTTCCCACGTGTCCCTCAGAGCAAGGCGTCTTGAAGCCATAAGGCCAGTGATCTTCCTTCTGTTTTCAGGGTTTGTTCAAAAAACTTTTTATTGGGAATACTTTGAGATTTACGGAAAAGTTGCAGAAAGAGTACAAAACATTGCTGCGCTCTTCTCTAAGATTCCTCGGGTGCTAACATCTTGCCACATTTGCTTCCCGTCTGTCTTTCTAATTACTTATTCTGAGCAGTTTGAGAACAGGGGTGTGGACAAGCATGCAGCCACACCCCAACAGACTCTAGGCCAAGGGTGGGTGATGGTCCCACAAGGCAGGAGGAAAAAGCGGAGGCAGGGACAAAGGCACAGGTGTACTGGGGAACTTCCGTGCGGGAAACTTCTGCACAATGAGACTCCCCTTTACCCTTTGTATTAGCTTCCTGTGACGGGTCACAAACAACCACAAACGCAGTGGTTTAAATCAACACCCGCTGATTCTCTTATAATGCTGGAGGCCAGGAGTCCAAAACCAGTCTTCACTGGCAGGGTTGGTTTCCTCTGGAGGTTCAAAAGGAGAATCAATTTTCTTGCCTTCTCTGACTTCAAAGCACATCCCTGTAACCTCTGCTCACGTGGCGTTCTTCCTCGGCTTCCCTTTTATGAGGACCCTGTAGCTAGAGCCCACCTGCGTAATCCAGAGTTCATCTCCCATCTCAGCATTCCCCAGTCACATTGGTGAAGTCCATTTTGCTCTGCCAGGTAACATTTCCTGGTGGGGAATTTGGAATGTGGACCTCTCTGGGGGCGGGGAGGGATTGTCCCGCCTACCACCCTGCAGAGTCTGTCCATACATTGTAACTAGGGTCCACCCCCAGAGCGGACTGGGGGATCGAACCCACAAAGCTGAGATAGAGACCTTTGCAGAGATCAAGTCTGAAGCTCAACCAACTGAGCCACCCGAGCGCCCCCTGTCTGCATATTTTTATATGCAGCCACTGGATGGTACTGTCTTGGGAGCTGAGAGCACTGGCACTGTTAGCATCCCCATTCATAGACCATATTGTCCCAGTAATGTCCCTTATAACACGCAAAAGTGTTTTTTACAGGATTTTTGCCAGTTTTCCTAACAATGTACTTTAGAGCAAAAAAGGTTTCATGACACATACACGGGTGCACGCACACATACACACGCACACACATGTGTACACATGCACACGCATTTCCCCCCGGCCGGAGTACATGTACCTAGCACACTGTGCTCTCTGTCTGCCTGGAACTATTCTTTCTTATCGTTGGTGACCTTGACGTTTTTGAAGATTACAGACCAGTTGTTTTGTCTCAACTTGGGCGTGTTTCCTTGCAGTTAGGATTCGGGTTACACATTTTTGGCAGGAAACCCCCAGGAGTGTGCTCCTCCCTCCCCCTCCTTCACCCCCTTTCTCTAAGTAGACAGTGTAGAAGCGAAGACACCTAAAAATGCGCCCAGAGCCTAAGCATCCAGTTCAGGGGCTTTCTGCAAGTGACCGCCATGTATAACCAGCATCTAGGAGCCCCCTTGTGCCCCTTCCCATCGCAAGAACTGCCCCCCTCACTGGCAGTGTGATCATTATTCTGGCGTCTAACAGCGTTGAATTGTGTCCCTTCTTTCTTTCTTTCTTTTTTTTTTTTTTGATGTTATTTATTTATTTGACAGACAGAGGTCACAAGAAGGCAGAGAGTCAGGCAGAAAGAGAGGAGGAAGCAGGCTCCTGGCTGAGCAGGGAGCCCGATGCGGGACTCGATCCCAGCACCTGGGATCATGACCTGAGCTGAAGGCAGAGGCTTAACCCACTGAGCCACCCAGGCGCCCCTGTGTCACTTGTTTCTGAATTTTGTTACAAATTCAGCATGTGTGCTTTCATGTCTGTCTTCTTCTACTCTACCCAGTGGTTGTGAAATTTGTCCATGTTCAGTGAGTGGCCGGGAGGGGGCTACTTTTGTTATTATTATTATTTAGGTTTTATTTATTTATTTGCCAGAGGGAGAGAGAGAGAGAGAGCACAAGCAGGGGAGTGGCAGGCAGAGGCAGAGGGAGAAGCAGTCTCACCACTGAGCAAGGAGGCCGCCGGGGGTCTGGATCCCAGGACCCTGAGATCATGACCCGAGCCAAAGACAGACACTTAACTGACTGAGCTACTCAGGTGTCCCAGGGAAGGTGGCTTCTGAGGGGCTGGCTCCACAGGTACATTTACTTTGTAAAAACCAGAGCCGGACCCGTGTGATTTGCGTGCTTTTCTGTACTCATTATTCGAATTTCATGCTGGAAGAGGGAGGAAAGAAAAGCACCACCGTTAAGGATTCAGACCCCAAGGGGTGCCTGGGTAGCTCAGTGGGTTAAGCCTCTGCCTTCGGCTCAGGTCATGATCTCAGGGTCCTGGGATCGAGCCCTGCATTGGGCTCTTTGCTTGGTGGGGAGCCTGCTTCTCCCTTTCTCTGCCTGCCTCTCTGCCTACTTGTGATCTCTGTCTATCATATAAATAAATAAAATCTTTAAAAAAATAAAGGATTCAGACCCTGGATTTGCCCCTCTGCTCTGCTGCTGACGAGCTGGATGATCTCGGGCAAGATGGCTCCCAGAATGTGCCTTGATTTCCCCATCTATGAAGGGGTTTCACTCCGTTCCAGACCTGTAAAATGGTACCGTAGGATCTGCTTCCCTTGGTTGTTAGGAAGTTTAAACAAGTGTATTTGTTAAGTGTTTGGAATAGGAGCTGGCATGGAGTGAGTGAGAATAAGTCAGTGTCCGTTTGAACCTGTTCCGGAGTGCGTCCTTAGTGGGGTGGCTGGGCACTGGTGTCGATCTGTAGTGTCGCCGCGAGAGCCACAAGTAGAGACCCAGCCTGAGGCGGGCGTGTTACACAGGCCACTCACCTGCCATGAGCTGCTTCCCTGTCGGAGGTGAGGGAGTTCTGAGGCAATGTCCAAGTCTGGTAAAACCCTGAACCAAGCACAGTCTTTCCTCAGATTTCACAGTGGCTACCTTCCTGGAAAAGCTGCTGTGTAATTTTTTTAAGAGATTTTATTTATTTACTTATTTGAGGGAGAGAGAGAGAGAGATGGGTGGGGGTGGGGGTGGAGAATCACAGGCAGACTCTGCGCTGAGTGCAGATCCCAACGTGGGGCTGTCTCATGACCCTGAGCTCATGATCTGAGCCAAAACCAATAGTCGGAGGCTTCACTGACTGAGCCAGACAGATGTCCCCCAGAATCCACTGTGCATTAAAACCAAACACAAAACACTTGAGTTTATACATAAAACAGTTGGGATTTGACTCTGGTAATTATAGGCCATTATTTCACGGACACAGATGTCCAGTGGGATATTTGAGGGTCACACAGGGTGTGGCAAATTCTTTGTGGCGCGGGGGGCCTCTTCATCTGGGTCCCAACCTGCCGCGACCCTGTGATATCCAGAAACACCCCAGAAACTGCCCCCTGGCCTCCCTTGTCACGCCAACCCACACCGGGAGTTCCTGAGATTTACTCTAGGGGGCAGCACTATCCATTCACGAACAAGCGCCGTCCGTCCTCTTCTGCGGTTTCTGTATTTGCGACTTTGCCTACTCGCTAAATTTATACGTAACCCCCCAAAGAGCACCCGTGGTGCTTTTACAATCATCGTCTCACTCACACAGGGGTGGAAAGTTGGAGCGGTCCAGCGCATACGCAGCTGAGTTTCAGCAAATTGGTGTGCTGCCTTCCTGTCTCGGCTCATACCATAACCCGATGTCCTTGTCTCCTTTTCACCTGCTACTGAGTGCCACGTTTTTCACGTCTTTCGTGCTTTTCTTATTGATGGCTTCACCGTCTAAAATGCCCCCCATGCTTAGTGCTTAATGCTGGCTAGCATTCCCAAGTGCAGGAAGGCTGTAGTGTGTCTCACAGAGAAAACGTGTAAATCCTTCAGGCTTGAGTCAGACAGCTGTTGGCCGTGAGTTCAACGTTTCGGAAGCAATGTTGTATAGTAGATAAGGTATCTTTGAACTGAAGCACGCATAAAACAAGGTGATGTAGTAATCAGCTGAGGAAAATGTGACTAGAAGCTCACAGGAACAAAGCCCCATATTTCCCATAAGTAAATTCGTGTTCATGGTCACTACAAAGAATGTAACTTGGCAAATAAGGAGACTCGACTGTATATTTTTGCCTTTTTAAAACGTAGACAGTGGTATGCTGTCTAAACTATTCTGCACCTCACATTTTCCACTTGCTATTTTAGAAATCTTTTCCTGTTTAGGACACCTAGCTGGCTCGATTGCTAGAGCATGCAACTCTTGATCTTGGGCTTGGGGTTATGAGTTTGAGCCCCACGTTGGGTAGAGAGATAACTTAAAAATAAAATCTTAAAAAAGGAAAATCTTTCCACATTGCCCAAGACTTTCTTAATTCACTTCCACACATCCTTTTAAATATTCTGTGTGTTGCTTTATGAAATGGACACAAGCAGACACCAAATGGTGCTAAAGCAAGCCTTGAATACAAAATACAGAATTCATGTATCTGTTCTTATGTTTTAAGACCTGCCCAGTGTCACAGATGGATTTTAAGCTGAGGGGCGGTGGTGTAATTTGACATAGAGTTGTTGTTGTTGTTGTTGTTGTTTTAAGATTTTATTTTAAAAGTTGGGACTATGAAAAAATCATTTTATATATTTGAGAGAGAGCACGCGTGTGCACACAAGCGGGTGGGGGAGGGGCAGAGAGAGAGGGAGGGAGGTCCTTTGTGCTGAGGGTGGGGCTCGATCCCATGGACCCCGAGATCATGACCTGTGCTGAAATCAAGAGTACAACTTCTAACCACCCAGATACCCCTGATGTAGGGTTTTTAAGCTAGATTTCTAAGGGGCTAGTTACGCCCACACAATAGGTTCTGGAGCCCCCATGACATTGTTCTCTCTCTCTCTCTACCCCATAGCCATGCTGCGGATTGTCTCAGCCGTTCTCCAGTTTGGCAACATCGTCCTGAAGAGAGAACGGAACAGCGACCAAGCCTCCATGCCTGACAACACAGGTATCCTACCCGGCCTGCAGTCCACCCATCCGACCCAGTGTTTCCCCTTCCTCCCACCAGACAGAGCGTGACACCACTCCCCGCTCCCCAGCTGGGCATGCCTCCAGGCTGTGCTGATCCTTTACCAAAATGTCATCGCTTACTCTTGTTCTGATTCTGAATGGTGTCCTCCCTGCTGAAGGTTTGAACAGCACCAGTGTACCAAAGATCCCCCCTCATCCTGGCCCCTCTGGGAAAACCGCCATTGGCATTGGGCTTATAACTTCCTGGCCTCTGTGCTTGCCATATA
Organism: Mustela nivalis; assembly: GCF_964662115.1. NCBI lineage: Eukaryota > Metazoa > Chordata > Mammalia > Carnivora > Mustelidae > Mustela > Mustela nivalis. Next base: position 54,430,852 of record NC_139037.1, on the reverse strand, counting down.
TATACTTTTTTTTGCTTTTCAAAAGCAGAACTATAGTTGATACTCCTTTTTTATCCAATGGAAATAGCTCTGCTTCTTTATGGTCATAAAATAATACAATCTGGATGGGGTAGGGAGCGGAATCTAGCAAAACAGAAAAGTATAAAAGCAGGGAAATGACCCACAGTCATACCCCTGAGAGGTAAGTAGTGTAACATTTTGGGGTATTTCTCTCTGGGCTTTGTTCTCTGTCCATATCTGTGTAGAAATAATTGTCAGAGAAATGGAATCATGCTTCGCCCCTTTTCCCTCAAGACAGCAAGAGCTTTGCATCCATAAAATCCTAGGGGCTCATTTTCCAAAGCTGTACCACCACAGAAGATATGAGAAAGGGGCCCCTCCCCCATGATCAATGGCACCCTCTGTGGCACTCGGGGGCTCTGTTCACATGCCCAGCAAGTGTGCCATACATGCTTGCTCATTCATTTTTCTGATCTGTGAAGTTGGGGTCAGAGCTTGTAGACCATTTTGAAATTTGCTTTTTTCCCTTAATGCACTGAGGGTAATGCTTCCGGGCTATTAACTAGAATGCTACTGGGGTTCTTCCTGTGGGGTCTATGGGTAGAACCATATGTCAACATAATTAATCTCCTGGGAACTGCTGGGTGTTTCATTCTCTGCATTTGCAAACATTCACTGGAGAAGGCGTCCACTGGCCAGAGGACACAGCGGAGGCTTTAGAAGCCTACAGAACATTCCTGTGACTCGTGGCAGAGCACCCTTGTACACATTCCCTGCTGTTCTTCAGGCCCCTGTTAGAGTTCTTAAATACCTTCTGTATCATGCAAAGTCACCATAGAAGAATTAGAAACTGCAATTGCAATTGCAGCAAAAGAACAAAAAAAAAAAAAAAAAAAAAAAGAAATGCAAATTCTCATCAGCTCGCCTCTCAGAAATAATCACTGTTTATTTAATTTGGTGTTTTTCCTTCTAGATGTGTTCTTTTCCTTTCTCTTTTCTGTTGGAGCTGAGCATTTGTAGTAACCGTTTTCCCGTTATGGAAGTGACAGAAGCTGGAAAACATTTCTCAAATACCTTTTTTTTATGCATTTTTCCCCTATAAAAATAAGGAAAAACAAGTTGCTTTTAAATATTTATTTATTGGCCACTTCCATGGGTTTTTACTCCAATAGCTTTCCCCCCCAAAATTATATTAGCAAATCTCCAGGCATACAGAGAAGTGGAAAGAATTTTCATAGCAAACCCCCAGATATCCACCACCTACATTCTGTCATTAACATTTTACTACACTTGGTTTATTGGGTATCTTTCCACACATCGGTCATCCATCCTGTAGTCTGGTACATTTCAAAGTTGCAGATTTCTGTACCTTTCAGCATGTACATGAGTAGTTCACATGTGTACTCATCAGCTCGCATGTGCATATCACTTACCGGTATCCAGTATTTGCTTACAGTTGTTCCTTTGGCGTGGAACATACAAATCATGAAATGCACACATCTTAAATGTACCATGTAACGAGCGCTGATAATTTTCAGTGACCGCAGAACACATGTTCAAATGGAGGATCCCTGACTCCCTAACCAGTCCCTGGTTGCTGGGCATTCGACCTGTGTCCTGTTTTCCGCCATCATCACCCAGGCTGCAATGAACATCCTCTTGGTCCAGTCTTTGCTTGCCTCCGGGAGTATTGATCCCATCTTGGGGTCCCAGAGAGAACTGTTGGCCCAGAGGACGTACACACTTTTAGGATTGTATTGCTTCTAGTGGGAGAGGCTGGGCCCCTTCTCTGGCCCACCAGCAGTGGGGACGACCCCCTCTGCTGCACTCAGTGGCCACTGCCATGTCCTGGGGCCAATCAGACCTTTGTGCCTATCACCCTCAGCTGCACAGAAGCTCTGCCGCCTCCTGGGACTGGGGGTGACGGACTTCTCCCGCGCCCTGCTCACTCCCCGCATCAAAGTTGGCCGAGACTACGTGCAGAAGGCACAGACCAAGGAGCAGGTGGGTAGGCCTTGGGGGGGGGGGGTAGGAGGGGTGCGGGGAGAGCCAGGCGCCAGGGTCCTGGGCCTTCAGGCAGCGTATGCTGGTTTTTCTCTCACTCAACAAACTTTGGCTGATTGCCCCATGACCAGCTCTGGTTCTGGTGCTAGGATAAAATTAGTGATGGAAACAAAGACCATGCCTTCGTGGAGCTCTAGCCAAAGTAGGGAACAGATCCTAAAAGGAGATATAAGCAGTGAGGCCTTCTATGAAAAAGGGGGTTTCTGTGCCAGGGAAGTCCTCTCTGACAAGGTGATATTTGAGTTTGGACCTAGATAGTTCAAGGCAGAAGGAATGGCTCTGGGGCTGGAGCAGGCTTGGCGAATTGAGAACATCAAGGAGATCAGTGAGGCTAGAGAGCGGAGCAGAGAGGTTGGAAGGGGGCAGATCATGCAGGGTCTTAGGGGACACAGAAAGGAGGTGGGTTTTATTCAGAGTGCAGTAGGACACCAGTGAGAGTTTAAGCCAGGGAGCAACCTGCTTTGGTTTGTCTTTTATAAAGATCCCCTTGTCTACTGCATGGAGAATTGGATCCCGGGGGTACAGGTGGGAACAGGGAGACAAAAGGAGGCTGCTGTCATAGTCCAGAAAAGTGACGATAATGGTGGGACTGGGGAGAAGTGAACCCATGGTAGAGGTTTTCAGAATCCAGCTTTCAGGCAGAGGCCTCTGCCTGGACCCAGGCTGGCCCCTTGAAACAAAGTATTAGGGTGAAGAAGACACAGTGGGGGACATGGGGGCCAGAGATTGGGGGTCACGTGAGAGACCAGGTTCCGCTCTCAGCTGAGGTACTATTGTTGGGATCCATTTTACAGATGAAGAAACTGAGGCACAGAGAGGTTTAGTCACATGCCTGAGGCCACAGAGCTTCTAAGGGGCAGAGTCAGGCTTCAAACCTATGTTGTCAGACTCCAGAGTCCAACCTCTTAACTGTTACGCTGTCAAAATTGGTTCAAGGGTTGGGGGCAGGGAGGATGAATGAACTGATGTGTCCCACGCACTTCACACGCTGCCTGGCGCATAGTAGGGCTCTGAACTGGTTGGTGTTATCATTAATGTCAGAATTCTTGATGAGCTGTGAGGGGACCCCAGTCCACACTAGTGTCTCCTTGCTGGGGGTCAGGCTGGGGCTGCAGGGGCAGGGCCATGCCCTCACCATGTGCCACCCGCACCCCCCCGCCTGCCACAGGCTGACTTTGCACTGGAGGCCCTGGCCAAGGCCACCTACGAGCGCCTCTTCCGCTGGCTGGTCCTGCGCCTCAACCGTGCCTTGGACCGCAGTCCCCGCCAGGGCGCTTCCTTCCTGGGCATCCTGGACATCGCTGGCTTTGAGATCTTCCAGGTCTGCACTTGGTACCAGGCTGGGGCTGGGAGGGCTCTGTCAGCCTGGCTCTCTGTCCTCTCCCTCTGGGTGTCTGCCTCCTCCCTCTGGGTGTCTGTCCACCCAGTCCCCCCGTCACCCACTACCCTGGTCTCTGTCCCCTCTCTCACCTGTCCCCTTACCCCCGCAGCTGAACTCCTTCGAGCAGCTGTGCATCAACTACACCAACGAGAAGCTACAGCAGCTCTTCAACCACACCATGTTCGTGCTGGAGCAGGAGGAGTACCAGCGCGAGGGCATCCCCTGGACCTTCCTCGACTTCGGCCTCGACCTGCAGCCCTGCATCGACCTCATTGAGCGGCCGGTGAGCCTGAGGGTCCTCCCGCCTCCCCAGCTACGAGATCCCAGCCCTTGGCCCGCCTCCAGCCCTGCTGGGGCTTCCGGGCTCAAAACTTGTGTGTGATGGCGTCTGCTTTGTAGATGCATGGCCACTAGATGCTTGGGCCCTGGATATGCCTGCCATGGGACCGGCTTGGGCCAAAGCGCTCGTCAGCAGCTAGAACTGTAACTGTCGTTCTCATGTTCAGTCGTATGTCCTTGTGCCTCTTCCAAGAGCTACAAGTTCGCAGTAACCTAAGTGTCCACTATGTGGGGATCTGACGCCCTCTTCCCTTCTTCTTGGTGCTTAGGCTAACCCCCCCGGACTCCTGGCCCTGCTGGATGAGGAGTGCTGGTTCCCGAAGGCCACCGACAAGTCCTTTGTAGAGAAGGTGGCCCAGGAGCAAGGAGGCCATCCCAAGTTCCAGAGGCCAAGGAACCTGCGGGACCAGGCTGACTTCAGCGTCCTGCACTATGCGGGCAAGGTGGGGGCTGGGCTGGGGCCTGTGGGCAGGGGTGGGGACCACTCGGCTGCAGATGCAGGGAGAATGCAGAGAGAATGCAGGACCCCCCCACCATGTCGCCTGGAACAAGACATTGGCCAGGGCCAGGAAAGCCCAAGGACAACCAGGCATGCTGTCTGATGAAGTCAGCAAAAGCTTGCTCAGGAAGTGGTATTTCCAGGAGGCTTGGAGGGGTGGATAGGAGTTCTCTGCAAGGAGAATTATGTGCGTTTTATACCCTCATTCGGCAAAGACATGCCTTTTGTGTGCTGAGCAAAGCTGGGGCCCCACGCTGGGCATGGTTTCTGCCCTCACAGGGTTCCTGATCTGGGAGAGGGACAAAGACCATGAGAATAAAATGCTGCTAGGTGCTTCGGTGGGGGCAGTGTCAAAGCTGGGAGAAGGAATGCCAGGAGAGGTTTCAGAGGAGAGTAAGGCTCGATTTGGAATTTAAATCAAGGGTCAGCAAACATCTTCTGTACATAGTTTCAGTTTTGTGGGCCAGACAGTCTCTGCTGCAGCTACTCTCTTCTGCCACTGTAGTGCGTAAGACACCCTGGGGAATACATAAAGGAATATATAATTGAGGACCATATTCCAATAAAACTTTATCTATAAAAAGGTGGCAAGGCCGGATTTGGCCTGTGGGCGATCGTTTGCCAATCCATGGCTCAAATGATGAGTAACAGCCAGAAAAGAATGGGTGAAGGATGGGAAGTGCTGTCCAGGGATAAGGAACAGCATACAGAGGCTGTGCTCCATGTCTATCCCTCACTCCCTCTTCCACACATCATCTAAGACCTCCTGGGGGCTCAGCTCTGCCCTGTGGGTTAGACCTGATCCCTGGCCTCAGGGAACCACTGTCTGGTGGGGGGCACATGTGTCGGGGACTGTGCCTGTCAAGACTGACTGGAAGCCTCAGAGCAAAGCCTCAAATACTGGGAAGGAGCCAGCCTTGTGAAAATCCACGGTGAGGGAATCACAGGCGTTGGGAATGGCAGGGGTAAACCTGAGGTGGAAATCAGCTTGCATGTTTGAGGAACAGTGAGGAGCCCAGTGTGGCTGGAATAGAATGGATAAGGAAGAAGTGATGGTGGGGGAGGTTCTCCAGCTGGGTGGAGGACAGATAAGGAAAGTAGAGGGAAAGGGGCCCTACCTGCGGAGGGTGCAGTTCTGGGAATAGACACAAGGTGGCACCGATGCTCTCTGATCCATGGGGAACCCTGCTGGAGCTGGTGCTCTCATAGCTTCTGAGAGGTTCCATGGGAAATTGGGAGAGCTGATGAAGCTGAAGTCTCACCATCTTCCTCTGCCCGGCTTCACCCAGGTCGACTACAAGGCCAACGAGTGGCTGATGAAGAACATGGACCCTCTGAATGACAATGTCGCTGCCCTGCTCCACCTGAGCACAGACAAGCTAACGGCAGAGATCTGGAAAGATGGTGAGGGCCAGCTTCTCCAGGCCCTGTCCCTGGAGCTCTGTGCATCCCTTTCCCCAGCCCACAGTGTGAACACCTTTGCTCTAGAAGCTAAGCTCTAAATGGAAGTTGTCTGCTCGGACGCAGAACTGAGGCGGGCAGGCCAGATGGCCTCCTGGTAGTGCTTCCAATCAGTGACTGAGTGGTTGGTTAGTTGCTGTCTTAAGCCAGTATCATACTCAGTGACAAAACACACTTATCCTTAATCAGAAACAAGATGAGGGTGCCCATAGTCAGCACTGCTGGGAAACAGGGTTTTAGCAATACTAGCCTCTGCAATCAGACTGGAAAGAGAAATAACTATATTGCTATTATAAAGGAAGAGAGAAAGTTATTCATTGTAGATAGCATATAATCCCTAAAAAAGAAAAAAATCAAGAGATTTGACTGAACAAGAATTAATCACAAGAGAACTCAGCAACATGGTGTTTTTATAGATTAGTCAGCTTTGGGGCTTTGCTTTTTTGGCTCTCACAAAGTTCCCGTCAGAGCCCCCAGGGAAGAAGAAAGGAATGACAGATCACGATGTCATTTGGGAGAGCTTTCCTGCTGCAACAAGGCTCATGTGGGTTTAGCCATCAGTCTTTCTGGAATGGCCTTTCTGGGAGGCACGGGCAGAAAAGCCGAATGTCTTTGGCATGAACCCTGTAGTTTTCCAAACCTTGTCCACCACTCTCCATCCTTAGAGGAGAGGTGATTTTTTTTTTTAAAGAATTTATTTATTTGACAGAGAGTGAGAGAAGGAGAGAAAGCACAAGTGGGGGGAGCAGCAGAGGGAGAGGGGGAAGCAGGCTCCCCGCTGAGCAGGGAGCCCGATGCGGGACTCGATCCCAGGATCCTGAGATCATGACCCAAGCCGAAGGCAGACGCTTAATCCACTGAGCCACCCAGGTGCCCCAAGGAGAGGTGATTTTAACAACCAGTGGAACCAGCATCTTGGTTTCTCCCAATTCAAGGCTTCCAGAATCTGTCAGTTTGCCTTAGCCTTTTTCTTGACATGAAAAGTGAAGTTGTGAGTACCAGCCCAGGCAATGAGACAAGAGAACAAAATAAGCAAACGTGTGCTTCCCAGACGAACTCATGGAACAAAGGGTGTGAGGTGCCTCAATGGTGGTGAGCTGGTTTTAGACCGAGAGATCTGATAATGGTGTCTTGTGTGGTTTATACATGATGGACCGACAAGCAGGGTTTGATGTCCAGTAACAGGCAGATTACACAACAAGAATCCTCTCTTCAGCCTGAAAAATCCTTCCACACCGACACACTGACACTTCTTCAAAAACTGTGTCCCATTCAAGGACACAGCACGCTCCCCCACCACTGTGATCCCTCACATCTCACATCTCATAGGTGCCCAGCCCCACAGGGGTTTCAAGAGTGAAGTGGAAGTTGGGAAGCCTTTTGAATCCTGGACTCGAACTTGGCACAGTGCTATTTCCTCCACGACTCTCCTGAACAAAGCAAATCACAACAGCCCAGACTCAAGGAGCTGCTGCAAGTCACAGGGAGGGACAGGGACAGTGGCTGTTTGTGCATCAATCTCTATGACAGCTTCCCTGAGCTCAGAGTCAGGTGCTCGGCGTCCTGGTAGCCCAGGGGGGAAGGCGAATGAGACAGGCTCTCCTCAGAGAGGCAACCTCAACAAACTGGGGAGGAGTATTGAGCTACCTGGCAGCCAGGGCAAAAAGGAATATGTAATGAAACAGACAGATTTAACCTCTAGAGAGATTTTTTTCCCCCTTGGCATTAAATTCTCATAAAGGTCGTTCATCCTTTCAGTCACCTTTGTTGCCCTCAGTGGTAGACACAAAGGCAAATGGGACAATCCCCCTGGCTTTAGAAGTTCACGGTCAGCACTGAAGTTTTCCCTCTTGCTTTGCCTGGTGCTGTTGACTAATAATGCTCTCTTTTTTTTTTCTGCCACCTTCCCTCTCTCTCCTCCCTTCTCTTGCTGTTCCTTTTACATCTCCTGCCCCATCTCTCTGCCCCTCCCCTCATCTGTCCTCACCTCCCCCGCCAAGAATATGGGGGTTTCCAGCAATTCGCTTTTCTTGGCTCCTTCCCACTGTCACCCCCAGGATCTTCAGGGAGGCGCGGCTCTGCCATTTCTCCGTCAGGGGGTGGGTGTTGCTGTGCATCCATGGGTGAGATTTGCTGGCCGAGGAGGGTGGGTCTGTCAGACCGGGTACCTGACTTTGAATGTCTGTCCCCTCTCCTCTACGTGGAGGACTCTTGCCTTTCTCCCCCTTCCTTGGTGCTTCCCTCAGCAGTTTCCAGACTTTCCATAGCAGCACATGCCTTCTAACTAGACCGCATGTAAGGGGACAAGCAATTATGATAATACCAGCTGGTGTTTACTAAGCACTTAGTATGTGCAAAGCCCGTTTATGATTACGAAGCCCTAGAATCCACTGAACAACCCAGAGAGGCAGGTGTTAGTACTACTAACCCCATGATACAGAGGACACTGAAGTCCTGAGAGGTTATGTCACCTGCCTGAGGTCACACAGCCATTAAGGGACAGAGTTGAGATTTGAACCTGTGACCTCAGGTCCCAGATCCTCTGTTTTCCTCCATGCTGTAAGAACTTCATTATCCTTTTGATGGTAGCTGGGAGTTTGGCAGTGAGAGGGAGCATTAAATCTGGGGAGGAAGAGACCATAGGTGAGCCCCGCTGCACACCAGGCCCTGCCCGGAAGTCAGATTTACCTGGTTGACCCTCCTTATTGAGGGCTGCAGGACATCAGGGTCCACCCCACCTGCAGAAACCTGGCAGGATTTAGAACAGAATTGGAGGGGAAGGAGGAGGTATTTCTCACTAGCTGAAGTGACACCATCAAATGACAAGATCAGACCATACTGGGAAATTGGTTCAGTGAAGGCAGTCTGTCTTCTTTGACACACTGCACATAAAACCCAGGCTTTATTACATTTTTTAGTGGGACATCGTTTTAAGTTCCTAAAAAATGCCACAAGCTGCGTTCAGGATCTCCAGCACCCTGTGTCTGCCTGTAAAACGGGAATGGTTCTTCTAGGCAGAGAGGAAGTGCTCGGTAAGCCTGTGCTGTCATCATCGGCACCTGTGGATAAGGAGTGTGGAGATGGAGATCTCATCCTTGAGAAGATGAGAGGTCAGAGGCCAGGGTCCTTGAGGGCTCACCCTGGCTGGGTTCAAATCCTAGAGCTGCATTTTCTAAGCTGTGTGGCCTCAGGTGCCATCTTCCACCTCTCTGAGCCTCCTATCTGAGTTTACAAAGCAGTCCAGGGGGCTGACAACACCTATCTTAGCAGTGTTTCATATGTAAAGCACCAGGTCCTAGCAAGGACAAGATCCCTGAACTTCAACCAAGTTTAACCAGGCCACCTACAACTGACGCCTGACCCCCTTCTTCCTCTGCCTCTGTTTCCTCTTCCCATAGTGGAGGGCATCGTGGGGCTGGAGCAGGTGAGCAGCCTTGGGGATGGCCCACCAGGGGGCCGCCCCCGCCGGGGCATGTTCCGAACAGTGGGACAGCTCTACAAGGAGTCCCTGAGCCGCCTCATGGCCACACTCAGCAACACCAACCCCAGCTTCGTCCGCTGTATCGTCCCCAACCATGAGAAGAGGGTAAGTGATCAGCCTGGGAAGGGGGGGCAACTCCGGCAGCGGGTAAAGGCCTGGCCACTGACCTTGGCTGGAGCCTGGCTCACCTCGGACTGGGTGTGTGACCTTGACCAAGTCGCTTTCCCTCCCAGGCTCAGTGCTCCGTTAGGAAAACTTACTCATTCAATTCATGGGACTTAAATTTTATTGAGCACCTATTAAGGGTCAGGTGTTGGGGATACTTTCGAGAGAAAAGCATGGACAACTCCTATTCTCACAGTCTGAGAGGGAGCACAGACATTCAACTGAGCAACCATAATGAATGTCCGATTGAATTTGTAGGGGTAGGTATCCCCTACAGTTTAATCTGGTCTGTGAAGTCAGGGAAGCCTCCCTGGAGGAGGTGGTGATTGAGCCATGAAGGATAAGTGGTATGCTGAGGAGAGAACAGCTTGTGCAAAGGTCTGGTGGGAGATTGGGGCATGAAAGGTACAGGGGATGGAATGAAGGCTGTTGGGGCTGGGGGTGTCATGTCAGGGTAGGGAGACCATGCCTGGCTTCCCAGGCCACCAAAAGATTTTCTTGTTAGGACAATCAGAGAATGGGCCCTGTAGAGAAGGGTCAATATGGGTGGAAAATGAAATACAGCAATAAGTGCCCAAGGCTTCTCCTGTCCTCAGAAAATAGAAACTATAGTTCCTGTGTGTGTGTGTGTGTGTGTGTGTGTGTGTGTGTGTGTGTGTCTGGTGTCTGCTGATACTATATCCTATCAAATCTAGGATACATTTGTTTCTCACACTTTAGCATCTCTGAAGTTAGGTGGGGGGTGGCCTGCAATCAATGGCCTGTCAGAAGATGATTGACAGGAGTTGGTCTTTCTTGACAGTATATAAAGTAACAGCATGTTTTGCAACTGATGGAGGCTTGTATTTGATGAAATACCGTGCATAGATTCACCCATTTCTCCAAGGAGCCCTGGTTCTTTTCCATGAATGGTGTTTGGAATCTAAGGATCTGGGTGTTAGGTATGCTCAGTGGTATTAGAACTTCTCAGCAAACAGCTTCGTATATACACACAAGTGCATAAACATTCACAAACATACTTTTTTTCTTAAGTCATCTCTACACCCAACGTGGGGCTCGAACTCACGACCCCAAGATCAAGAGTCATGTGCTTCTCCGACTGAGCCAGCCAGGCACCCCCGTATACACACATTTATATCTATATTGATTTCTATAAATATCTCTACATATGGAAAACTCTGAGTTCACACCAATGTGCCAAGTTCTCAATATCCCAAAGTTCATTGTAACTTTTTCCTCATACAAATTTGTAACTCTTTGTGTGTGTGTGTGTAATAGTGAGAAACTTGGATCCTACAAAATACTACACATTTATGTGTTTTCTCAGTCCCTTTTCATGTAATCCATCTCTTGGCCCTCCTGACACCTCCCACACTCAAGCCTGCACAATATTTTGTAAGAGAGTGGGATGGAAGAGGGAAGAAGACATCAATGTGAGACCATCCTATTTATCATTTCTGACTACAGCTCTCTCCAGCTATTTCCTTGGGGCTGTTTTGATCAAGAGACAGTCAACTAAGGTGGCTTAAGCAAAAACGAGAATGTATGAACTCACTTGATTGAAATTCCATGGTGGGGTTCAGTTATAGCTGTATCTAGGTGTGCAAATGGGGTGTCAGGGATCTTTTTCCTTTGCTTGGCTCTGTGTTGACTTCATTCTGAAGGTATCTCATTTTTGCTCTCTTTCTTTCTCTTATTCCCCTCAGGGTGGCAAGGGAGCCCCTAGTAGCTCCCAACTTTGGTTCTCCCAGTTCAGCAACCCTGGAGGAAAAGGTGGGGCTCTTGCCCAGTGTCCTCATTGGTCTAGGATGGGTCTTGTGCCTACCCCAGAACCACATACTGTGATTGGCCAGGCCTGGGTCATATGACCATGTGTGGCTCCAGTATCCCACTAAAAGCTGTAGGGGAGAGTTAGTTCTCTCCCACAGTAGTGAAGCCTTATTGCTAAGAAAGGGGGACACCTATAGTAATAAAAGGAAAATCCGTTTTGCCACAACATTAACAATCTGAGGGAAGAGACTTTTATCTGCTTTTTCATTGTTGAGTCCCCAGTGCCTCAAACAGTGCTTGGCAGATATTCAATAAATGTTTGACAGTTGCATAAATATAAGATATATATGCTTCAGTGGCCCCATAAAAAGATCCAGAATGGCGGTTCTTGTGTTTTAATACCCCTCCTGAGACATTCACGTTTTATTCTGGGCTGTGGCCTGGATGTTGGATTTTGGTTTTTTGGTGTTTTGTTTTGTTTTTAAAGCTTCCCAGAGGGTGCTAGTTTACAGCCAGGGTTGAAGAACAACTGATCTAGAAGGTTCTGTAAGAAACTGGGGATTGTGGAGCACCTGGGACGCTCAGTCAGTTAAGAGTCCGACTCCTGATTTCAGCTCAGGTCTTGATTTCAGGATGATCCCAGGGTCATGAGTTCAAGCCTGGGGCATTGGGCTTCATGCTGGGTGTGAGGCCTACAGAAAGAAAGGAAGAAAGGGAGGGAGAGAGGAAGGAGGGAGGGAGAGGGAGAGAAGGAAGGAGGAGAGGAGGAAAGAAAGAATGAAGAGGGAAGGAAGGAAGAAAGAAAAAGAGATAAGAGAGAAAAAAAACTGGGGATTGTGTTCCCACTCTGGGGGCCTGGACAAGACAAGAGACCTCTTTAAGAATGTCATTTAAATTTTTGTACTGTTTAGATTTTTTTTAAGAAGCAATTTAAAATGAAAAAAGGCAACAGAAGTTAGCTACTCCAAAATATTGATGCATGGTGTTATTTACACATCACCTTTCCAGGGAGGCCATTCACCAACTATCCCCCGTGCAAATTCAGCACTCCCTGCCCTCCCTGGGGCTCTTTCTGCCTTAGCACACACTTATTGTTCCCGTCCTATGTTGACTTAGTGACTAATTTCTTGTCCTCATTGTCAGCCTCTGCAGCTGGACAATGAACTCCCCCAGGGCAGGCATCTCTACCTGGCGGGCAGTAGGTGCTCAGGAAATTATAGGTTGACCCGTGCGAAATCGCCAATGATTTCTGACCTGCCGGTAGGGCCAGCCCTGGTTTCCCCAGGCGGCTGCCGTCGGTGCGAGGCGCCCCCGTGTGGCCGCCACCAACACCGTGGGTCTGCCCTGCTCTCTGCAGGCAGGCAAGCTGGAGCCTCGGCTGGTGCTGGACCAGCTGCGCTGCAACGGCGTCCTGGAGGGCATCCGCATCTGTCGCCAGGGCTTCCCCAACCGCATCCTCTTCCAGGAGTTCCGGCAGCGGTGAGTGCGGTGGGGCGCCGCGGGGTGGGGCTTGGGTTGAGAAGCTCTCCCTCCCCCCTCCCCATATCTGCATCCAAATCCCCCCACTGCCACTTCTGAGTCTGGGGAGTCCAGGCAAGTTGCTTTGGCTCCTGTCTCAGCTTTCTCCTCTGTGGAAAGGGAGAGCAGGACCCGGCTTAGGGCGCTCCCAAGGGAAAGACTGCCTTCTGTGGTAGTCCCTGGGTGACGAGCTGCATTTCTTTACAAATGCAATAGGAAGGGATAGGACAGAAAATACCAGAGTTTAAGAAGCAAGTCATATGGGAAAAAAAGAAGAAGAAGAAGAAGAAGCAAGCCATAGGGGCCCCTGGGTGGCTCAGTCTGTGAAGCTTATGACTCTTGGTTTTAGCTCGCGTCGTGATCTCTAGGTCATAAGATTGGGCAAGCATTGGACTTTGTGCAGAGTGTGGAGCTGGCTTGACTTTCTCTGTCTTCTTCTCCCTCTGACCCTCTCCCTACCCATCAACCCCTACTTATGCACACGTGTGCTCTCTTTCTCTCTAAAAAAAAAGAAATTATTAAAAATCCAGTTACTGGGGCACCTGGATGGCTCTGTTGCTTGAGCGTGTGCCTTTGGCTCAGGTCGTGATCCTGGAGTCCCAGGGTTGACCCCAGCCTTGGGCTCCCTGCTCAGTGGGGAGTCTGCTTCTCCCTCTGTTCCTCCCCCTCCTTGTGCACATGTGTGCTCGCTCTCCCTCTCTCAAAAGTAAATCAATAATCCAATTCCTCCATTGGCCGGGCCACATCTCACGGGCTCAGCAGTTAAATTTGGCCAGCAGCTTCTCTGTTGGACAGTGCAGCTCTGAGATGGCTGCTCAAAGTGTGGTCCCCGGGACCAGCAGCATGAGTGTCACTGGACAGCCTGTCAGATATGCACATGTTCAGACACCACCCCAGACTTACGGAATTAGGATCTGCATTTTAATAACCCACCCCTGGTGACTGAGCAACCCTGATATACACATGTGCACGCGCACACACACGTTTCTCAACCACCGGTCATAAAATAAGTTGTATTAACATAGGACATGTATTATGTCTATGATGTGTGTGTGTATACATTGTATTTATAATATGTATGATGTTTTCTGGAATGTCGAGATCCAGGGAAGGGCACAGCAGGGACGTGTTTAGGAACCGTATCCCGTTTTATTTGCGCTTTGAGCTTGAGAAACAGCTGCCGCCCAGTGCTTAGCTCAGGGCCTGACCAATAATAAGTCTTCAGAGGCAGCAGCTGTCACTGGCGGGTGTTCTCACCTTTCCACTCTGAGCCCCGCCGTGTTCCGCATCTCAGTGGTGCTGGTGGGGTGAACCCTCATAATCAGCTCGTGGTGGGTGTCCAAGTTTGGCAGCTCCCAGAGCCAGTGCTGCCATTGGCAGTATTAACACTCTTAGCCCAGGGTGTGGTGCTCTGTAAATGCTCGAATGTTCTCTCTTCATACTGTTTGTATCATCATCATCATCGTTACTGCTGTTTGTCGCTTGGAGCGCAGTGTGGGCCGTGGCAGGAGCTGTGACAGCGTGATGTAACTCCTCCCCTCCCCCCACAGATACGAGATCCTGACGCCCAATGCCATCCCCAAGGGCTTTATGGATGGGAAACAGGCCTGTGAGAAGATGGTGAGTATGGGGCAGAGCCTAGGCTGTAGGTGTGTACGTGTGCATGTACAGGGGCCCTGGCAGTGGAAGAGGGGAGCTGGGACCTCCCTCTCCTTGTCCCTCCTCTTCACCACCCCTCTCCAACCCCTCACAGATCCAGGCCCTAGAACTGGACTCCAACCTCTACCGTGTGGGACAGAGCAAGATCTTCTTCCGGGCAGGTGTCCTGGCCCAGCTGGAAGAGGAGCGGGACCTAAAGGTCACAGACATCATCGTGTCCTTCCAGGCAGCCGCCCGGGGATACCTAGCTCGCAAGTAGGGCACCGTGCCTGGGTCCTGTTGGCCAAGGCTTGGGGGCGGGGGCAGGGAAGGGTTGAACAGAGGCTCCAGGGGTCAGGGCCTCCAAAATAGTGGAAGGGCCGGGAAACAAAGGGGTGGAGTCACCAGATGCTCAGACTTCTTGCTTCTACAGTCCCCGAGGGTCTCTGTAGACCAGGTCTGGTGCTGAGCAGTGCTGGAGACACAGGGAGGAGCTAGGCTTGGCCATAGGCTGACCAACCGTCTTGCATCACCCGGGACTGGAGGATCCCCAGGGTGCATGGTTTTCAGGGCTAAAGAAAGCCTGTGGCAAACAGGGCGTGGTGATCACCCTACCGGCCAGTGCCTCAAGGGACTCCACTCTGGACGGGGAGACGTACATGGGCACATGTCACAGTCTGGAGCTTTGATGGTCTCCCATGTGAAGTGTGGCGACCCTCCAGCAGACTAGATTGCCTTCAGGTCATACACCCGATGACCAGAGAGACAAAGGAGGATGGGACAGGTGCTGCGGGCAGGAGCGACAGCTGGTTCAAAGGCCCAGGGACACGGGAGCCTGACACGTCTCAGGAATGTCAGAAGTTTGTAGGACAGTCTCCTTCTCCCTTGAAACAGCCCAGAGGGAGGATCAGAGAATAAAGGACTCCCCTAAACACCAGGCCGAGCGGCAGGGAACTTGTCCAGGGGTGCTGGGGAGCCATGGAAGAGCTGTGAGCAGGGGAGGGGAGGGTAAGCTCTGGGGTATAGAAAGACCCCCTCAGAAGACAGGTTGGGGGTGGACTGGGGGGAAGAGACTGAGAGGTTGGGGTAAGGGTCCAGGCGGGGGAAGAGGAGGCCTGAACTAGGGTTGTGGGAACAGAGAGCAGGGGACACAGCCGAGAGAGTCAAGGGTCGAAGGACTGACAGCCTGTATGCAATAGGACCTGCCAATCGTAGAGGGCGTTTGCACACAGGAGGCTCTTAACGATGGTTGACTAAGTGAAGGGAGCTATGTTGTCTTGTGAAGGGGACAGGCCGAAAAGAGCTGAGCCTTTACTCTCCCCCTTGCCCGCCTGTCTCTCCTCTCAGAGCCTTCCAGAAGCGGCAGCAGCAGCAGAGCGCCCTGCGTGTGATGCAGAGAAACTGTGCCGCTTACCTGAAGCTGAGACACTGGCAGTGGTGGCGGCTCTTCATCAAGGTGAGGGCACCTGGGGAAGTAACCTGAGCAGCAAGGAGACAGCACCTTGGGTCCAGGGCTGCTCGGGCAAGTGGTTTTCTTTGTTTGGGCCTCAACTTTCTGCATCTGTAAAATGGGACCAATCAGCTCAACCTTTGTTAATCAGGATTCTTTGGTAGAGACCCCAAAAATCTGACTCAAACCAACATGAGTAAAAGATTCTGGACAGCTTCAGGAAAAGCTGGATCCAGGGCTGAGTCAGGGGTCCCAGAGAACCCCTCAGATTCAGTGACTCACTGGGAGGACTCACAGAGCTTAGAGAAGCTGTTATCCTCAAAGTTGTGGTTTATTACAGTGAAAGGCAAGAGAGATTAAAGTCAGCAAAGGGAAAAGGAGCACTGAACAGAGCTCGGGAGGGACCAGGCACGAGCTTCCAGTTGTCCTCTCAACACGGAGTCATGTGGACAGTGCGTAATTCTTCCAGAAACAGTGTGTGACAACGCATATGGGCTGTTGCCAACCAGGGAAGCTCCCCGAGTCTCAGTGTCCAAGCTTGTCATTAGGGGTCAGTCTCACAGGCACGGCTGATCCCCCCCATGCAGTTGATTTCACTCAGTCTCCAGCCTCTCCAGAGGTCAAGTTGATACCACGGGGGCCAAGAACCCCAGGTAACAAAGTCCATCTTATCAGTCAGAATGTTCCAAGAGCTTGGAGATTATCTTCCAGGAGCCAGGCAAGGGCCAGGCCTTTCAGTGACAGAGGCAGGGTTTGGACAGCCCGGGCCCGCTGAGTCAACCCTTTATGCCACAAGGGCCCAAACAGTGATATCAGAGTGATTTGTGTCTCCCATCTGGCTTTTTCTCCCAGGTGATGCCCTGTAGGCTTTTTCACACGGGTGCCACCAGTCCACTGAGACTTGTCCCCTGGCCGGCTAGGCCAGCATGGACTTCTATCCCAAAGCTCCCGCTAGATTCTCAGGTTTGACTCACCCTTGGTCAGCTGGGGTCATGTGACCTGACCACCCAAGGACTTGTCACAACACATCACATAAGCCAGGCTGGTAATCACACGCCCGCCTGGAGCAGAAGGGCAGAGCCGGGTCATCAGACCCCTGTGAGCATGGCAGTGTGTCCCCCCAGTGAGAAACTAGAGAGGAGGAAGGAAGGTCGAAATTTGGAGGCAAAAAACCCAGCCATTCAGTGTAATTCTGAGTGTGGTGTGAGAGTGCTCAGCCTCTGGGCCCTCAGCCAGTGTCACTTGAGCACCTGCTATGTGCCAGTCACCTTTGGGGGATCATGATAAAATGGTGAATAAAAACAAAGTCCTGCTCGCCCCATGGGAGAAAGCTGGCCTGCCCCAGGCCTTGGGAGTGGGGGTTGACTGCTTCTAAGAGGAATATAAAATTATAGCCGTGATAAATGCCACCAGCTAGGGCAGAAGAGACTATGATTAGAGAAAGAACCAAGGAGAGTTGGGAGGAACCGAACAGGAAGCCAGCCATGCGACAGCAATGATCAGAGCGGATCCCGCTCAGCAAAAGGGGAGTGTGTCCTTTCGGTGCCACTGATCCGAGTCACACCACGGACAGTGCATCCCTCCCATCCCTCCCTCGGGGCCGGGACTCGACTTTGAGAGACATTGTGTTACAGAACGGGCGGCGCCGGCATCTCGTCGCCCCCGGTTAGTTTAGCGAAGGAGGAACACATTTCGTGCCTGTGCTGCGGGCCTTAGCCTTGAACTGTTCGAGGCTCTTCGTAGTGTCAGCTCATTCACCCATCGCGAAAACCCCGTAGCACAGGGGCTGTTCCCATCCCGGATCCATGGATGAACACGCTGCCCTGTGGCTCAGGAGCTGCCGCCCAGTGCTTACTCTGCTCCTGGGCCACGTGGAGCCCGCCGTTCCCACCTTTACCTCTCCCCTCCCCCGACTCAGGTGAAGCCGCTGCTGCAGGTGACCCGGCAGGACGAGGTGCTGCAGGCGCGGGCACAGGAGCTGCAGAAAGTGCAGGAGCTGCAGCAGCAGAGTGCCCGCGAGGTGTGTGAGCTCCAGGGCCGCCTGACACAGGTAAGGGGCGGGGCCGGGGGCGGAGCCAGGGTGTGGGGGCGGGGCTCCCGACTGAGCCGCAAGGCGCGGGGATCCTGCAGATCCTAGATGCTCAGGGGACTGGAGAGGGGCAGGCCAGGGGCGGCCTTGTGGCGGGGCAAGCAGAGAGGAAGACAGGCGGTGAGCTTTCCATTGACCATGTTTTTCTGGTGTCTTCTAAGTAATGTTGAAACAAAACCCTTTTTTGAGCATTTTCCTGTTTGCTTTTACTGAGTTATTTCCTTTGGTTAGATTTCTAGGCGTAGAAGTGTTAAATGAAATGTGAGATGGTAGAAAGGCCTCTCCGGGGCTATTTGGAGGGTGGCCTGGAGAGGGAAAGACTGGAGGCGGGGAGGCCGGGGAGGAGGCTGGAGAGAGTTCACTGGGAAAGGATAAGGCTCAAGCTCTGGGGAGAAGGGAGGTGGGGGAGAGGGAGGCACCTAGGGGTCTGACTTGATGACTGTGTGGGGGAGGAGGTTGAGGGCATCCTGAGATGGGGACCTAGATGGAAAATCCTCCAGGTCCCAAAGGTCAAAGCAAATCAGGAGGCAGAAGGCAGGAGGGACTTGGATTGCTCCATGGAGACTGCTCTGGGAGCACTGCCTGCTGAGTGCTGACCTCCCACCCTGTCCCCAGCTGGAAGAGGAGCGGGCCCGCCTGGCAGAGCAGCTCCGAGCAGAGGCAGAGCTGTGTGCCGAGGCCGAGGAGACACGGGGGCGGCTGGCAGCTCGCAAGCAGGAGCTGGAGCTGGTGGTGACCGAGCTGGAGGCCCGCGTGGGCGAGGAGGAGGAGTGTAGCCGCCAGCTGCAGAGTGACAAGAAGAGGCTGCAACAGCATATACAGGTCTGGCCCCTGTGTGCCCACCGACCACCTCACCCCATGCCCTTCTGTCTACCCTGACAATCTTTGCTTCTCCAAACCATGTCTCATTGGGCCATGAATTTGCAGAAAACTCAACTCAAAGTGATTAGGCCCAAAGAATACTCCTTTGGTTCAAATAATGGAAGACTTGAGAATGCATAAGCTTCAGGCATGGCTGGATCCAGGTGCCAAGGTGATATCCTTTGTATTCTTTCTCTCTCCATCCGGTCCATTTGCCTCTAGGCTGCAGCATTCCCAGGCAGGCCACGCTCCCTTGGTTTCCCCTTCAAAATCCACTATGTACTTTACCTCTCCATCCAGATGCTCAAGTTTCACCGACAGTATTCATCTGCATTTACGTTTTATGATCTCTTCCCTTGAAAAAAGTAGATCGAGGTACCCAAGTTATGCCAAACATATTTGAAAATTTTTCAGTGATTTAAGTGAGCGTCTGGTTTTAAATTTAAAATAAATAAAATTAAATAAGTTTGAAAATTCAGTTCCTCAGTCATACTGACCACATTTCAAGAGCTCAGTAAGGGTTTTAATTACCTCCTCTTTATCTGCATGTAGGGGAGGGATTCTGCCCTATAGTTATGGAGATGGCCTAACACCATGCCACAGAGAGCCACACATGGGTTGCACTCAGGAGTGAAAAGAACAGGTCACAGCTGTGGGAGGCGGCTTTGTAGTAACAAAAGGATGGGGTGACCTCTGGTTCCTACAGGGAGATGTGATGGGTTAGTTTGAATAACTCCAGGGCTGTCAGGTAGCTGGAGTCCACTCTGTCGGCAGAAGCTGGCCCTGTGCCTGGTCCCTGTGATATATACTGTTATGTGGCCAGTAGACCTCATCTGTGGGAGTAGAGTGGGAGGAGGAGGACGTGTGGGTAAGCCATTACAGATCCTCCCGATAGCAGGGAGCAAGCAGCACCTAATACCGCATCCTTTTTTCTTTAAAGATTTTAAAATATTTTTAAATTTTAAATAATTTTAAAATTTAATTAATTAATTTTAATTTTAATTAATTTTAAATATTTTAAAATATTTTTATGATATTAAAATTTTTAATATTTTTATATTTTAATTTTTTAAATATTTAAAATTTTACATATTTTAATTTTAAATATTTTATTTTCTTCAAAGACACTTTTATTTTTTAAAGATTTTATTTATTTATTTGACAGACAGAGATGACAAACAGGCAGAGAGGGAGGCAGAGAGAGAGGGGAGAGAGGGGAAAGCAGGCTCCCTGCTGAGCAGAGAGCCTGACGTGGGGCTCAAATATGCAATACAGTGCTAAAACCACAGTTGTACTATTACATCCCCTGGATTTATTTATTTTATAACTAGAAGTGTATACTTTTTTACCCCCTTCCCCCCTCACTTCAGTGACCCTCTCTTCCCCCAACAACCACTTGTCTCTTCTCTGTATCTGTGAGCTCAGTGTTTTGTGTGTTTTTGGTTTTGTTTTTTAGATTCCACACATGAGTGAGATCATAGGCTATTTGTCTTTCTCTGACTTCTCTCACCTAGCACAATGCCCTTGATGTCCGTCCATGCTGTCACCCAATATCGAATCTTAATTTCCAGTCCCGCATCACATGTTGCTACAAGGGGCAGTGCCCATCTCTATGATGTGCTAGTTTATTTTTATTGTTTATCATCTTCCCGCACACAAAGGAATGTCATTTCCATAAGGACAAAGATGTGTATCTATTTTTGGTGCCTCGAACAGGGCTTGGCACACACAGGGCCCTCAGGGAAGGCTCAGGGGAGAATGAAATGAATGAATGAAACAGGGAGACCAGTGAAGGTTTGCTCCTTCCCAGTCTCACCCAGAGTGTGGACCTGTCTGAGCCACAAGCCCTCAGGGTTTGGGACCGTCCCCTCCACCCCGTCCTTCCCATCACACCCCAGTCTCCAGCCCCTGGATCCTCATCCCTGCCCTCGCCCCTCTCCAGGAGCTGGAGAGCCACCTCGAGGCCGAGGAGGGGGCGCGACAGAAGCTGCAGCTAGAGAAGGTGACCACGGAGGCGAAGCTGAAGAAATTTGAGGAAGACCTGCTCCTCTTAGAAGATCAGAATGCAAAGCTGAGCAAGGTCGGTGGCCTGTGGGCCCCCAGGGGCAGGGGCAGTGGCGCTTGGGGGCACATGGGTCTCTGCCTGTCCCCCAGCTGGTGCCACCTCTAGGGGTTCTCCAGCTCTCAGTCTCAGCTATGTCTCCCTTCCACCCTTGTTCATCCATCACACCTTCACTTCCCCTTTGTCACACCTTCCCCTGCCGGTATTTTTGAGCAACTACTGTATGTCATTACCCATGGCTGGTAGATCATAAGACATGCCCCCCGCCTTCAAGGCCACACAGCTGGAGACAAACACCATCTCATTATAGCCCGTCCTTCTGTGGGTCAGCTGGGGCTCAGTCGGGGCTCTCGGAGGCTGTCATTGTGACGTGGGGGCCGGGTGCGGATGTCTGCGGTCTCCGTGCCCCTTCATGTGGCTTCTATCCCCACAGGAGAGCCTGAGTTTCTTACATGGCAGCTCAGGGCTCTAAGAAGGTCAAGCAGAAACATCCAGGCCGCTTAAAGTATTAAGCCTGGAACTGACATGGCATTGCTTGCTCCCAATTCTATAGATCAGGGGTTAGCAAACATCTTCTGTAAAAGGTCAGATAGCAAATATTTCACACGTTCCCAACCCCTGTGTTTCTGTCACGAGCGCTCAGTTCTGCTGACGTAGCGTGAAAGCAGCCACAGACAGTATATAATTGAATACGTGTGACTGTGCCCCAATAAAACTTTATTTATAAAAATAGGTGGTGGGCCAGATTGGGCCCACACACTGTGGTTTGCAGACCATTGAGCTTAAAGCAGTCAGAGGCTCAGCCCAGACTCAAGCGGGTGGGAAATCAGGCTCTATCCCTGGGTGGGGACATGGCAGAGAATCCGCTGCCCTCTTTGACCTGCCACAGCCAGGACTAGGCTAGGCACAGGGGGAGACGGCATTGAACTGACTGGAAAACCATCTGTGTCCTGACAGGGGGATGGGGGAAAGGGGTGCTAGATGAGACACCACAGAAAATAAATGTAACCACACATTGTGACTTAATTATGAACTGTGAGAAAAGAACAGAAGACTATGGAGGAGGACAGGTCCCTCACCTGTCCTTGGGGTAGTCAGAGCAGGCTTCTCGGAGACAAAGATATCTGAGTTGAGAGGTAAAGGATGCACAGGGGTTTCTTCACAGAATGTTCCTTTTGGTACAATGGCTATTCCATTCTACACTCTTTTACTTCTTTCTTTTTAAGGGTAGTGTCAATGCACTACACTGGTGTCTAGAACCACTCACAGTCTGAAAAGTACAGATCCACGCCAGGGCTTCTCAAAGGCTTACATGCCCAGGAATCACATGGGGAGTTTGTTCTCATTCAGGGGGTCTGGGGGGGGGGGGAGCCTGAGATGCAGCATTTCTTTTACAATCTCCCATTTGGTGCTGCTGCCGGTCCACAAACCTACACTTGAAGGGACATGGAGCCAGAGCTCCCGGGAACTCAGCGGGTGGGCAAGGATGTTCAGTGCAGTCAGCAGTGTTGTTTGTAATGGCACACAGTTTGGAATGAACCTCAGCGCCTGAGAGTGGGATGGTGTGTTAGGGAATGCTGGGCTTCTTCTAAGAACGGGAGTCTACCCTGTAGTTTGGGATGGGATGGGTCTGCAGACCCAAGAAAATGGGGAAGGAAGGCTGGGGGTCGGAAGCGGGAGGCTCAGGGCAGGGTGGATGGAGTGGAGAGGAGCTGAAATGCAGAGAACACACCAGATATGTGCATTGGGGTCAGGGGGGCGCTGCTCTGACCGACCCCACCACCCACCACCCTCAGGAGCGGAAGCTGCTGGAGGAGCGTCTGGCTGAGTTCTCATCTCAGGCGGCTGAGGAGGAGGAGAAGGTTAAGAGCCTCAATAAGCTTCGACTCAAATACGAGGCCACGATTGCGGACATGGAGGGTAAGCGCCCCCACCAGTGGGAAGCCATGCTGCGCATACTTGGCGGGGGAGGGGGCGTTGAGGGAACCTCGTGAGCTGTGGAGGCTCCGCGGTGGGATCTGTTCAATGGGGCCAGGAAAGAAGGCTCCAGACAGATTGGGTGTCTTCCCAGCTCTTAGGTTGTTTCTGCCACTCTAAATCCAATTCTCCTGCTCTCTCCTCTGTGTCTTGGGGTCACTCTCTCTGTCTCTGACTGTCCCACTGACTCTTTCAGGCACATTGTTGCCTGGGTCCCTTGCTATTGACTCAGAAGCAGAAGCAGAAAGGAGAGAGCGCCTGGAGAAGGCTGTGGAGACAGAAGACAGGACAGGGCAGTGACAGTCACTGAGCAGGAGCAGGGTGTCACTCGGGGGTGAGGAGGAGAGGACGGCACCTGGGGGTCGGGCCCAGGGTCGCAGAAGCGGAAAGAAGGGGCACAGGGAGATGCTGAGCCACAGCTTCACCCCTCCCCCACCCCAGCCAGTGCCAGGGGCGGGGCCGCGGGTGTGGGGGAGCAGCTGGGTGTGGGGGAGCAGCTGGGTGTGGGGTCCATAGCTCTTCTGCATGGCTCCCACGCCCTCCCCCAGACCGCCTACGGAAGGAGGAGAAGGGCCGCCAGGAGCTGGAGAAACTGAAGCGGCGGCTGGATGGGGAGAGCTCGGAGCTGCAGGAGCAGATGGCCGAGCAGCAGCAGCGCGGGGAGGAGTTGCGCGCCCAGCTGGGCCGCAAGGAGGAGGAGCTGCAGGCGGCCCTGGCCAGGTGCGCAGTGGGGATGGGGGACAGCGGGGACCCTGCACGGTGCGCGGTGCACGGTCCACAGGGCACAGCCCGCCAGCAGGGGGGCACGGCAGGGAGACATCACCAGCTCGCACGCGCCCCAGCCCCGCTGAGCCTCAGTGTCCCCTTCTGTAACCTGTACCTGGCGAGAGTTCCAAGCTCGCCAGGTTAAGGGAAGAGTGAAAGGGGGCTTCGCATGTCTAGTAACTTGCCCAGTTCAGGGGTCGGAATAGGGGGTCAGCTGTGATTTCATAAGCGCCTCAGCCATGAAAGGAGGCGTATCATTATGATTACAGCCAGTCGCAATTATGGAGCACCTACTGTGTGCGCCCTGTGTTATGAATGCCTCCCCCCCCAGCCCCTGCTGTGTTTCATGCCCTCTGAGAGCCCTTGATTATAGATGCAGCTCAACTTAAATGTCAGTGTGGAAAAATGTGTGTCTTAAAATCAGCAGTGCGGGGACGCCTGAGTGGCTCAGTTCGGCTCAGGTCATGATCCCAGTGTCCTGGGATAGAGTCCCATATCGGGCTCCTTGCTCAGCAGGGAGCCTGTTTCTCCCTCTGCCTCTGCTTGCCATTCTGTCTGCCTGTGCTTGCTCTCTCCCCCTCTCTCTCTCTGATAAATAAATAAAATCTTAAAAAAAAAAATCAGCAGTGCGCCAGGTGTGTGTGTGGTTAAGAACCCGCACCCTAGTCTGACTTCTGGGTTCAAGCCATGGGCCCGCCCCTTTCTGGGCACATGACCTCACCCATGTGCCATTGGCCTCCCTAGCCAATTTCTTCATTTGTAAAATGGGGAGATTTTGAAGCTATTCCTAAGGCTATTATGGGGATGAAATCTGCAACTGCTTTTAAAGGACGCCTTGGGGTTCAGTCTGTTAAGCATCTGCCTTTGGCACAGGTCGTCATCCCAATGTTCTGGTATCAAGCCCCAGGGTGGCTTCCCTGATCAGTCTGGAGAGCAGGGGATCCAAACCCCAGTCTTCATGACTCCATGAACAATTTAAACCCCCAGTCAGTGCTGCCCCTCAATTCAGCTTCTCTTTGCAAGAGGCTGTGTCTCCTTGGGGTTATGAAGCTGATCAGATGCTGGGGTCAGCTCTTCCACTCGCTGACCGTGTCACCTGGGCCAGGACTTTCCCACTCTGTACATCAGTTTTCTCAGTGTAATCATTAAATAAGATAATTAAGTAAAGGGTCCCCTGTGGCAGGGGCTCAGTACGTGTCCCTGTGATTACTCTTGGTGTCATCCCCATTTTACAGCTGAGGAAATTGAGGCTCGGGGTAGTGAGGCATGAGCCCAAGGGCAGAGCTGAGATTTCAGCCCGGTTTGGGCCACCCCCAAATCCATACCTAGCCTTCCCGCCCCCAGAAATCATCCCTGCCCTTCGCCTGCCCCTGTACCAACTCCATGGTCCTTGTCTACCCCCAGGGTGGAGGAGGAGGGCGGCGCCCGGGCCCTGCTGCTCAAATCCCTGCGGGAGGCGCAAGCGGGACTGGCTGAAGCCCAGGAGGACCTGGAGGCTGAGCGGGCTGCCAGGGCCAAGGCAGAGAAGCAGCGCAGGGACCTGGGCGAGGAGCTGGAGGCCCTGCGGAGCGAGCTGGAGGACACACTGGATTCTACCAATGCGCAGCAAGAGCTCCGGTGAGGCAGCCGGCAGAGCCTGGGCACCGGCTGGGCGCCGGGCAGGGAGAGGAGAGGGGCTTTGGAACGAGCCCCCCATCCATACGGAGGTTTAGCCTTTCACCGGCTGTTTATCCAGTATTGGGTGTAGAGCTCAGCCAGGCTGGGGACAGATTCATCAGACCCAGTCATTTCCCTCAGGACTTCTGGTCTGGGGGAGGCAGAGGCAGGCAAAGGGACCCAATCCAGAACAAAGTATGCTTTAAGGGAGCAACCAGGACATTGTGGATGATAAGAGCGAGCCCCTAAACCATGTCTATGGAAGGAGGTCCAGGAAGACTTCCTTGAGAAAGGGACTTTTGAATAGAGTTTTGAAAGGTGAATAGGAGTTCACCCTTAAAGCCACACTCCTCCCTAGATTACCACCCAGATCCCTTAGGGAATGTAGAGTGAGGTCCTCATCCCTGAAGGGAAACAATAAAAGGAGGCACATCCCCAAAGTCCCTGCCTTTCTTTATTCTGAAATTGTGTTCCCTTTACAAAAGGTCCAAGAGGGAACAGGAGGTGACAGAGTTGAAGAAGGCTTTGGAAGAGGAGACGCGAATTCATGAAGTGGCAGTTCAGGAGCTGAGGCAGCGCCATGGCCAGGCGCTGGGCGAGCTGACGGAGCAGCTGGAACAGGCCCGGAGGGTGGGTTGGGACAGGAACGGGGGGTTGTGGAGGGCTGGCAGAGGGAACAGCCAGTGCCAAGGCCCTGAGGCAGGAGGGTGCCCAGTCTGGTTGAGAGAGGAGGCATAAATCTTTACTTGTCTCTCCCTTACCAGAGCAAAGGTACCTGGGAGAAGACCCGGTTGGCCCTGGAGACCGAAGTGTCGGAGTTGCGGTCAGAGCTGAGCAGCCTGCAGGCCTCACGGCATGAGGGTGAGCAGCGCAGACGCCGCCTGGAGTCACAGCTGCAGGAGGTGCAGGGCCGGGCTGGTGATGGGGAGCGGGCCCGAGCGGAGGCTACAGAGAAGCTTCAACGAGTCCAGGTAAGTGGGGCAGCCAGGGCAGGGACCCTCTGTGGGCTTCCGTTTGGTCCATAGCAGCCTGTTGTCCCTTCCAGCTCTTCCAACATGATCACTCATGAGTAGCTAGGATTCCGTGAGCAATTACTATATACCAGATATCCTGTGTGTTTCATTAAATCTTTCCGACTCTCCTAATATTGTTCCCCCTGTACATACAAGGAAACTGAGGCGCAGAAACCTGAAACTGATCCTCTGAGATCCCTCAGAGCCAAAACTCGAACCCAGGCATGCCTGATTCTATAGCTCTTAACCCTACCATGACCCCCCCAACCTCCAAGAAGCCTTAAATAATCTGTATTCTGATAAAAAAAAAAAACCTAGTGTGGACACGTGCAACTGTGTGGGGATGATATCATACTGTGACTGTTAAAAGAAATGTGGGCTTTTACATTTTAATTTTATTATGTTTCTTTAGATGGCCGATACTTACTTACTGACAATACAAAGAAGCAGCAAGAATGAAGGAAAAAACCGACTTTTTAAAAAATAATTTGTTTTTAAGTAATCTCTACACCCAATACAGGGCTAGAACTCACAACCCCGAGATCAAGAGTCGAATGCTCAACTGACTAAGCCAGCTAGGGGCCCCAGGAAGAATGATTTTTAATTGTCCAGTTCCTCCAGGGGAAAACACCATGACAGTTAGTTTCCAGATTAAAATGCTGTATTAGTTAGGGTCAAAGCTAAACTGACATATAGCAAAGGCATCCCAGAATCCATCAGCTTAAGTAAAAGACGTGTCTTTCCCTCTGGAGGAAGAGACTCAGGGTAAGCAGTGAAGGCCAGCAGGATACTATGCGCCACAGGTTCACTTAAGATCCAGGTTCCTTGGCCTTGTCATGCCACCGTCCCTGAGAGCATTGCCCTCACCTTCAAGTCAAATCTGGATTATGGGCACATCCATGCTCCTGCTTAGAAAGGGGAAAGAGGGCGCCTGGGTGGCTCAGTGGGTTAAGCCGCTGCCTTCGGCTCAGGTCATGATCTCAGGGTCCTGGGATCGAGTCCCGCATCGGGCTCTCTGCTCAGCAGGGAGCCTGCTTTCTCCTCTCTCTCTCTCTGCCTGCCTCTCTGCCTACTTGTAATCTCTCTCTGTCAAATAAATAAATAAAATCTCTTTAAAAAAAAAAAAAAAGAAAGAAAAGAAAGGGGAAAGAGAGGGAGTGGCAAAATTTGCATACATCCCTTTGCTTATATCCCATTGGCTGCCACCTAACCACATGATCACAGCTAGCTACAAAGGAGCCTGGGAAATGTAGTTTCTAGCTAACAGGCACAAGCTTAGTGAATAGACTATCACAGTGGAATCATGGAAGAGTGGCTCTGGGGGGACAGCCAGGGTCTTCCCCAGATGGAATCATGCTAGCCAGCGGTCACTGTACTAAACATTTTATATATCACACACAGAAGAGTGACAACGGAAGTAGAGTTTGAGGGCTGATAGCAGGAGTTCCAGCACTAGAAGAGTTCTTCATTGTACACATGTTCTGTATTCGTGCGATCTACTTGGCCCCCAAATACTCAGAATGTAGGGAGCAAAGCTGAGGAGGTGCATTTTTCCTTTTATTTAATTTTAAATTTAAGTAGTCACGTACGGCTGGTAGCCACCATATTGGACAATACAGCCGTAGAGCCATCCTGCCTGGCTCAGTCCCACCTCTGGTAGCTGTGTCATCTTGGGCAAATTTCCTAACCTTTCTGTGCCTCAGCTTCCCTTTATGTCAACTGGGAATAGTGCTATTGGTGTGTGAAACTGGTGGGTTTCCTTCCCCTAGAGAGCGAGGGCCATATGGAAACTCTGCATTTAACTGTTTGAGGAAACACAGGGCTGGTTTCCCCACTTGACATCATCGATACCAGTCCAGTGTGGCAGGGATTTGAGGGGAGAGGAGCGGGTGGGGTCAGCCGGGTGGAAGCTGCCATTGGAAGGTGCCCCTTCCCCGCAGGCTGAACTGGAGAACATGTCTGCAGCCCTGAGTGAGGCTGAGTCCAAAGTCATCCGGCTGAGCAAGGAGCTGGGCAGCTCGGAGACCCAGCTACATGACACTCAGGTGAGGCCAACACCCCCCACCCTCCCACCTTACACCCAGCCCCTCCCCACCATGCCTCCATACCCTCTGCCATCATCTGTCCTCCATTCCCCCTCCCCATCTGCAGGAGATGCTGCAGGAGGAGACCAGGGCTAAACTGGCCTGTGGGTCCCGGGCACGAGCCCTGGAGGCTGAGGTGGTAGGGCTGCGGGAGCAGCTGGAGGAGGAGGCAGTCGCCAGGGAGCGGATGGCCCGAGAGCTGCAGACTGCCCAGGCCCAGGTGAGCCGTCCTGGAGGGCGACCTCAAGGGGCCTCCAGTCCCAACCCACTCCCCCTGGGTTCCCCAGATCGGGGATGGCCCCATTGTCCACCTGGTCCTAGGCCAGATCCCTGGGAGACCCCCATTCTCATCTCTGATTGTCCCTCAGCCCACAGCCTGTCATTTCAGACCTCACCCTCCTCCCCCGACTCTTGTCTCACCCCTACTTTGCATCCACACAGACCTAGACCCACTCAGGCCTCATCCTCTGCCACTTGGATCTTCCTGTTAGCCTCCCTTGAGGCCTCCTTGTCTCTGGTTTCTCCCCTCCAAGCTCATCCTCCCCACGGTCTTCCTGCCACAGAGCTGCCCCTGCTCCTTCCCCTCTCACAGTCCTCCCTTTCTCCCAGTGCCCCCAGGATGGAGCCTGTGCCTCTCAGCTGTGCCTTTGTTGGCCCTTCCATGTCATTAGCTGTGTTGATCTCTCACCTCCTTCCGCTTCATACGAGAAACCCTTTTCATTCTTCAGGATTCAATTCCAGCCTCTCCTTTTGTGGGAGGTCCCTCACCGCCCCACTCTGAGCTCCCACATCCTTTTTTCTTTGTCCCCATTCCAGTCACCTTGGGCTGGAACTCTCTCTGCCCATAGGTCTTCCCCCACCCCCAACCAGAATAGGAGCTTCTTGAAAGTGGGACCCTCTCTGAGTTAGATCTTGGTCTTCAGCACAGGCCAGCATAGAGCCTGACATATAGGACGCCTGGGGAAATGCCTCTTGAATGCATGAGTGCTGAATGCATGCCTGAAGATACCCTTCTTCAGCTGGCAGACTCCTATGCATATTTCAAGACCCATCTCAAATGCCCCTTCTCCAGGAAGTCCCTCTTGGATGTTCTAAGCAGATTCTAAATTCCTCCTGTGGGCCCTCACGGCTCCCATGCTTCCCTAAGTCTCCCTGCCTTAGCCTCCATCACCCTGGCCATGATGCTCAGTCTCCCCCCTTAGAAGGAGGGTTCCCCTAGGCCAGGGTCTAGGTCCTGTTCATCTTCTGGGTCCCAATGGGAGTAATTTTCATCTCTGGAAGAAGCTGAGGTTCACAGAACTTGCAACCACAACCCTATCCCAAGGTAGGAGAACCCAGTGAGAGTCACCTCCTTCCTCTGGCCTCAGTCTTCTCTTCTGGGAAGTAGGGCACTACCAGCTCACACCTTGGTTGCAGCCATGACTGCCCCCCACCCTCTGTCTCCTACTTCCCCCACCCAGCTGTCAGAGTGGCGGAGGCGCCAGGAGGAAGAGGCGGGAGCACTGGAAGCAGGGGAGGAGGCGCGGCGCCGGGCCACCCGCGAGGCTGAGGCCCTGACCCAGCGCCTAGCAGAAAAGACAGAGGCGGTCGAGCGGCTGGAGCGAGGTCGCCGGCAGCTGGGGCAGGAGTTGGATGATGCGCTCATGGACCTGGAGCAGCAGCGGCAGCTCGTGAGCACGCTGGAGAAGAAGCAGCGCAAATTCGACCAGGTGGGGCCCCTCAGGTTGCAGGGGGGGGTGGGGAGTTGGGATGCTTTGTCATGCTTCTGCAGTCTTTGCAGATTGGGTGACATGTGGCCTCAGAGCTAAGCTATGAATGTGGGGGAACCCTCGGGCAAGATGCTTCTTCCCTCTAAGCCTCTGTCAGATAAGATCCCCATCCATCCTGCTTTATGACTCTTGTCCCAAAATAATTCTTGGTAGGGCCCACTTTTTTTTAAGAGAGAGAGAGGAAACTCACATGTGAGCAGGGGGAGGGACATAGGAGAGAGAGAGAGAGAGAACCTCAAGCAGGCTCCACACTCTGCACAGAGCCTGACACAGGGCTTGATTCCCGGACCCTGAGATCGTGACCTGAGCCAAAAGCAAGAGTCAGAGGCTTAACTGACTGAGCCACCCAGGCACCCTGATCGTGTACCTACTCTTACTCCCCCAGATGCACCAGGTGCACCAGGGCATGCTAACCAGGAATAAACGAAATAACATATTGTGCTCCTGTTGCTGGCTCGCTGTGTAGCTCAGGCAAGCTGCTTTTCCCATTTCAGCCTCAGTTCGCCCATCTAGGAAATGGGGATAGTATTAAGCATCTGGCAATCTGAGGATGAAATAAAAATCAGAGGACCCCTCAGCATTAAGAACCATCAGGCAACTCTGAGGTTCAAATCCCAGCCCGGCTTCTCCTGGCTGTGTGTGGCTTAGGTGAATTGCCCAATGTCTCTGTGCCTTATTTTCTTCATCTAGAAGATGGGAGAGTCATTACTTTTGCCTTCATTTTTGAAGGATTTATCATTGGCTCTTGATTTCTAGGCAAAGAGTTTATGATTTAAGCACTTTGAAGAGGTCATTCCATTTTCTGTGGCCTCCATTGTTTCAAATGAGAAGTTCGCAGCCATTCAAATCCTGTGTTTTTTTTATGGGGAATGTATGTTTTCTTAGCTGGTTTACATTTTTTTCTCTCTCTCTATCTTTAGTGTTTAGCAGTTTGGCTATGATATATCCAGCTGTGGGCTTTTGAATTTATCCCACAGCTGTGGCTCATGTTTTGAGCAAATGTGGAATTTTCAGCCATTATGTCTTAAATGTCTTTTCTGTCTCATTCTCTCTCTCCTCTTCTTTTCAGACTCCAAGCACATGTATGTTTGACCACTTAATACTGTACCATTGATTATTATGGCTCTATTTGTTTCTTTTAGAATTTTATATAAATTCTTCTCATATAAATTCTTTTGATTGGCTTCTTTCACTCAGAATTATTTTGAGATTCATCCATATTTTTGCATGGATTAATAATTCATCCCTCAGGGCACCTGGCTGACTCTATTGGTAGAGCATGCAACTCTTGATCTCAGGGTCGTGAGTTCAAGCCTCACATTGGGTGTAGATATAACTTAAAAAAATTTTTTTTAGTAATTATTTATTCCTTTTTTTATTGCTGATGAACCCCATTTTTAAAAAGATTTTTCTGTTTATTCGACAGAGACAGACACAGTGAAAGAGGGAATACAAGCAGGGTGAGTGGGAGAGGGAGAAGCAGACTTTCTGCTGAGCAGAGAGCCCAATGCAGGGCTCGATTCTGGGAACCTGGGATCATGACCTGAGCTGAAGGCAGATGCTTAACAACTGAACCACCCAGGCGCCCCTCAGTAGACCACATTTTGAAGACCATTAACTGGTTGAACATTTGAGTTGTTTCTAATTTTGGGCTATTATGAGTAAAACCTTAGTCTTTTCTAATAGGATATACTGGTTTGAATTCATGGTTCATATATATATGAACCTAATGAGCAGTGACATTGAGTATCTTTCAAGTGCTTATTTGCCCTGTATACCTCTTGGGTGAAGGGTCTGTTCAGAGTTTCTGTCCCTTTTTAAAAATTGGGTTGTTCCCTTTCTTTGTTTTGTTTTTGGGGGTGAGGGGGTTGTTTCTTTTATTATTGAATTGTGAAAGTTCTTTATATGGTGAATACAAGTTCTTTACCAGATGTATCGCTTTGCAATTGTTTTTGTCCTGTCTGCGGCTTGACTTTTTACTCTTCATGGACTCTTTCAAAGACCAAGAGGTTTGAATTTTGATGAAGTCCTATTTATTAATTTGTCACTTTGTGGGTTCTGCTTGTTAGTGTTGTGTCTAAGGAGACTTTGTCTAACCCAAAGTCACAGAGATTTCTTACATTTTTTCCAGAAATTTTCTACTTTGCAGTTTCATATTTAGGTCTGTGATCCAGTTTGGGTGAATTTGTTTATATTGTGCTCTCATGGCTCCAAATTAATTTTTTATATATGGTTACTGAATTGTTCAAACACGGCCGGAAAGACTCTCTTACTGACTCATTCCTTGCATTAAAAATCAGGGAGTGACAGTTGTCCAATCTTCCCTTCTTTTTCAAAGTTGTTCTGCTTCTTCTAGGTCCTTTGCATTTCCACAGGTATTCTAGAATCTATTTGTCAGTTTCCACACAGAGAAAGGAAATCCTCTTGTGTTGAATCTACAGATTAATCTGGGAAGAATTGACATCATAATAATACTGATTTCTCACTTAGGGACATGGTACATGTACCCATTTATTTAGATCTTTACTTTTGGTACTTTTAGATTTTTAAAATTTATTTACTTGATAGAAAGAGAGAAGGAGAAAGCACAAGCAGGGGGAGTGGCTGGCAGAGGCAGAGAGAGAAACAGACTCCCTTCTGAGCAGGGAACCCCACTCAGAGCTCGATCCCAGAACCCTGGGATCATAACCTGAGCTGAAGGCAGACATTTAACCAACCGAGCCACCCAGTTGCCCCCTTTTAGTACTTAGAAGTGTATATCTTTCATATCTTTTTTTTTTTAAATATTTTATTTATTTATTTGACAGAGAGAAATCACAAGTAGATGGAGAGGCAGGCAGAGAGAGAGAGAGGGAAGCAGGCTCTCTGCTGAGGAGAGAGCCCGATGCGGGACTCGATCCCAGGACTCTGAGATCATGACCTGAGCCGAAGGCAGCGGCTTAACCCACTGAGCCACCCAGGCGCCCCTATCTTTCATATCTTTCATCAGGTTTATTTCCAACCATTTCATATTTTCAGTGCTTTCTTAATTGGTTCTGGTTTTGGCACCTGGCTGGCTTAATCAGAAGAGTGTGGGACTCTTGATCCTGGAATCATGAGTTTGAGTCCTGCACTGGATACAGAGATTACTTAAATTAAGCAGTTCTGGTTTTTATTTCAGTTTCTGATTACCACTATATAGAAATACAGTAGATTTTTATGTATTGATCTTGTATCCTACAATTTATTACCTAAATTCACTTATGAGTGTTAGTAAGTTTTTTTTTAATAGATTTCATTGGATTTTCTATATTGGTGACCCTGTTTTCTATGAATGAAGACAGTTTCACATATTCCTTTCCTTTTTCTTCTGCTTTTCTGTGGGTCTCCAAATACCTGTGTGTTTCACTGCTTGATGCTGCCTTGCAGGTTATTATCGCTCTGTTAATTTTTTACAGTCTTTTTACCTTTCCCCCCCTCTATTTAGATCATTTCTATCAACACCTGCTTTCAAGTTTACTGGTTCTTCTGATGTGTCCAGTCTGCTCTCAGTTTCCTCCAATGACTTTTTGATTTCAGATATCATGCTTTTCAGTCCTGGCCTTTCTTTCTTTTTTTTTTTTTTTAAGATTTTATTTATTTATTTGTCAGAGATCACAAGTAGGCAGAACAGCAGGCAGAGAGAGAGGAGGAAGCAGGCACCCTGCTGAGCAGAAAGCCTGATGTGGGGGCTCAATCCCAGGACCCTGAGATCATGACCTGAGCTAAAGGCAGAGGCTTTAACCCACTGAGCCACCCAGGCGCCCCAGTCCTGGCCTTTCTAATTGGTTCTGTTTTAGATTCAAATCCCTCCTGAAATAACGTTGGGTCTTTACCCACCATTTCCATCTGGTCCTGAAATTTATTAATCATCTTTAAAGTCCTTGAGTGATGATTCCAGTGTCAATGTGGAGGTTATCTGTTGGTTTGTTCCGTGGACTGTTTCTTCTCTTGACTGTGAGCCCTGTTCTCCTCCCTTTTGGCAGGTCTTGCAAGTTTTATTATTGTTAATTTCTGTGTCTTTAAAAAAAAAAAAAACACAGCCAGGGTTGAAGTACATTTTAAAAATGCTGTACATGTTTTTGATACCACTACTCCAGGAGGAAGAAACACCCTTTCCTCTGCTGGGTTTCTAGAGTGAGGGGCTGCTCAGTTTGATCCACTCAGAAGTTGGGCTGCTCTGGGACACAGTTGCGACTTTAATCCCTCTACCTCCCTCTTGTGTCTCTGCCTTTGTCTCCCTCTCTCTCTGTCCCTGGTTGCTCCCTCTTCCCCATCCACTTGTACACTCCCTTCAGCTAATCTGTTTCCCCCACCCCGTCTCCCTCACCCTGGAAGCTCCTAGCAGAGGAGAAGGCTGCTGTCCTACGGGCGGTGGAGGAACGTGAGCGGGTCGAGGCAGAGGGCCGGGAGCGCGAGGCTCGGACCTTGTCACTGACGCGGGCACTGGAAGAGGAGCAAGAAGCACGGGAGGAGCTGGAGCGGCAGAACCGGGCCCTGCGGGCAGAGATGGAAGCACTACTGAGCAGCAAGGATGATGCTGGCAAGACGGTGAGCAGGGGCCCCCACTCCCTAATGTATACCTGTGGGCTGCCTCAGGCACAGCTGACAGTGTGTGGCCCATAGCCATGTGCGTGCTCTCATGAACAGAACATGAAAGGAACCAGCCATCACAGCGATGTGTTCACGCCCAGCCCAGAATGGGACTAGAACCCCTTACCAAACATGTACTCCCATGACCTATACAGAGCATGAGGAGAATCTTCTACCAAACACACATGTTCACACATGCAGGAAGTAAGAAGGCCATTCATCAGCATGCATGCTGATGTACAGATACACAGAGAACATGAAGAGAATTTACCACAACATAACAGCCTGAGAACTGTGCCCCAGACATGAGTTTCTGCACATGCACAAAGGCACATAAACTTGCGTTAAATGATCACTGTGACTAAGGCTGAGTCAGGGAGGGGCTCAGGACCAGGAGCGTGGGTAACAAAGAAGCCCTGTCAGGTCAAGGGACACTTCTCTGGGAAGGTGACAGTTAAAGGAGAGGCATGTCGGGGATGGGGGGTGGGTTGGTTCTCAGAATTCATAAGCCCAGGTCTGCCTTCACAGGGTGTTTGGAATTTTAATTTACAACTTCCCAGGAGGTCTGAGAAAAGAAATCACAGGAGATAGTGCGATGGTGTGATCCTGGGGGGTCCCGCACAAATCAGCACTCAAGGCTGACGTGACACGCCTTCAACCCATGTCCACACAGGATGTCCCCAAAGAAGCCCCTTAGTGAAGTGAGCTCATGATGCAAAAATCTCAAAGCCTGTGAGGAAGGTCTCTACCGTGAGCGAGAGTCAGCCGAGCTAGGTCACACTTGAACTGGACTCTCAAGGGCTTGGGATCACAGAACTTGCGTGCAGAGGCTACTAATGAAATGTTTTTGGAGGATTCAGAATGAGACATGTGGTTACTTGCTGCCTGGGAAATGGTGAATGAAGGAGCGAACCAGAATGTGCACATCACCTTGACCATCAAAGCTTCCCTCACTCTGTCCTAGGATAAAGCTAGGATCCTGGCCTCCCTCTCCCCGTGCCCCCAGTGCCCCGAGCTCACCCTCCTGTCCCCACCAGGCGCATGAGCAGGAGCGATCCCGCCGGGCGGCAGAACAGATAGCCAGCGACCTGCGAGCCCAGGTGACAGAGCTGGAAGACGAGCTGACAGCTGCCGAGGATGCCAAGCTGCGGCTGGAAGTGACCCTGCAGGCTCTCAAGGCCCAGCAGGAGCGTGACCTGCAGAGCCGGGATGAGGCTGGCGAGGAGAGGCGGAGGCAGCTGGCCAAGCAGGTATGGGCACCCATCCAGCTGGGAAGGCTCTGGTGCCTGCAGGTTAACAGAGGAGCAGAGAAAGCCTCACTCACCTCCCTGCTGCTCCAAGTTGCTTCCCAAGGCCCTCCTGCTGCCCAGCCCACTCACCCACCGGAACCGTGAAGTCACACACATATCTCATTGACCGACTGACATACCCAATCGGACATCATCACCAGACCATTCACCCAGCATCTCCATGGGCATCGGCACCCACGCACAGCCTACACAGCAGTACCTCTGCTTCTCCACCCGCCCAGCTGCCCCCTTTCCAGCAACTTCCTCCCCCCAGTCCCCAGCCTGCCCAAGTGCTCCTTCATTGCTCAAGGACCAGCTCCTCTGCACCCCTTCAACCACAGCCTTCCTCCCCTGTTCATGTACTCATCCCCCTCTCCCTGGGCTCCGCAACATCCATTCATGGCTCGGCCAGTGGAGGGACTTCCAGTGCTCTGCAGTGGGCTGGAGCTGGGTGCTGAGCATGGGAAGGGCAGGGCAGCTGTAAGTGTAGAAGGACCCTGCGGAGCTGTGTGGGCAGGGGCTGGCGGGACACACATGGGAGTAGAGCAGAGGCTGGAGTAAAGGGAGAAAGGGAAAACCCTGGAGCTGGGGGCCCTGGGGATGAAGAGCTGGGATCCCTTTGGAACGCAGAGAAGCAAGAGGGCAGGCAGAGTGGCGCTGGTGGCCTGGACAGTAGCTGGCCGGTGGACGTCTAGGTCCCTAGCTTGTAGAGGGAGCCTGGGCCTCCGATCCCCTAAGCCTGCCCCTCCCGACCTCTCCGCAGCTGAGGGATGCAGAGGTGGAGCGGGACGAGGAACGCAAGCAGCGCGCCCTGGCTGTGGCCGCCCGCAAGAAGCTAGAGGCTGAGCTGGAGGACTTGAGAGCCCAGAATGCAGCCGCCCAGCAGGGCAAGGAGGAGGCGGGGAAGCAGCTCCGCAAGATGCAGGTAGGGGGGGTGCTGGGGGACGGGGGCAGCCACTGCTTTATAAACATTCACGTGTCAAAGGCTCACTTGCTTCTTTTTATATTTTTTTATTGACTTTATTTAAAACCCTTAGCCATGAAGTCCAATTTCTTTATTCTGTTTAACCTTTTGAAATGGAAATGCCTTAGGGTTTCTCCCCTAATACGAAAGTTATATCTGGTGGTTTAAAAAAAATTGGTGGGGGACGCCTGGGTGGCTCAGTTGGTTGGACGACTGCCTTCGGCTCAGGTCATGATCCTGGAGTCCCGGGATCGAGTCCCGCATCGGACTCCCAGCTCCATGGGGAGTCTGCTTCTCTCTCTGACCTTCTCCTCGTTCATGCTCTCTCTCACTGTCTCTCTCTCAAGTAAATAAATAAAATCTTTAAAAAAAAAAAAATTGGTGGGACGGTGGGAGTGCCTGGCACAGTTGGTGGAGCATGGGACCCTTGATCTCAGGGTCGTAAGTTCGAGCCCCAGGTTGGGAGTAGAAATTACTTGAAAAAAAACTTATTTTTAATGATAATAATGTGTCTGTGTAAAGTCTAATTTTTTTTTTTAAGATTTTATTTATTTATCAGAGAGAGAGAGAGGAGGAGAGAGCGAGCACAGGCAGACAGAGAGGCAGGCAGAGGCAGAGGGAGAAGCAGGCTCCCTGCTGAGCAAGGAGCCCGATGTGGGACTCTATCCCAGGACGCTGGGATCATGACCTGAGCCGAAGGCAGTTGCTTAACCAACTGAGCCACCCAGGCGTCCCTGTAAAGTCTTATTTTTTTTTAAAAAAGTATAGAACTGGGCTGTCCAGTACAGTGGGTACCAGCCCCATGAGGCTGTTGGGCATCTATGATGTGGTGGGACTGAAGTCCAAATTACCTGCTGGATTCAGAAGACTTAGTCCAAAAAAAAAAAAAAAAAGTATAATATCTCGATAATTTTTACAGTGATTATAAATAGAAATAATAATATTTTGGATATTGGCTAAATAAGAATAGAGCATTTAATACTTTCACCCATTTCTTTTCATTTTTGTAATCTAGCCACTAGATAATGTAAAACAACGCATGTCCTTGCAGTATCTCCCCTAGGGCAGCGTTGGGATAGAAAGATCCCTCTCCAAAAAGTAAAAATTCCCCACTACCTCGTCTCTGAGAGAGAATAAAGAATGTGCCTGCCCTGAAAAGCTATTATTATGGAGCAAATAATAATATTCATAACAGCGATGCTAATTGTCCTGCTGGAGTATCAAGCCCCATACTGTCCTCACTCTCCCCTCTATAGAGTTTTTGTTAACGGTGGTGGACATCAGGTTTGTGTTTTATTTCTGTTTAAGAGCCGCTGAGAAGTCTTACACTGGCACTTTTACACACACATTGGTGTGGCCACATGGCAAAGTGACTAGGAGGGAAACCCTGGGGCCAGATGGCCTGGGTTCAAGTCCTGACTCTGCCATTTACCAGACTTGGCTTGTTGCCGAGCCTCTCTGCCTCCGTTGCTCCATTGCTCCACGTCTACACTGGGGAGGGAACCAGTCCCCACCAGCTGGAGCTGTGAGGATTAAGGGAGTCGGTATGTGTAGTATATAACAGAGGCTGGCCAGGGTAGAGGTTCAGTAAATGTGCACCAGCATTAGTATTAAGGTTATGGCAGAGGCTAAATACTACACCCATTTCATCCTTATTTTAATTTTAAGGTGTTACTTTTTTTAAACGGGAGGTAGCCAAAGCCCAGGAGGGGACCTTGGTCCAAGGTCACAGAGCAAGGGCCTAGGGCTGGTTGCAGAGCTTTGCTCTGAGGTCCCTCAGGGCTAAGGTGAGGGTAGGGGCCTCCCGGTGAGTCACACCCAGATTGCGCCAGCTCACTTGCTTCGTTCCACCCAGGCCCAGATGAAGGAGCTGTGGCGAGAGGTGGAAGAGTCGCGCACTTCCCGGGAGGAAATCTTTGGCCAGAACCGGGAGAGTGAGAAGCGCCTCAAAGCGCTGGAGGCGGAGGTGCTGCGGCTGCAGGAGGTATTGTCAGGATGGGCGTGGCCCTGGAAGTGGGGTGGGCGGGGATTGGGGGCTGAGGATAGGCGGGGCCCAAGGGATGGGAGGCCCCCCCCCCCCCCCCCCCCCCCCCCCGGGCCAAAGACGGCTTGAGGGCACTACTGGGGATGGTTCTGGGTGGGGGGGAGATAGGAAGGCTGGGGAGAAAGGACAAGGCCTGAGCTAGGGCCATGTGGGTGCAGGGAGGAGACAAGGCAGAGAAAATAAAGGGTCAACATAGGACTGTAAGGAGGCAGAGGAGGTAAGGAGAGACCTTGGGGGTTAGGCCCTGTGACACGGGGCAGGGTGGGGGTGGGGGGTGATGGCTGGAGAAGCAGGTTGGAAAGGAGGTGCTGAGCTCAGTGAGGCCGTGCCGAGGGGGAGGGGCTTGGGAATGGACATGAGTCAGGGGCTCCAGAGACAGATTCAGGAGAGGTGTCCCACGGGTGGTGTGTTCATGTGCACTGAAGAAAAGGCCAAGAGACTTGAGGTATGAGGGGCAAGGAGGCTGGTGCTTAAGTAGCGTCACCCCACCACTGCTGACCACTACCCCCTCTGTCATCACAGGAACTGGCCGCCTCAGATCGTGCCCGGCGGCAAATCCAGCAGGAGCGGGACGAGATGGCAGACGAGTTGGCCAATGGCAGCCTTAGCAAGTGAGTGGCCCATGGCAGAATGGGGCAGGGCACCCTCCCTGGCCCTCGCATCCTCTCAGCTTCCCTGTTCCCGTTCTCCTTAGGGCAGCCATTCTGGAAGAGAAGCGTCAGCTGGAGGGGCGCCTGGGGCAAATGGAAGAGGAGCTAGAGGAGGAGCAGAGCAACTCAGAGCTGCTCAATGACCGCTACCGCAAGCTGCTCCTGCAGGTGAGCACCGCCGAGTGCCCCCCGGACCACCTGGGACCCCGCTGACCTGGGCCTGTAAACTTCAGCCCTCTTATTCAACAGCTAAAGCAGAAGGGAGTGTCTGGGTTGGGTTCTAATGGTTGAATAGGAGTTCTCAAGGAGGGGATAGGCATGGATGTATTCATTCAGTTGTATTTCTGAGGCTTCTCTAGGGCTGGATCCAGAGATGAATGATGTGGGTTCTCTGTTCTGCAGAGTTCTCTGGGAACATAGACATGGAAGTACAGTGTCTATGGGTAGGGTGGCATGTGTGATAATAGAAGGATCTTGGGCCCAGCAGATGGACAGAGATAGAGAAAGAATGGGGGAAGGAGGGAGAGAACTTGCTCCAAGAATCATAAGAAGGTATGTGGGAGAAGGAAAATTTGGCTGCGGTTTTAAGGCATAAGTAGGAGCTAGACAGACAGAGAAAATCATATTTTCATTTGTATATTTATTTATAAATACTGTCCGAAACTTCTGGAGGCTCAAGTCCTGTGCTGGGTGGTGCTGGGGACCTGGCAATGGATCATTCCAGGTCTCTGCCTTTAAGGACATCCTAGTCTGATGGAGGAGACAGACTATCCCCATACAGAAATATAAATGAAAGTGAAGGCAGCACAAGACACTGTGAGAACCTAGAGACTACTGACCCAGCCTGGAGGTTGGGGGCTATCAGGGAAGACTTCCTGATAGAGATGATATCTTAAAAGATCTTGAAGGAAGTTAAGAGTTTGCCAGGCAGACAGTGGAGGGATGGGATTTCCAAAGAGAGGCCTTTGGAAATAGTGGAAATGTCTCCACTATTTCATTGATTTATTTTTTATTTGAGAGAGAGACCATGTGTATGAGAGGGGGGCGGTGGGAAGGGGCAGAGGAAGAGAGAGAGAATCTCAAGCAGGCTCCATGCCCAGTGTGGGGTTGATCCCACAACCATGAGTTCATAACCTGAGCCAAAATCAAGAATTAACACTTGACTGACTGAGCCAGGTGCCCTCATTCATTTTTAAAGACACATTTTGAGGCCTCTCAGGAACCATGCCCTGATCCTGCTGGGGATGCAGGGAAATGTTAAGACCCTAGCTCAGCGCTTGGGGAGCACCTTGACCAGTAGGAGAGGCAGTCATACTCCAGGATGATGAGCTCACTCAGAGTGAAAGCCCAGTCATATGCAAGGCCCCACACTCTGCTCCCCGGCTAACTCAGACCTTATCTCTAACCCTTCTTTATCCCTGGTTGACTCTGCTCCAGCCACACCAGCCTCCTCACTATTCCTTGACTCTGCAAGGTTTATTCCTACCTCAGGGCCTTTGTACTTGCTTTTCCCACCTTCTGGGAGAGAGCTCTTATCCCAGACCATCCCATGTCTCATTCCTTCAGAATAGCCTTCCCTGACCACCCTGTGTGAAACAGCCAGCTTCTCTTCCACAGTTCTCCTTCATTCTCTCTCCTTTAATCTCCTTCATATCACTTAGTGCTACCTGGCACTATATTACGTATTTACCTGTTTGTCTGCTCTCCATCTCCCCACCAGAATGTAAGCACCTTGAGGGGTGCCTGAGTGGCTCAGTTGGTTAAGTGTCTGACTCTTGATCTTGATTTAGTCTTGATCTTGGGGTGGTGAGTTCAAGCCCCACGTTGGCTCCATGCTGGGTGTGGAGGCTCTTTAAAAAAAAGTAAGCGTGTTAAGAGTAGGGCTTCTGTCTTAATTGTGATCACTCTTCTATCTTTGGATCTAAAACAGTGCTGGGTGCTCATTAGAAATTAGCTAAATAATCCAATACATGCTCTAGTGAAGGGCACTTAACCCAACCTGCATCTTTGGCTGTTAGTGGAAAGGAGGACCTCTTTAAAAAATCAAAATGGGATGGGGGGCGGGGTGGTGTGGTGTGCCTGGGTGGCTCAGTCAGTTAAGTGTCTGACTCTTGGTTTCAGCTCAGGTCATGATCTCGGGTTCCTGGGATTGAACCCTTTAGTTGGATCCCTACTCGGCAGGGAGTTTGCTTCTCTCCCTGTGCCCCTACCCCCTGCTCACATGTGTGCACATATGTGTGCTCTCTTTCTCTCTAAAGTACAGTAAATAAGTCCTTCAGGGCACCTGGCTGGCTCAGTCATTAAGTGTCTGCCTTCAGCTCAGGTCATGATCCCGGGGGTCCTGGGATTGAGTCCCACATCGGGCTCCCTGCTTGGCAGGAAACCTCCTTCTCCCTCTCCCACTCCCCCTGCATGTGTTCCCTCTCTCACTGTGTCTCTCTATATCAAATAAATAAATAAAATATTTTAAAAAATTAAAATAAAGTACAGTAAATAAGTCTTAAAAAAAAAATCAAAATGGGAGCAGAGCACCTGGGTGGCTCGGTTGGTTAAGCATCTGACTTCAGCTCAGGTCATGATCTCAAGGTACTGGGATCAAGCCCCACGTTAGGCTCTGCACTCATCATGGAGTCTCCTTGGACTCTCTCTCACTCTCTTTCTGCCCCTCCCCACTTCTCTCTCTGAAGTAAATAAACAAATCTTTAAAAAAAAAATCAAAATGAAACTTAAAAAGACACAAAAAGGGAGTTACAAGAAAATAGCAAATATTGAAGACAGGCAAAGAAGATCCAACATATGGTAATGGGAGTTCCCAAAGAAGATGACCCCAGGAAGAGGAAAGAGCAAATAACCTGAGAGCATGACACAAGAACTTTCCTGAAATACTACAGTTGGAAGCTACATACTGGAAGAGCACACTGTGTATCCAAGGATACTGACCTATCAAAACTGATACCAAGGGGTGTCTGGGTGGCTCAGTTGGTTAAGCATCTGCATTTGGCTCAGATCATCGTCCCAGAGTCCTAAGATCAGACCCCACATCAGGCTCCCCACTCAACAGGGAGTCTTATTCTCCCTCTCCCTCTGCCCCTGCTTCTTCTCTCTCTCTCTCAAATAAATAAAATATATTTTTTTAAAAAAACTGATACCAAGACAGATGCTGGCAAAACTATTGCACAAATAAGGGCAGGGGGCAGGGAGGTATCCTTAGCCATCTAGGAAAAAATGCCTGTGATCTATGAGGAAAAGAAAATTTGATTGTCATCAGATTTTTGAGAGTAAGATTTCGTGCTGCAAGAAAATGGAAGATATAGTTAAGATTCTCAGCATAAGATGTGAGCCATGGATTTTTGCACCCAGCAAGACTTCCTTCCAAGTATAAAGGACACAGAAGAGGTGTTAGCATGCAGAAGCTCAGCAGCCATGTCCCCACAAGTGATTCTTGAGGAATCTATGAGACTGGCGGTTCCCAAAGTGGCCCCAAGGCTGGCAGCATCAGAGTCACCTGAGAACTTGCTGGAAATGGAAGTTCTTGGGCCTCGGCCAAGCCCGAGTGAGTGAGGAATGCCAGAGGTGGGGCAGCAATCTGTTTTAAGAAGCCCAGTGGGTTCTGATGCATGCCACCTCTGAGAGCCAGGTCCAGGTGATAGGAATCATTAGACAGCAGCATGAGGACGTAATGAGCGACCAGTTTGCTCATTGTTCTAAGACTCGGTGAGGGCTGAAAAGGAATAAGGAAGGTAACAGCTGTCTGCTCAGTTGTGTGTAGTGCAATTATTTTTAAATTAAGAGAATGGACAAATATGTAAAAAAAAAAAAAACAACCCTGTATTACTAGATTGAGTAATTATATTGGTAAAGACAGTATTCACGTCGTGTTTCTGAGACCATCATGTGTGCAATGTGGGACAAAGTCAATGAGTAAAGATGGCATCTTCACGTCCTCTTGCTGCCTGTGTCCATAAGCGAGTAAGCACTTAAATGTAGGTGGGTCATGAGGAGAGGCTTAATTAAAATCAAACAAAACTCTGTGATTCTGAATTGGACTTGGGCATGTTCATGTGAACTTGTGAGGTATTTTGTAGAGAGCCATCCTATCTTTATCTACTCAAAAGGCCTGAAAACAGTAACCAGTCCAGTAGCTGTGAGCATCGCCAGTACCCAAGTTTGCCATTCAGAAATGCCAAGGCCCGCTGATTGCCATCCAGAAATGCCAAGGCCTGGCTAATTCCAGATCTGAAACAGGAAACAAACAAGAGGAGACTGGGGCGTGCTGGTCATACCTCACCTTAGTCTGCTTAGGTTGCCGTGACAAAATACCACAGCATTGGCGGGGGGCTCACACAACAGACAGTTATCTCTCACAGTTCTGGAGGATGGGTGTCTAAGATAAGGTGCCAATGAGGTAGATTTTATTCTGAGGTCTCACCTGTTGGCTTGGAGGCAGCCACCATATGTGGTGAGAGCTCTCTCTTGAGGCTCCTTATAAGGGCACAGATGCCATCATGGGGGTCCCACCGTAGTGGCCTCATTGAACCCTAACTGCCACCCAGAGGTCCCATAACAAGATCTCACCACATTTCACAAGATCAGCACATTGTGGGTTAGGACTTCAACGTAGGAATTTTGCAGGGACACAAGCGTTCAGTCTACAACATACCAGTATCGAGGGAGCTAGCATACATTTTCTTAAAACATTCTATTTATTTATTTATTTATTTGAAGGGTTGGAGGGGGGACAAGCAGGGGGAGCGGCCTCTTTATTTATTTATTTGAAGGGTGGTGGGGGGAGAGGACAAGCAGGGGGGAGCAGCAGAGGCAGGAGAAGCAGACTCCTCACTGAGCAAAGAGCCTGATGCAGGACTCAGTCCCAGGACTCAGAGATCATGACCTGAGCCAAAAGCAGACACTTAACCAACTGAGCAATCCAGGCACCCCGGGAGCTGGCATACTTACATCAAAAAGCAGCTAGACATCAACCAGGAGAAGCTCCTGTTGGCCCCAAATGCAGCAGTTAGAGCTTCTACAAGGATAATAATCACAACT
Organism: Mustela nivalis; assembly: GCF_964662115.1. NCBI lineage: Eukaryota > Metazoa > Chordata > Mammalia > Carnivora > Mustelidae > Mustela > Mustela nivalis. Next base: position 54,386,206 of record NC_139037.1, on the reverse strand, counting down.
GCTTTAAATCAATCTGGTCTGTTTAAATCCATGAATTCAGTGATTTTCTTCCACTACTCATTAGTCACTATATTCATTTCTTAGGGCACCCATACAAAGTCCCCCAAACCAGGTAGCTTCAAAACAACAGCAACTTAGAGGCACTGGGTGACTCAGCTGGGTAAGCGTCCGACTCTTGATCTCAGCTCAGGTCTTGATCTCAGGGTTGTGAGTTCAAGCTCCACGCTGGGCATGGAGCCTGCTTAAAAAATAAAGAAAGTATATTCATATTGTTTTTTTAAAAGAAACATAGACCGAAGTTTTAAATGGGCAAGACTCAACTATAGGATCTATGCCTTCATCTTGGAGGGACAAAACTTGAAAGAGGAGCAAAGAAGTGATGGCCGTGACAATCAGGACAGTGTGCTATTTGGTGGGGAATGGTTGGGGTTGGTATTAGGGTGGTCAGGTGCTGGGCCTTGTGAAACGGCACTGTTCTATTTCTTCACCTGGGTGTTTGCCTTTCAACGTCTGATGTCATGGACTTGATCAGTTTCTGACTTTCTGTATTACAGTTTCATTTTCCAGTGAAAAGTAAAAAAAAAAATCATATGCTAATCACTGTGTCGATGTGTTCCTGTGAGAGCCCAGTGAAATAAAGTATGAATCAGCCTGAACCTGACTCACTTCCTTAGCCCTGGCGAGGACCTCAGTCAGAATACGAGCTGAATAAATCAACAGGAACTATTATTAGGGGTGTGTTTACACATTCTCAATGTAGTAGCTGCTGTTTGAGCTGGCATTTTTTTTTAAGATTTTATTTATTTATTAGAGAGAAAATGAACAGTGGGGAGGGGCTGAGGGAGAGAGAAAGAGAAGCAGGCTTCTTGCTGAGCAGGAATTCCCATGGGGGCTGATCCCAGGACCCAGAGATCATGACCTAAGCTGAAAGCCAACACTTAACCAACTCAGCCACCCAGGCACCCCGAGCTGGCATTTCTTAAAATGACCCTGCCTGTCACCCATATCAGAACCATCTGAGATGCTTGTTGAAAATGTGGATCCATGGACACTCCTCTGCCTTCCAACCCTGGATCAGCCAGAAGCAGAACTTCTCGGGGGAGGAACCCTGCAGTCTGCATCTTTTTCTTAAGCTCCCCACATGATCCCAGTGCAAACAGAGGTGTGATAACCCTTTGAATGGACTCACTCACAGTCAGAGGTAGAATTTATAGCATTTAAACAAGTTTGTGATAGTCCTGTGGACTTATTAAAATGTAGCAGAAAGCTATCGGAAAGGTAAAACATGGGGCTGGCACTGTTGTTGGCTGCTAAGACAATCAGGGAAATTATATGCTGTTTATTGAGTGTCTATTATGTCCCAGGCTCTGTGCTACGCACTTAACTTTTGTCAACTCACTTAATTGTGGGAGGTGCCTGAATTTACCTACTGTCTTCCCTCTGAGACTCTCCCATGATGGTTCTGCTTTTCCCACTGCTACAGGTGGAATCACTGACTACAGAGCTGTCAGCTGAGCGCAGTTTCTCGGCCAAGGCAGAGAGTGGGCGACAGCAGCTGGAGCGGCAGATGCAGGAGCTCCGGGGGCGCCTAGGTGAGGAGGATGCTGGGGCCCGGGCCCGCCAGAAGATGATCATTGCGGCCCTTGAGTCTAAGCTGGCCCAGGCTGAGGAGCAGCTGGAGCAGGAGAGCAGGTAGGTGGGGGGGGGTGCACAGCTAGAGGGTGGTCCCCACATTCTGATCAGGGAGATGAAGGGGAGCTGTGTTACAAGCCCCTGGTTTAGAAACATCCTAAAGATGTCATAATATTAATGATTGCTGATTTCCTCTATTATTTAAGATACTTGGGGCTATAAGTAACTGTACTCCCACCAAGAATAAGATTTAAACAATAATGTAGGGGCGCTTGGATGGCTCAGTCGATTGAACATCTGACCTTTGGCTTCGGCTCAGGTCATGGTCTCAGAGTCATGGGATCTAGATGCATGTTGGACTCCACACTCTCCCTCTGCTTCTCCCTGTTCCCACACAGTCTCTCTAAAGTAAATAAATCCTCAAACAGTAATGTAGCAGTTAGCTCTAGCTGCATAACAAACAAGCCTAAATTTTAGTGGCTTAAAACAACACCCACTTCTTACTGCTCATGAGTCTTTGGCTGGCTGATAGGTTCTGCCGATCTGAGGGTGGGAGCTTCATTCATGTGTCTGTACCTGAGTCAGCTAGATGGATGCTGATCTTGGCTGGGCTCCCATTTGCTTAATTCCTTGCCTGGGACAGTGAGGCTCACTTGTCCCTGCTGCAGACTGGCCCAGGATTGTTCACATAGCAGAGTCCAGGTTCCATGGGTGAGGGAAAGCGTTTAAGGTTTCTTGGGGCCTAGACTTGGAACTGGTACAATGTCACTTCTGCTGCATCCTCCTGTCACTAAAGCAAGTCGTGTCGCCAGCTCAGATTTAAGGGAATGGTGAAATCGATTCTGTCTTTTGGTGCGAGAAGCTGCAAAATCCTATTGCAAAGGCTGTGGGTAGAGGAAGAGGTGAGAATTGAGGCCATTTCTGTCCTAGGCAGAGCATCAGCCTTGGGGACACGTATGGGAAACATCAGGGTGTTTGGAGAAGGGTGACTGGTCCTGAGAGCCTGTGACTCAGGAGAGGGATGGGAGGCAAGAGCCTTGAATGCCAGGTCAAAGAACTCTGTCTTGGGAAGATGGAAAGCCATGGATATCTGTGAGCTGGAGGGGGTGGGGGTAGGGTCAGTGCTGGGTGTAAAAAGTCCTCCTGGGGATCAAGTTGGGAGCAGACTGGAGGACAGAGACTGGGATCTGGGAGGCTAGAGAGGAGGCTGGGTGATTGTGGCAGAAAATGAGGCCTAAGCTGAGGCTAGAGAGTGAGGATAGACATGAGGGGATGAAAAAGAGAGAGAGGCAGAAGGGGTGGAGCTGGGGGCTGATAGGCTCTTGTGGGTGTAGGGAGAAAAGGACAGTGTTAGTGGTTAAGTCCCAGTGACTGGGGGAATAGTAGGGAAACAAGTTGAGTTTACTGGGGAGTATGATAAACATGAGGTCTCAAGGACAGATAATGGGAACCAGCCCCAGAGGGTCATGGGAGAAGGTGTTGTCATCCCAGGGCCCAGCCAAGGGCCCAGGGGCTCACAGGAGATGTAGTTTGGGGTCTCTGGAGAGGCCTTCCAGAGGCAGATGGATATACCACTCTGAGCTCTTTCCCCTCCCCCATTATACAGATGGAAAAACTGAGGCTCAGAGGGTGTTAATGACATACTCAAAGTCATCCTGGGAGCAAGGAGTGGCTGGGGGATCTGTAGTTCAAGGAGCCTCCCCCACCGCATCCCTTTCCACAGCTTGAGCCCTCCCACTTCCCTAGCCTCATGTCTGCCTCTCAGCCCATCTGAGGCTGCCGAGCACCACCCATCACTAGGGGCCCCTCACGTGGACTTCACCCCGGGTGTGATGGTCCTTGCAGGAAAGGATAGAGGAGCCAGGGCCATGGGTGGGGAAATTTGGGGGAAGGGAGGGGATGGCTTTGAGGGGGCAGGAGGTGGGGATGGCTCTGGTGTCTGATCTGCAGACCTAGGGGGAGTACAGGGGGAGGAGGAACTAGTTGGGGAGAAGGCGCTGAGCCTGGTGAGGAATATGAGGGGTGGGGGGGGTGTGGGGTCTGGTGGATGGCCGAGGCTGGGGGCCTACCTGGCTGGAGCCCAGGAAACAGATTTAGCAGATGGCTGTGGTGACCTGGGGTGCTGATGAGCTTGTCCAGGGGAAGCATGTGTATGAAAGGGAAGAAGCAGCCAGGGTGGCTGATGGGGATGCTCTGGGCTTCCAGAGTGTCATACACACACTTGTGGACAGTGGAGAAGGGAGTTAGAGAAGGGATAGGCCAGGTCAGACGGGAGAGCACAGCCTTGAGCTGGGGGCTTGGGCTGAAGGACAGAGAGGAGGGGACAGGACAGAGTCCACAGGACATCAGGACAGGGTGAGCACATGGCAAGGAAGGAAAGGGCAAAGATAATGCCTTAGATCTGACCTGGGGATTGGTGGTCAGTGAGGCAGTTCCCTAAGAGGAGGACTGGGGTGCACAGTGGGGTATGGGAACTGGTGTAGACATGAGCCACTCTCAGGAACATTGAGCACCTTGGTACAAGTCAAGGACTAGATGCCATGCAGTCAGGAGCCTGGGAGACATGTCCGGCCTGTGTAAACTGTGGGAGCTACAGAGGGTGGGAAAGAGAGAAGAGGCCACTGCAAAAACAGGACAGCAGCCCCTGGACAAGGCTGAGGGGACAGAAGCCCACATGAGCTCCTCTCCTCATTGCCTCCTTCACACCCCCTCCAGGGAGCGCATCCTATCCGGCAAGCTGGTGCGCAGGGCCGAGAAGCGCCTAAAGGAGGTGGTGCTCCAGGTGGAGGAGGAACGGAGGGTGGCCGACCAGCTCCGGGACCAGGTGAGCCACTGACATCTCTGGGGAGCAGTGGTGGGGATGGTCTCCACTGACAGAGACGTAGCCCATGCTGTCTGGATGCAGTGAGTTCCCATCATGAGAGGCCACGTGTGACCACCATCCTGGGGCTTGGTGCATCAGTGGAGAGCTGGCATCGGTGACTTTGCGATCTGTCCATTGTGGGATCGAGGACAGGTCCTGGTGGGGAGCTGAGACAGCCAGGGAGAAGGAAGAACTGAAACCCTACCCAGAGGCTAGGCCAGGGCTAAAATCACAATGTGTAATGTTTACAGAATGCCTACTATGGGCCAGGCACTGTGCGAAAGACATTAGGTGTAGTATATTCAGTTTTTATCAGAACCCTGCAAGGCAAGTACTATCTTTTCCCCTCTTATTCGGGTGTTAAAAATGAGGCAGAGAGAGGTGAAGTAACTTGTTCATATTACTTAGCTCATAAGAGATGGCATCTGGGTTCAAACCCCAGGACTCCGACGGCAGTCTCTCTCTGCTCTTATTTATTTATTGAGCAGCAAGTGTGCCCCAAGTACTGTGCCACATGGTTTAAAAAACCAAAAAACAAAAACATGTTTGCATTCTCTTACCAGCCCCAATGAACAGGTGGGAGAACAGAAACTTCAAAAGGGGACACAGTTTATATCAAAGTCACACAGTTAGTAGAGACAGAGCCTGCATCAGATTCCGGGACTCTCTGACTGTAGATAGCATCACTGTGGCCTTAAAAGCTCTGCTGCCGCTTATTTGCCCTGCATCCCATCATTATCCGGCACCCACCACTGTATTTGGCATTGGAGATGTGGCTGTGAACAAAATAGAGAAGGTCCCTCATCCATGGAGCTCACATTTGTAGCATAAGGAAAGGAAGACACAAACCTATAAACAAGGAAAGATGAGGACAGATTGTGACAGGGGCTATGGAGGAACAAGAGAATGAAGAGAAAAGGAGAGGTGGAGGATTAGGGAATACTCCCTAGATTAGGGGTGAGGGGGTCGGGTCAGGAAGACCTTTCTAAGGAGGTGACATATGAATTGAGAACTGAAAGGAGAGAAAGAGCTAGGCAGGGGGAACAGCAGGTGCAAAGGCCCTGGGGTGTGGAAATAAGTCTGGTGAATTTAGAGCAAAAAGCAGAGCAGTGTGGCTGGAGAGAAGAATGGGGAGGGAAAGTTGAGTGATAAGAAAGGAGGCCAGAGGGGTTGGTGGGAGGCAGATAATGTGTGTCCCCTCCCCAGAGACAGAGATAGCAGGGTTTGGGGAAGGTCTTGGTGAAGATGGTCTCCCAGTGGGTTTATGGGAAGAAGACCCTGCAGGACCTGGAATGCCAGACTGAGGGGCTGGCACTTTGTCTCAGTTCCACTGGGAAGCCATGGGAGGGCTTTCAGCAGAGGAGAGATGGGGTCAGTCTGGGCATAGAAAGACCCCTCTGAGGCCAAGTAAGGGACAGCCTCACATTTGCAGCTCGGATGGAGGCTGGCAAGAGGATCTAGAACGACGCATCAACAGAAGGCAGGGGGCAGGAGGGATGGGGTTCTGGGGGCCCAAGGGAGTGGCCCAGAGATGCAACCCAGTCCTCTGCTCCCACCAAGCTGGAGAAGGGCAACCTTCGGGTGAAGCAGCTGAAGAGGCAGCTGGAGGAGGCCGAGGAGGAGGCATCCCGGGCTCAGTCAGTCCGCCGAAGGCTGCAGCATGAGCTGGAGGATGTCACAGAGGCCTCGGAGTCCATGAACCGGGAGCTGAACACGCTGAGGAACCGGCTCCGGTAGGACCAGCCGCGCACGTGCACCCTCACTCCATAAGCCCCGCCCCCAGCTCTCTCTGCCCGCCTCCTTTAACCTCTGTCTCTTGGTTTTCCCTCCTCCCTGCAGACGTGGCCCCCTCACCTTCACCACCCGCACCGTGCGCCAGGTCTTCCGACTGGAGGAGGGCGTGGTCTCGGAAGAGGAGGCCGAGGAGGCAGAGCCTGGGGCTGGGCCGGCACCACCAGAGCCTGACGGGCCGCCTGTGTCCCAGCCCCAGTGACCCCACCCTGTTCCCAGCCATGGCCCCTCCCTCCCTGGCCCCTGGCCCCTGGAGGCCCAAGTGCCAGGAACCCTCCCTCCGACCTCCCGCTTCTTGCACTTGGGAAATGGTGCCACCCTTTGGCACTACAGCACTTACCAACCCAATGCGGGGGGGGGGGGGGGGCGCTGCGACCTCCTGTAAAACCCTAAACACAGAGGAGCTGGCGAGCAGGGAGACGAGGACTGGGGCTTTTGCTGGGGAAGAAATCCAGGTGTAGTTGGCAAGCTGTGGTCCCAAAGGGCTTCCCTCCATCCTTAAGTTGTTAATGATCTTTATTAGCCAGGGAGCATGGCTCCCCTGGCCTCCGAAGCTAAGGCTCCCATTCCTCTCCCCCCACCCCCATTTCTTCCTCTCGCTCCACTTAGCCAGTGATCCCTGAACATCTGAGCGACAACAGCCCGAGCCCCAGGTCTCCACCAGCCTTTGTTCCTTGCAGAGGGGGGGGATAAAGGGACCCTTCTCCCCCTATGCTCCACCCTCCCTCCCTTCTGATTGCTCTTGTGTGATCACAGTTTGGTTGGATTTTCCTACGGGGCCTGGAGGAGGCTCTCATAGCCTCTCAGCGTCCAGCCTGTTGCAGAAATAAACTCCAGCCCCAGCCCTTGGGGCTGTGTGTATTCCTGCACAGAGATCTCTGATGGGGCAGCAGGTGGGGCAGTCTGCTGGTTCGAATCACAGCTGGCCAGTGTTGAGAGCCGCTGGGGTACCCGGCGAAAAAACTCATTTCGGCCTCCTTCCCACATATTCCCTTCATCATAGGTGGGGAAACTGAGGCTGAGCTGTCCCTTGCTCCCAGACTCCCAGTAAGTGGCAGAAGGGATGCTGCACTCTGACCCTTTGCAAAACAGTGACAGAGTGACCATTGAGCCACCTTTTGGATGGCGATCCTTTGTTTAGCTGAACATGGGCGAAACGTGGGCCGCTCCTCTCAACCTTCAGCAGAACCCTAGAGGTAGGGATTCCATTGCTTTCCAGCACCTAGAATAGTGCCTGGCATGCCGTTGGAATTCATATATTTGCTGAATGAATAGATCACCCCTTCCTGCCCTATTAGAGTGGTGGAAACAAGCCCAGAGAGGCTGAGACTTGCCCAAGGACACACAGCTACTAAGAAGCTGAACCCACACAGTCTGCCCACGGATTCAGAGTGGGCAATGTGGAGCATGTGGTCCTCGGGCGCTGACCTCCTGTTGGAGACCCAGCTCCACTCCTCTCCTGGGGTCATCACCCTGACTTAAGAGCTATTACCAGATGCCCTCACAGTTTCAAGTTAGGGGTGTGGATCCCCACTTTTAGCATCAGGGAAACTGAGGCAGTCACTTCTTACCCCCTCCCCCACACCATCCCCTAGAAAAGTAACAAGGTGAGAGCCAGCGATCAAGGGGATATCTGGACCCCCCTGCCCCCCACAAAGCACACAGTCTTGCTACTTTAATATGACCCCTGTTGAAGACCCAACTCCTCTGTTCCCAAAACCCCCCAAGCCGGCCCGGATCAGACCTCCCCAGCAAACAGGATGCAATTTTCAAATGAAAAGGAAACTTTTATTTTGGTGGGAAGTAAGAGGGTGAGTGGGAAGGGGGCATGACACTTTTCTTTAGGGAGGGCAGGTGACATGCGGCAGCTTCTGCATTGGGCGGTTCATGCACCCAGGGTGGGCGTGGGGGAGACTTGGGGGTGGGGCCATGCCGACCCCTCCCTCCCTGCCCTGGGGGTGGGCTGAGAAGACCCGCCATTAGCACCAGAGTTGGACGATTTGCAGACCTCCCCTCCCCACACTGACTCCGGACACCCGCCCCCATCCCTGAGAGCGCCCCCTCTCCACTCCTCCCACCTCCCACTTCAACAGGCCAGGCCCGCCCCGCCCACATTTGAGAGAGAGAGTCTTATTGCTGTGTGTGTGATGGGGAGGAGGAGCCGCTGAACTCAGGGAGACCACCCCGCCGTTCCTTCCTCCCCAATCGCCCCCCGCCCCGTGTCCGTGCGTTCCCGGAGCGCAGGAGGGGCGCGACATGCGTGTGGGGAGCGCGTCATGCAGCGCATGCGTGTAGTTGCAGGCACCCTGGCGGCCGAGGAGAAAAGGGGAGACGGGACTCGGAAGTTGTCCCTTTAGCTCTCTCTTCCTCCCCGAATCCCACACTGTTGACTTGGGGTTTGGGGACGGTGGTGAAGGATGAGAGTCACGTTTTGTAAAAGTTTATGATCGTGATTATTTTCAAAAGCTGAACTAAAAAGCTGGGTACGTGTGGCAGATTGGCGAGCAGGGGGAGACGTCGGGAAGAGGTCTGTACCCTTTGGAAAAGATCCTCACCCCCTTTCCCTGCGCTGTTCGGCTTCCGTGAGGGTCATGGGAATCTGGGGGCTATGTTTTTTTTAAATAAGTTAAACCCTTTGGCAATATAACCGGTCCCCACCCCCATACCCTGGTGTCTGGAGCCCCTAGCCCTTTGCCTCGTCCCACCCCGCTCCCACCAGAACCTGCCCCACCCCTCACCCCTGATTCGCCAGGGTTTAGGGTCCAAGAGAAGGATGGGGGACTCAAAATGCCCCTTGCATAGGAATCGTTGCATCAAGAATCATGCTCAGTGACACCTCCCAACCCTCAGGTTGGGGGGGGGGGGGCTCCTGAGGCCGTGGGAGCAGAAGGAGGGAGGTTGCTAATTCCGTGGGTCTCCAGCTCCAAAAGGGGTGGTCCCCTCTAAGGATTCTGGGACCGTGTGGTCTCTGGGCTTGGGGGAGGTAGCGCATCCTTGAGCCAGGATGGGATATGAGAAATGATCTTCTGCCCATGAGCATCGCAGGACGAGGAATGCCAGGGAAGGATGGGCTGGGATTCCAGCCCCCGTAGGTTTGTCGTTTCCCAAGCTTCTGATGTTCCAGTGTCCCTTGACGGGGGCACAGCCTCTGCTGTGAGTGGAAACACTCTACCCTAAATAAACGGTGTCCAGGCTAGGCAGCTGTATCCGGACTTACCGGCTTCTTTGGAAGATGCCATAAAAGACAAAACTTTCTAGATTAAGTGTCCTTGTACTGCCTAAAACTTTAGCACATCACCAGGGGGCCAAATATAGCCCTCTGGGAAACACTGATGTCCATGAAGAGGGTCCCTTTTGGGCATCATGTAGGGGGAGGGGCTCTTGGAAGAGGCAGGTCTAGGCATAAGAAAGGGGATGCCCAGGGGAAGGTCTGGTTCCCTGGAATTGCAGACAGGTTGAGCCTATCTTGGAAATTCTAGCATCAGGAGAACCTGAGGTGAATGTCTGATGTCAGAGATTTGGGGATATCTGGATGGGGGGGGAGGCCTGAGGATTTGGGGGTGTCCAAGAAATGTCCAAGTGTGGGAAGGATTTGGAGCATCCCAAAGGCTAAAAGTGAGCTGAAGGGCTGGGTCAAGTCTTGGAGGTTCAAGGTGCTGGGATGCAGTCCAGGCAATGGGTGGGGTGGGGCTTGAGGGGGCAGCATCTGTATGCAGAGGTTAAGTCCCAGGACCCTGTGGGGATTTAGGGGATGCAGGGTGCCAGGGTTAGTCTCAGGAATTCTGGGTACAGGTCTCATGTCCTGGTAATTTGAAGGGGGTATTGGGGAATTTTGTGTGCTAGGGCCAGATCATCCCAGAAATTCTGAGATGGGAGGTCTGAGTCCATGCAGCAAGAATAGAGGCGAGCAGATCCCTTGGGGGAACGTTGGGATGGGGAGGGAAAATTGGGGAGAGATGACAGGGTCACATTCACCAGGGTTCCTCCTAAAGGCTGAGGAAGCAGCTGTCCACAGCACACACCCCATGCCTCTGCTTCTACCATCTGAGCTCAGCTCATTTTGGGGGCTCTAGTGACTGTTACTCCTTCCCCAATATTGTTGCTAATATATATATATGTATATATATCACACCAATGTGATGGGTTGCCCTCCTGGGGTGAAGAGTAGGAGGCCAGGAAACCCTCCTGTGGCTTAAACTCCCTTTGAGATCCCTGCCCCCTTCCCAGAATGTCCCTTCCCTCAGTCCCGTGGCATGCAGCCCCTGGTGGCTTATTGCTGAGGTGGGGTGGGGTGGGGGGGGTGTCCAGATTGAGGGAGGCATGCAGAGTAGGGGAGAGGTGCCTCAAAATGTAATTGGCATAATTTGGACGTATTTACAGGAGTTTATGGGAGCGGGATGTCCTATGGCTCATGGAGACCTGAGAAGGCTTTATTGGGGGGGAGGGTAGAGAGTTGGGGGGGCTGGACTTTGGCTCCTCCCCCTCCATCCTGGAGGCCCAGGTGGGGGTGAGGGGTCCGGGGGTGTCTGCTGGCGTCGTCGTCTCAGTTGCATATTATTAATGACTTTTTGATTAAAAAAAAAAAACCCTTTCCCCCACCCCCCACCCCCAGCTCCTTTGACCTTCTTCCCTGTCACCCCCGAGTCCCCCCACAGGGGGGAGGGGAGCGCTAGAGGATGGAGGGCAGGGTTGGGGGAGCGCGGCGGGCGGCCCTGGGAGAGCCCGGGGGAGTGGCAAGGGGCGCGAGGCGCAGGGACACCCCACTCAGGCCCGCGATGCTGCTCAGGCTGCGGGATTTCTCGTAACCTGGGGGGCGGGTCGGAAACACGGGAGGAAGCATGGAGATGGGGGTGCAGGGGAAGGGTCCAACAGACAGAGAGACCCCGAGACAGGGAAGCAGAGGAGAAACGACCAGGAGGGAAGGGAGATGGAGAAAGAAAGAGAACAGAGAGCCAGAGACAGTAAGTCAAGAGACAGAAAAAGGTGAAGCAGAGGGTCAGGGATAGAGACATACAGTGAGGGAGACAGAGGGGATGGGAGACAGAGACACCAAGACATAACAAGACAGATGGCAGAGGCAAAGATGGACAGAGGCGGACCAAGGAGATGGAGAGAGAGAGAGGTGAACAAATTGGACAGTCAGTCAGCATCAAGGAGAAAGGTTCAGACATGGGGAGGGGGGAGAGACTCAGGGTTAGGAGGCAGGGTGATGCCCACCGAGCCTCCCTCACCCCAACCCCACCGCAACCCGCCCCCCACCTCCCCACCCCCTCCCCCGTTGGCCCCCTTATCTGAGGCAAAAAGGTGGGGGGCAGCAAGGCAGATGGTGGGCAGCCGGGCATGGGGAGGGAGCTTGGTGGAATGCATGTAGGGGAGCAGCCGGTGGGAGGGCTTGGGTGGGGGGTGACCTAGTGGTGGGGAAAGGGGGAAAGGCAGGTGATGGGGCTGTGGGAGGTGGAAAGGAGCAAAAGCGGGCAGTGCCTGGGGGGGGGGGGGTTGCTGGAGAGCAGTCTGAGTGGGCCAAGGCTCACCTGCAGGTTGTAATGGGGTATCTTTAAAGGGTCATGAAGTCTTGAGGTGGAAACCTTCTGATGGGAAGGTTCTCACACTGTCTTGAGAGCCAAAGGGATCTAAGACTGGGAGAGTATGTGTGTGGTTTCTTGAAAGCTTGGGAAGATCTGAGTTCTGCCAGTGTCTGGGGAAAGTTTCAGTACTTCTCTGGGCGATGCCAAGAGGTCTGTCTGGATGAGGGCATCTTGACCAGAGGGGAAGGGGCCTGGGGGGCCGGGGTTGGAAGCCCAGTATCTTGGGGACACCCCCTCCCAGCCATTCCCAATTGCTAACCTGGGGGGAAGGGGCAGGGGGGGACCGAGGGTCTCGCGAGGTCTCAGGCGGTGACAAGAGCTGGGGACAGAAATACACAGAGTCACGGTGGGGGGAGGGTGGTCAGGGGGAACCCCCCAACACAGCCTCACTGTTGGGGGGACGGAGAAACGCCGGAATCTCTTCCTCCTCTCTGGTGTTTTCCGGGGGAGGGGAGCAGTGAAATGGGGGCGGCCAGAGACATCAAATATGGAAGGAGCTTCCGGGGTGGCTGGGGAGGAGGACCAGGGAAGGAGGGGGTGGGTGGGGAGGAGGACCAGTGGAGGAGGGGGTGGGTGGGGAGGAGGACCAGGGGAGGAGGGGGTGGGTGGGGAGGAGGACCAAGGGAGGGAGGCTGGGGGAGGGTTAGGGAAGAAAGGGTAACAGGTGTCAGGAGTTGGACTCAGGAGGTTGGTGTGAGAAGAGGAGAAGGAAAGGGTCATGGGTGGGCAAGGGGTGGGCCAGGGGGAAGGGTTTTGGGAGGAGTGGGGGAGATAGTAGTGGACACCCAGGGAGGGCAGAGAGGAAGGGAGGAGCCTGGAAGTGCAGGAATGGGGAGGGACCCAGGACGGTATGTGGGGTGTGGGTGGGGGAGCAGATCGCTCAGTCAGCCCCATCAGCTCCAGCCACTATTTGAGTTCAATGAATGGATTTTGGCATCAGAGGCAAGAGCAGCAGAGACCTCCACCCGCCCGCCCCACTCCACCCTCCCTCCCATTCCCAAATCCTCCCCACTCCCTGAGCCCCTCAGTTCTCTGGGGCCCATCTAGATCCTTGGGGTGGGGAACAAAGGGTGGTACTGGGTGCAAGCAGGGGGAAGGGTGAGGCGGGAGCAGGGAAGGGGGGGATAATGAGATGAAAATGGAGGATGAACTGGGGGAGATGGAGGGATGGAAAGAGAGGAGCCACAGTCCCTCCTGGACGAGGAGCCTGGAAGCCTGGATTCTCGTCCCTGTCTGCTCTGTGGCGGTGGTCGCTCAAGGCCCCCCTGAACTTCTGTGAAACAAGGAGCTTGAGACAAGGCTGTCCCTGAAGGCTCCCCAAGTCCTATGACAGCATCTTTGTAGGCTGTAAGCAGGAATTTTTTGGGCTATTATCTCTATTTCTAAAGAAGTTTCCACAGACTGTTGCGATCAAGTGCCTTCAGGCAGCTTCCCTATCACTTTGAAGATCAAATCCAGCCTCTCACCAAAACCTATCATGATCCTTCCTACCCCCGCCCCGCATACTCTGTCTGGCACACTTGTTCCCTTCGGATAGTCACTTCCAGCCACACACCCCTCCTTGCTTTTCCTTTGACAAACCAAGCTCACCCCATCTTAGTACCCCTGGACTTTTGCACTTGCTGTGCCTTCTGACCAGCTGGCCCTTTGCACTGTTCAGGTTTCGGTCTTACCTCCTCAAAAAGCCCTTTGCAGACCACCCCCCTCCCAGCCCCGTCTGAAGTGGCCAGAGTAATCACCTTGTTCGTTCATTTGATTTTCTGCTCCCCGGATCAGGGGGTGGCAAACGTTTCCTGCAAAGGGCCAATTCCTAAATATTTTCAGCTCTGTGGGCCACACGTTCTCCGTGGCAGCTCTTCCACTCTATTTACAAAACAGCTTGCTGGCAGACTTGGCCCCTGGGCTGAAGCGTGCCAATCTGTGCTCTAGCATGTTCGCTCTGTGATGGCGGGTTCTTGCTCTGTGCGCTGCCAAATCTCCAGCGCCTGGAGCTGTGCCCTCGGTAATGAGCTGCTCCGTGAAGGAGCGGATGGAGGGATGGAGGAAGCAAGCCCGGTGCCTTAAGCTAGGGTGGCTCCGAAGACTACAGAATGTGTGTTCGCTTCCTGGCAGAAAATAAATGCCCGACTGTGTTTGCTGAAAGATTCCTCGACTACCTTGCCACTCTCTCCCCCTCATCTGCCCACCGCTAGTCCCCAGCCCCCTCCCCATCCCTGACTCCCTCTACCTTGTCCCTTCCTCTCCATCCCTGTGCACAGCCCTGAGCTGGGTACAGGCAGCATCCTCCCCCTCCCCCTGGACCTTTATCCAGCCTCCTGACCTCTACTCACACACAGCCCAAGAGCCGACCTGCCCTCCCCGGGGCCCTAACCAAGGTCCTGGCCTTTCAGTCCAGTCCGGCTTTCCTGCCTGTCTACCTGCCAGTCCCCGGTCTCCTCAGCTTTGCTTGTGCTGGTCCCTCTGGTCACCACCATCTAATGAGATCATTTCTTCGCTTGAGGTCAGGCTAACTCCAGACATCAGTTCCTTCGGGAAACCTTCCCTGTTGCTTCTCTCCTACCCTGGAGAGTTCCAGTGTTCCGCATACTGTGTGTCCCTGCGCTACCTCCACTTCCAGAGATCACCTCAAACAGGGACTTTCTAGGTCAGTGTCTGCCTCTCCCATCAAACCGGGAGCTCCCCCGGGGCAGGGGGATGGTCTTCCCTGCTGCCTCCCTGTGCCGAGCACCGGGCCAGGGATGTGCAGGTACAGACAGATACTCTGTGCATGCCTTGGTCTGTTCACAAGTCGCTGCATGAGCAACTGAGTCCCCCTCACCCTGGCTTGCACCTAGAAGTGTGCTGGGTGTGCACCCTGCTTTCTTCATTGAATTTAAAAGACACCCAGGGGGGAGGCAAGGGAAGAGATGAGGATAGGGGTGAGGCTGGAGCTCAGTCGTGATGGGCAGGGGAGGGAGGTCCGGTGGGGAGGCCTGGGTTAGTTCTGGTGGGTGAGTGAGGGGCAGGGCAAGTCCTGGGCAGGTGGGTATAGGTTCGGGGTCGTGGCTGCAGGTTAATTGGATGGAGCCGTTCAGTGAGGGGACGGGAGTCTCGGTCAGTGGGGGCCACATGTTCTCAGAGGGGTTAGTCAGGAGGGAGGTGGGGATCCAAGGTTGGGGGCTACTTACCCCGGGGGGAGGGGATTCGTCCGCTAGGGGGATATCCAGGCTGCAGCGTTGGCGTTGAGGTCGGGCAAGAAGCTTGGGGGGCCTGGCTTACGCCAGTCTGGGGGGGGCAGTGGGGGAGCACCGATGGCTGGGGGTGGGGGAAGAGGCCAGAGGGTCGGGGGGTGGGTGTGGGAGATGGAGATGGAATAAAGACAGGTGAAGGGTCAGTGGTGAGGAAATTTGGGGGTGGGAGGTGTCTGGGAGGAAGGGAATTTGGGGCCAGGGGATAGGGGAAGGGAAATCCAGCACCTCCTCCCCCCACCTCCCTCTCCCCCCTCCCCTGAGGGAGGGAGAGAAAGAGAGGGAGGGTCCCGGGGCCAGTGGAGGGCACCTCACCTTTCCGGATGGAGCCATCAGGGGAAGGGGCATAGTCGGTGAGGAGGAAGCAGGCTCGGTCCCGGCTATAGCGGCCTCGGCTCCCAGGGGTGATGGGGCTCTTGTCTTCCGGGGACATGGCGGGCTGGTCGATGGCTGGGCAGTCCTCATGGGCAAGCGCAGCTGCAGCGGGGTCCCCATTGGGGCGGGGATCTGCACGGGGTGGGGGGGTCAGACAGAGACAGAGAGGACAGAGTGAGGTGTGGGAACTCAAGATGGAAGATAGAGGGGAGATTAGCAAGGAGGGTGTTGGAGAATGTTGGGTGCCAGAAGTAGGTGATTGAGGGGCACGGTGTCTCAAGGAGGGGACAGTAGGGGTGCACAGTTGGAAGCAGGGTGTCAGGGTGTGTGCTGGTGGGTTCAGGGAGCCAGTCATTGGGGGTGGGGGGAAGGACAACCGGGAGAGGGAAGGGCAGCCAGGGGTGGGTGTGGATGGAGGGTGCTGAGTGGTAGGAAGTGGTGGTTGGGCCAGGTATTAGGTGCTGGGAAGGGCAGGGCTGGGGTGGGGAGTTGGGCATTTGGAGGGTGGTTAGGAAGTTGGGTGGGTGCTGGGAAGGAGGCTGGGATAGGGTGCTGGGGGGGGGCAGTTGGTTGAAGTGAACTAAGTAGGACTGGGATGCAGTGTTGGGTTGGTAGGGTACCTGGGTTTGGAGGATTGGCTGGGAGATCTAGAGGACAGAGAGGGAGTGGCTTAGGGATTGTATTGGGTGCTGGAAAGGGCACAGTGGGGAAGGGTTGGGAAGGTGACAGGGTAGGGAGGGGAGAAGTGGGGGTCCCCCAGGCTCTGACTTAAGCTATTTTTAATTGGTGTGAAACTGGGTCAGCGGCTGAGGGAGCAAGATGAGGGCCAGGCCGCCCAGCTCCCTTTCTTGACCTACTTAAGTCACGGGGGGGTGGGGGCCACCAGCTCCGGACTGCCACTGCCCCCAATCATCGCCTGAGTCACAGACTCTCTGGGGGGGAGGGGTGGGCAACACCCAGTCAACTCTCTTCTAGCTCATCTCCTTTGCTTCCCCTCTTTATCTTGGCAGCCTCTGTCTCTCAAACCCCTCTTGGGCTGCTCTTGCTCTTGGCACAGCCCAAGCCAGGCCCTAGGTCCCGAGTCACCATCACGTGGCCGGTCCACCCTCTGGGCCTATCTTCTTGGCCTCTATCTTCTGGGTTTTTAAGCCTTGTCTCCTCTCTTGGCCTCACTGTTATTAGAACCTGAACTCTCTGTCACTGACCCTATCCCCACCCCTCCCTCCATCTGTCCTCACTCTCCTGCTCAGTGACAATTGCCTGATTTCTGACTGTTGCTTTTAGACTCTTTTCTCAGGGTCATCACTGGAAGACTCTGAGGTTGCAACTGTCCTTTGGCCAGGTCTCCGGCCAGCCAGTGATTCCCACATTAGACCCGCTCTGTGCGGGTGTCTGAGTCCCCCTGGCCAGAGGCTCATTACTCTGCCTCCCAGGTCCCCCGGAATGTCTGTCTCTCCCCAAGCTGTCTCCTTCACACAGAATTTGTTTCTGTGCCTTTTCACTGACCTCAGCAATAGCCATTCCCCTTTCCCTCTCTCCTCTGTCATGAAGCCCCCATCTCTCTTAACCTCAGCAGTGACCTCCCGCCTGCTAAGAACCTCTCTACCTCCCAACGGCCCCGCCCCCATGCACCCTTCTCACCTGCCCGGTTGATATCAATGACTTCCTCCTGAGCCAGAGGGCAAGGCTCCCCAGGAGCTGGCAGAGGAGGCAGCCCCATAATCCCGAGCCCACCCGCTCCCCCCCTGAGCAGCCCGGGGTGCGTATGGGGGCCCGGTGGGTAGGCCCCAGCCACAGTCACCCCCACCGAAGGTGGGGTGATGGGGGGCGGGGGGCTGATGCCGCCGCTGCCGTGGTGGGGATGGTGCGGGGGCGGTGGGGGAGGGTCGGGCTTGCAGTAGTTGGGAGAGCCGGGCTGCGGGGGTCGGGGGATATGTTTGTTCTTCTTCTTGGGCAGCTTCTGCTTGGCCATGGCCAGCGAGTAGTACATGCCAAAGTTGTTGACGATGACGGGCACGGGCATGGCGATGGTGAGCACCCCGGCCAGGGCACAAAGGGCCCCGACCAGCATCCCTGACCACGTCTTGGGATACATGTCTCCGTAGCCCAGGGTCGTCATGGTGACCACGGCCCACCAGAAGCCAATGGGGATGTTCTTGAAGTAGGTGTGGTTGGAGCCCAAGATGTCATCGGGGTCCGCGCCAATGCGCTCGGCGTAGTAGATCATGGTGGCGAAGATGAGCACGCCCAGCGCCAGGAAGATGATGAGCAGCAGGAACTCGTTGGTGCTGGCGCGGAGCGTGTGGCCCAGCACGCGCAGCCCCACAAAATGGCGCGTGAGCTTGAAGATGCGAAGGATGCGCACGAAGCGGACGACCCGCAGGAAGCCCAGCACATCCTTGGCAGCCTTGGAGCTGAGGCCCGACAGGCCCACCTCGAGATAGAAGGGCAAGATGGCCACGCAGTCGATGATGTTGAGGCTGCTCTTGAGAAATTCCACCTTGTCGGGGCAGAAGGTGACACGCATAAGGAACTCGAAGGTGAACCAGACCACGCACACGCCCTCCACATAGGTCAGGAAGGGCTCCGTCTCCACCTCCACATTGGTGATGTTCTCTGGTGGAGCCCCGGGGATCGGAGAGGCCTGGGTCACCGTCTTGTTGCTGATATGGATGAAGCCTTCATGGGTCTCCAGGCAGAAGGTGGTTATGGAGATGAGGATGAAGAAGAGGGAGGCGAAGGCCACATACTGTGAGGCAGGGCAGGAGAGAGAGGGCAAAAGATGACCCAGGCATCTGGTCCACCAGCCCAGTCCACAGCGGCCCCTTTTCCCAGCCCCAGACTCCAGGGAAATTCAGAAACCCCATACCTCCATCACAGCCCGCACCCTGCTGTCCCCTCTAACACCTGAAAAAGGGGAGGAAAAGGATCGGAGGCAGCTCCCCCCAGCTTGGGATAGGAGCTGACTCCAGCAGTGCAAACAGATGGGCAACTGTTTTCATGGAAGCAGCAATTTCTGTCCTTTGCTCTATGTCCAGACCACATTCCCACACTCTGTGTCCTATCTCAGGACTTCCCAGCAGGCTCCAAGGATGCTGGGGGGAGGGATAGGGGTGTGGTGTGGCAGGAGACCAAGATCACTCATCCTCTGTGTATCAGAGGCTTTGGAGCTCAGCTTGGAGCCAAGGGAAGGGGAAGGGGGGAAGGTGGGTGGGGAGACAGAGTACCTGACGGTTAAGAAAGCCTGGATTTGAATCCAGCCTTTCCTGTGCCTAACTTGGGCAAAAAGTTTAAGCTTTCTACACCTCAGGTTTTTTGTTGTTGTTACCAGATTATTATGAGGATTATGTTAGATGAATATACAGAAGTCCTGGCTCCAGAAACAGTGCTTGGCCCAGCATCTGGAACTCAGTAAGCCAGACTGCACTCCTGTTAGGGTACGTGGGCATCCATTAGTTGGAGATCTTCAGAGAGCCTTCAGAGAGGCCTTCAGAGAGCAGCCAGGGCTTAAGGACTCTGGTCCCAATGACCAGCTCCAGAGAAGGGAGAAAGCTCGGTGTCACCCTCAACTAGAGAGGACAGCAAAGGGCTGGAACCACAGAGGGGTGTTAGGGCCATAAATAGGAAAGGAAGTGAAGAGTCAAGTCTGCAGAAATAGAAAAGGAGAAAAGCAAGGAGGGTTGGGGTTTCAGGCTGTGGAGAGGAAAGGAGGGTCAGGGGCCCAAGCATTAGGGGAGATGATGGAGCCAGGGCCATAGAGGTGACCAGGCTTTAGCCAAAAGTGCAGAAAAGGGGTGGGGCGCACATGTGTTATTTCAAGATGGAGAGAACCAGAGTCCTGAATGCATTGGTGTAGATTTTGAAGAAAACCTTGAGGAGCAGAGGGGGTGCGGTCAGTATCTTAGAGAAGGAAGGGGACAGAGCTGGCCCCTGGAGATGACAGCGGGTTTTATCAAATATGCAGAGAAGAGGGCGCCTGGGTGGCTCAGTGGGTTAAGCCGCTGCCTTCGGCTCAGGTCATGATCCCAGGGTCCTGGGATCGAGCCCCGCATCGGGCTCTCTGCTCAGCAGGGAGCCTGCTTCCTCCTCTCTCTCTGCCTGCCTCTCTGCCTACTTGTGATCTCTGTCTGTCAAATAAATAAATAAAATCTTAAAAAAATATATGCAGAGAAGAGAAGAGTGGGATTAGTGCCTTGCAGGGAGAAGGAGATGGGTGTTAAGGCAAAGGGGGGCTTTAGTCAGTTGGGTAGAGGAGGAGGGAGGACCTGGGCAGCTTGAGTTTTAATCAGGGATGCAGAGAAAAGCGGGGGGCCCAGGCTCCGACTGCAGACAGCACCAGACCTTGGGGTGGGCTGGGGGCCTGCACACCCCTTCAGCCACTCCCCTTCCTCCACAGGGCAGGGGGGCGGGGTTTGGACTTGGGAAGGCTCAACTTTAATCTGAAGTGCAGAGCAGAGAGGTGGGCCAGAGTCTGCCGCACATACAGTCCTGGACCTTGGGGTGGGCTGGGGTCAGCGCTGGCCCTCTCTGCCCCGCCCCCCTCTTCGTTTCTCCGCAGTGGTTTAAGAGGCCAGAGGCCGCCGCACAGCGCATGCCCCGTGCTCCCCCGCCCGCTCCGAGCCGGGTGCGCGGCGCAGGCTGCGGCACCGCAATGGGGGCGGGCCGGCCGGGCCGGAAGGCGGAGCGCGCGGCGGCCAGCACCGTGGCCAGCTCCCCCGCCGCAGTGCGCAGCCGCCGCAGCTGAGAGCGGTCTTAACCCCCTCCGGGCCGGAGCAGAGCAAGCTGGGCGCAGCCGCAGTGCCGCTGCTTCGCTTCGGGTGGCCGCAGGCAAGGAGTTTAACTCCTTCCCTCCCAGGGCAAGGAAAGAAAGGTGGGCACCCGTCGCAGAGCGCAGCTGTAGAGTCTGGACTGCGTTGGGGCTGGTTTAATCCCTTGCCCCCAGGTGGTTCAAAAGCAGAAGGGGCAGGAGGGCAAGGAGTCTCTGTAAGAAGGAAAAGAAAAATTACGGGGAGGGGAGGGAGGATGAAGTAGGGCTGTATTCTCTACGTTGCACTGGCCTCTGCTCCCAGCTCTGTCTGTCAAGCTCTCTCACTTATAGTCTGGAAAGTACCCGGCAAGCCGACACTCAAAAACCGTTTGTGTAGTAAGTGAGTGACAACGCTCACTCCCCCATAACTGTCCCAGACCCCGAGGTCTCACCTCAGCACCCTTCAACGGAGTCACGAGAGAAGGGCGCCCCAGCCATAGGGGAGGAGGCCACTCAGAGGCCTGAGGGGCATTTAGGGCTAAGGCCCTTCCGAACCTCCTCCTCCCTACCTCCCCCCACCCAGCCCCAAATCTCGCCAACTCAGCGCTTCCTGGGACCAAACTTTATGCAGTGCCTCTGGGCTACCCCCCCCCCTTTCGCTCCCTCCCCTGGCGCGAATGCGGCACTGCGGCTCCACGTCCTTCCCGGCCCAGGACACGGCACGGTGGGGGGAGGGGCGGACAGGTTCCTCCGGGTGTTTGGGTCCCCCGGAGGCTAGGAGAGGGCCCGGGAGTTGTACCTCTTTCCCCTCCTTTCTGATCCCCCCCCCACTTTGAACTGTCCCCCTCTCTTCCAACACAGGGAGGAAGTTAGTAGGAGGAAGAGGTTCAAGGGAGAACAAAGGGGGAGGGTAGCTATTTAGCCCAGGAAGTTAGAGACCTTTGAAGGAAGTTTTGGGGGGTAAGATGAAGGGAGCTTTGGGATAAACTTGGCATTTCAAGGGAGTTAAGATTAGAGTGTGACTCTCTGGTTCACTTTTGGGGTAGGGGAGCAGAGAGGCCCAGTCCTGGGGTTTGGCTGATGGAGAGGTGGGGAGCTTGGGAAAGGGGGAATGCGCAGAGCTGGGGTAGGGACCAGTGGAAAGATACCAAGGCAGAGTAGAAAGAACTGGGAGCTATTTTGAGAGGAAGTTTTGGGACAGATAACTGGGGGTGGGGGAGGGAGTCCCAAAGATTGAGGTTCAGTAAAGTAGGAGAAAAGTCAGTTGATTGACTTGGAAAAGGACTGGGAGGCTCTGGATGGGGGATCCTAGAGATAAAAAGTGGGAAGGGAGAAGAAGCTGGGAGAATCTGTGGATGAAGAAGGCATATGGGAGCTTCTGGAGAGGAAAGACGTATTATGGGGGCTCAAGACTCTTCTGAAGACACTGAGGAGGAGTGTGAAAGGCTTGGGGGAAGTCTGGAGCTTTATAGGGAAAGTCCTTGGGATGGGAGTTGGCGTGGAGGATGCAGGAAGATATGTGAACACAGACACAGAGGGGACTGGATAGGGTCCCAGGAGGAAAGGCTCCTCAAGACTCTGTGTTGCCACAGGGGAGAGGGGGAAAGTGTGCTAGCCAGAGCAAGTGGTTTGGGGGCTCACAGGGATCCAGGAGGTTCTGAGATTGAGGCAGAATATTCTAAGACTTTGAGAGCACAGTGGGGTTCAAAAATAGCCAGAAGACTCAAACTTGAAGAGAGAGGAGGTGTAGAGAGAGGGGCATAGGGAGAAAGAATCAGGGAGAACCCCAGGGACTGAGGGTTGGAGAGGAGCTTCAGAGGAGAGGCAGCTTGCAGGAAAAGGTAGGGGCAGTGTTCACAGAGTCTGGGACACTGAAGGTTAAGAAGAGAGGTCTTCTGGGGGCACCTGGGTGGCTCAATGGTTTGCGCCTCTGCCTTCGACTCAGGTTAAGATCTCAGGGTTCTGGGATCAAGCCCCGCATTGGGCTCTCTGCTCAGCAGGGAGCCTGCTTCCCCCTCTGTCTCTGCCTGCTGCTCTGCCTACTTGTGATCTCTATTTCTCTGTCAAATAAATAAATAAATAAATAAATAAAATCTTCAAAGAAGAAGAAGAAGTCTTCTTCTGAGGGTCTGGGGATGGTCCAAGAAACTGAGGGCTGCAGAGAGGTTCTCTAGCGGTCTGAGGGGATGACCCAGAGAGGTGAAAAGGATTTACAGGGGCTCAGAAGACTCGGGGCTGGAGAAAGTTCTTCTGAGGGTCTCACAGGAGTCCAAGAAAGGAGGTAGTGAGGTTGTTCAGAGAAGCCCAGGAGATTTACAGACGGGGCAGAAGTTTCTAAGCGTGTTGGGGAGCCTAGGGAAGCCGGGTGGGGTTTGGAGGGATCTGGGGTATTCTGAAGGTTGAGGAAGCATCTTCCGAGGATCTGGGAATGGCAGGGAGAGGGGGTGTGTTCACAAAAGTACGGGAAACTCGGGGTTGGACAAAGAGGCTTCTCTAGAAGAACCTGGGAGGCCCAGAGACCAGGAAGGCCAGAAGGGGTTGGGACCCGCCGCCGGATTCTGGGGGTTAGGATGGGGGCACTCCTAAGGGGCTGGGATCTCCAGGGAGGGGAGGAGGGATGGGGGCTCTGAGAGCACGCTCACCCTGGCGGCCCGCGACGAGTAGGGGTCCTCGAAGAGCGCCCACACGCGGGGCTGCCAGCGGCGCCACCACGTGCCGCCTGCGCCGCCCGCGCCCCCTGGCGGCCCCCCGGCGCCGCCGCCCGCGTCCTGGAAGCAGAGGCGCTTGAGCTCGCCTCCCGCGCCGTCCAAGCCGCCGCCGCCCGCACCCGCCTCGTCGTCCAGGCCCGCGTCGTGGGCGGCGGCGTTGGCGGCGTTGGCTGCGCCCGCTGGGTCCGGAGCCTCAAAGGAGTCGAGCGCCTCTTCGGCGTCGCGGTGCTGCCGGTAGGTCATCCAGCAGCAGGCCTCCACGTCGGTCTCGTCGATGCCCCAGAAGCCGAGCTCCTCCTCGAAAAGCGGCCCGCACACGTCGGCCGGACAGTGCAGCTTGCCTGTGCGGTAGTAGTTGAGCACGTAGGCGAAGACTCCCGGGTGCCGGTCAAAGAAGAACTCGTCAGCGCCGGGATCGTAGTCGAAGCGCGCCGCCGCCTCGGGCTCCGTCAGGCCGGCCAGCCGCGTCCCCGGCAGGGTGCGCAGCGTCGAGCGGTACGTCTCATGGCGCACGCCGCCCACGTTGATCACGATCTTGCCGCTGTCGCCACCGCCGCCGCCGTGCCGCCCCATGGCCGCCGCCGGCAGCCCGGGGCATGGCTCGGCGCGCCGGCCCCCGGGCCCGCGAGGTGCCGGGGGGCCCGCCGAGGACGCGGCGGGGCCGGGCTGCGCAGACTGCTGCTGCTGCAGCGGCGGCGGTGACGGCGGCGGAGGAAGCGGCGGCGGGGACTCGGGCGGCTGCAGCGGTGGTGCCGGCTGCTGCTTGCTGGCCCCCTGGCGCCCGCGGAAGGACGAGACGCAGACTGAGCTCAGCATTGGACGGGGGGCGGGGCGAGAGGGGCGGGGAGTAGGGGGCTGGGCCTCAGGGGGAGAGGCAGACAGGATTGGGTGGAGGAGACGACGAGGGAAGGGGGCGGGGCCGCGGTAGGGGAGGTACAGAACTGATTGGCCTGGGGGAGGTGGGGCGGGGCTCAGGCAGGGAGAAGGTCGGAGACTCCGCACAGCCTAGCTGGACGGGGCGGGGCTGCAGGTGAAGCACACCGATTGGATCTTTCTGAGAGAAGGGGCGGGCGGAGCTAGGCGTTAAGGGGAGGGACCGACAACTAAAGCTGAGGGGCTGGACTGCGCAAGGAAAACAGAGGAGGTGGGACCAGATATGAGATCTGAGTGAACTGATAAAAGGAGCGGGTGCAGCAGAGGAAGGGGACACGTCCAAACTATTTAAAGACTTCTGACTGGCATGGGGGAGACGGTCCTGACTGGACAGAGAGCTGGCAAGCAGGACCCGGTGGGGAAGGGCGGATGGAGACAGTCGGCTTGGGCCCCTAACTTCGCTTTGTCGCCACAGGGCGGATCATAAGGAGAGGCAGGGCCCTGAGAAAGTTAGGAGCAGTCCTAATTGGCCTGGGAGAGTGAGGGGGCGAGACTAAACGAGGGGCGGGAACTGGAAATGTAGAGTACTTTGGCGAGACTGGCACTAGGCTGGAATAGGGACTGAGACCCAGTGAGGAGGAGCGCACGTAAGCGAGGCCTGGAAACCTGAGAGCGTCTGGCTAGGACTAAGAAAGGGGGCAAAGTAAGGAAGAGGAGGGACCGGAGCTGCAAACTTGTCCTGGTTAGACAGTGCTGGGCCGGGAAAATGAGAGTCAGGATGGATGGAACGGATCTGAGGAAGGTGGGCGGGGTCTACGAATGGTAGAAAAACTCTTGAAGGGCGCTGTGGGAAGGCGGGAGTATGGTTCTAAGAGGCATGTAAGGAACCAGGCTAGGCGGGGTGGGGTTGGGTTGAGAGTAGAGAACGGATAATGGGTACACTATGGGAAAGTTGAGATCTGCAGGGTACAAAGATACTGGGCTGGTTGGAAGGGTGGGACCTGGAATGGGGAGTCTTGGGGCTCAGAAACTGGGAGAGAATCGTAAGAGTCAGTGGGGCTTTTAGAGGGCGATACAAGAACTTCCAACTGCTGATGAAAAAGGGACCAAGTCTACACAACAGCGAACTGCAGACTGGAGACCAAAGGATAAATGAGGACTGGTGAAGAGGGAGTCTTAAGGGCGGCGGAGGGGAAAAACCTAAGCGCTACGAAGGCTAGGAAATAAGCAGGACCAATGAAAAAATGGGGCGGGGCTAGGTGTCCGGGAGTCCCGTCGGGAGGGGAGAGAGGGAGGTTTGGGGCGGGGCTAGATGAAGGGCGTGTCCGGCCCCGCCCCCTTAGCTGGCCAGACGCCGAGTAGCAGGGCGCAGGCGCTGGGGCGGGGCCAGCGGCTGCTGCCCGGGCTGCGGCGGGAGGAGGCGGTGCCTGCGGGAGCGAAGGGGGTGGGTCAGGGGCTGCGGGCTTCCTCCCGCGGCACTATCCCTGGCCCGCCGCCTCCCTCTGCAGGTGCGGCGGCTGGTTCGTATCGCCTACCCACCCACCCCCCGCTCCCGTTTCTGTGTCTCTCGATGTCTTTCTCTCCCCTTTCTCTGAGTATTTGTCCCTTCGTCTCTGCCCTCACCACTCTGAGACTCTGGCCCCTCTTACAAGTCTCTACCCTCCCTCTGGGTCTCTGTCCCATGGTTCTCTGAAGGTGTCCCTCTCCTCTGAGTCTTTGCCCCCATCCTCTCCCCCAATTGTGTCTCTTTCCCCCCTACCCCCAGTCTCTTTCTCCTGGTTTCTGTACCTTTTTCTCAAGGATTTGCCTCTATCTCTGGGCCTCTGTCCCCTCCCTGTCTCTATCCGTCCTCTTTGTGTCTCTAACCTCCACTACCCCCTCCCCGCCCCTCCTCGCCAATCTGCCCCTTCTCTGGGTCGCAGTCCTTGTTCTAGGACCCTGTCTCCCACTCTCTGGGTCTCTGTTCCCTCCAGCCCTCTGTCTTCTTTGTGTCTCTGTCCTCCACTCCCCTCTCCCAATCTCTACTCCCCACCCCCTTCTCTGCCCATTCATCTTGCCTTTCTGTCCCCCTTGCTCTTGTTCTCTTACAACCTCCCTCCCAGTATCTTTTTCCTCTCCTCCACCACTTTCCCTCCCTTGTAAGTGCCTTTTCTCTTTCTGCCCTTTCTTTTTCTCTGTGCCCCTATTTGGGTCTCTATCCTCGCTCCCTGTGTCTCTTTTGCCCCCTTCTGAGTCTCTGTCCCCACTTCTTTGGGACTTTGTCCTGCTGTCATTTGGTCTCTGACCCCCCCCCCCCCATCACACCCTCTAATCCCCATCCTGGCCAGAGGCTGCGTCACTGCGGAGAGAGTTGCAGAAGTGAGGCCCGTCCTGCAGACCAGGGAGGTAGCTTCCCTCACCCCCTAGACCCTGGGCTCCCCCGCTGCCCCCGATTCAGTATCCTTAATCCAGTATCCGTGAGCAGTCCTAAAGCCCCCGATGGGACCCAGAAAGGCAGAGAAGAGACATCGGAGCCTCCTACTCCTCTCTGCCCAGAATTCTGTTGTATCCCCAGGCAGAAGCAGTGAGTCTTGAGGTGAGGGACTGGACTTAGGCTGAGGCTTGGGTTGGGTAAGGTTTCTGAGCAAGTCGGGTGTGAGGGTGGTGACTGGAGGAGGAGTTGGGTAGGCCTTAGGGATGGGAATAGGGGCTAGAATAAGGACCTAAATCAGCCATGCTCCTTTATATCCTCTCCCCTCCCCCCAACTCTACTTTTCTCTTCTGCTTTTGACAGCAGCCAGGCACGGGATCAAGTTACCAAACCAGCGATTTTTGCGGAGGTCAGAAGATGTGGAGAAGGTGCGAAGGAGAGGGAGGAGGCTGAAACAGGGGTGAGACTCCAGATTAAAGACCATAGGAGCAGGAAGGAGGCCCCAGGGCAAGGAGTAACAGGATAGTCCAGACTCCATCAGGCCCTGGGAAAAATGAATGCCATCACTCCCTCATGGCCCTCCCCAGACCCCACTAGGTTATGTGGGGGGATTTGTGAGCCTGGATTCTGTATCCCTGGGGTAGGCTTCTGGAGGCATAATGTAGGCTCCAGCTATGGGACGCCCAGCCTTTGCAGACAGACCAGAGGGAAGTGGACTCTATTTTTTGGCCATAGACACTAGTAGGGTGTAGGCCAATATCTATCCTCCCCTTCAGACCTTTCTCTTTTCTCCTCCTTCCCAACCTAATCTTTCCCTGAAATTCCTGAAAGCTCCAAACTCCCACCTCCGTCATCCTCGGCGCCCTCTCTTAACTTACCCTCCCCCATTCTCCAAGGCCCTGGAATTGGGAAAGGGTATCCCGCTTCCCAATTTCTAGGACCCCAGGATCGTTCCTCCGCCTCCATTCCTATCAGTTCTAGGAAACAGGGTCTCTCGAACACCAAAGCTGAAAATACGGAGACTCTGCCTAGGAACTTGGGTTCCCCAGACCCTCCAAAAACCTTGGCCCCCAAACCTCGTTATTAAGGAAGAATCTCTCCGCTGTAATTTTTGAGTCTTCATCTCCCGGGTATCCCGCCTCCCAAACTGGGATCTGGGCCGTCTTACCGCCCCCAATACCCGAGCCTTCTCCCCCTCCCCCGTACTCACCCCAAGTCGAGGCAGTGCGGGGATGGGGGAATCCGGGGCTGGCGTTGGGGGAGGGGTGACCCAGCCCCGGCAGCTCAGGGCAGCAAGAGGCTGCGGAGGGGGGGCAATGACATCATCGCCGGAGGAGGGACAGCATAGCTCTCCCCAACCCGGGGGCTTCAAGCCCCGCCTTTATGGCGGACCCAGGGGTGTCTCAGATCCCAGAGGAGAGAAGAGGAACAGAAGATGAAGTCTGCGGGAATCGTATCTCCACTCCTTAAAACAAGGGTTGGAAAGCCCTTTAGGATTCAGCCACCACCCCCAACTGCCACCTGTCGCTGCCGTCGCGACCTGTCGCCTCCCACGCATGTTGTGGCTGCGCCCGCCCCCGGCAAAAGAACACAGCCTGGAATACAAGGTCCATGATGCTCCGCGGTGCCGGACGCCTTTGTCTACGGAGGGCATAGGCGAAGGGCTTCATGGGATTCGTAGTACAAGGCTCCCGCACTGGTGTGAGCCCTTTTTTCCTTTCTTCCTCAACTCGAGAGAGCTGAACACTAATTTTTCTCTCCAAAAATCGTGCGCTTAAAAAATTTTTTAAAAGGGGGGGAACCCAGGTAGGGTCAATGTAAATAACGGGTTTTTACTGAGTAGCTAGTTATGCTTCGGCTACCACTCGGTGCGCGTGCGCCTAGCCAGCGCGCCAACCGGTGCCCTGCGCCCACGCGGGCCCGCCCCCTTGTGGTCCTGCTTCCCAAGAGCGAGCGCGAGCCAGCCCCACCCGGGCACCGCCTGTTAGGTTCCCGCGATCGAAGACCGCTACATAGGTCCGCAAGAAGACATCGCCAAGAATCCAGAGGGGCCCTGCAGGCGGAGGCATGTCCAGGGCCTGGAAGCCAGACAAGCAGAGGCGAACACCACCCCGAGCAATCTGCAGGACGACAAGAGAGGCCACTGGGTGTGTCACGCGCACCTAACCCTCCTCTTCCCGGGGAGCCAGAGCCTTGCCCCGCCCACAATCCCGGGCACCAGAAGTGTTTCTGTGACCCCCTCCTCAGTCCTGGTGATGTCTCACTCCCAGCTCCATCCTCTCAAATCCCATCTTACTGCATCACTCTGACTTGTTACGACCACCTACCTGGATGACATAGTCCTGGGCTGTAAGGTTAAACCAGACCCCACCAAGGAGAAAGGAGACTGGAGGAAGTGTTGGAATTTTCGAGCACTGGATGAGGTACTGAAGGAAAAGAGGAACAAGGGGAGTTGAAAGATTCCTGCTCTGCTTAAAGTAGATACTCAGAGCCTTGTGTGGTCAAGCTCTACTGCCTTCTCTATCCTTACCCACCACACACATACATAATCATTGCCACTTCCTTTAGGCTCCCTTTTGATCAAACCTTTTCCTCCATCTACTTGTAGATCAAAAAATGCTGACCCCGTGAGGCACACAGAGCCCACAGGTGTATTTCAATTGCCTAACAGTTTCCAAAGTGTTTTCAAAATTATTTACCAACTGTACACCACAGTGGTACAGATTGTATCCTTGGAGTCCAGTGCTGTGCAACCTTAGACAAGTCACTTAGCCTCTCTGTGCCTCAGTTTCAATTTGAAGGTGTTAGTTGATAGTAATACTTAAGAGATATTTTGTGAGAAATAAATGAGTTAGTTTGGAAGAATGCCTGACATACTAAGAGTGTTATTATTCATGAAACCAGGAGGTTTCAAATAATGTTTTCAGCTTTCTCCAACAAACCTGATCTGGCTTTCCCTGCACAGAAATACTTAGCTGGAACTGAGTGGCCGAGAGCTGCCCTTTCTAGACTGATGGGGTACCTGCTCTCCCATCCCACCACCCCCAAGTCCTTAAGAATACAAAGCTAGGCTGTAAATATTGTAAATGTTTACATTTGGAAATGACTGTAATGTAAATGACTACCAGGAAGTCTATTTTCCGTAAAAACCAATAGTAATTACCTTGTTAGGAAGGTAAGGAATGGTGAGAAGCTAATTTTGAGTGTATATCTCTCTTGAGAGAGATGACAGCATCAGAGCATTGTTCCGAGTACCTTAAGTGGGTTGATTTATTCAATTCCACAACATACCTAAGAGGTATTAGTGACCCTACTTTAGAGGTTAGGAAACCAAGACCAAGGAACACTAAGTGACTTGTCCAAGACAGCATAGTTCTTACGTGGCAGAGCTGAATCCCAACCCCAGGCAAGCCACATTGAACCACTATGATCTCCCTGGTTCACTTGGCTCATTACGAGCCCACATCCTGGATATTTGACTCGGAGCCCCACAAACTGAGTTTTCTCTACCCTCTCAGTAGTGCCAAAGAAAACAGGTATAGAGTCACAGAAATCCTGACCTGGAAGGAACCCCCCCTGCCCCCCGGGAGCTACAGGGCTTCTTGACATAGAAGTGAGAGAGCAGCTTTGATGTGGCACCGTGCCCCCCACCAGGCCTGAAACTCTCTTGGCACAGCTTCTGTGAGCCTCCACTCTCCCATGCCTCTGGCTGCTCCTGTCCTGTCTCCACTTCTCCTTTGTGTGGTGTTCCCCAAGGCTGCTTCTGGGATCTCTTCTCTCTCCCAAAAAGGGCTCCCCTCTTCTGTGGCTGATTACTGTCCGGGGGCTAATGCCCCTTGACTCTTCCTGCGCTTCCTTCACACCTCCCCCAGACCCCACCAGGCTCCTTAGGCTTCCCACTCCCATTCAGTCCTGAATAAACCCCCATCACCATCTCCTCCTGTCCAGAGTGACTTGGCAGAGGCCTAGGTGGGGTCCTTGCTCCCTCCCACTAGCCCAGCCTGTTGCTCGTGATGCCCAGTGCCTTTTACCCTGCGATACCTCTTAACCATTTATTCCCACCCTTGGGCATTGTTTTCCATCAAATCCCTACCAGACACTGGGTCCTCACCTCCCCCAACAGCAGGGAGACTCCTCCAATGGCGGCATGCAGAGCCTGGATCTCCTCAGTGGGTCCTGTGATGAGGGATGTGCCCGTGTCCAGGATGGCAGCACAGCCCTGAGCACAAAGAGTCAGCCCTGTGCCCACGTTCACACTGTGAGGGGGCAAGGAGTAGACATTGGAGCCAGTGCCCTAGGAGTCCAGGCCCTCTGCCCTTCCTCCCTAGCCCAGCCTGTCCTCCCTCAGACCCAGGAATCCTGCCCCCCCCAGACCCTCCTCCCTCAGACCCAGGAATCCTGGCCCCTAGCCCCTCCTCCCTCAGACCCGGGAATCCTGGCCCCAGCTCTCTCCTCCCTTAGACCCAGGAGTCCAGGTCTCCAAGCTCCATTCTCCCAGGACACTGGAGATGAGGCTCTTGCCCATTCCTCCCAGACCTAGAAGGCCAGGTCCCTCACCGCTCCATGTGGATCTGCCAGTAGGCAGGGATCGTGACTGGCAAGAAAGTGAGGGGTGGGATATAGTGAGCTGGATCTGAGCCACCCAGTACCAGCTCTCCTCCATCCGCTGCCTTAGGATCCCTGTAGAGGCAAAGTACTAGCAATGTCATGGGTGTTTCCCTTGCTAGCCCCAGGAGGGGCCAAGGAAGGGAATTCCTGCCAAGGGAAGGTCTCCAGGTTCTAGGTGGGAGTGGGGTACAGGCAGGGCCTAGATGTTGCGACTGGGAAGCAAAGCAAGAAGTGAAGAGAGAGAGGACTGCTCTTGAGGAAGGTCAGGATTGTAGGGTCCTGAGGGCTTTCTGAAGTGAGGATGGGACTTCTTGATTTGGCTGTGGGAGATGGAATTTTGGGGGTGGAATTTAAGTGGAGCATTGGGGTTTGTGAATTGGCTCTGGCAGGTGTGACTTGGGTAGAAGTGGGGTGGCTTCCTGGGTGCATGGCGAGACCTTCTGAATTGAAGGTCTCATAGTTCAGAGGTGGAAGACTTCCTACTTGGCTGAGAGTTGGGGGAGGAAGGGCAGTGATTCCTGGAGGTGCAGGAGGAGAGATCTACACAGTGGGTTGACTGAGTGGGGTGGACATCAGGGTAACTGAAAGTGCACAGGATTTTATGCCTATGGCGTATGGGCCTCCAGAGGGAAGGTGGGGACTTTCTGGATGGTGGGTGGAGATTTCTGAACATAAGGTCAAGCTTCCTAAAAGGTACCTGGGACTTCTTAGATTAAAATGGGTAGCTTAGGGCACCTGAGTGGCTCAGTGGGTTAAGCCGCTGCCTTCGGCTCAGGTCATGATCTCAGGGTCCTGGGATCGAGTTCCGCATCGGGCTCTCTGCTCAGCAGGGAGCCTGCTTCCTTCTCTCTCTCTCTCTCTGCCTGCCTCTCAGTGTACTTGTAATTTCTCTCTGTCAAATAAATAAATAAAATCTTAAAAAAAAAAATGGGTAGCTTTGGGGAACCTGGGTGGCTCAGTGGGTTAAGCCTCTGTCTTCGGCTCAGGTCATGATCTCAGGGTCCTGGGATCAAGCCCTGCATCAGGCTCTCTACTCAGCAGGAAGCCTGCTTCCCCCTCTCTCTCTGCCTGCTGCTCTGCCTACTTGTGATCTCTCGCTCTCCCATATAAATAAATAATAAAAATCTTTTTAAAAAATAAAATGGGTAACTTCTGACTTCTGGAGTGCATTCTCAAATAGCATTTGGGTTTTCTGTATGGTGAAGAGGGGATTCCTAAGTTGAGTAGGTAGAGCATGGAGTTTCCTGGTTTGAGTTTGGAACGTGGAGCATTTAAAATGATGGTGAGTGTCTTTCATGGGTCTTAAGGTTGCTTGGTCACTGGAACTTTTGAACAGGTATTACTTATATTGATTGGGTCGGTGACTTAGTGAACGCAGGATGAGACTTCTTTTAGTGGGTAAGGGACTTGCTAAAAACAGAACCCACTTCCTGGGGCTAGGACTCATAGGAAGGTAGACCCTTCCCCATTACCTGTTGAGGTAGAAGGAGAAGATGGGTTTATCCAGCAGCCCCTCGTCCACCAGTGTATCCAGCGGGGGCCGAACTCCTCCGACGGCCAGAATGGGGAAACCGAGGCCCAGTACCCCATCAAAGTGGGCAAACGTGAAGACCAGGCTGGGCTCCCACAGAGCCTCTCCAAAAATCACTGATGCACCCTTAATTCCTCCAATCTAAGGACAGATGCAAATGAAGCAAGTTACTTCTTGGAGGACATTACCTTTGTAACCCTGAGATCTTGCAAATGAAGGCCTGAATCCCACATTTGGAGACATTTGAAAACAACTTCAACTGCCTAGGAAGCTTTGCTTCTCCACTTAAGAACCCCACCCCTTTAACCAGGAAGCCCCACCCCTGCTTGAGAAACCCTGCCCCTTTTACCCAAGAAGCCCCGCCCCTCACTCCAGAAGCCTCATGCATTTGCCCTGGAAGCCCCGCCTCCTAAAGCACCTCCCTAAGCCAGATCATCTTAGACATTGGGGTTCTCCCAGGCTCAAGTCCTCCTGGGGGTCAAGGGTCACGCACAGTCAGCTTGTCCTCACTCAGGATGCCATCTAGCTTCCCAGTTCCATATTGAATGGCAAACTTGGTCCCATTGGGTTGGAAGGAGCTGGAGGCTTTGGAGTTGAAGCGGTGGTGAAACCCTAGGTCAGAAGATCAGGGAGGTGTCACTGGGGAAAGGGAATATCCTCAGTGCCTCCTGTCTCTGTGCCCTTGTCACCCCTGAAGGCATGTCAGAAGAGAAAAGTGCCTCAGAAATCCTTGGGAAGCCAAGAACCAGGCCTCCCTTCTCTCATCACCTCTGTTCAGCCTTATCATCCCCCATGAAATCTCACAGCAGCGGGGCACCTGGGTGGCTCAGTGGGTTAAAACCTCTGCCTTTGGCTCAGTTCATGATCCCAGGGTCCTGGGATTGAGTCCCACATCAGGCTCTCTGCTTAGCAGGGAGCCTGCTTCCCTACCCCCCCCCACCCCCGCCCACCCCGCTCCTGCCTGCTTCTCTGCCTACTTAGGATCTTGGATCTCTCTTTGTCAAATAAATAAATTAAATTAAATTTTAAAAGAAAGAAAGAAAGAAATCTCACAGCAGGGCAGACTCAAGAAGTGGCATCTTATGGATGGGACCCAGAGGTTGGAGGAGCCAGTGTCAAAGACGACAGAGAAGTTTTGTGGGGGTGTCCCCAGTCCAATTTCCCCATAATACTGGGCCTGATGGCAAAACAGGAGAGAGGGGGAATGAAGAGCTTGGCTTCCTAAGTGGGGAGGAGGGCAAGGACTCTCTGGGGCCATGACTCACATTCAGATAATTAGAGAGAGGTACAAAGACAGGCTTGTCCCCAGGGGATGGGGCCTCCAAACTGGGGGTCACTGCTGGCTTCCCCCATCCCCTCAGTGGGTTCAGGGTCCCACGTCCAGGGTAGACTCGGCGGAGAGGGATCCTGTTGGGGAGAACACTGACAGTTAGGAAACTACTCTTCCTGGAGACCCTCTATGACAGAATGTTCCAAATAGGATATAATGATAAAGCAAATGTCTCTATGGCCCTACAATAACTGTCATTACCAGAAACCCTACAATAACAACCTTCCAGGAAACCCAACGAAACACATATCAAACCATGATGACAAATTTCCCCAAAGACATTATAAGAGCAAGCCATCCCAAACAGAGTTTCCCCCCCAGAATCTTTCAATAAGAGACATTCCAGGGGCGCCTGGGTGGCTTAGTGGGTTAAAGCCTCTGTCTTCGGCTCGGGTCATGATCTCAGGGTCCTGGGATCGAGCCCCGCATCGGGCTCTCTGCTCAGCATGGAGCCTGCTTCCCTCTCTCTCTCTCTGCCTGCCTCTCTGCCGACTTGTGATCTCTGTCTGTCAAATACATAAATAAAATCTTAAAAAAAAATAAGAGACATTCCAAATAACATAAAATAAACCATCCTCAGGAAGTTAACATTCACAAAGGTTTCCAAAAACCCTAAACATAAAACTAGTTTTTGCAGGGCACCTGGGTGGCTCAGTGGGTTAAAACCTCTGCCTTTGGCTCAGGTCATAATCCCAGGGTCCTGGGATCGAGCCCCAAATCGGGCTCTTTGCTCAACAGGGAGCCTGCTTCCCCCTCTCTCTCCGCCTGCTTCTCTGCCTACTTGAGATCTCTGTCTGTCAAATAAATAAATAAAGTCTAAAAAAAAAAAAAAAACTAGCCTTTGCAGAAACCATTCCTTGCATGCTTCTCATCATGATGTGAGAGACAATTTTCCTTATTGGTGGGGGGAGAGGACAAGCACCAAATCCCAATTTCATTATTTATATTAAACTATGTTCCAGATAATCAAAGAGTTAAGGTTAAATGTAATTTTTTAAAAGATTCTTTTCTTATTTACTTGAGAGAGAGTGAGCAAGAGAGAAAGAGTGAGAACAAGTCGGGGAGGAGCAAGGGGAGAGGGAGAAGCAGACCCCTCGTTGAGCAGAGAGCCCGATGCAGGGCTTGATCCCAGGACTCCAGGATCTTGACCTGAGCCAAAGGCAGATGCCTAACTGACTGAGCCACCCAGGCACCCCCATTAAATGTAATATTTAAGAGCACTAGAATGAAGTAAAATGTTTAAATGACTCTGGCATTTCAAAGCATGATAACAAGATCAGAAATTATTGGGGAGAATGTTGATGAATGGGACTCTAAAATTTTAAAACTTTGTACTCCCTTTTCCCAACACACAAAGCTGTTAAAAAAAGTTGTGTTTTTTTTTTTAATCTAGGGGTAAATTATTACAGGTTATATGCCAAAGAGTTAGTACCTTTAATATGCAAAGAATTTTTACAAACAAATAAGAGTAAGATAAACAACCCAGCACTGGGGAGACAATTCGCCATGGTTCTCTCACATTTCCAAAGAGGGACTTTGTCAAGGATTTCCTTTAGTGAATAGCTTTGGGAGAAAGACAGTGTCTCCCTCTGGGGCAAAGAGCAAGCAGGTTTATGATCTACTATAAAAGGTTCAGTTTCCCTAAACTTTGGGTTCCTTTCCTGTAATATACCTTACTGCATGTGCAGGTCTCAGCCAGCCCTCTTCATCTCACCACACGGTAACTGGGGCTCAGAGAACTAGCAACCTGGCTACTACTGTTGCCAAGAGTAATAACCTGTCCTTGTCTCTGACCTGGGAATTTTGTGTTTTCTATGAGCACCCATGAAATGAAACTGTGGCAAGCTAACTTCACAGTTCTTGATATCCGGTAGGAAAATAGGCAAAGGACATAAACAGGCAAAAGAAGTACAAACAAATAACATCCTTTTATGTTAGATGTTCAACCCCAGTAGTCGTCAAAGGAATACAAAGGACAGGAGTCAGAAACCTTTTCTGACCCTACAGACTGGCAAAGAACAATGATACTGTTGGCTAGGGGATTGTGAATTGATGTGGATTGATACAAACTTTCTGGAGGATGATTCATCAAGTATGTATCATAGGGCTTAAATTTGCACCCATTTTAGCCCAACTTAATTTCGGTTCAATGAGTTTCATCTATAGGAGATCACTGGACAAGTACACTAAGAGGTGTTTATGAGGATGTATCTAATTTTGAAAACTGGAGACCAACTAGCTAGGCCTTGGCTCTGCATGGAACATGCATAGGATGGAATCCATTCAAGCACTAAAAAGGAGAAAGTAGGGGCACCCAGGGTGGCTCAGCTCATGATCCCAGAGTTGGGATCACGTCCTGCATTGGGGCTCCTTGCTCAGTGGGGATCCTGCTTCTCCTTCTGCCTCTTTCCCTGCTTGTAGGCTCTCCCTCTCCCTACCCACCCCCCCATCAAACAAACAAATGTTTATGTGGTCAAATTAAAAAAAAAAAAAGGAGAAAGTAGCCCTCAATGCCAGTGGTTCTCAAATTTAGCAGGAACAGGAACCACCTAGAGCAGGAGTGAAGGGCAATGATTTTGTAAAAACTTAACCTGCCATTGGTGTCTGTTGCAACCACTCACCTCTGTGACTATAGCATGGAAACAGTCCTGGGCAACATGACTGGGTTTTGTCAAACTCCATAGCAGGATGAATTTGGCCCTTGAACTAATGTTTGCCAACCCCTGACTGAGAGGTGAAATTCAGAGCTTGTCCCTTCTGATTCACTAGGTCCAAGATGGAGCCTGAGAATTTGCATTTCTACCAAATTCCTGGGTCATGCAGATGCTGTTGGTCTTGAAATGATTCTGAGAATCATTATCCTTTGCGCTGGCTTGGGAAATGGCCATGAGCTTTTTGGTTCAAAAAGCAGGTTAGCAAACATCCTGTGCAGTAATATTTTTGTCCTGTTCTTAGTCACTCCTTGGAGCCCTGCTCCCTCCCTCACATCTTTGCCCCCCATGACTCAATCTTTGAGAGACTCAAGAATGTCAAGTGGGGAAAATGTTTCCTGGAAGAGGACCCCCAAATCAAGAATTCTAGGGGATGGGAGAAGAGAGGAGAAGTGAGAGATTGGGGTGTGGGTACCAGAGGCCAGGGAAAGGAGGAGGTCACTGGGATCCCCAAAACTGGACTTCTTGAGACCTAAACAGTTTGGAAGATGTGAGTCTAGGGGAGTCACAGCTCTGAGTCTCCAAGATCTTGTTGGGTTGGGGTACGGGGAGTCGCACCTCTGGAGACCCCAGTACAAGATCATCAGAGCTCAAGGTGGGATCTGTGGGGTCCTCCCAAAACTTGTCTGGAGACAGGAAGGACAGAGGAGTCCCCCAGTGCAGGGTCTCAGGGTTGGAGGAACTTAGACTGAAAGGACTGCCCTCTTAGGACCTAACAGGGTGGAACCCTCCCACCCCCTGCCGGGTGAGATCTATGAACCCAAGAGA
Source organism: Mustela nivalis (assembly GCF_964662115.1). Taxonomy (NCBI): domain Eukaryota; kingdom Metazoa; phylum Chordata; class Mammalia; order Carnivora; family Mustelidae; genus Mustela; species Mustela nivalis. The sequence goes on along the minus strand of NC_139037.1, from coordinate 54,349,047 downwards.
TAGGAATCATAAGTCTTGGGGTGCTAGGCTTGGGAGTCACTGAACTGAGGGGTCCCAGACTTAAAGGGCAAGAGGGGGAGGAGCCGTCCCCGGTTTGGGGTGGTGATGGGGTCCCCGGTACCGGATCAGCGAGGCCCGGGCGGGCTCCACAGTCAGTGGCGGCGGCGGCAGCAGCAGGAGCAGCAGCAGCGGTAGCCGGGACATCTCTAGGGACCGGGTGGAGACCCATGCATTTTCTTCCCCCAGAGTCTCCACCCTGTGCCCCGCCCACCTCCGGGGTTCGGAAGTGACCCGGGCCCGAAGGCTCTCTGGGAGTGAGGGGGGGACGGCGGACGCGGGTCGGGAAGCTGCTGGTGTTTTTGGAGGGATGTGTGGAGTAGTTCTGTGGGGTCGCCAGAGAGGGTCAGCTTGTGTCGCCGGCGCGCCTCACTCCCAACTTCGGGGGTGGGGAGGGGTGGTCTCCTGCAGGGGGCCTCCCCCACCCCCACTCAATCCTTCAGCGGCTGTCGCTCTTATCTGTGACTTTCATTTCACTTCACTGTTCCCAGACTCATTAACCACAAGAGTTTTCTTGGGCAGGAGAAGGGAGGGCGGGGGGGGGGGTGTTGTGAAGGATGTGGGGGAAGAGGGAAGAAGGTTAGACTAGAGGGTTTCGTCCCACGATAAGTGGGACCCTGACTCTTACCGGTTTATTTGGAAAATACTGAAACACATGCACGCCAATAAAAATAGTCCATAGCTCCATGACCATGGAAAGAGCATAAAAATAATTGGCAGCGTCTTTGTCTCTGGGCCTGCCCTCTTTTTCACTGACTAAGCCTCTCAAATATTAAATGAAGATCAGAAAAATCTACTGAAAATGCAGATTCCTGGGCACCACTCCCAGGGATCCTGATTCCAAAGGCCTGAGACAGAGCCCAAGAATCTGCATTGTTAGCCAAGCCCCCTGATCAGGATGCTGCAAGCATTTCTGAGGAACTATTTGATGTTTTTGGTTTTCTAGCTTAGCTCTGCAAATTAATATCAGCTTGCACGTTTTTTAAAGTAAATAGAAGCAGACTGTACTTATTGATCAGTAACTTCTGTTTCTTTTTCTGCACTTAACCATATACCTTGGACTTTAAGAAAAACTTTAGAGGTAGGGTGCCTGGGTGGCTCAGTCGGTTAAGGATCTGCCCTCAGCTCAGGTGACGATCCGGGAATCCTAGGATGGAGTCCCACATCCGGCTCCCTGCTCAGCCTGGAGTCTACTTCTACCTCTCCCTCTGCCCCTCCCGCCACATGCTCTCTCTCTCAAATAAATAAGCAAAATCTTTTTTTAAAGAAAAAATGTAGATGTAACTTACCTAAAGTAAAATGCACCAATCTTAAGTGCACAGCACTATGACTTGATTTATTTTCCCTGACAAATTATGAAGATAGCAATATTGAAGCAATAGCAAAGTTGAAAGAATCTACTACCTAGATTCTACAAGTCATATATTTTGCTGCATTTCTCTGATACACCTCTATCCAGCAGTCCAGTCCTCTATTTGTCTACCAACCCATCTGTTTTTTTTTAACTGATTTTTTAAAAAAGATTTTATTTATTTGTTTGATAGAGACAGAGATCACAAGTAGGCAGACAGAGGGGAAAGCAGGCTCCCGCTGAGCAGAGAGCCAGATGTGGGGCTGGTTCTCAGGACCCTGAGATCATGATGTGAGCAGAAGGCAGAGGCTTTAACCCACTGAGCCACCCAGGCGCCCCAACCCATATGTTTTTATTATATATATTTCAAATAAGTTTTAAACACGATATTCCTCTTCCCTAAACACTTGGCATTTATAAACATCATTAGCTTGATCCCAGGGTCCTGGGATCGAACCCTACATCCAGCACTCTGCTCAGCAAGCAGCCTGCCCCCCCCCCGGCCCCCGCCACGCTCTCTCTGCTTGCCATCTGCCTACTTGTGATCTCTGTCAAATAAATACATAAAATCTTTAAAATAAATAAATATACAAACAAACAAATAAATGAAAACCAGGTGGGATACCCGGCTGGCTCCGTCAGTAGAACATGCAACTCTGGATCTAGGGGTTCAAGCCCCATGTGAGGTGTAGAGATTACTTTAAAAAGTAAAATCTTACAGAAAAAAAAGAAAAGGAAACACAGCATATAGGTTACTTCATTCCTTTTTTCTTCAGCCCTTAAGTGTGAAAAATTTCGGACATAGACCAAGATGGGAAAATTTTTTTTTTTAAAGATTTTATTTATTTATCAGAGAGAGAGGGGGAGAGAGCGAGCACAGGCAGACAGAGAGGCAGGCAGAGGCAGAGGGAGAAGCAGGCTCCCCGTCCAGCAAGAAGCCCGATGTGGGACTCGATCCCAGGACGCTGGGATCATGACCTGAGCCGACGGCAGCCGCTTAACCCACTGAGCCACCCAGGCGTCCCAAATGGGAAAATTTTTAGAGTGAAGACTCAGGTACCCACCACCTAGATTCTACCATTACTTTATTTGCTTAATCACATTTCTTTCTTGTTTCTTTTTAAATATTTTATTTATTTATATGACACAGAGAGCGTGAAAGAGCACAAGCAGGGGAGCAGCAGAGGGAGGGGCAGAAGCAGGACCCCTCCCTGATGCGGGGTTCGATCTCAGGACCCTGAGATCATGACCTGAGCCAAAGGCAGACATTCAATGGATTAAGCCACCCAGGCATCCCTTGGCCACATTTCTATCCATCTCTCCATCTCTTTATCTAAGTTATTCTCAGCTGGGAAGCTCTTTTCCCTACAGGGATTTGACATAGTCTGGGGATGTTTGGGGTGTCATGACTGGGTGGGGGTTTACTGGCATCTCCTGGGTAGGGGCTAGGGAAGCTGCTAAGCATCCTACAATACACAGAATAGCCCCTGCCCCACCAGCAAAGGTCAGTAGTGTCAAAGTGGAGAAACCCGGTTCTGTCCATTCCTCAATCTGTGCTTCTCTTGCTTTCCAGGCAAGTGGTGGACATCAGTATCCTTCGCGCCTTGCATTCAGCATGATTTGTTTGTTTGTTTTTAGCATGTCTCATTCTTCAAACAGCTACATTGCATTCCAGGGGCTCCTGGCTGGCTCAGTAGGAAGAGCCTGCAACTCTTGATCTCAGGGTCCTGAGTTCAATCCCCATGTGGGGTGTAGAGATTACTAAAACAAACAAACTAAAAAAAAAAAAAAAAAAAAAAAAAAAAGCTACATAGTATTCCAGAGTATAAATGTAATACTATAAACCCGTTGCCCTAAGTTAGTTATGTTCCTTTATCAATATTATAAACAAAGCAGCGGTCATCTTCTGCATATGTATTTTCCTCTGTACTCATTCCATAATATCTGCATGAAATTTTCTATTTTTTTTTAAGTGATCTCTATACCCGACGTGGGGCTCATGGGGCTCAAACTTGTGATCCCAGGATCAAGAGTCACGTGTTCCACCGAGTGAGCCAGCCAGGCGCCCCTGCATTTACTATTTCTAGAACCATAATTGCTCCAGCAGTGACCGGATAAAAGTTGTAGATTTGGGTACATATTGCTTAATTACTCCCCAGAGAACATGTGATAATGTACAGGAGCGATAAGGCTATATGTTATCTGATAAGTAAAGGGGGAAAAAAGCTCTCCCATTGTTCTTGAAATATTCATCCCCTGATTATTTATTTATTTATTTATTTCAAAGACTTTATTTATTTATTTGACACACAGAGAGAGAAAGAGAGAGAGAGAGAGAGATCACAAGCAGGCAGAGCAGCAGGCAGAGAGAGAGAGTGGGAAGCAGACTTCCTGCCAAGCAGAGAGCCTGATGCAGGCCGATCCCAGGACCCTGAGACCATGACCTGAGCCAAAGGCAGAGGCTTAACCCTCTGAGTCACCCAGGTGCCCCCATTCCCTGATTATTAAAAAAAAAATTTTAAGATTCTATTTATTTATTTGACAGAGAGAGAGACAGTGAGAGACGGCACACAAGAAGTGGGGAGAGGGAAAGGGAGAAGCAGACTTCCCGAGGAGCAGGGAGCCCGACCCAGGGCTCAATCCCAGGACCCTGAGATCATGACCTGAGCCAAAGGCAGACACTTAACAACTGAGCCACCCAGGTACTCCTCTACCCACACTTCTTACACACACTCTCCCCTTTCCTGTTTAATATAGTTATGTAATTATTTTTGTTAGATTAATACCCAGCACTGGGGCTCCCGGATGGAATTACAAGTGGGAGGAGGAGGGAAGCAGAGAAGTGGGTCTAAGATCCACAAGTTTCAGGAAGTATTCTCAACAGCACCATGAGGAAGTGTGGGCATTTGATGAAGGGGAATCCTAAAGGAACAAGAGCTCCAGGGGTGTACAAACAATGATGCAAGAGAGAGAAGGAAACATTGCAAGAGGGAATGTTCTGAGTAGGGAGAGGGGAAGGGATTCAGAGCCCAAGTGGAGGTGTTCAAACATGGTCATGGTCATGGGAGGGACAGCACTGTATGTACTTCTGTAGGTGAGCTAACAGTGGCCCTGGGGTAAGCATTGGGAAGTTTTCTTTTGGTGGCTTCTGTTTTCTCAGCAAAAGAAGAAGTGAGAGCAAAGAGGGGGAGGGACGCTGGAGGTTTTGAGAGAGAAGGTGAGAACACGATTTCTTAGAGAATGGAGAACAGAGCCAAAGAGGCCTTGCAGATCAGTTCTGAATGAATGGTCACTTGAGCTTTGCTGTCACACAGCTCAAATGTGTCCACTTGCAAGCTCAGCTGGGTGGGAGCAGGCACAGAAAAGGCAGAGTCCATTTTAACCAGGGCTGGGGTTTGGCCAGGCAGGTGTGCTGGAGGGAGAAAGAGCAAAGAAGTTGATGTCATGTGTGCAAGGACATGACTGTGGTGCTTGTCCTTAGAATCTAAGACAGGGAGAGAGGACATGAGAGGAGATGAGGTGATTAAGAAAAAAAGGGTAGGCTCGAAGGATCAGAGGTACCAATGCATCATGGAATTGAGAGGCCCTTTGTGGGGAGACTGGGTGGCTCTATTGGTTAAGCATCTGCCTTAGGCTCAGCTCTTGATCCTGGGATTGAGCCCCACATGGGGCTCTGCTACCCCCACTCATGCTGTCTCTCTTTCAAATAAATAAATAAATAATAAATAAAATGAAAAAAGAAGGAAAGGCCTTTTACGATTTTGGCCTCATTCCCTCTCTGACAATTATCTCTCCTCACTCCCCCTTGCTCTTTCAATCTAGCAACATTGGCATCCTTTTTGTTCCACAGAAAACCCAGACACACTCCTACTTCAGGGCCTTTGCACCATCTGTTCTGCCTGAGTGTTTTCCCTCCAGAAAAACCCTATTCAACCCCTTTCCTCCTTCAAATCTTTACCCAAGTATCACCTTCTTAGCAAAGTCTATCTTGAACACCCTATTGAATGTGGCAATCATCCTCTTCCCAAATTTCCAATCTCCTTGGAAGATTGGAAATTGACCTATTCTTTTTTCATAGCCCTCAACCCCTTTGAATATTTAATTGAGTCTAAGATGTCATCAATTGTAAGCTATGTGTATCTTAGGATCACTGATACTATCTATACTGGTAATTCTGTTATCACATTGAATGCCTGTTTCCCCATTATAACCTAATCTCCATGAGGGCAGGCATCTTGGTTTCATTTACCACGGTGTCTCCAGCACCTAGGACAGTTTCCAGCATCCAGTAAATGCTCATGTAAATATTTCCAACAACCCACTTTGAGCACCACTGCTTTAGGGGATATCCCTGACACAGAGGAGGGAGAGTCAGTTTCTCCACAAGAAATCTTACCACATCTCCCCCTCCTCTGTCTTGGCAGCTGGAATATTCAGTCTGGACCCCTCAGAATCTCCTCACCCGGATTCTGCCTCCTGTCCTAATTCTTACTTGCCCCAAGGGATTTCTGTTTTTTCTTTTCTTTTCTTTTTAAAAAGATTTTATTTATTTATTTGACAGGCAGAGTGACACAAACAAGTCAGCTGCAAAAGACTGGGAGCAGGGGACAACAGTCGAAAAGGACTGCTGCCACGAGCATCTCCACAGTTTCACTTTTATTAGATAGAAAACAATAGCCAACAGAAGGATTGATGAAGGTCACACGTTAGTCACGTCTTGCAGGCCAGCAAGGAGGAGGGTAATGTTTATAGTTAACCAAGCACATTCAAAGGACTCTTGTAACTAACAACAAGCACTTCTGGGAAGAGAAAGGAGCCATCACGAAAAAGGAAAGCAGGCGGTTTTCGTTCCACCCTGAGCTGACCGGGCGTTCCCGGGTGCTCGGCTTCCCTGAAGCAGGCCCAGCTTCATGGTCGTACATCGTCCTTCTCCCCAAAGACCTGTTGTCAGTATCAGTGTTTCTTAAGGCCATATCTAAATGTACTTGGCAACTAGTAAAATCCTCCAGGGGTTACAGTTTAAGTAACAAATTGTTCCGAGGGGCAGCAGCAGCAGAGACCACAAGTAGGCAGAAAGAGAGAGAGGAGGAAGCAGGTTCCCCACTGAGCAGAGAGCCCGACTCGGGGCTCGATTCCAGGACCCTGGGATCATGACCCGAGCAAGCCTAAGGCAGAGGCTTTAACCCACTGAGCCACCCAGGCGCCCCCCCAAGTGATTTCTGAAAGGTGCTGCCTGCAAATTCCGAAAACGGCCACATGATGGTGGTGTGGGCCTATTTCCCCAGCCAAGATCAGTCTGTCCCTACCCACCTCACGAGTACCTTTTCTTTTCTTTTTTTGTGTGGGGGGGAGGGGAGTCCTAGTCCTGATTTATTCACTCTAAGAACCATACTTCCAACACCTAGAAATGAAAAGCCTTGTGATTATTCTCTATTAGCTATGGGGGGAAAAACTTTTCTAATCAGTCTATTTTACATGACTTACAATAATACAGTTTCAATTTTTTTTCACATCAATTTCAATGTACATTTTCTGAAAGTCTTAAAAAGTTAGTATACATGCTATAAAAATGGTGGAGTCTACACACATTTTTACATTAACGATAAAATTCAGAGCTTTTTTGTAATCGTGAAGAACCAGTCTCTTTCTTTAAAAAAAAAAATATATATATATATATATATATATTGGGGCACCTGGGAGGCCCAGTTGGTTAAGACGCCTTGGGCTCAGGGTCCTGAGATCAAGTCCTTGTCCTCCCCCCAACCCCATCATGCATGTTTTCTCTTGCTCTCTCTCTTTCTAAAAAAAATTATTTAAAAAATTTTAAATTAAAAAAAAATTTTTTTGGCTGGGTACAGTATACTTTATTGATGATACATGACAAAGTAGGGCTCCCCAAGCCCCTCCCCTTCTCCACGGAGTCTGGGATGGAAACAGTGGATGTTGGGAGATTCTCAGTGTTTTGGGGGATAAGTTGGGGCAGGGATTCCCCAGCAGCTGAGGGCCTCTCTCTTCCTTTTGCTCTGGCTGGGGCTGGTGGTCCAGGGGGCTCTTACTCCTTGGAAGCCATGTGGACCATAAGGTCCACCACCTGGTTGCTGTAGCCAAATTCATTGTCATACCAAGAAATGAGCTTGACAAGGTGGTCATTGAGAGCAATGCCAACCTCGGCATCGAAGGTAGAAGGGTGGGTGTCACTGTTAAAGTTGCAGGAGACAACCTGGTCCTCAGGGTACTCCAGGATGCCCTTGAGGGGGCCCTCTGATTCCTGCTTCACCACCTTCTTGATGTCATCATATTTGGCAGCTTTCTCCAGGTGGCAGTTCAGATCCACGACAGACATGTTGGAGGTGGGGACATGGAAGGCCATGCCAGTGAGCTTCCCATCCAGCTCAGGGATGACCTTGCCTACAGCCCTGGCCGCACCAATGGAAGCAGGGATGATGTTCTGGGCAGCCCCTTAGCTGTCACGCCACAGCTTCCCAGAGGGGCCGTCCACAGTCTTCTGGGTGGCAGTGATGGCATGGACGGTGGTCATGAGTCCCTCCATGATGCCGAAGTTGTCATGGATGATCTTGACCAGATGAGCCAAGCAGTTGGTGGTACAGGAGCCATTGCTGACAATCTTGAGGGAGTTGTCATGCTTCTCATGGTTCACACCCATCACAAACATGGGGGCGTCAGCAGAAGGAGTGGAGATGATGACCCTCTTGGCCCCGCCCTTCAAGTGAGCCCCAGCCTTCTCCATGGTGAAGACCCTAGTGGACTCCACAACATACTCAGCACCAGCATTGCCCCATTTGATGCTGGCGGGATCTCGCTCCTGGAAGATGGAGATGAACTTCCCATTGATGACAAGCTTCCCGTTCTCAGCCTTGACTGTGCCGTGGAATTTACCGTGGGTAGAATCATACTGGAACATATAGACTATGTAGTTGAGATCAATGAAAGGGTCGTTGATGGCGACAATATCCACTTTGCCAGTCCATTCACTCTCGACCTTCACCATCGTGTCTCGGGCAGGCGGCTGGCACTGCACCTGAAGATGAGGCTGTCTGTCGAACAGGGAAGAGCAGAGAGCCCAATTTAAAAATTTTTTAAAACTTATTTATTTATTTATTTATTTGAGAGAGAGCTCAAGAGAGTAGGCATGGGGGAAGAGCTGAGGGAGAGAGACAACTCTCACAACCCCTGAGATCATGGCCTGAGCCAAAAGCTTAACGGACTGAGCCATGTAGGCTCCCCTTGAAAAACCAGTCTCTTAATTTGACATAATTTACTATAATCCAACAGGCATTATTTTTTAAGATTTTGTTTATTTGACAGAGAGACACAGTGAGAGAGGGAGCACAAGAAGGGGGAGTAGGAGAGGGAGAAACCTACTTTCTATGGAGCAAGGAGCCGGATGCGGGGCTAGATCCCAGTACCCTGGGCAGATGCTTAGGGACTGAGCCACCCAGGAGGCCCCCAACAGGCATTTTTTTTAAAAAAGGCTTATTTATTCATTTTAGACAGAGAGAGAGAGCTTAGGTAAACAGGGGGAGGAGCATAAGGAAAGAGAAGAAGCAGGCTCCCCACTGAACTCAGAGCCCCAGATCAAGCAGGGCTCGATTCCACACTCTGAGACCATGACCTGAGCTGAAATCAAGAGTCCGACGCTTAACTAACAGAGGCACCCAGGTACCCTGGCATTTTGTGTTTTTTAATATATATATATTTAAGATTTTATTTATTTATTTGTCAGGGATAGAGGAAGAGAGAGAGCGAGCGAGCACAGGCAGAGAGGCCTGGAGAGGCAGAGGGAGAAGCAGGCTCCCTGCTGAGCAAGGAGCCCGATGTGGGACTCGATCCCAGGACGCTGGGATCAGGACCTGAGCCGAAGGCAGCCGCTTAACCAACTGAGCCACCCAGGCGTCCCAGTGTTTTTTAATATTTTTATTTTTAAGTCATCTCTACATCCAAAGTGGGGCTCGAACTCCCAACCAGGAGACCAAGAGTCACATGCTCTTCCAACTGAGTTAGGCAAGCATTTGTTAAGCACCTGGCCCAAAGAAGTAGTTTAAAAAAAATTTTTTTGCTTTTAATTTTTAAATTGCACCTTTCCAGTTTCTTGAAACATCAGAGTCTTTCTATCCTCCCCTTCATTATAAAAGAAAAAGAGTAAACGCTTCGTCTTCGGCGACCCCCTGCCCAAGGTAGCTTTTTTGGGACTCTGCATTCAGTATAACACAATCCCACCAGAAAACTCAGGGTAAAGAATTGCAGATATTTTTAAGTCATAGCCTAGCAATCCTGTAAGAGGGGGATTACGATCCACACTGCACAGAAGGTGAAAACTGAGGAGTAGGGATAGGGGAGGGAATGGTCCCGGTGTGCTGGGCAGGGGTGGGGGGGGGGCGGATTTGAACCTCCGTGTTGAAGTTTCAGACACCTTGGCCTCAGGCCAGACAGGCTTTCATTCAAATCGCTTATTACTTTTGGTCATGTTCCATTGGCCAGAATTCATCACGTGGTTGCACCGTCTGCGAGAATATGTTGGGAAATGTAGTCCGCTGGGGTCACCCAGGGTAAGGGAACGGTTTTCTGAGCGCTGAGCCAATGTTGGACACATCTGACCTGCAAGGCCTCCTGATCCCACAGCCTTCAGGTACGGTCTTGTCTCGCACCCTCCCCCCATTCCCATCTCACTCTGCTGCCTCCAACCTGGTCTTTTTAAAAATATTTGACCACAATTTGACCCTGCTTTCTTTTAATATTTGACCACAATCTTGGAAAAATTGTGTTGCACATGACAGTGCTGCCTGAGCCCTCCTGTGTCAGACTGCTCTGTCGCTTTCAAATGTACAATAATTCTATCTTTTGAAATAAGATCTGGCTCTGTATCTCTTGTGTGTCTATGTTGAAGTGGGTATCACTTTATTACACATTAGCTTCTCTTTATACATCTTTTGTGCTGCAGTTGGTGAAGCAAATGGTATTTTGTTATGGGGACATAGTTCAGCTATATTATCTTCGGGTTCCCCTTCAGAATAGTAAAGGTAGGGGCGCTAGGGTGGCTCAGTGGGTTAAGCATCCCAGTCTTGGTTTCAGCTTAGGTCTGATGTCAGGATCATGGGATCCACCCTTGCACTAGGCTCTAAGCTCAGTGGCCATGGGCTTGAGTTTCTCTCTCCCTCTGCCCCTATCCCAGCTCCGTCTCTCTCTCTTTCTCAAATAAATAAATAGATAAATAAATCTTTAAAAGAAGAATAGTAAAGGCAGAATTACACATTGCAAAGTATCTGTGAGAAAAAGAAATAGAATTGGTCACCAAAGAAGTACAAATTAAAACAACAATGAAGGGACGCCTGGGTGGCTCACTTGGTTGGACGACTGCCTTCGGCTCAGGTCATGATCCTGGAGTCCCGAGATCGAGTCCCACATCAGGCTCCCAGCTCCATGGGGAGTCTGCTTCGCTCTCTGACCTTCTCCTCGCTCATGCTCTCTCTCACTGTCTCTCTCTCAAATAAATAAATAAAATCTTAAAAAAAATTAAAACAACAATGAAATATCACAACAGTGAAATATCACCTACTGGAACGGCTATAGTCAAAAAGATATAAAAACAAGTACTGGTAAGGGCGCCTGGGTGTCTCAGTCCGTTAACAGTCTGCTTTCCGCTCAGGTCTTGGTCCCGGGGTCTTATGATTGAGTCCCACATCAGGGTCCTTGCTTAGCAAGGAGCTTGCTTCTCTCTCTCCTGCTCTCTCTGCTTGTGTTCTCTTGATCTCTCTCTCTGTGTCCAATAAATAAATCAAATCTTAAAAAAAAAAAAAATTCCAGCTTCTTTTTTTTTTTTAAGATTTTATTTATTTATTTGAAAGACGGAGATCACAAGTAGGCAGAGAGGCAGGCAGAGAGAGAGAGGGAAGCAGGCTTCCTGCGGAGCAGGGAGCCCGATGCGGGGCTCGATCCCAGGACCCTGAGATCATGACCCGAGCCAAAGGCAGCAGCCCAAACCACTGAGCCACCCAGGCGCCCCTTTTTTTTTTTTTAAGATTTTATTTAAAAATTCCAGCTTCTTAAAGGAATGGATATACGTTCCATATAGATCTGATCATCATCAAGGAAAGACTTCAGGACAGTTTCCTTCTACCTAATCAAGTACTGTGGATTTTCTTTTTTTTTTTTTTTTTTTTAAGATTTTATTTATTTATTTGACAGAGAGAAATTACAAGTACACTGAGAGGCAGGCAGAGAGAGAGAGAGGGAAGCAGGCTCCCTGCTGAGCAGAGAGCCCGACGTGGGACTCGATCCCAGGAACCTGAGATCATGACCTGAGCCAAAGGCAGCAGCTTAACCCACTGAGCCACCCAGGCACCCCTGTGGATTTTCTTTAAAAGCTATTATTTTTATCATTTTGGCATGAGAAGGCTATACTTTTTTTTTTCCTTAGTACTTTTTATCAGCTGTTGGGTCCATGGTCAAAGGAGCGAGACTGATACAAAGTGAAGGTCAAGCAAAGCTTTATTTCACGCCAAGCATCGAGAATCAAACTGACCGGCCAGGCCAACTCTTGCAAAGAGGTGACCCCTCCCAGCCTCACAGACAAACTTTTATAGAGCAAAGGCCATGTGGTCGCGCCTGGCCACACATAGGTGGCCAACTGAATTACAATTCACCCTATAGTAGCTATTTGAACTAGCCTATCACTCTGGTCAGAAATGGCGTCCAAAAGGCAGGGCCCACATTCTTGGGTGGTTAGGGAGGTGTTTTCCTGATTGGATGTATCCACCTGGCTTGACTCATCCTTGTATTCTGGGCTCTGTTACCTCCCCCTGATCTGACATGTCCTGGTATATGGGCTCTGTTATCAGGGGCTGGTCAGTCATATTTTATTGGTTTCCCAGATTTGTTTCTAAGTAAGTTCCTCTGGGGGAGCAGGGTCAATCTAAGTTTACTGCATAAACAACAAAATGGCTTGCTCTGGCTAAGTAGGCCCTTACATCAACAAGTTATTTTTTAAATATATTTTTCCTGGGTCTAGGTTTGTAAATCAGTTTATTTAAAATCAATAACCAAAGCGCCTCTAAAATCAAGAAACTTGTTAACAACCAAAAAAAGACAAACATGCCTCAAGTCAAACGTGTGCAAAAAGGAGCTAAAGGTCGGGAGATTTACACCCAGTATACCCTTGGCCCGCAGCCCAGAGAAGCACAGGGATGAGTTAAACCCTCCCAGCTTCTGGACCGAAGATTAGGGATTGGCCACGCCCCCCGGCCGCAAGGCGCTCCATCGAACTGGTCCGGAACTCTTCTGCCAGACCTCAGTGGAGCTACCCCTGACGGTAAACTTCCGGTGAGCACACAATTTCCGTGCGGGGCAGCCGATTTGGCTAGTCCTAAGGGGGCCGGAAGTCCGTCACTCCTGGCTACCCGCCCCTTTCCTAAAGTGACGCACGGCGGGGTTGCCGGAAGAAGTGGCGAAGTTACTTTTGAGGGGATCCGAGAAGCGGCGGCGTGCCAAAGGATACAGAGAAGGAGAAGCAGAGGAAGGGGACAGAGGCAGGTGCACTAGAGTGTGGGGGAGACGCGGGAGGCTCCCCGGGCCCGGGGCTTCCCGGCGTTCCCTGCGCCGCTCCGCTCAGCCCCCTTTCTCTCCTTTCCCCCCGCTCCCTTCTGTAGCTCGCGCTGTCTCCGGTTGTTTCCAGGGCAACGGGAGTAGGAGACCCCGCGAGAGGCCGCCCACAAGACCCTCGCGCGCAGCCATGAGCCCCGCCCCCCACTGGTGTTCGGAGAGGGGCGGGACCTGGAGCGAGGTGTGGGGGCGGAGCGTGATGGGAGGATGTGGAGGCGGGGCATAATGGGAGATGGGGCGGGACCTGGAAGGAGGGGTACCGGCTAGGCGGGGCAAAGGGGGTGGGCGGAGCATTATGGGTAGAGTGAGGGTGGGACTTGGAAGGGTTGGGCGGGACCTAGGAGGAAAAGATGGGGGCGGAGCATGGGGAGCGGGTGGAGTCAGAGTGAAGTTGGGGGTGCTTCTTCCGCAGAAGTGGGGAGTAAGAGTAGGTAAGATAAAACTTGGTGGGGTGGAGGAAGTGAGGGTGGAGCACGACTGAGGCCGTACCTGGAAAGAGGGAGTGGGCGGGAAATAGGGTGGGTGGGGCCTAGGGGAGGGGCGGAGTCTAGTGAGAGCCCATCTTGAGACCCTGCACGGACTTGGACCAGTAGGGGGTGGGCTCTGTCAGAACCGGAGAGGCTTTATACGCTGGCCGGGATTAGGGGTGCGTTCTGCATGCAGTAAGGGAGGAGTCTGGAAGGATGGGAAGAAAGAAGTGCCCCATCAAGATGGGGGGGACGGGCCTCACCTGACCCTCCCTGGCCCCACAAGTCCTCCTGTTACCTGCAGGTTGCTCCGTGACTCCACCATGTCCACTCCCACCGCCAGTTCCCTGGACACTCCCTTGCTTGGTGAGTGACCTCTTTCCAGGCCCAGTTCCCACTCCCGTTGCACACTAGTCAGGAGAAACTCACTGTGCTTCCCTCTCCCAGGAAATGGCCCGTCTCAACCCAGCGCCCCCTCTTCTTCACCAGCTATAAAGGAGGAGGGTCCTGAACTGTGGCCTGCGGGTCCAGACCCTGATGTCCCGGGCAGTGATTGGGCCCGCTCAGCCTGCAGCGTGGGTGAGATAGGGCTCAGGGGCAGTGGCTGGGAGTTTATGGGGGATTCGGGAAGGGATCTAGGAAGGGAGAAAGATCAGAGATGAGGATGGGAGGCTCCCAATTTCTGATTTTTTTCTTCCATACCTATTTGCCACTTTTTTTTTGTCCTGTGAGTGTATTTTTTTCCTACTTGATACCTCTTATTGTCTTCTGTTTTTTGGGGTTCACTGACACACACACCTTTTCTTCTGAATTGCTGTCTCCCTGGATCACTCTCTGTGCTCTGGCTCTTTGTTTCTTCTCTCTTGTGGGGGTGACTCTGGCTGCTGTTTCTGTGGGGCTCCGTCTCTCATGGCTTCCATCCACCTCACCCCAGTCGTTCCAGACCCTGCAGAGGAGCCGGAGCGCAAGCGAAAGAAGGGCCCGGCTCCGAAGATGCTGGGCCACGAGCTGTGCCGCGTGTGCGGGGACAAAGCCTCCGGCTTCCACTACAACGTGCTCAGCTGCGAAGGCTGCAAGGGCTTCTTCCGACGCAGTGTGGTCCGAGGCGGGGCCCGGCGCTATGCCTGCCGGGGCGGCGGGACCTGCCAGATGGACGCCTTCATGCGGCGCAAGTGCCAGCAGTGCCGGCTGCGCAAATGCAAGGAGGCCGGGATGAGGGAGCAGTGTGAGTGTTGGGGGCGGGGGGAGCGGGCCCTCTGGCCCTTCTGGCCCCTGCCCAGCCCTGGGGGCCTCCACTGAGGCCTGTATCTCCTGAATAGGCGTCCTCTCAGAAGAACAGATACGGAAGAAGAAGATTCGGAAGCAGCAGCAGCAGCAGCAGCAGCAGCAGTCCCCGGTAGGGCCGGCGGGTGGCAGCAGCTCAACCTCTGGGCCTGGGGCCTCTCCTGGAGGGTCTGACGGAGGTGGCCAAGGCTCTGGAGAAGGCGAGGGTGTTCAGTTGACCGCTGCTCAGGAACTCATGATCCAGCAACTGGTGGCCGCTCAACTGCAGTGTAACAAACGCTCCTTCTCTGACCAGCCCAAAGTCACGGTACTGCCCGCCCCCCCTACAGCCTTGAGGGGTGATGAGCCCGGTGGGGTAAAGCCAGCAGGGCTGAGGCCCTGCGCATGGGAGGGATCAAGGCTCCAGAGGGCAGGGCCTTGGAGAAGAGGGTCCCCTAGGGCGCAGTCTTTGCCTCAAGGTGTCCCCATGGGTTTGGGCTCAAGGGAGGAGGCCTGATAGTGATCCTGGCCCCTGTGTCCCCAGCCCTGGCCCCTGGGTGCAGACCCCCAGTCCCGCGATGCCCGCCAGCAGCGTTTTGCCCACTTCACGGAGTTAGCCATCATCTCAGTCCAGGAGATTGTGGATTTCGCCAAACAGGTGCCTGGCTTCCTGCAACTGGGCCGTGAGGACCAGATCGCCCTCCTGAAGGCATCTACCATTGAGGTAATGGGCAGCCTGCCCATCCTCTACAAGGCCCTTTATTCCTGCCCACAGGGAATCCCAGGACAACTGTTGGGAGCATAGTGATGAGCCAGATTTCTCTAATTGTTACCGTTGTGAGGAGGATCCTTGTAGGGGGATGCAAAAATACTAAACAGATCATCAGAGCCTCCCAGGGGCCAAGGAGAAAAAGGGAATGGGTTGAGGCTGAGAAAAATTGAGGATTGGGCTAGAATGCTGCACTTTAGAGAATGTGGTCCTGGTAAGGCTGTTCGGGAGAGTTGACCTTTTTTTTTTTTTTTTTTTAAGATTTCATTTATTTATTTGACACAGAGAGAGAAATCACAAGTAGGCAGAGAGGCAGCCAGAGAGAAAGGGGGAAGCAGGCTCCCCACCTAGCAGAGAGCCCGATGCAGGGCTCGATCCCAGGATCCTGAGATCATGACATGAGCCGAAGGCAGAGGCTTAATCCACTGAGCCACCCAGGTTCTCCAGAGTTGACATTTAAACCAAAACAACTGTAACAAATAAGGTTTGAGTTCCTAGCATAGACCAGGCTCCATTCCAAGGGATGGGTATGTGGCAGTGAACAAAACAGGCAGTGCCTGTCCTCATGCCTCGTAACCATCTGGGGAGGGTATCCTAAGTGGAGGAAGGGTGTTGTGGGCACCAAACCTTGTGGGGAGAGAGCCTGAGTGACTGACACGCTGACTGCAGCAGGCTGGAGTGGCTGAAGGGACAGGCAGAGGCAGAGGGGTGAAGGATGATTCTGGCAAGAGTAGGTCCCCCCACAGGCCGAGAGAGCAGAGACCAGTGACTAAAGGGTCATAGGGACTCCAGGAGCCCCTTCCCCTGCCTACTCCTCTCCCTATTGCCCCCAGATCATGCTGCTAGAGACAGCCAGACGCTACAACCATGAGACGGAGTGCATCACTTTCCTGAAGGACTTCACCTATAGCAAGGATGACTTCCACCGTGCAGGTACGGCAGAGAGTGGGATGGGAGGATGCAGGGCTGGTGCCCCTGCTGGACCCCTATTGGACCCTTACTGGTAGGAGATCCCAGGCCACCTCATTCTTGTCTGAGCCTCCATTCCTTTATTTCCAAAGCTGGGTGAGCCAGCCTCATGTTGAGATAAGGGTATATGTTCTGAGTGTGATGTCCTTGCACTGGGATGCCGTGTGAATGAGGCAGAGGAGTCTGCTGTCACATAGGGCATTTCAGTAGGAATTAAGAGAAGACACTCCCTCCTCCCAAAACCTGCAGGGAGGCTGGAGCTCAGTCCATTGTGAAGTATGCAACCTACCCAACTGTACAGGGCAGTCCTGGTCCCTCCCCTCTGAGAACACTTCTCTGGGGATGACTTAGGCAGTGGGCTTCTGGAGGAAGTGCAGTTAAACTGAGACCTGAGGGGTGAGATACATCGCTTAGGAAAAGGGAGTTGGGGAGTAGCATTGCCCACCAGGGAACCCCACATACAAAAAAGCTGTGTTTCTTCAGTCTCAGCTTTGTAAGTCCAGCTCTCTTCTATCATTTCTTCCTGGGGCACTTGTCTGTACTCCCACACTGTGTTCCTAACCCCATCTTCTTCCCTTCTAAGCCCTGGCTATCTCGGAGTATGAGTTTGACGGGGGAGCACTGGGTGGGTAGAATGTTTCTGGTAGGGGGCTGAGCATGTACAAAGGCTCTGAGGTGAGGGAAGAGCTGGAACTACAGGGAGGCCAAGGCATCTGGAGCACAGGGAGATGGGGCTGGAGAGAAAGTTGGGGTCCTGCCACTTCTCTCCATGCTCTGCCACTGTCCAACGTGTCTCCTGGAACATTCCCGGGTCCCCTCACTGGGTTGTCCGAATATGTCAGTTCACACAGTGGTCAGAAAGCTCCTGTTCATACTAAGTCAGCGCATGTCTATTCTCTGCTCAGTACCCTGCATGGCTCCTGTCTTGCTGGGAGACAAGCCAGAGTCCTTGCTATGGCCCACAGGCCCTGGAGGGGCCTCTCCATGCTCATATCCCATTACTCACCCTCCTCCCACCAGACTGGCTTCCTCCCTCTTGTTTGCACCCACCAGCTGTGCTCCCACTTCGGGGAATCTGTAGCTGCTGGTTCCTCGGTCAGCATTTTTGTGACCAGCTCATCCTGGCTCGTGTGGGAGCTTTGTAGGTTCAATGTCGAAAGTCTCGAGGCCCAGAAGGCTGCCTGATCCTGGGCAGAGCAGACAGGTGGCACCCACCTGGGACACTCTCACATCCTCATGACTCGTCGCTTTCCCTCCTGCGGGTTGTTGCTCAAAGGTCCCCCTATAGTAAGGCCTTCCTACAGCATCACTATGCAGTGGCCACCTTGTCTACATGTTGATTTGGTTCTCGATGCCCCCATTACCCTTCTGTGCGTTAACCTTGGTCCACCAGCACCCATCCCTCTGACAGGCTGGATGGTGACAGTTTGCTTACATGAATGCCTGTCGTCTGTCCCCATACCCCACAAGTGCAAGTACCACAGGAGGGGAGGCTTTGTCTTGGAAACAGCTCTTCCCCGGGACCTGGCACATAGTGGTGCTTGATGAAGCTTGATGACTGAATGAATGGAATGAGCTCAGGCTTTACTCTAAGCCATGGGAGCCACCGCAGGCTAAGGTGGTGTGACCTAGGTTTAAAATCTAGGTATAGGGAAGGTAGGATGCGGTAGTAGGAAATACTGAGTAAATGTTCACTCTTCTTACTTGTTCATTTATTCAGGCACGGTTAGGGCACACTTACCATGTGCCAGGCGCTCATCTGGGCAGCAGGGACCCAGGTGAACAGACGTGACCAGAACACTAGAATTATTGCTGTTTACCTCATCCTGCTGACTGAGCAATGTTAGGGCCTGGGCGTGGGGCCAGTTTGGGGCTGGAGGAGCTTATCGGGCCAGGCCTCCTGCCCCCACAGGCCTGCAGGTGGAGTTCATCAACCCCATCTTTGAGTTCTCACGGGCCATGCGGCGGCTGGGCCTGGATGACGCTGAGTATGCCCTCCTCATCGCCATCAACATCTTCTCCGCTGACCGGCCCAACGTACAGGAGCCGAGCCGCGTCGAGGCCCTGCAACAACCCTATGTTGAGGCACTGCTCTCCTACACGCGCATCAAGAGGCCACAGGTACACAGCTCCTAGAGCTCCCCATAGCCCAGCCCCTCCCAAGGCCCTAGCAGGGGCAGGAAGTCCACACCCACGCGGAGTCAGCCTGGGGCTGAGGTCTTGTTTCCTCTTTTGAGCTCTGGCTCCCCTGGCAGCCCTCCGAGCTCCAGCTGATGTCCTCTCTGCAGAGTCTGTCCTCAGGCCTTGGGTCCCTGGCCCAAGAAGCCAGGCCTGGTGTAGGCATAGGGGTTGGAGGGAGTGGTCCCCGCACTGCTGTCCTGGCTCACCCCAGGGAGGGAGGACCTCTTGGTGGTCCAGGCGGGCTGACCAGAGCCTCGAAGGGCAGGAGCCTGGCCAGCACCCACCTTCCTCCTGTCCCCCTGCAGGACCAGCTGCGCTTTCCACGGATGCTGATGAAGCTCGTGAGCCTGCGCACTCTGAGTTCTGTGCACTCAGAGCAGGTCTTTGCCCTGCGGCTCCAAGACAAGAAGCTGCCGCCTCTGCTGTCTGAGATCTGGGACGTCCATGAGTGAGGGGCCCGGCCTTCCTGCCCCACAGCCCTGTACCTTCCAACGAATGGACATTGTTACCCCTTCCTCCTCCTGGAGTGGGAAGGGGCCAGGCCTGGGGGCCCACCTTGTGGCCTAGAGCATAAGTCCTGGCCCCACCAGCCCTCAGCCCTCAGGTGAGCCCCAGTGAGGCTCCAGGAGGCTCCCTCCCTACCCACTGAGTCTTCCTGGGAGGGCTGGATGGGTCATAGATCCCAACCTCTGACTCTCCTAGCACTACCAGCTGCCCTCCCCACCCAGCTTACACCTCAAGCTCACTGCGCAGTGCACCTTGAGCAGAAGGATTGGGGGGCCTGTGGCTCTCCCCTACCTGCTGAGAAACCACAGGCCCCCCCCCTCTGTTCCATTTATTTAATAAAAACTAAAAAAAGACAAAAACAGAAAAATAAAGTATGAATAGAAATCTGCCCTGAGCCAGAGTGATTCCAGGGTATATACTGGGGATGGGCTGTTAGGGTCTTCATTGACTCCAGCCCTCTGAACCTTGTGCCGCTTACTAGGCTGATGGAAGGTTCAGGGTGATGTGACTGGGTTCTGCAGGGGGGGTTGATTGCAGAAGAGGCTGACAGCCTTGGTATCCTCTCCCTGTACAAGGTGAGTTGGAGCCCATTGAAGGACAAAAGAATTTTCAGTGGCTGAAGAGACCCGGGCTTTCACTAGGCAAAAAAAATATTTGCTGAAGCCACTTGTGGGCGGGGCACTGTGCTGGCCCCTGTGGGGTTGCAGGTGTTATTCATCCCACAAATATAAATGGGGCACTTACTATGTGGCAAACACAATCTTAGGCACTGGACACATGGGAGAACAAGCTAAAATCCTCGGAGGTGGCTACCAGTCAGGGCTGGCAGTGGGGGCACGGAGGGGGCCAGCTAAGAGTGTAAGAGCCACAGCGTGTGGCTGTGTGGGGACCTAGAGGTAGAAGGCAGGCAAGTCCTCACAGGATATCGCGGCCCAGCGGGGACATAAACCAAGATGTGGGGGCGGCTTGGCCCCCAAATTGAGGGAAGGGACATGCTGAGTCTGGAAATGGAGAGGCTCTGGTGAGTTCAGTCCGGTCAGGCTGTGGTATACTCTTAGTTCCTCCTTCCCCTGGGCCAGGCTCTGAGCCGTCCCCGCAGTGAGCTGGGCGGGTAGTCCTGGCTAAGGTTGAAGGGGGTGCCGCTTAGAGGGATGGGCTGGGTACTGAAAGGTGTGTTTTCTGGAGCGGGTCGGGGGAAGGTGACGGGGTAAGTGACTAGTTAGAAGCAGTTGTCCCTTTCCAAGCAGTGTGCCTGGCGGCCCCAGGTGGCGGATAAGGAAACAGGCCGAGAGACAGGAGGCTGACCAGACTTCCCCTCCACAGGGAGGGCAGATCAGGTGGCCAGCAGAACGGCGCCCAGGAAGTCCTCCCGACTTAGCCTCCGACAGAAAGCAAACCGGCTGGCAGAGGAGGTGCGCTGCGCGGGCGGACGGGGAGGCGGGGCCAGGAGGACAGATGCCAGAGACCCGCGAAGGTACCTGAAGGAGGGGGCGTGACTTGGGAGCAGTCGCACCTCTCCTCAGACGCGGCGGAGTTTGGCAGGAATTTATGGAAAACGGGAGGAGGCCGAGTCCCAAATTGGAAAGACGGGGCGTGGCCTAGCGCCAGTCGAACGGAGGGGCGTGGCCCCGAGTCCCTATGGGGCGTGGTCTCGCCCTACTTGGGCGGAGGGGCGTGGCTCAGCTCGGCGCGCGGCATCTCTGAGTCTGCGCGCGCCGGAGTCAGGGGTCACGGCGGCGTAGGCTGTGGCGGGAAACGCTGTTTGAAGCGGGTGAGTAAGGGGAGTAGAGAGATTGCAAGGATTCGGCTGACAAGGAAGGAGGGTGGAGGAGCTGGGCATGGAAGCCTTAGAAAGGGTTACGAGGGTCATGTAGGCGGGAGAGATCCCTTTGGCTCGGGGGCGCGGTGTACACGGGCAAAGGCCGGTGGTCGTGGGAGCGTGCGCGGGGGCGCGCGGGAAGATGAAGGGGTCTGGGGGGGCCCTCGGCGTGCAGTGGGCGCTTGTGCTGGGTGCCTGGCCCCCGGGGCGAACTGGGGAATGCACTCTGGAGGGTCTTTGGAGAGACGGGACCCCGGACGCATTGGAGGACTGAATGGGTGCACGTGGGGGCATGGTGTCATCCTTTATTCACTAAATACTGACTACCCTGTGCCAGGCACTGTTCTCGAAGCAAAGGCTACAGCCCGAACAAGTCAGAGAAAGTCCTTGCTCAGGGAGAAGACAGACAGTATACAAGTGATAAGTAATAATGATAAAGCAGTGCTTTCGGGGTTTGATATATTATACGAAGTGAAAAAAAACAGGGTAGCCAGTTTCTTTAGCTGGGGTGATTTCAAAAATCGCTCCTCTGGGGAAGTGACATTTGACAGAAAAGTCAGTCATGTGAAGAAAGCCCCGGACAGAGGGACCATCAAATGCAAAGGCCCTGAGGCAGGAAGAAGTTTGGTGTGTTTGTAGCTGGAGCCAAGAAAAACAGGTGAGGTTAGAAGACATGTTGGGGAGCCCGATCCTTGTAGGGTGTGGGGTTTGGCTTTTATTCTAGCTTCCCCAGCGAGCCATGGGGGCTTTTGAGCATCAGAGCAACAGGAACTGCCCTGCATTTTGAAAAAATCAGGCTGCTGAGTGAAGATGGTGTTGTAATGGGAACAAAAGTGGGAGGAGGAAGGCCGGTTAGGAGGCGAGAGGGGATAGTAGATGGCTCAGACTGCAGTGCCATCTGTCAGTCTCAAGTTGTCTTTGGGGTTTGAGCTGCAGGATATAAGGAAGAAGAGCTTAGAAGGCTGCGGTATGTGGTTTGAGCCATAGGTTGGATGGAGAAGGCTGAGGAAGAGCGGGTTTGGGGCGCCACTCTGAGGTAGCAGTGAGTGGGCAGGGTGATGTTAGTTTTTCAGCTTTATAACCCCACCTATATGTGCTGGGAACCTATGGTTACCTGTCTCACCCCTTCTTGTTGCATGTCACCACCCAAGCCTCCTGTACCCTGGAGAAGGTGCCTTACTCGATGATGGCTTTTGCAATGCTGTTCCCTTCTCCTGCAATGCCCTTTCTTCTCTTCAGGCCTTCTTTCAGTCAGCTGTGCTTACGTCAGGCCCTTTGCTGGGCACTGGGGAGCCGATGATAATTCAGTTTGGTTGGTGGAGGATAGGAGATCTCAGTCCAGAGTGCTCTGAACTGATGCGAGACAGCGCTAGTCTTGAGTTGAGAGAAGCAGCAGGGGCTCAGGAAAGACTTGTGGTGTTGGTGGTCCTCAAGAGGAGTCTAAACTGACACAACTCGAAGTGGCCCGTGTTCCAGGCCCTGTGCTGAGTCATGCTGGGAACCCGACTTGAGCGAGACCCTGACCCTGTTTTTGAGGTACTCATAGTCTGAAGTAGTTCCGGGTGCAGTGGGTGCCCCAAGGAGCCAATGAGTGGCCTGGAAGAGTTGAACTGGAGCGGAGTCTCTTTGGAGGCCGAGGAGTAAAGTGGCTGGAAAAGGGGGTTATCTCATCCAGCAAACATGTCCCAAAGTCAGGCCCTGTGCTGGGCACGTGGCTCATGTTCCAGCAGGGGGAGACAGACAAAAAGCAATGTACAAAAGAAAGCTGCAGAGGATCTTAAGAGAGCCAGAGCGCTGGGAAGTGGTGAGACTCAGGTCTCCTAGAGCCTATGAGATTTGTAGGTGGAACAAAAATGTGGTCTGAGGGGATGGGAGAAGCTGGAGTGACACAATGTTGTTGGGATGGGAGCTGCCCTTTGCTGAACTGGGGGAGACTGTGGGGAGTTTGTAGGGAGCAGGTTTGCAGGGAGATGAGGGGCCTGGCTTTGGAGTATGGGATGCAGAAACAGACATCCTCATGGTGAGCATCTGCCTCTGTTAGGCAGGAACCCTGGGGAGGATTCTGTGCCAGATTCTGGATGGGGAGCCCGGTGAGCATAGAGGTGGCAGTGAAAGCCGGGGGATTGGGAGAGATGGGACGAGAAGACTGAGGGAGGGAGCGTTGCAGAAACTAACATCTTAGCCAGGGCCCACTCGGCATTGTTGTCTGTTTGCCAGTGAAGGGTCCAGAACAGGAGAGATCACCCTGTTTCCCCAGCTCCTGTCCTGTGCCTGGGCAGCTGAGAGGGCACACACAGGGGTCTTTTTCCTTCTCCCACCATGCCCTCCAGGTCTCTCCTTGCAGGTTGGAACTCTGTGTGTCTCTGTGGCCTCCAGGCTTTTTCCTTCCTGTGAGATGAGCCACCTGTAGAAACAGTTTGCATTCAACAGTCCCAGAAGGAGAGTCTGTCCTAAGTCTTCCGTCCTGTGCTGCAAACAGCCCCATTGTTCACTGACGAACAGACGGAAGTTTAAGCACAACGTGATACAGCCGCATGGTGAGGAAGTATTAAGACCTGAAAGGCAGACAGGACACACTGACCTGTGCCGTGTCACAGGTAGACCTTGAACACATTATCCTAGGTGGA
The DNA here is from genome assembly GCF_964662115.1 of Mustela nivalis. Taxonomy (NCBI): domain Eukaryota; kingdom Metazoa; phylum Chordata; class Mammalia; order Carnivora; family Mustelidae; genus Mustela; species Mustela nivalis. Next base: position 54,325,421 of record NC_139037.1, on the reverse strand, counting down.
AGAAACCAGACTCCAAAGGGCATGTATTCTAAGGTTCCTCATATAGGAAATGCCCAGAATGGACAAATCTGTAGCAATAGACAAAGCAGCTTTGTGGTTGTTTTGGGCTGGGAGAAGTGGGGTGGGGACGGTCTGGGGTGAGGGTGATGGCCAAAGGGGTGCAGGGTTTCATTTTTGGGTGATGGAAAGGTTCTAAGATTGGCTATGGTGATGGTCACACAAGCTCTGAATATACTAAAAGCCACTGAACTCTACACCTGAAACGCATGGGGCATTTGGTATGTGACTTCGGTCTCAATAAAACTGTCCTATTCTGTTCCTTGCACCCCCACCCCTGCCCAGGGAAGCCAGTGTTACCAGTTTATGACCTATCTTTCCAGAATTAGGCATTGAAAACAAACATGCTTTGGAGCGCCTGGGTGGCTCAGTTTGTTGAGCATCTGATAGTGACCTTCAGCTCAGGTTGTGATCTTGGGGTCCTGGGATCAAGCCCCCTGTTGGGCTCCCTGCTCAGCAGGGAGTCTGCTTCTCCTTCTCCCTCTGCCCCCTGCTCATGCTCTCTCTCTCAAATAAATAATTAAAATCTTTAACTTACTTACAACTGTCCACTTGAGAACCTGTGGATTTCACTGTATGTCAGTTCCACCTCAGTGAAAACAGGAAAGCTGGAAAGCCATAGTTCTGCATCTAGGGGTTTATGCTAGAGATATACTATCACATATGAAAATCTGCATGTACGAGGTTATTTCCAGAGCACTGTTTGTGATCACAAAAGACTGGAAACCACCTAAATGTCCCCACCTGGGGGACTGTTTAAATAAACTACATTAACTCTGTTCCGTGGAATATTATGCAGCTGTGTAAAGGAATGAGGAAGCTCTCTATGTACTGATGTGGATAGCTCTCAAAGACCTATTGTTAGAGAAAGTGAGGTGCAGAATGGTGCACTTACACTGTTATCTTCTTGTAGTTAAAAAAAAAAAAAGAGTCTGGGGTGCCTAGGTGGCTCATTGGGTTAGAGCCTCTGTCTTCAGCTTGGGTCATGATCCTGGGTCCTGGGATCAAGCCCCACATCGGGCTCTTTGCTCAGCGGGGAGCCTGCTTCCTGCCCCCCTCTCTCTGCCTGCTACTCTGCCTACTTGTGATCTCTGCCTGTCAAATAAATAAATAAAATCTTAAAAAAAAAAAAAAAGTCTAAAAAATGTTTGCCCTGATGCTTCCATTAGGAAACAATCAAACCAAGGTAAAGATTGGACTGCAAAACTACCTGTCGGGAATCTTCAAAAATGTCAATGTCACAAAAGGGAGCAGGAAACTTTTTAAAAAAGATTTTATTTTATTGGTGCTGAGCCACCCAGGCACCCCTGAGGTTAACCATTTAGTATGTTCATGCATCCACCACCTTTGTCTACTTCCAGAACATTGTCATCCCCCCAAAAGGAAACCCCATGCCCCTGAGCAACATTCCCCATTCCTCCAGTGTGTACTCGTGTGTCTGGCTTCTTCCAAGCAGCATGCTTTCAAGATTCGTCTGTCCTGTGTGTCTATCAGTAGCTGCCTGCTGTCTAGCACTGAGAAGTATTTGCAACAACACATCCCCCGTCAGTTCAGAATTTGTCTGTGCTGTATTGGTTAGGGTCTAGGCTAAGTTGCTGTAACAGAGACCCCACAGCACACAGTGGCCCAAGCAAGACCCAAGTATATTTCTCCACACAGCTGCCCTGAGGTAGGCAGCTCTGCCCCCAGTAAGTTGTCGAGAGGCCGGGGTTCCTTCTGTCTCAGAGCCTTGCATTCCCTGCGGTGTTGTCCATGCCCCCGCAGTCAGGGTTGGTTCACCACCGCTATATCCACATGCCAGCCATTGAGAAGGGGGAAGAGGCAATAGAGGCAAGCTTCCTTTGAAGGTTGTCTGGAAGTTGCACGCCTCCCAGTCATTCTTTCCATGGGATAGCTCAACGATGTGACCGTCCGTAGCAGTGCACCCTGGGAAATGTAGTCTTGGGCTGGGCTTCCTGTGGCCGACTGGATATAGGGTTGGGTGGGAGCATTTATGAGATCCAGAGATATCAACTGGAAGCCAGGGCAGCTGACCTATCTACTCCCCACTGGGCCTGGAGTCTACCCTAGGTTCCTATAATCTCTCTCCAGGCCTAGATGCTGGGAGACATGTACTTTTTAGAAACTTCTTTCTCAGGCACCTGGGTGGCTCAGTTGGTTGAGCGACTGCCTTAGGCTCAGGTCATAATCCCGGACTTCCAGGATGAGTCCCTCATCGGTTTCCCAGCTCCTTGGGGGAGTCTGCTTCTCCCTCTGCCGCTCTCTCTCACTCATTCTCTCTCAAATAAATAAATAAAATCTTTTTAAAAATTTCTTAAAAAAAAAAAAACTTCTTTTTTTAGAATAACTTTAAACTTATAGGAAGATCAAAAGAATAATAGTACAAAGAACACCTGTATGCCCTTTACCCAGTTTCATGTCTTTTAACATTTCCCTGTCTTTGCTCACTTTGTTTTGTGATTTGCATGTGCTCAGGCAGAATATTCTCTACCTGAACCTTAGTGAAGTTAGCAACCTGAATGAGCTTGAATACGGTCTTTGGTCAAACCTACCAGAGGATATGTACTTTCATGTTACTACATCTTGTCAAAACATACTGCAAGGGGCGCCTGGGTGGCTCAGTGGGTTAAGCCGCTGCCTTCGGCTCAGGTCATGATCTCAGGGTCCTGGGATCGAGTCCCGCATCAGGCTCTCTGCTCAGCAGGGAGCCTGCTTCCTCCTCTCTCTCTTTCTCTGCCTGCCTCTCTGCCTACTTGTGATCTCTCTCTCTGTCAAATAAATAAATAAATAATCTTAAAAAAAAAACATACTGCAAAATAATTTTTTATATGTTGCAATCAAGAAAACATATAAACAGGGGCACTTGACAGCCTCAGTTGGAAGAGCACACAACTCTTGATTTCAGGGTTATGAATTCGAGCCCCATGTTGGGCATAGAGATTACTTAAATAAGTTTTTTTTTTTTTTTTCCAAACAGAGAGGGGGAAGCAGGCTCCCCACCGAGCAGGGAGCCCAATGTAGGGCTCGATCCCAGGACTCTGAGATCATGACCTGAGCCAAAGGCAGAGGCTTAACCCACTGAGCCACCCAGGTGCCCTCTTAAATAAGTTTATTAAAAAAAAAAAAAAAAAAAAACGAGAAAACATATAAACATGTAAATTGCAGCCTCCTTTTGGTTTTTCGTTGTGTTTGCTACATTGGATCCTGGATGGGGGAGAGTACTATAAAGGGCATTTTGGGGGACAGTTAGATAAATTGGAACATGGACTCTTTGTTTATGTTATTATTGAGTTGTTAAATGTCCTGGATTTGATCATCACACTGTGCTTGTTTAAGGGAATGTCCTTAGACTGCCTGGGTGGTTTGCTCAGTTAAGCGTCTGCTCCAGCTCAGGTCATGATCTTGGGGTCCTGGGATCAAGCCCTACATCGGTGGGGGGGAGGTTCCTGCTCAGCAGGGAGTCTGCTTGTCCCTCTCCCCTTACGCATGTGCTCCTCTCTCTCTCAAATAAATAAATAAAATCTTCAAAAAGAGAGAGAAATGTCATTTCTGACTGGTGCCTGGCTGGCTCAGTCAGTAGAACACGCCAATCTTGATCTCAGGGTTGTGAGTTCAAGCCCCACATTGGGTGTGGTGTACCTACTTTAAAAAAAAAAAAAGAGGAAGAAACAATGTCCTTGTCTTTCAGCAATATATGCTGAAGTATGCAGGGGTTAAGGGGCATGGTATCTGACTGACAGGCAGCTAACTCAAATGCTCAGGAAAATAGATAACGTGCTGACGTGTGCATATTACAAATAGGGGGGCTGATGAAGCCAGTGTGGCAACAAATTGATACTTGGGGATTCTGGGTGAAGGGTAAATAGTTCTGGCAATTTGGAATATTTCAAAATAGAAAGGGCTTTGGTTTGGTTTGGTTTTGAAGGGGGATGGGAAGCCTCTCAATTGTTCTGGGCTGGGAAGGGACCACATCCGATTTGTGTTTCAGGCTGCTGCCTGGCACCCAGCACAGTGTGACTGGCCTTAGTCAGCCGCCCAGTTGTTTGTAGAACGGAGGCCTGGGCAGGTGGGGAGATGGGTGGGTGATGGCGTCAGAGGCAGAGGTTTATGGTAATGAGAGGGGTGTGCTAAGGACTGGGTTTTGGGGGGTTGTGGGCAAGCAGCCAGGTGAAGGGATGCAGAAGGTTTGCGCATGTGACTAAAGGGTTAAACTGAGGTGGGGAGTGGGCTGTCATTATAGTAGCATTATAGTCATTATAATGACTATAATAATGACTATTAATGACAACATATACTATATGTGACATATAGTATATGGTGGTTTGGCACAAGAAATGTGCCAGCACCCCATGATCATGCTACTCCCAGGGCCCACCAGGGAACAAAAGGCTCCTGGCCATGGTGGGTGCATGGGGGGCCATGAAGAAGACAGGAACTCTCCCGAGCCCTGACTTGCCCAGCAGGATGGATGGCAAGCGGCGGCCAGGCCCAGGGCCGGGGGTGCCCCCGAAGCGGGCCCGTGGGGGCCTCTGGGATGAGGAGGAGCCATGTCAGCCATCCCAGTTTGAGGAGGAACTGGCGCTGATGGAGGAGATGGAGGCTGAGCACCGACTGCAGGAACAGGAGGAGGAGTTGGTGCAGCCGGGCCTGGATGGAGCAGCAGATGGTGAGACCCAGAGTGGGAACCCCTGCACCCCCACACCCATCGTGCCTGTGAACCTGGTCAGCCATAGAGCTTGCCTGTGACCTCTGACCTTTGGCCCACACTGTACCCCTACAAAGTGCTAACCTTTGACCCCATGCTAGTATGCCACCTTTGTTGCCTACAGCTCCAAGTCTGACCTTGACTCTTGACCCCATAATCTCTCCTGAGTTACTTGCCTGAACCAGAGCACCCTATCCACCTGACTTCCCTTTCATACATCAGATGCCATGTGGGAGGTCATGGGCTGGGCTGGGGGACCACGACTCCATGTACCCTGCTTGTCTTCCCTCCCCTCCCCACCCAGGGCAATTCTCCCCAATGGCCATAGATGCCCGCTGGTTGCGGCCCACACCACCCCCTCTGGATCCCCAAACAGAGCCTCTCATCTTCCAGCAGTTGGAGATTGACCATTATGTGGGTGAGCTTGATGGGCAGAGGCCTGGTGGATGGGAGGTGGGGCCTTGGGCTTTGAGGGAGGAGATGGACCCACAGTGCCCACACAGGTGACCAGGGCTGTGGGTGCCCAGAGGGGCAGCAAGAGGGGAAGGGGGCCCAGGTGTCCCACAGGGCTTCTTGGAGGTGGGGAGTATCTTCCAACTGAGGCCTGAAGGTAAGAGCTGGCTCCTTGCTAAGGCGAGACACATGTGGTTTGACGTCCATCTATCCCTCTGTCCATCTGTTATCAGTCAGGAACAGCTGAGGATCTGCACTAAGACAGGCCCTATTTCAGTGAGATCAAGTCCCTGTTCTTCAAGGCGCACCTTCTGGAAGGATAGGCAGAAGAAAAAAGGAAATGGAACCTCGGGTGGCCGTGAGGGTTATGGAGGGACATGTGGTAGGGCGGAGGTCCCAGACTGCACATCTCCGAGGTCCGAGGACAGAGAGGTCTGGAATGTTTGAGGAACGGCCAAAAGACCATGGTGGCAGGAGCAGGGGGCAAAGATGGGGGGAAGGGGCAGCATGTGAGGCCCTGTCTGCCCAGGCAAGGACGTGGGGGCTCCATTCCACATGGGCTGGAAAAAGCCTTTGGCTCTGCAGAGATCACTCTGACTCAAAGGTTAGTAAGTCTCCCCTGTGAGAGAGTGAAGAGACAGGCGACTGGCCAGGTGGAAACGTCCACCATCCACATACCGGCCACAAGACCAGGACCACGAATATGGTCTCAACAGTCAGAAAACAGTCCGGTCCAGGAAGGGACAAAACACTTGATCAGACAGTTCACTCAAGGAGAGACTGTGGCTGTCAGGGTGATGCAGATGACAGCCACCACAACACATCCTATTAGAAGAGCTCACACCCACACATGGACACCAAGGGCTGACGAGGATGCGGGCCAATGGATTGCTTGCTCGCGCCCTCCCCGGGGGAATGCTATGGTTTGTAGCCCTTCTGGGAAATAGCCTGGAAGTTTCTTAGAGTTCAGCCTACCATTTTTTCCTTCTCTAGCTTTATTGAGATAAAAGAGTTAAGTCTACTCTTTTCTTAGGACCAAGCAATTCTACCCTAGATATTTCCCCTAGAGTGACAGGAGCCAGTAGATTGTGTAGTCCCATGTATGTGGACAGTCTCAAAACGAAAGAAGTAGAATAATAGAAAGCAGACAGACTACGAGGGCCTGGGCTTGTGGTGGGAGGGGGTGTGATGAGGAAAGCACATCTCTCAGGAGCTGTCTGGAGTGACAGACCTGTCTTGTGCCTGATTTTGGTGGTGGTTCCACAAATCTACATATGTGTATTAGAGCTGATAAAATTGGACCCACAAAGTCAGTATTATTTTCTAAAAGGAAATACTTTTTTGCAAAAAAGGACTCCCTCTAGCTCTACAGTGGCAAACGGACTGTAGGGACAACAGTGGAAACGGTGGCTAGCGGGGAGGTGGTCGGGGCAGAGTGAACAGTGGGCAGATGCACTCCAAGATGCAGGAATTAGGGGCTGTGTTCCTGGCCCAGGAGGAGCCTGGGGAGGCAGGCCTTTGAGGAATCTATGGGGGTTGCCCCTGCCTTATCCCGTGACACCCCCAGGCCCAGCACAGCCCCTGCCTTGGACACCCCAGCCGTCCTGCAACCCCGTGCCAGTGCTCCGTGCCTTTGGAGTCACCGACGAGGGCGTGTCGGTCTGCTGCCACATCCAGGGCTTCGCACCCTACTTCTACACCCCGGCGCCCCCTGGTGAGTGGCCCTGACCCACCAGTCCCCCTCTCCCCCCTGCCCATCTGGAGGCCCCTGCCCAACCCCACCCCCAATGCTTCTAACAAGCTCTCCCACGGCCAGGTTTTGGGCCCGACCACCTGGGTGAGCTGCAGCGGGAGCTGAATGCCGCCATCAGCAGGGACCAGCGTGGAGGGAAGGAGCTCATGGGGCCGGCAGTGCTGTCCGTGGAGCTGTGCTCCCGGGAGAGTGAGTGCTGCCCACGGGCCAGGCGGGTCAGGGTCCCTCCAGGCCGGTACTAACTTCCTCTGTCCACAGGCATGTTCGGGTACCATGGGCACGGCCCCTCCCCATTTCTACGAATCACCCTGGCGCTGCCGCGCCTCATGGCCCCTGCCCGCCGCCTCCTGGAGCAGGGCATCCGTGTGGCGGGCCTGGGCACCCCCAGCTTTGCACCTTATGAGGCCAACGTCGACTTTGAGATCCGGTACGACCCTGCCTCTCTCCAGCCTCTACCCCTGCTGCCCCCCACCGCCCCGGCCATCTTCCGCCCACTGATTCTCACCCCCTCCAGGTTCATGGTGGACACAGACATTGTCGGCTGCAACTGGTTGGAACTCCCAGCAGGGAAATATGTCCTGAGGTCGGAGGGGAAGGTATGGGGCTCCCCAGGGGCAAGGGGGCCACAGAGCCGGGATTCTGCAGTCACTGACAGGCCCCATTCCTACAGGCCACACTGTGTCAGCTAGAGGCAGACGTGCTGTGGTCTGACGTGGTCAGTCACCCGCCAGAAGGGCAGTGGCAGCGAATCGCACCCCTGCGCGTGCTCAGCTTTGACATTGAGTGTGCTGGTCGCAAAGGTCTGTCTCCAGGGCCCGGAGCTCCTCCTGCTCTTGCTTCAGATATTGGTGACATGCTGGTCTCCTCCCAGGAGTCCCCATATTGAGCTCACTCAGGGAGAAGGGAGTAAACATGGAGGTGGACAGGTCGTCGTAAGATTCTCCACTGAAGGAGGATGGTGGCAGACAGTGACAGGGCAGCTCAGACAGGTGGGCAGGGAAGGCCTCAGGGGTGATGAGGCAAGCCTGTGAAGAGGGATAAGGAGCCTCCCCCAGCACGCATGTGCCTCTGCAAAGAATAGCAAGTGCAAAGTCCCTGGGGCAGGACTATCCCAGTCTGTGAGGGACAAGGAGAGGGCCAGTAGCTGAAGAAAGGGGAAACGGTGGGTTGCACGTAGTCTCTAGGCAGTGGAGGCAGAGGGGAGTAGATGGTCTGGGGAGATTCGGAGATGCAGCCACCCTGATGTGTCATGAAGGGAAAGGAGGAGCCCGGTCCCCTGTATCCCCTTCTTATTCCCTGTGCAGGCATCTTCCCTGAACCTGAGCGGGACCCTGTGATCCAGATCTGCTCACTGGGCCTGCGCTGGGGTGAGCCGGAGCCCTTCCTGCGCCTGGCACTCACCCTACGGCCCTGTGCCCCTATCCTGGGCGCCAAAGTGCAGAGCTACGAGCGGGAGGAGGAGCTGCTCCAGGTGGCTCTTGTTCCGTTTCCCCTCATTTCCTCAGAACCCCCGACCCGCCCTCCACATCCCAGGCTGAAGGCCTCCGGATGCTGAGACACCTGGTCCACAGCTTCAGACCCCTTCACTTTGCAGGGGTGAACATTTCCCCTCTGGGTTTTGTGTTATTTTCAGAAGCACCTGCTCAGTCTTTCTACAGTGGGCAGGAGAGTTCTAGGGTTGTTTTGGGGAGCTACTGGAATGTTCCAGGAGTGGGGAGGACCCGCACCAGGGGGATGATCAGGATGACAACCAGGGTGACCCAGTGTGCTCTCACCCCCAGGCATGGTCAGCCTTCATTCGTGCCATGGACCCCGACGTGATCACCGGCTACAACATACAGAACTTTGACCTTCCGTACCTCATCTCTCGGGCCCAGACTCTCAAGGTAGGGCAGGCAGGTCGGGTAGGCTTATCCCACTGGGGGCTTGAGGGGTAGGCAGCCACCTGCTCCTTGCTGCCTTCTGGCTTGTGGCTCTGTCCCTGGCGGGTGGCCCGCCTTGCCCTGTACCTGCAGCCCACCGCCCCCAGCGGCTCCAGGGACCTCACCGAGAACCTAGCTCTGGCCCCATCCCTGCCCTGTTTGAAGTCCACAAGGTGATTGTGGCTTTTGCAGAGGCAAAGAGGGCATTTATGGTTAAGTAAGGAGGGGCTTGTGTGTTTGAGGGGCAGACTGAAACGTGCAAGGGTATAGCATCTTCCAGACTTCAAAATATGTCAGCAAAAATTAAGGAACAGCCCGGGGAGGTTCCTCGAAGCGTATGGCAAAGCCTTGATATGAGGAGACACAATTCAGCTCACAATGGAGGTCATATTGTATTATTTCTTTCTTTTACTTGCATTTGGCCAATTTTGTAATGAGAAGTAAAAATCATGTTTGGGGCACCTGGCTGGCTTAGTCATTAGAGCGTGCAACTCTTGATGTGAGGGTTGTGGGTTCAAGACCCACACTGGGCATGGAGCCTACTTAAGAAAATCGAATGCTATAAAAAAAAACCCGGGCGCCTGGGTGGCTCAGTGGGTTAAAGCCTCTGCCTTCGGCTCAGGTCATGATCCTAGGGTCCTGGGATCAAGCCCCACATCGGGCTCTCTGCTCAGCAGGGAGCCTGCTTTCTCCTCTCTCTCTCTCTGCCTGCCTCTCTGCCTACTTGTGATCTTTGTCTGTCAAATAAATAAATAAAATCTTTAAAGAAAAAAAAGAAATCACGTTTATGGCCTCCAACAGCGCCAGGAAGTCCATCCTGGTCAGTTCCTCATGGGACACTGCTCCTCTCCTATCTGCCCCTCTGCCCTGCCACTCCACCAGCTCAGGCCTCTCCTCTCTACCCTGACCCTCCCTCCTTCTCCTCCTGGGCCCGTCTTTCCTGATCTCAGGCCTAGCTCTCTGTGCTGCCCCCTGCTGGGCTCCCACGTAGCTCTCCCCAGGCCCCTCACCCCATGCACACAGTCTCCCCACTGAGCTCAGCATCATCCCCAACTCTGCCGCTCCTCCAGCTGCCTTTCTGAGGGCAGCTCCCCAGCCACAGGGTGCCATCTGTAGCCTCTCAGCCCTGCAGCCATCAGGCCTCTGACTATCCCTGTCCTGACCTCCTGTCTCTCACCTCCAATCCCTGCCTCCTTGGCCGCAGAGGGCTTTTCTGCATCAGAACTGCTCCTGCTTCCAGGCTCTCCGCGGGAAGAGCGTGGCATCATGGGTGGTGTCGTGGCCCTGGGATGGGGGTGGGGGTCCCCGATCTGGGCCACGGCTCCCATGCAGCCTCACCCTGCTGGTGGGCTTTGTCCTCAGGTGCACACGTTCCCCTTCCTGGGCCGCGTGTCTGGCCTCCGCTCCAACATCCGGGATTCGTCCTTCCAGTCCAAGCAGACTGGCCGACGGGACAGCAAGGTGGTCAGCATGGTGGGCCGTGTGCAGATGGACATGTTGCAGGTACATGGCCAGGGTGGGGTGGGTGCCCCCCTCATGGGGCTGCTGGGACACAGGGCCCACCATGCACCCCCTGCCTCAGGTGCTGCTGCGTGAGCACAAGCTCCGCTCCTACACACTCAATGCCGTGAGCTTCCACTTCCTGGGCGAGCAGAAGGAGGACGTGCAGCACAGCATCATCACCGACCTGCAGGTGCCTGGCCCTGGCCTGTGACCTCCGACCCCTGTACCTCCTGCCCCCACCCTACCCCCCATCTGAGTCTTCTGTCGACTCCTCTGACCTTGGCCTCCCACCTTCCTGACCAGGAGGCTTTAGCCTCCCAGCTGTCCTGACCTTCACCTTGACCTCTTGGTTTTGACTTGTGACCTCACCCTATAGGTATAAGTCCCCACTCCTGCCCGTTCACAGGACCTCTGGCACTGCATCCTTTATCCTGCAGTCCCACCCACATCTCTGGTCCACACTTGCTCTCCAGATGGCCCCCTCCTCCCTCTTACCCTGTCAGCTCCCCAACCTCCCCCCTTCCCACTCTGCACCCAGACCCTTGCCCTCTCCCTGATGCAACCTCCTCCCCTGATGTCACCTGTGCCTATCCCCAGAATGGGAATGACCAGACGCGCCGCCGGCTGGCGGTGTACTGCCTCAAGGATGCCTTCCTGCCCCTGCGGCTGCTGGAGCGGCTAATGGTGCTGGTCAATGCCATGGAGATGGCACGAGTCACTGGCGTGCCCCTAGGCTACCTGCTTAGCCGTGGCCAGCAGGTCAAGGTCGTGTCCCAGCTGCTACGGCAGGTCAGTGGGCGGAGCCAAGGGTGGGCCGGGTCACAACACCCTCAGCAAGTCCCCATTCCTGGCCTCTGGTCACTCTCTGTGTCTCCTGGGAGGTGACACCTGGATGCCCTTCCATGCTCCTCCTCTTCCCTCTTCTGTCTGTTCACGCCTGCCTCCATTTCCTGACTTCTCCCCTCCTAGGCCATGCGCGAGGGACTGCTGATGCCTGTGGTGAAGACAGAGGGTGGCGAGGACTACACAGGGGCCACAGTCATCGAGCCCCTCAAAGGGTGAGGCCCTGTGGCTGGGTAGGGGCGGCTTGGGATTCCCAGGGCTGACTCCTCCTTGACCCCCAGGTACTATGATGTCCCCATTGCCACCCTGGACTTCTCCTCTCTGTACCCGTCCATCATGATGGCCCACAACCTGTGCTATACCACGCTTCTGCGGCCTGGGGCCGCCCAGAGACTGGGGTATGACCCCCTCTTCATCCGTGTACCCCAGGCGTGCCTGTGAGCCAGCTTCAGCCAGGACAGGGCCGGGAGCCCAGAAATAGTGGAGAGGGGAGATTCGAGAGGTGGGGAGAGCCTGAAAATCTAGAGAAGGAAGTGATGGGGAGGCCAGGTTCATGCCGTCCTCCCCATCCTCCTACCCAGGCTGACTGAGGATCAGTTCATCAAGACACCCACAGGGGATGAGTTTGTGAAGACATCAGTGCGGAAAGGGCTGCTGCCCCAGATCCTGGAGAACCTGCTCAGCGCCCGGAAGAGGTGGGTTCTAAAGCATCACACCCACCTCTGTGCAGACTTGCTCCTCATCAGTCCCTGTCCTTCATGGTCACCCCAGAATTGCCATGTCAAACTTAACTGCAGCTGTGTGTGAATTAGAACAAGACACCCCTCCAAACAGCTCCCATTTGCCTCCTCTGCTGCGTGCCTCTGTGCAGTGCACAGCCTGAACAAAGGTACATGGCACCGATTTCTAGAAAGGCACCCTAACCAGAGCCCAGCCCCAGCCTCTCCTCTCTCCCTGAAACCTGGGGCACTGCATCAGTGGCCTTTGCTTCTGTCCTTCCAGGGCCAAGGCTGAGCTGGCCAAGGAGACAGACCCCCTGCGTCGCCAAGTCTTGGATGGGCGGCAGCTGGCATTGAAAGTGAGTGCCAATTCTGTATATGGCTTCACTGGTGCCCAGGTGGGCAAGCTGCCATGCCTGGAGATCTCCCAGGTGAGTGCTCAGTTGCCTCAGTAGGTAGAGGGGAGCAGACGGTCCCTCCCTAGGAGAACCAGGTCTCTGTATGGTGGAGGTTGCAGTGCCCCAACTTGCTGAACATCTCTGTGGGTCTGGCAGGTGGCGAAACAGATGAGGGTTCCTGCCCTCCAGCAGCGTGCAGCCTCATGGACACACAGATGGTGACAGCCGTAAATGCATATAGGAAGGTGGTTGGTGCCAGGGGCTCTGCAGATAGATGAAGCAGGAGGGAGGGGGAGTGGCAGGGTGAGCGGAGGTTTTTTTTGTTGCTCATTCGTTCCATTTATCATAGTCCATCTGACAGACCCCACCCGCCTCCTCCCCTGGTGCCTGTAAGGGTAGGGATGCAGAGGGCAGGTTCCAACCAGCTGGATGGGCAGAACAGGGCTCATGGGGGCTGGGGCGGTGCTGGAGGCCGACCACTAGCACACCCAGGCTCTGACGCTTCACGTACTGTGTGAGCTCTGTCGCCGAAGGAGCCAGTGTGAGGGTACTCCTTCCCACCCCAGCTGTCTGGTGCTTGCAGGCTGCTTGGTCAGTGCCCTGCTCAGAGAGGGGATGTGGACCGAAGACCCCTCAGTGGGGTCCCAGGCCTATTTACCAGAGGCAGCTCTGCTGCTCCGATGGAGAAACATCCACGCTTAGACCACAGAGGATCTGGGTCCAAGGTTCTGCCAAGCTGGGATCAGTGCCTCAGCTTATGGCCCGAGAGAGCCTTAGAAAGGTCTTCCTGTCCAGCTCCTTGCACTGGGGTTTGGGTCTCAGAACATTCCAAACTTGGTTGCCCCCTGTCATGGGAAGCTCCCTCTGTACCTGGGCACTATGTCAGTTCTCATGTGGTTCTGCATGGAAGACTTGGAAGAACTGCCAGTAGCTGGGCTTTTGGGTGGGAGAGACCTGTGTACACTCCCACGCACCTTCAGTCCCAGAGCCCCCAAGATCACGCTCCCATCCAGTGATCCACCAGAAAGCCTCGAATTTAGAACCTACTCACGATTATTACTTTAATACAGTTAAGGGGTAGGGATTAAAATCAGCCGAGGGCAGGGTGCCTGGGTGGCTCAGTGGGTTAAAGCCTCTGCCTTCAGCTCAGGTCATGATCCCAGGGTCCTAGGATCGAGCCCCTCATCGGGCTCTCTGCTTGGCAAGCAGCCTGCTTCCTCCCTCTGTCTCTGCCTGCCTCTCTCCCTACTTGTGATTTTTTGTCTGTCAAATAAATAAATAAAATCTTGAAAAAAAATGTTTAAAAAAATCAGCCAAGGGCAAAGGCACAGAGCTTCTAGTTGTCTCTCCAGTGGAGTCATACAGACAGTGCTCATTTCTCCTGATACTGGTGTGTGACAACGTGTGTGGAGTGTTTCTCACTAGGAAAGCTCACCCGAGCCTCAGTGTCCTGGGTTTTTATTGGGGGTCAGTCACATAAGCATGGAACCTCTGTGTGACTGACCTTTGTTACTCGGTCTCCAGACCCTGCAGACAGAGATCAGGCTGATACCATGTGGCTCCAGGCCTCACTGTGAGTTATGTTAGTACAGTCCAAGGTCCTAGGTGAACAAAGACACTATCTTAGGTAGGATGTTCCAACGACTTAGAGGTTTCCTCTAAAAGCCAGGCCTCTCTTTGGCAAGGTTCATCCCATAGTGCATCCACCCACACTCCTCTCATTGAATGCCTTCCAAAGTCCCCTGGGACCTCCCCAGTCTACTTGGTGGAAAGAGGTGGGTGTTCGTCTGTCAGACTCCAGCTGGAGAGAGGAGAGGTCAGGCCTGGAGGGTTTGGCTTTCCTTCCCCTGAAGCGCCCTCATTAGGACTATTGCTTCCTGGTCTGTCACTCTGTCTTTTCCTTCTTCACTCTTTTCTCTGTCCCTCTGTTTTATCTGTTTGTTAGTCTCATTTCTTATTGTTGTCTCTCAGGCTTACAAAAACAAAACAAAACAAAAAAACCCATGGAATCATTCCAGGAAAAGATGAAAGGAAGAAGGAACACAAAAACAGGTGGAACACACAGAAGGAAGGTAGTCCAGTGATAGATGTAAGCCCACAGAAGATCAGTAATTACACTAAATATAAGTTGCCTAAACACTCCAGTTAAAAGAGATCTCTGACTGGGTCCAAACAAACCAAAACAGAAGAGTCATACCCATTTCTCCTTGGTGTGTGCCCCTCTAGCCCCTCACTGCCCCAGCTGCAGCTTCCTGTAAAGTAAGACTGTTGGAAAGTTTCTCCATGAGACAAGCACAACTCTAACCCTGGGGGGAGGGGGCACTTAACACATAGGGTCATTTCCTGTTGCCCAAAGATGTGGGGTGGCACTGCTGGCTTTCGGGGAGGGGGCCGGAAGCACCAGTGGTCCTGTACCTTGGAGAGCTGCCTGCAGTGTTGCCACATGTCATAGCCCCTCTGTGGAGGGAAACACAGTGTTGATGGCCCCTCCAACCTCAGGTTTGCCAACACACACTTTTTGCAGTCATTCCTCTTCTGTGCCCAGAGCTCTGGGCCAGGGACCCAGTTCTTTCCAACAGACCCTTAAGGAGCAGCTTAGTAGCCCCATTTTGTAGATTTGCAAATCAAGGCTCAGAGGGTCAGAGTCCCTTGGCCGAGTCCACGCCCCCAGGAGGTAGTGGAAGTGGCAGCCTGAGCCCATGAGCTGTAGATGGCTCCAGGGCCCTCACTGCCTGGTTCTCTCCCTGACAGAGCGTCACTGGGTTCGGGCGCCAGATGATTGAGAAAACAAAGCAGCTGGTGGAGTCCAAGTACACAGTGGAGAATGGCTATGGCGCCAACGCCAAGGTCAGAGGCTACCCGACCTGCTGCCCAGAGATGGGCCTGGGACTGTTGGGGGATTCCAGGGGGCTGGCCCTCTTCTCCCCCCTTCCTCCCAGTCACACAAACCCCTCCCCAGGTGGTGTATGGTGACACTGACTCAGTGATGTGCCGATTTGGTGTCTCGTCTGTGGCGGAGGCAATGGCTCTGGGGCGGGAGGCTGCTGACTGGGTATCGGGCCACTTTCCCCCGCCCATCCGGCTGGAGTTTGAAAAGGTAAGTCAACCTCCTTTCTGCTTGGAGTAGCCAGGTTTCAGAGGATCTCTGAATTTTGGGGCCTGCAAAGTGTAAGAAGGCATTCACATGAGGTTCTCCTAGTATGTCAACATCTGGAGAACCCCAGTGTTGCTCAGGGTCTCTCCTTTTGGGGTGCCCTGCTCTGGGTACCCTGGGTATCCCATTCTCCATGTTCATATGCCCATTTTTGAGGAATTTTGCTGCTTGGATTGTCTCAAATTTGAAAACTTCTGACACCTTGGGCTTTGCTACACAGGACGGTGTCTATTTTGTGAAAACCTTGTCAGTCTTCAAGCATCTCTGGTGTTGGGTGTGAGAGCTACCTTAGGTGCTGGGGATCCTGATGGGGTGAATCCTGGATTGTGGTGCCATTGGCTAGTGCTCCTTGGAACTCAGGAGGAATCAGGCTGGGGTCTGGGGACGCGCACTGTATGCTCTTTCTGAGGTTCAAACTTAGGGTCAGGTCTTGGGTATACCTGCTCTCAAATTTGGAGCCTCCCAATTTTGAGAAGCCCCTATGTCAGGGCTCACTCCTGGGCCTAAGTCTCAGCTCCTTGAACCCCTGTCTGCCTCAGGTCTTTCCCAGATCTTAGATGTGGGGCTGTCCAGGCTACACCCCCATGTCTGGGTCTTGTGCTTTAGGACATATCTCTAGGTTTATCCCAGTCTCTATTTCATGTCTGAGGCCCTAGAATGCTGAGGGTGCCCCTGGGCTCAAGCGCTGGAGTCTTAAGGTCCATGTCCCCCAGTGTCCCCATCCCGCATGGCATAGATCAGCCTTGTGTGTCCTCAGTTTCTGAGGGAAGTCTCAGGCCTCTGGAAGTCTCAGGTCTCAGCCGCGGGTCCTCCTCCAGGTCTACTTTCCCTACCTGCTCATCAGCAAGAAGCGGTATGCTGGCCTGCTCTTCTCCTCCCGGCCTGATACTCACGACCGGATGGACTGCAAGGGCCTGGAGGCCGTGCGCAGGGACAACTGCCCCCTTGTGGCCAACCTTGTCACTGCCTCCCTGCGCCGCCTGCTCATCGACCGGTGGGTGGGATCCCCTCCCCTGAGACCAAGGAGTCCCAGCCGCCAGCCCCCTCCTCCCCTGGGGACCCAGGTGTCAGGCCCAGCTCGTCCTCAGTGGTGGAACGGTGGAAAGAGTGTGGGGTGGGACAGCTGTGGGTCTGGGCCCCGCCTCAGCCACCTTGCAGCCTGTGGCCTGGCCGCATCCCTCCCTGCCTTGGGCCTCAGCCCCCAGGGCACATCCTGGCCCCCCAGCCTTGGGGGTGGTGGAGGTACCAGCCTGGCCCTCAGCAGCCGCTGGCGACACCCCCCACCCCATTCCGGCCCTGCAGGGACCCGGCGGGCGCTGTGGCCCACGCGCAGGATGTCATCTCTGACTTGCTATGTAACCGCATTGACATCTCCCAGCTGGTCATCACCAAGGAGCTGACCCGCGCGGCTGCTGACTACGCGGGCAAACAGGCCCATGTGGAGCTGGCCGAGAGGTCTGCCCTGGGGGGTGTGCAGGACCGCCCAGAAATAGCCCCTCTCCTGCCAGCTGGGCACCACTTCCTGTGCCCCCGGCTACCCTCGCCAGCCCACCTGCCCTCACTGCCTGGCCTCCCCGATCTCCCCGCAGGATGAGGAAGCGGGACCCCGGGAGTGCGCCCAGCTTGGGTGACCGTGTCCCCTATGTGATCATCGGCGCTACTAAGGGCGTGGCTGCCTACATGAAGTCCGAGGTCAGGCCCACCTGGGCTGCCCGCTCCGCCCAGCTCCCCTCAGCTCTCACTTCTGCTTTCCAAGCCTGGCGGGGAGGGTGTTTCCCTCTGTGGGCCCCATAGGGCCCTGAGAACCGCCCCCAACACACCCCTGGGAGTTGGCTCCATGATGCCTTTCTCCCAGGCCTCCTGTGCCCTCTGGAGGCCCCCCACCCTGTTATTCTGACCTCCCCTCCCTCCCCCTGCAGAAGAAGACCCAGCCTCACTGCACACTGAGTCTCACCATCTGTTTCTCTGTCTGTCTCCTTTGTCCTTGCTCTGCAACCCATAATTCTCTAGGATTCATGTCCTCCCTCTCTACACCCTGATGGCCAGTGACCTCTGACCCCCACAACCCTTTCCTCAGTCTCCAGGTCTGGTCCCACCCCCTCATATCTTGGCTTCTGGCCTTTGCCTCTAGCTACTGTACACCTTCACATCCCAGCTCCAATAGGTGACCTCTGATCCTTGCTTGGTATAACCTGAGGACCCCCACCCATGGACCCCAGCACGGATCACAGCTCACGGCCAGGGACTGCGTTGGGGTCTCCGACACCATCCTGGATCCCTGTCCCCCCACTGATGCCACCCCCTGCAGGGCGGTACCTGGGTCCCATGACTGCCCCACATCATTGCCCACCATCATGACAGGGAGCCCCACCCCATGGCTTGCAGTGCCCTTTGCCCCACTGCCTGCTGAGGACCACAGCCCCAGCCCCTCGGCCGCTGTGTTTGCAGGACCCCCTCTTTGTGCTGGAGCACAGCCTGCCCATCGACACGCAGTACTACCTGGAGCAGCAGCTTGCCAAGCCGCTCCTGCGCATCTTTGAGCCCATCCTGGGCGAGGGCCGTGCCGAAGCCGTGCTGCTGAGTACTCAGGGGCAATGCCCAGACGGGAGCAGGGGGGTACCCGGGGCCTGTTGGGGGGGGCCTGGGCCCACTGCCTGCGTTCACCTGCAGGGGGTGACCACACACGCTGCAAGACCGTGCTCACGGGCAAGGTCGGCGGCCTTCTGGCCTTTGCCAAACGCCACAGCTGCTGCATTGGCTGCCGCACCGTCCTCAACCACCAGGGTGAGCACCAGACTCCAGCCCTGACCCCAGCCCCTCCAGGGGACCCCAATCCTCTACCCTCCACCCTCTACCCAGCTCCTCTATCACTGAGGTTCCCGGCACCCGCCGTCCCAGCTGGGAGTGCCACTCAGATGGGCCTCAGCCCCTGGCGGGGGGGCTCCTGTTCACAGGCACCCCCTGGAGGGTCCTGGGCCCCCTGCCCTGGGAGTTCCCCGGGGAGTTTTCCCCCACACACTCGCTCCCTTGTTCTCTTGTCTCTGGGGACTTTCAGAAGCCGGGATGGGCAGCGGGTGGGGAAGGGGCAGGGACAGGGCAGCTCAGGCTCTGGCTGGGCCCCAGCTCCCCTATGCTGACCTACCCCCTCTGCCAGGAGCTGTGTGCAAATTCTGCCAGCCTCGGGAGTCTGAGCTCTACCAGAAGGAGGTGAGGGGCGAGGTGGGGCGGGTGGGGGGTCATGGGGATGGTGAGGGGAGGGCAAGGCGGGGGCCGGGGCCCCCTTTCAACTATCTCACCTCCAGGTGTCCCACCTGAACGCCCTGGAGGAGCGCTTCTCGCGCCTCTGGACCCAGTGCCAGCGCTGCCAGGGCAGCCTGCATGAGGACGTCATCTGTACCAGGTATGCAGGCCCTCCCTGCAGGCTCCCAAGGCCTGGGGACCGCAGCCCCAAATGGCTGATGTTCTGAGTGTCCCGGCCTCGCTGTGGGGAGGACGCTGCTCTGGGGGCCAGCATCTGCCCAGGAAATGGCCACAGTTCTCTCTCTTCTGCTCTTTCTCTCTCTCTCTCTCACACGCATACATAAATGCACGCACACACACACATGCACCATGGCCCAGCACCCTCCCCCAGGGCGGGCCAGGCTTTCCCCAGGGAACGGGTGGGCGGGGCTGGTTCCCACGCCAGGTGACAGGTGATATACGGCTGGTGGAGCCCAGTGTCCCCGCGGGTGCCCGCTGTTACCGTTCCCCCCATGCCCGCTGAGCAAACAGCCTGCCCCTGAGGGGGGTTGGGTGGGCAACAGGCGGGGGTCAAAGTCCTGGGAACGGCCCCGGCCCCATCACTGGGCTGGGCAGCGCCCCAGTCCTGACCCTGACCCCCACCCAACCCACAGCCGGGACTGCCCCATCTTCTACATGCGCAAGAAGGTGCGGAAGGACCTGGAAGACCAGGAGCAGCTACTGAGGCGCTTTGGCCCTCCCGGCCCTGAGGCCTGGTGACCTCTGACCCCTACAGTCTTCTCACCAGGGCTGGGGGGGCGGGGATGGTGTTGGCAGAGAATTAATAAAGTTCAGGCCTTTTGTTTCCTGGTGCTTTGTGGTCTCTGGTGGGCGAGGTCCACTGTCCTGAACCCTGGCCCAGGTGGGTCAGCTCCACTCAGTGGGGTCCCCGGACCCCAGGAAACATCTGCTGACTTCCTCACCTTCCCTCCAAGAGCACTGCTGCCAGCCCCATGAAAGCTGGGCCTGCCTCAGTCTCCCCCTGAGACCCTGAAGGCCCTGAGGGAACGTCTAACCACATATCCTCCTCTGCCTGGACTGCCCCGCCCTCCCTCACCCCCCCCCCACCACCCTCCACTCCGCCTCCAGGTGCTGGCCTGTTTCCTCCTGGCCTGGGGCAGCCCCTCGCTCAGAAACCTCCACTCCAGGCACAACCCAGGGGACCCCCCTTTCCATGTCCTACACCCACGATGTTTCCACCTCCGGGTCCTCACAAGCACTGGGCCTGGGTTTTCCTCAGAGTAGCCCCCGCAGCCCCTCCCAATCCATGTCCACTCCTGGGATTCCCGGCATCCCCACCTGGCCTCAGATGCCATCGGTGTTCGAGTCTGCTCCTCCATGTCATGTGCCCTCCACCCCCAGCAACCTACTCCCCCCCTCTGGCTCCTGGGCCTGGACCCACACTTCACTGACCACAGGACCCCTTGGCTTCCCTATTTCCTTAAGGTCCCCTGGAATCCAGTTCCTCTCCCATCTCCACCACTCAGGGTCAGCCCCCCATTCCTACCCCAACTGTGGGGATCCCCAAATCCAGACAGGCCCTGGGCCTGCCCTCTCCACCATGTGACCAAGGTGTTGTGCAATCCAGCCCCCTCCCCTGACCCTCCCCGAGGGGATTTTTGAGGAGGGCTGTGCTCTGTGCAGGCCAGCCAGCACCCCTGCCCCCCCCAGGGGGCTGGGCCAAGGCATAAATAGGGGTGGTGGCTGAAGCAGACAGCAGACCCAGCCCAGCACCACCATGCTCGCTCTGGAGGCTGCACAGTAAGTGGGGGTTCCCTAAAGGAGGGGTTCCTCCTGCCCTTAGGACCCTCTGCCAGGTCTCCCTCAGGGATAGGGGGCAGGGGGGGTGGGAGGGAGGGGGTTCCCCTGCCTTTTGTCCATTCTAGATCTCTTCCTTTTCTTTCTTGGTGTCCTTCCTCCATCCTATCCCTGTCTCTCTCAAACATCGAAAATCTCTCCTTGGGATGCCTGCCTCCCCTCCGGCTAATTGCCTCTCCCAGGCAGCCCCCCAGGCCTGTCTGTCCCCCCAGCCCCCCATGGGGCCTCGCTGAACCTCTGGCTTCCTCACTTGTTGCCCACTCTGCTGCTCATCACATCGTTTTGTTTCTGGGGTTCTATCCTCTGCCTCTTGCTCCCTCTCTGCCTCTGTCTTTGCCCCGGTCTCTTTCCAGTTCTTCCTCTGTCTGTCAGTTCTCTCTTGCTATCTCCCTGTCTCTCCCCCAGCCCCTTCTGCCGATCTCTGGGACTCAGCTGCTTCCTGCATCAGCGAATGTGTCTCTCCACACTTTCCTCCCATTCTTGCCCAGTGGCTCTCCATCCCTTCTGGTCCAGAGTGGACCCATTTAATGGACTTGATGACGGAGGCCCCTCCCTGCCCCCATCAGCCCACTGGTGCCCACACCACCTCTCCAGGGACTTTCTCTCCCTCACTTTCCCTGCCCCCCCAACCAGCCTCTGCCTATGCAAATCCCAGGGGAGGGGGGAACATTTGCCTGTCCCCCCACCCCCCACTTCCTGTCCCGCTCGAGTGTGGTGGGGCTGGTCTCACACAAGGACACACAGCAGAAGAGCTGCGGTGGTCACAGCTGCAGCCGCCTCCCCCCTCCAGCTCCCCCACTGGCTCCCAACCACCCTGAGACTCCAGGCTGAAGGCACCCCTGACATGCCCCTGTGTCTCTCCCCCTCCAGGCTCGACGGGCCACACTTCAGCTGTCTGGTGAGTCGGGGCCCTGGGGACCAGGGAGGGTAGAGGGGACCCACATGGCCCACCTTGACCCCCCTGCTTCAGTTTCCCCTTCCATTCCTTCCTGTCACTTTGTCTTTCTGACTCCCTCCATATCTCCCACCAGCACCCTCCTCCTCACCTGCCCCATCTCCTTCTTGGACCTTTCTCTGCCAGCTCTTGCCAGCTCTCAGACTTTGGGTCCACTTCATGTCGTGGGGAAGGATGGGGGTCCTTGTGTCTTTGGCTTTGTGTCTCTCCCTCCACCCACCCCACATTCAGCAAACCTATCAATTCCTTCTTTCCTTCTCTTCCTTGCCTAATTGTTTTCTCAAAAGCATAGTCTAATAGTTCAGACACACAGAATACTATGCTCTCACCATCTATAACCCACAACCCGTCCAAGAACGAAAACCTCGCTCACTCCCCACGCCCCATTGCCAGCATGTCCCACCTTGCTTCAACTTGACAAGTTTTTTGCTTTAAAAAAAAGAAAAATGGAGGTATA
Source organism: Mustela nivalis (assembly GCF_964662115.1). Lineage (NCBI taxonomy): Eukaryota > Metazoa > Chordata > Mammalia > Carnivora > Mustelidae > Mustela > Mustela nivalis. The sequence goes on along the minus strand of NC_139037.1, from coordinate 54,303,405 downwards.
ACCTACAAGTTGGCAAAGTGGCAGATCTGGTGTGCAGCCCAGTGACATTTCACGTTATACACACACCTGTGTAACAGCTAACCAGACCAAGACATAGAATGTTTCCATCTCTCTGGAAGATTCCCAAACAACCAACACCCCTCCCCGCTGGGATCTTTTCCAACATGGATCTGTGTTGCCTGGTTTTGACCTTGATATGAAGTGTATCGGGCAGGATGTCCCCTTTGGCTCTGGCTTCCTTCATCAGCATTCTGTATTGGGCATTGTTTTGCTGTGGACCTATGTTTTCAGTGCCATGGGGTAACACCTGGGAGTGAGGCTCTGGGGACATCTGTATGTCTAGACTTGGTCTTGACTATAATGGCTAAACCAATACATGATTCTTGAGGGGTAGATCAAAATGATAGATAGGTGGATAAAAGAAGCTTTGAGATTTTCTTTGCCTCTGTAGAAACACTTCTACCCCTGGGACAGGCGCGCCTGGGGGAATTCTTCCCTGCCTTACCCACACCTTCCTAGGAGCTCACGATCTTAGTAGGTGCTGGCTGCAATGTCCGTGAGACCCTGGGTCTCAGGGTTTCTGTACCTCTCCTGCTGTGTCTTTCATTCTGTGTGTGTGTTCCTGCTGTGGTGTGTATGTGTGTCCCTGCTTTCTGTATCTCTGTATGTCTCTTTCTTTGCCCGTCTCTGGTGCCTGGTCTCTATGGCTCTTTCTGTCCATCTCCCAGCCTTCCCCTCTTCTCCCTTGTCCTTGTCAGAACCCTTCTGCTGGCCCAGAATGGGTGTGGGGGCTCCCCAAAGCCTGGGATGACCCCTCTTCCCCCCACCCATCAGTATCCAGATGGTGTCTTCTATGATCTGGACAGCTGCAAACACCCCAGCTACCCCGACTCAGAGGGGGCTTCTGGTGAGTGGCCCTGCCCTAGCCATCCTCCTGACCTGGACCTTGGGCCCATTTCACAGATGGGGGGGCTGAGTCTCAGGGGAGGATGTCACCTAGTTCAGCAGGATAAGATTAGCCCAGGTCTCCAGACCTCCCCCCTTTTCCTCTCCCACCCACCCTCTTGCCCATGCAAATTCTGGGGAAAAACATTTGCAAGGCCTACAATGGCCTCTCTGTGCTGGGGGCTTCGAGTGGGTGGGGCTGAGGCCAGACCTGGCTTCTGACTCAACGCCCTCTGCCCTCTCCCAGACTCCCTGTGGGGCTGGGACCTCAGTCCAGCTGTCCCAGCCACTTCCTATGAAGCCTTCAACCCGGCTGTGACCAACTTCAGCCATCCTCAAGGTATCCAGCTCTGCTACGGACCCTCGACCTACAGCCCCGTGGGGAGCCTGGACCCAGCCCCCAGCGTAGAGGCCCCGGGGCCCAGCTTCCCAGCATACCCCACGGAGGACTTCACCAGCCAGGTGAGGGGCAGGGACACAATTAACTTTCCCATCATCGGCTCGGGATTTCCTAGATGCCAGGCAGCGTGTGAAAGCCTCTGGGTTAAGTACCATTTCTGCTCCATTGCACAGGCCAGCCAACAGAAGCATGGATGTCAGGCAAGGAGCTGCACGGGAAGCCATGTTCTGGGTTGGGCAGACTTTCAGGGAAGGGGCCCGGGTATCCCTTCGCCATGCCATGGAGACGGGAACTGAGGCCAGAGCACAGGCTGTAAAGGGTGGGGGGGCATAGTGGGGAAGTCCACAGTGAGGACCCAGGAGGAGGAAGCTGAGGGAAGACCAGAGGGAGGGAGGAAAGGGAGTCCCCGGACTGCAGGTGATCCTGACCTTTTGCAGACCATGGGCCCCCCGGCGTATGCCCCGTACCCCAGCCCTCTGCTGTCGGAGGAGGAAGACCTCCTGCTGGACAGCCCAGCCCTGGAAGTTTCAGACAGCGAGTCGGATGAGGCCCTCATGGCTGGCCCTGAGGGGAGGGCATCTGAGGCAGGTACGTAGGAGCTAGTGGGGTGTGGTGGGGCTCCAAGAGGAGATGGGGGAGGGGCTAAAGGAACCCCCGGCTTCTCAAGCACCTACTGTATACTCCAGTGATGAGGGTATTTCCCTGTGTGACCTGGGGCAAATGACTGTACCTCTCTTGGCCTGAATTTCCTATCTACCACAGGGATGACGTAAGTGTCTATTACTGGTGTGTGGGGATTAAGTGCGATAATACAGGTGAAGGAGAGCAGTGCTTGGCACAGAGCAGTCAGTATGTCTCCACCCTTTACAGACACGATAGCAATGGACACAATCATATCAACACAAGTTCCCCGGAACCCCTGTTTCCGCCCATGTGACTGACCTGTGGTTTGCCCTGTTCCTGGGCCGGTAGGATCGTGAATTACTTTCCCTACCTGGCTCTCGGTTTCTCATCTGTAAAATGGGCAGCAGTAGCAAGAGCCACATCTCCTGGGCTTCTGATGAAGATAAAATAAGCTCATAACTGTAAAAGCCTAGAACTAAGTGCTTCACAGAGGTTTGTAAACACACACACACACACACACACACACGCCTCATTTACAGCTGAGGAAACGCCAGCTCAAGGTCACTGCTGGGAAATGGCTGACCTGGGGTTCTGGTACCCAATGGCCTGCTATGAACAGCCCCTCTCTGGCTTCGTGGAGGTCTTTGCTGTTGGTAGGAGCAAAAAAGAGACCCCAGCCACCCCTGCAAATCCTTCCAGGATCCCAGTCCCTCTGGGGCTGAGAAATGGCTAGGCGCATTCAAACCCACTCCAGATCTCTTCACCACTACTCAGCGCCCCGTTATAAGCCTCTGACGGGCCTTGGCAGTCCATTCTACGGATCCTGTCCTCCACACGCACGGCAGACACGTATTACTACGTGCGAGCCACCAGCAGAGCAGAGGAGAGATGCAGGTCCCCAAGATAAAGCAAGGCAGGGGGATGGGAGCTGTGGGGTAACAGCTTAGGGGAGGAGAGAGGCTTGACTCCGATGGGGAGGGGGGTGGCCCAAGGAGGACCCAGGCAGATGCCTCCTCCCTCGTCCCAATGCTCTCGGCTGGGAGACTGAGGCTTGCTGGGGGCCCGGGAGGAGGAGTGAAGCGGAGGGGGCGGGGAGGCGTGGCGCCCCAAGGCTCGCTCCCCTAACGTGCCCCGACCACCGCAGGGGCCCGCAAGAAGCTCCGCCTGTACCAGTTCCTGCTGGGGCTGCTGACGCGCGGAGACATGCGCGACTGCGTGTGGTGGGTGGAGCCGGGCGCCGGGGTCTTCCAGTTCTCCTCCAAGCACAAGGAACTCCTGGCGCGCCGCTGGGGCCAGCAGAAGGGCAACCGCAAGCGCATGACCTACCAGAAGCTGGCGCGCGCCCTGCGCAACTACGCCAAGACCGGAGAGATCCGCAAGGTCAAGCGCAAGCTCACCTACCAGTTCGACAGCGCGCTGCTGCCCGCCGCCCGCCGGGCCTGAGCCCAGTGGGGGGCTCTCCCGGGCTCCACGTCTGCGTCACGTTGGTGTCCCCACACTCTAGGTCATAGGACCCGTGGATTTCCCACGCTGTTGGGGGTGGGGGGCTGCCATAATCCCTAAGCTCTGCCCAGGGCCCCTCTGGGTCTCCACCCCACCCCAGTCATGTCTGGGGCTCCTCTGGGATTTCCTTGTCATGTTCAGGATCGCCAGGATCCTCGTGTCTTGGGTCACAGAATCCATGGAGGACTATACTCTGTGCGGAGGGGGTGGGCAGGACCCTGCTTCCAGATCGCCTTGTGGTGTAGAGATCGTCCAACCAAGCTCTCTGAGCTCCCTTGTGTGTCTGGGATTCCTCAGTCTCATCTGGGGAGGGTGAGCTCACAGCTCATCACACAGGGAGGGGGTTGCTACTTGTAACCCTAAGCCCCAGGTCAGCCAGGGTCTCTCTGGGATCCCCTTCTCGTGTCTGACACTCTCCTGTCAGATCTGAGATCTCCTACTTATGTCTGGGGCCTTCTGGAAACCCTCTATCATGTCTCAAATCTCTATGCCCATCTGTGACTCTCTTGTCCTATTCCCCAAAATATGTTTGTCATCTTGAGATCCCCCAATTCTCTGGAACCACTGTGCTATCACTTTTTGTGTGTATGTCTGGAATTCTCCAATCACATCCGGGGTACCTCTGGGATCCTTTAGGCATGTCTAAAAACAACCTTGTCAGGTCTATGGGAGACCTCAGTGAGCTCTGTCTTGTCCAATCACATCTGGGGCCTCCCTGGGATCTCCTATCTGCTCTGCCCCTTTGGGGACCCCATCAGCAGACCTGAGTTCTCACAGGGACCCTCCTCTTCCTGGGGTGCCCTCTGTAGGGCCAAGCTAGAGATCATTCTGGCCAGTCAACTGATTTCTGGGTGGTCTTGGCAGCTCTCCCATGTCATCTCTAACCAGAGGTCTCACATTGGTACCCCTACCCCTCTAGCTCCCTTTGGGGCAAATCAGATCTCTGGTGGTGGGTCCTTCTTTAGTTCCCTGCAGCAATGAGGGAGATTTTACAAACTCCTTCCCTTCAGACTTTGCATGATCCAGCAAAGGTGGGCAGCTTTGCGGTGCAGAGAGGCTGGAGGAGGGTGCCGGGCACCCTTAACGGGTGCCTGTTCTCCAGTCTGTCCCAGTCCCTACTGCCCCTGGCTGTCAGACCCCCAGTGGCTTCTCTCAGTCGGCTATTGGCCTCTGACCATTTGTGTTTTCAGCCCTACTGTGAACCCAGGGAGGTGAAGCTTGGGTTCACCGTGGGAGCTCCGATTTGAACCCTGTGGGGGAGTCACAGACTGTGGGCTAAAATGCCAGAATCCCAGTCCTTGAGTCTTCGTGACTGGGGGATCTAGGGTGAAAGACTTGCTGCTTCTGGGCCTTAGTTTGTCCCTTCTGTGAAAGGGGAGAGGAGGAGGAGGAGGAAGGTAGAAAAAGTCCCTTGCAGCCCTGCTGAGCCTTTGATGCATCTTCTGGAAATCTACCCACCACCCATTCATTGACGTCCAGGAGGAAGAGGACAAGGAAGGAACTTCACGGACCCAGAGAGGGAAAAGGTCCTTATGGGGCACACAGCTGCTGGGAGCAGAGCCCAGGCTGGGACCTGCCCTCCAAAGGACAGCACACACCTTCACTTCACACTGGAATGGGGGCAGGATGGGAAGGGAGTGCCAGGGACAAAATGTTCCCAGGGCCTCCTCTTGCAAATGAGGTACCTTTTGCAAAAACTATCATCATCACCCCAAGTGTGTAATAAAATAAAATAAAACAAATTAAGGTAGACAGGCTTCCTAGGACCTTTGTTAGGGATGGCTCTCTGTCGGCCCAGGCCTGCTGACTGGCAGAGACACAGGCGGAGGCAGGGCGGACCACGAGAAGGGATGGAAAAGGCGTTCAGAGCCGCATTGAAGGCCGCGGTAAAGGGCTTTAGATGCAGACACTGCTGGTTCCGTTCAATTTTTGTCTGTCCCTCTTTTTTATAAAGATTTTTTATTTTTAACCAATCTCTATACCAACCTGGAGCTCCAACTCACAACCCTGAGATCAGGAGTCGCCTCTTCTTCCGGGTTGAGACAGCCACTGTCTCCCTGCTCCCCTTTCCGTCAAGGTGTCTGCCCCCCTTCTGAATTTCTGCCCTTCTCTGTACGTCTGGATACAGCACTCGGACAGGCAGATAGGGCGGGAGGCTCCGGGCGTCGCGTTGCGCTCTGGCTCCAGCCACTACACCACCCAGCTGGGCGCGCAGGAGCGGTGTGGCGGTCTGCCTAGCAACCCGTAACATCATACAGGGGCTGGCGCCGGGTTGGCTTGGCCCTCCACGGAGGCGGGGCAGTTTCCGGCTCGCAGGGGGTTTTGGAAGAGCCGGGAAGGGGGAGGCCGAGAGGAAGAAAATCGGGAGGGACTTGTATTCACTCAAACCTGCTCCCTCCGCCGGAGTTACTTCCTCTCCCATCCTCCGCCCTAACCCCAAACCCCCACTCCCTACTCCCTCTTACACTCACCTCGCCTTCCTCCCCATAACACCCACTGCCTCTCAGACACCCTTCTCTTCACTCCCCCCACCCCCCGCTTCTGGCCTCCTTCACCTCCCCCCATCCGGCGTCCTGCCACCACCTTCCCCCCACCCATTCTGAAAGCCGCAGGTCCCCCTGCCGGGAAGGGCGCCAACGTCCGGGCAGCTCTCCAGGGCCTTCCCGGTCTCCCCACCCGCCCCGCTGGGGGGCACTCGTCCCCCTCCCCCGCGTCCAGTGCCCGCCGCGTCCGCTCCGGGAACCGTCGAGTGGAGCCGGCCGGCTGGGTCCCAGGAGGTGCACGCGGCCAATCCCGGGTCTCAGGTGGTCGCGGCCGCAGGCTTTCAGATGTGCTCAGGGGCGGGCGGGACTCGAGAGTCCTCGAGCCTCCGTGCCCTTCCTGCGGGCACAGAGATCGCCTCCCCACCCCCGCAGCCGTCTTGCCTACGCTGGGAAACCCGACCCTCCCTCGCATCTCCGGTTTCCCAAAAACTCCTGACTTGCAGATACTAAGAATGGCTTTCTAGACGGTCTTCCCCTTTGGCCCCCACGGCAGAGTTCTGGCTCGAAGCCCTCACCCATTTTAGACCCCAGCCCCTTCATCTCCCACCTCCCAGGAGTCAGGAGTCCAGGCCCTCATCCTGGACCCAAGAATGCGAGCCCCAGACCCTCCTCCTTCAGACGTGGGAGCCCTAGCCTCCGGCCCACTCTTCCTGGGACCCGGATGTCTGAACCCCAGGCCTCTCTTCCCCAGGGACTTGGCATTTAGCCATCTCTTGCGGTCCAGATGTTATTTCTCACTCTTCAGAACACGCCCCGCTGAATGTGGGGCAGCAAGGAGGGCGGGGAGACCAGGCTGATGCCTCCCACAGCCTCCTGGGAGTCTCTGGACTTCTTAAAGGGCTCCCACTGGGGGCCCACCTGTTCGCCCCAGGGCTCTGAGGGACAAGCTGCGGTCTGAGGAGCCCAGGAGCCAGGTCTGCTGACATGCCTGAGGCGAAACCAGGTGACTTACTGGACTGCTCTCCCTGGGTGGAGATGCGGTCCCCTTTTCTGAATGGGGGCTAAGGGCTCCTCTGTAGGTTTCGGAGAATGGGATGTGTTCTCTGGGTGATGAGGGCTTCCCTTCCTTCTGTGGGATGGGGGGCCCCATATCTGTGTTAGGTTGGTGGGTCTCCTTCCCTGTGCAGTGAGGGTGTTCCTTTCTCTGTAGGGATTTGGGGGGCATTTCTGGGTGCAGATAAAGATTATCTGACTTTGAGTCCTGTGTATGGAGTGTATGGAGTCCTCTACATTTGGGGATGGAGTTCTCTCCATAGGCATCAGGGTGCTTCTCTGAGTGAGGACTGAGTCCCTTCTCTGTAGGGGAGTGGGGTCCTTGTGTGTATAGAGGTTAGGGGTTTATGTCTGGTGAGGAGAGCTCTTGTCTGTATAAATAGGATGAGGGGACCTCCTTTCAATAGGAATGTGGGCTTCCTCACAAAGGAATTAGGGAGCCTTCTCCATATAGGGGCCCCTTATGTGAGCCTTTCTCTGCCATTTGATGCTCTTCTCTGTATGGGACTGTGGACATTTTTAATGTGGGGTGTGGCTTTCTCTCTATGAAGAAGTGAACACAAGAGATTCAAGTCCCTGGGAGGGACCCTCCTCCTGGGGTGTCCAGACCATTGGCACCAGGCTGTGGAGTGGGGGTCTAGCCCCTCACTGCAGCTGGGTCATGGGTGGGCCAGAAGCCAGCAGGCAGGGCAGGTGGAAGATGCCATGGTCAGCACACGGTGTCCAGTTTCCAGCCCCGGGAAAGAGCTAATTATACCCCCAGGACCCAAAAGGTCAGGGCCTGGTGGCCTGAGTGGATGGGGCGCGGCTTGTCTGGAGCAAGGGGAAACCTGATCGCTCAGACACCTGAAGGGGCAGTGGGGGATGGTGCTAGAGTCCTGAGTTTTGGAAGAGGAGGGCACTGAGCATCTGTGAACATCTTTTACCTCGCAGTAGCCAAAAAGGCCCCCAAAGGCAAAGAGGCTGCCAAACCAGCTCCCAAGGAAGCCCCCACTGAGGAGGCTCCTGCAGAGCCCCCCAAAGGTGAGACAATGTTCCTGTGGGATCTGCAGAACCTGGCTTTTCATCCTCCAGGCTCCCTTTGTACCTCTGCAGCACCTTGCTCTCTCTCCTTTAGTCCTACCTCCAGAGCTAATCCATCCTTCCCACAGTTGCCCACAACCCTCCATGGCTCCCCAGTGCCCCCAGGTTAGAGCCCTGCCCCTCAGACTGGTCCCCATGCCCCTAGAAGCTGGCTGATTCATCACGGAGTCCTGCCTAGTTCTGGATGCCGCGGTCTATTTCCACACCTCTCCTACCCCAAAGCCATGTTCAAATGATCCAGTCCACCTCCCTCCAGTTCACAAATGGGGAAACTGAGGTCCAAAGGAGTGGAGGAGACTGGCCAAAGTCATGCAGCCACCTGCGTGATACATGGTCTTTCCAAAGTCAGGAGAAGCCACTTTGTTCCATGCTTTGGCATCTGAGCAGAGGGTCCCTCACAGGCTCTAAGCCCCACTCATTAAGTGGCCTGCTGCCCCTTCCCTAGCCTGCCTCAGATCCCCCCAATCCTGTCTCCTAAGCAGAAGCTCCACCTGAGGACCAGTCTCCGACTGCTGAGGAGCCCACTGGCATTTTCCTGAAGAAGCCAGACTCAGTGTCAGTGGAGAATGGTGAGGGGGGATGAGGGAGGAGGGGGCTGGAGACATGATTCCCGGGTTGAAGGAGGAGGGGGCTGGTGGTCTGGACTCCCAAGTCTGAGGGAGGAGGGGACTGGGGTCCAGGGCTCCTGGGTGTGAGGGAGGAGGGGGCTGGGGACTTGGACTCCTCTGTCCAAGGAAGGAGAAGCTCCCAGTCCTCTCTGTAGAGTCTCACAGTTCCTGTCTGGCTGCTCCCTCCCATCCCCCACCCCAACCCCCCAGGAAAAGATGTGGTGATCGAGGCCAAGGTGAACGGGAAGGAGCTCCCAGGGAAACCAACCATCAAGTGGTTCAAGGGGAAGTGGCTGGAGCTGGGCAGCAAGAGCGGGGCCCGATTCTCTTTCAAGGAGTCCCATGAGTCTGCCAGCAATGTGAGGACCCCGTGGGGACACTGAGGGTGTATGGGCTAAGGATGGAGGTTGGGCAGCCCCCGATTCTCAGAAGGCCTGTTGCTTGAAGCCTGGAGCCCCTGTAGGATGGAAAACAGGACCTCCAGGGATAGAGGTTGTGTGGGGCTGCTTGGTGGAGATTGTGGGGGACAGGTGGGGACAATGTTTGGGTTAGGGCAGGGCACACTTGGTCAGTCCGTGCATTCCCAGAAAGGTCTCTGGGGTCAGAGATGTGGGCCCCCAGGGTCAAGTTTGTCCAGGCATGCGAAGAGACAGCAGGCCCTTCCAGTGGGGCCAGGGTGAGGACCCAGAGAGGGAGACGTGAGGTGGGCTCCCGGGGGGGTGTGGGGTGGGGCTGGGGAGCAGTCACACTCACGCACATCCCTGGCTCCCTGCCCCCCAGGTGTACACCGTGGAGCTACACATTGGGAAAGTGGTTGTGGAGGACCGTGGGAATTACCGCCTTGAGGTCAAAGCCAAGGACTTCTGTGATAGCTGTGCCTTCAACATTGATGTAGAGGGTGCGCTGGTGGGGGTGGCGGGGGTGAGGGAGCAAAGGGTTGTGGGGGGTGGGGCTAGGATGGGTGTGTCAGCCTGGTGTAGAGAGTGTCCAGATGTGGGGGTAAGATTTGGGGAGGAGGGAGAAAATGCAGGGGTCGGGGCATTCAAAACTGGGGAGATACTTTATGGGCTTAGACCACGAGGAGGTGTGGACTTGGGGTGGAGAGGGTGCAGGGTTTTGGGTGCCCAGCGAAGGCTGAGAAGGTGAGCTAAGTGGATCCCAGGGTCTCAGTGGACAGGCTAGAGAAGGTAGCCATGAGGGCTTGGGAAATGAACGTGTCCAGGTTTAGGGTGAGGGTGTGCAAGCTTAGTGGGAGGTTATTATAGATTTGGGGGCATATGTATGGACCCTTGAGGGTGTACCAGCTCTGGGGTCTACAGCCCAGGATGCGTGGGGCTTAAATATGGGGGACACAGGGAAGGCGCCTGCCCAGGCTTGGGGAGAAGAGTGTGCTGGCCCTGGTGTGTGGTGGGAGAGGCTGCTCGTGGGGCAGTACGGCAGCAAGGGAAACAGGAATCCACGCTCAAGTTGCAGGATGTGCTGGCCCATGACAGGGGACCTGGGGGGAGGTTGTGCAGGCCTGCAGGGGCACTCTTGGTCTTAGATCAGGCCTTGCTTCCAGCTCACCTTCTGTCCCCCGATCTCCTCTCCCCAGTACCCCGTCAGGACGCCTCTGGGCAGGGTCTAGAAAGCTTCAAGCGTTCGTAAGTGATCCTGGAGCCTGGGAAGAGGTGTGGGGGGTTGGTGTCTACTGGTGCCAAAGATTATGGAGTGTCTTCCCCGGGAGGGGAGCTGTGGGAGAAGGGAAGAGTGGGGACTCAGGGCAGGCCTGAGGGCACAGGACCTCCATGGGGTTCACACACCCTCTCAATGGCCACAGGGGTGAAGGGAAGTCAGAAGATGCGGGTGAGCTGGATTTCAGCGGCCTGTTGAAGAAGAGGTAAGCCTACCCTACTTGGCCTAGAGAGGGGAGATGGGGATTCATAGAGGAGGAGGTTCCACTGCCAGCCCTGGATGCCCTGTTTTCCGCTCTGTGACCTGCATCTACCCATTTTCCACCCATCCGGCCATCTGTCCCTCCACCTATCCCCGTACTCACCATTCACAGTTATACCTACAACCACACCCACTCAGCCATCTGCTGGCCAGTTCCCCTACCTACCTACCCTTCAACCCGTCATCCTCACAGCCATTTTCCTGTTCACTCAGGCTCTAATTCACATGTACATCCCTCTGAGCACCCAGTCAAATACCCATCTGCCATTCTGGGTGAGGCAGGTCCACCCATCCACTCACCAATCACCCGTCTGTCCAACCAGCTACCTATGTATCCATTGACTAATACAACCACTCACCTACCTGTGCATTTGCCCATTCATCCACCCACACATCCATTCATCTACCCGCCATCTCCCACCTGTCTATCCACTCATCTACCATTACACTCAACCACCCCGTCAGTAGCCCATCCATTCATCCTTCACCTACCCACCCCTTAATCCCATTCCCTAACTATGGAGGCACCACCAGTCCACTTTCCACCACCCATCTGTCTCTCATCCATCTTCCTTCCCACCTGGGTATCTATCTGCATCTACATTTCTCTCCCAACTGAATCCGTCATCCCACCCACCCACTTGGCCATGCATTCTTCGATCAACGCTTCACATCTTCAGTGACACACCCATCTACCCAGATAGCTCTCTGTGCATGATGTATACAAAATTGCTCTTCTTTAGGTAAAAATGATGGGCTATTGGCAATTTTATAGTGTTCAATATGATGCTTTTCTGTTCCCTTGGTTATTCATTAACTACTGGTCCACCCATCCATTCTTCTATTCATTCATCTATCCCCATACCCAAATCCACATCAACCCCATCGAATGACAGATTCATCTCCTTGTCTTTACCCAGATAACCACCTGCCTGGCCATCTCCCCTCAACACATCCACCCAATTGCCGACCCAACCATTTGCCACCAACCCATCAGTCCATCCACTCGCCCAGCTATCTTCCATATGCCTATTCATCTGTCTTCATGCCACCCATCCACCACCTATCACCCATCCATGGACCAACACATCCATCACCCCAGCCATCCATCAATGACTTGACCCATGCCTGTATTATTTCTCCACCCAAAGCTTTGTACATCATTGCAGATATTCATATGTCCTCCTGTTCCCCACTCATCTCTCCTCTTTTTGTTCCCTTCCCTTCCTTCCTTCTTTCCAGAGATCTACTCACTTTCTCACTCAGCAAATATTTTCTGAAGCCTCCTGTCTCCCAGGCCCTGGGCTGAGATCAGGGGACAGAGAGAAGTTTTATTTGGTCCCTGACACTGAGTCACAGATTGTTTTGGGGATATGGGTCTGGTCCAACAGACGTAGATAGAGGCCAAGATTGTTTAGTGTGACCAGAGAGAGGGTCCCACAGAGACCTTGTGAGAACCCAGAGGGAAGGCAACTCATTGCCTGGGAAGACTAGCAATGCCTCACAGAGGAGGGGGCTTTGGCACTAGGTCTGGAGAGGAGTGCATCAGGAAGGGAAAGTAGGGAGGGGTCATCTGGGTGGGGAAACATTTTGTGCAAAGGCTGGGAGGCAGGAGGGGGGCCTGAGCATTCAGGAAAGGCAAGGAACATGCTTGGGTGGTTGTGGGGGTGCTGATGGCATGGTGGGTGGCGTCATGACTGTCAGGCTGAGCTGCTGAGGCTTCCTCCTGATGGCAGTGGGGGACCCATGGAAGAATTCTGAACAAGGAAAGGATGTCATCTGATGTGGAAGTAAGGAATACCCTCCTGGGGCCATGTGGCAAGCAGGCTGGAGGGGAAGAGGCAGAATGGAGGCCAGGAGGTCAAGGAGGAGGCTGAGGCATCCAGGTGGAAAGGAAAGGGGCATCAGGCCCAGAGGGAGAGAGTGGCACAGCAAGTGGGTGAAGGCAGAGGGAGGGCAAAGGCAGAGGGAGCACCTCACCTCTTAATCCTAACTGCCCCTCCACCCCCTGCGGCCCCTGCCCACTCTCCCTGCCCTCAGGGAGGTGGTTGAGGAGGAGAAGAAAAAGAAGAAAGATGATGATGACCTAGGCATCCCCCCTGAAATTTGGGAGCTCCTGAAAGGGGCAAAGAAGAGTGAGTACGAGAGGATTGCCTTCCAGTATGGCATTACTGACCTTCGGGGCATGCTGAAGCGGCTCAAGAAGGCCAAGGTCGAGGTCAAGAAGAGTTCAGGTCAGCACTGCTCAGAGGGAAAGTGGGCCCTCCCAGCATCATGGGTATTGGATGTTTGGACATGCTGGGGGGTAGGGATCCCAGCATCATGGGTATTGCATGGTTTGAACCCTGGACCTATCTCTTGAAGGTCCCAATCTAAGGAGTAATAGCCTGTGGTCAGGCTCCTCCGAGTTCATGGGAGGCTTCCTGACATTGACCTTGGAGAGCCCATGGTCTGGGGAGGGAGATGTGGCAGCTCTGGGGGTGACCAGGGCAGTGAGAACCTCTCAGCTCCATGTACCCTGCATCCTTCAATCTCCAGCCTTCACAAAGAAGCTGGATCCAGCCTACCAAGTGGACAGGGGCAACAAGATCAAGTTGGTGGTGGAAATCAGTGACCCAGACCTTCCTCTTAAGTGGTACAAGAATGGCCAAGAGATCAAACCAAGTAGCAAGTATGTGTTGAGGGACAGTCCCTCAGGAGGGGTGGGGGGAGATCTGAGTCCCAGAGAGGGCTCAGATATAAATCTGACCACTCTTAACCCAGAAAGAGCTCTCCCTCATTCATATGAAAAATGTAAATACCTCAATTTAAAAAATTGACAAAGGAGGGACACCTGGCTGGCTCAGTAGGTGAAGCATGTGACCCTTGATGTCAGGATCATGAGTTCAAGCGCCATATTGGGTGTAGAGATTACTCTTTTTTTTTTTTTTTTAAATTTAAGGGTTTTGTTATTGTTTTTTAAGATTTTATTTATTTATTTTTTTGACAGAGAGAGAGAGAGAGAGAGAGAGAGAGACAGCCAGAGAGGAACACAGGCAGGGGGAGTGGGAGAGGGAGAAGCAGGCTTCCTGGTAAGCAGAGGGAGCCCGATGTGGGACCGGATTCCAGGACCTGAGATCATGACCTGAGTTGAAGGCAGATGCTTAATGACTGAGCCATAGAGATTACTAGGAGCCCCTAGAGATTACTCTTAAAAAAATCTTTAGGGGCGCCTGGATGGCTCAGTCGGTTAAGCATCTCTCTTCAGTTCAGGTCATCCCAGGATCAAGTCCTGCATTGGGTTCCTTGCTCAGTGGGAAGTCTGCTTCTACCTCTCCCTCTGCCTCTTCTCCTGCTCATGTGCGTGCTCTCTCTATCAAATAAATAAATAAAATTTTTATAAATAAATAAATAAGCTTTTAAAAAAAATTGTTCAAGGTAATGAAAACAAGAATTTGGTTGAGAAGAAACCAATGGCCAATGTGCTACGGAGAGCACATTCAACCTTGAAAATAATAGCAACAGCAACAATAATAATGCAAATAAGTAATAGTCTTTCTGCTCTCCAAACAGGCAAAGACTTTCCAAAATGATAAAACCCAGTGCTGGAGACAACATAGAGAAATGGGTACACAAATGCTGCTGGCAGGAATGGTACTTGCTAAATCTCTGAATGGGCAGTGTGTTAAAAATCTTTTAGATTGTGCAATTTGAGGGATTTATCCTAAGAGAATTATCATGGTTGTGCATATTTCGCTGCAAAGATGTTCCCTAAGGCATTTGCTATTGTAGCAAAAAATGGAAAACAACCAAAATGTATGATTCCTTGCCAAAGTTCTATGCGGTCACTAAGAATGAGATCCTAAAATGTATACGAATATGGGAAGCTGGTCAAAGTTTGCAAACGGAAAGAAGCATGGTTCCCATTTCTGCTTCACACAATGTTAATCTACATACATATAGATAAAAAGATTGGAAAGACAGACGGAAATGTTTGCAACAGTTATCTCTTGGATGGGTTCTAGTTTTATTATTTTTTTCTTGGCTGTGTGTGTGTGTGTGTGTTTTAAAGTTATTAATTTATTTAAGTCGTCTCTACACACAACGTGGGGTTCTAACTCAGGATTTCCAAGATCAAGTGTCAGCATGTTCTCCTGACTGAGCCAGCCAGGTGCCCTGGCTTTGTCTTCTCAGTTTCTCATCAGGAGCATGTTGGATAAGATAAAAAGTTAAGTTAGTTAAGGTCCAGGTTAAGTTGCTGTAACAAAGTCCCTAGGTTACATTACTTGAAGTGAGAGAGAAATGTATTCCTAGCTGATTGAGGCTGGTGGGTTGGCTTTTTCCTTAGAGATTGTTTGGGGACCCAGGTTCCACATTTTGGGCTATGCCATTTCTTGTGACATTGTCTTCGTCCCCTTGATTGAAGCTGGGTCATGGGTGACAGGAAGGGGGAAGGAGAGAAGTCCAGAGCAAGCAACACAAAGGTGGAGATGAAGTAGCAGTTATGCAGCTGGAATCCACTTACATTCTGTTGGCCCAAGTTCAGGGGCCTACCATTGTAGCTGCGAAGGAAGCTGGGAAATGTAGTTCTCAGGTCAGTAGCTGTGTGCTATTGCTAAATGGAAGGGGAGGATGGATATGGGCGGTGAGGGGGCAGTTAAGATTTCCACTATGGGTATTTAAATACTAGAAATTAGACCATCTTTCTGCTCCTGCACAATCTGGCCCTGAGAGGGAGTGACTTGCCCTGAGAACTGGTGGGTAGATCTACTCCAGGCCCGGGATCTCCTCCAGGCTCTAGGCTAAGACAAGATTTTTGCACCAGGTACGTGTTTGAGAATGTTGGTAAGAAGCGAATTCTCACCATCAACAAGTGTACACTGGCGGACGATGCTGCTTATGAGGTCGCTGTCAAAGATGAGAAGTGTTTCACCGAGCTCTTTGTCAAAGGTGAGGCTGAGATTTGGGCCTGAGCTTAGGGAGTGGAGCTCTGAGGTGGGGGTAGGAGGTCCTGAAACTACTGACCTCCTGTCCCTCTGTGTCTTACAGAACCTCCAGTCCTGATTGTCAAACCCCTCGAGGACCAGCAGGTGTTTGTGGGTGACCGGGTGGAAATGTCAGTGGAGGTATCAGAAGATGGTGCCCAGGTCATGTGGTAAGTGACTCTTGATCCCTGAGCTCCATACAGGTGCCCACAGCTTCTTTGCCTCAGCTCTGATCTTTGTGAGCCTCTTAGAGATTCTGAAACTTTACCCAACAGTCATCAGGAGACCTCAGCTCAGCCTTTCTCCATAAATCCTGACCTGTACCCATGATCTCTTTCTGGAACTTCTGACCTCTACCCATCTTATCTTCTTCCAGTTCCTTTCCTGATCCTTGCTATTTCAGATTCATTTACTCATCCATTCAACCAATCATCCATCCTTTGGTCCATCCACTCACGTATCCATTCATCAGCCCATCCTTTATCCGTCCATCCACTCATCTATCCCATTGGTTCATCTCTCCATCCACCCATCCATCCATCCACCTATCCATCCCCTCACCCACTCACTCACCCACCCTTCTCCTCATCCATTCATCCATCCCACATCTATTCACCCATCCAACAAATATTTATTGAGCACCTATTATATGATGGCACTCTTCAATGTACCGGAGATATAATGGTGAGAAAATATACCAATATGTCACCCACCCTTTTAGAGTTAATAATCTGATAAACCTCTGGGGTATATGTGTAGGAGAGAGAGACGTGTTAGTCAAGACATCACACGAATAAATATAAAAGTTCTATTTTGACAAACGTTTCAGAAGAGCACTAACTGAAGCTATAATCACTTTTTATTTTATTTTATTTTTTTTTAAAGATTTTATTTATTTATTTGAGAGAGAGAAATCACAAGTAGTCGGAGAGGCAGGCAGAGAGAGAGAGGGGGAAGCAGGCTCCCTGCTGAGCAGAGAGCCCGATGCGGGACTCGATTCCAGGACCCTGAGATCATGACCTGAGCCGAAGGCAGCGGCTTAACCCACTGAGCCACCCAGGTGCCCCTATAATCACTTTTTAATAGGCAGAAGGGACTCATGAGGTCAGGGAAGGCTTCCTGGAGGAGGTGACAATGGAGCTGAGATTTTAATGATAAGGAGGTAGAAAAGAAATGGGAAGGGAGGAGTTTCTCAGGCAGGGAAGTGCCGTTTAGAGAGGCCACAATATTTGATGTCTCTCTGGGACCCCAGGACTCCCTCCATGCCCTGACATCTCCCAGTAACCTTTCATTCCAACCGGGACCTTGTGGCATCTCCCTGTGGACTGTGACTTCCTGTGACCCATTATCCCACCTGTGACCCAACTATTCAAGATGCTTCTGTCAACCTGACTCTCTCCTCCCTCCTGGGACTGCCCTTCTGATCCTGACCTCCGCTCAGGACTGTCTCTCTGGCCTTCCCCCTGTGATATCCAGACCCAGGGCTGTGTGGGTCCCTCACTTCTCTTCTTCACATTCCCCTTTGCCTAGGATGAAAGATGGGGTGGAACTGACACGGGAGGATTCCTACAAGGCTCGATACCGCTTCAAGAAGGATGGGAAGCATCACATTCTTATCTACTCAGATGTGACCCTGGAGGATGGGGGTCGCTACCAGGTCATGACCAATGGAGGCCAGTGTGAGGCCGAGCTCATCGTGGAAGGTACGGGCCCTCCAGGTGGAGAGGGGTTGCTGCAATGTGTCAAGCATCTCCTCACAGCTCAAAATTGCTCAGGCCCTGGGGTGCCTAGATGGCTCAGCCAGAAGAACGTGTGACTTTTGATCTTGGAGTCATGCGTTCGAGCCCCACGTTCAGGGTAGAGTGTTTACTTAAATAAATAAAGAAAGAAAAAAAATTGCTCAGGGGTGCCTGAGTGGCGTAGTCGGTTAAGGGTCCAGCTCTTGGTTTTAGCTCAGGTCATGATCTCGGGGTCCTGGGATCGAGCCCCATGTCAGGCTCTGTGCTTGGCATGGAGTCTGCTTGTCCCTTTCTCTCTGCTTCTCCCCCTCTGCCCCTCTCTCTCAAATAAATTAATAAATAAAATCTTTTTTTTTAAGATTTTCATTTGACAGACAGAGATAACAAGTAGGCAGAGAGGCAGTCAGAGAGAGAGGGAAGCTGTCTCCCTGTTGAGCAGAGAGCCTGATGTGGGGCTTGATCCCAGGATCCTGGGATCATGACTTGAGCCAAAGGCAGAGGCTTTAACCCACTGAGCCACCTAGGCACCCCTAATAAATAAAATGTTAAACAAACAAACAAACATTGCTCAGGCCCCGAATCTTGCAGTTGTCCCTGACTCCTCTCTTGGCCTCCCCCGGCATTCAGTTCCCCAGCGACTCCTGGCAGCTTCCCCCTCAGAAGATATCCGGGGTCTGACCGCTCTTCCCCTCCTCTGTTGCCCTCACTTGTCCCAGGCCTCCACCCCTCATGCCTGAACGACAGCACTGGTCAGTGGGTGCCCTGTTTTCATGGTCGCCCCCTCCTCCATTCACATACATACCAGCCAGAGAGTGATCCTTGTAAAATGTAAGTCAGATGGTGGAAACTGAGCACACGGCCGTCTAGGGCCCAGGTCACTTTCCTGTTATGTATGACGTCACCCTCTCCGCCAGGAGAAGCTGACTGAAAGCCATGTAGGACTCCATGCATTACATTTGCAAATGCTTGTGAGTCTGTAATTCCTTAAATATAAAAAAATTAACCAACCCCAAACTAAGGTATTTATGAGCCTAATCAATTATGGTATGTCAATAAGAAGCCCTTAAAAATGGACAGTGTGACATGCACTGATATGGAAGGATTTCCAATATACCCTGTTATCAGGTAAAAGAGCAAATATGTTACAATTTGCAAGGAGGGGAGGGGAGGAAGGAAGGAAAGGAAGGGAGGGAGGAGAGAAAACATATATACCTATTTGCTTTCATAGTGGTTGACTAAACGGGTAGTGCCTGTTTGGAGAAGGGAGGATTGGAGGTGGGTAAGTAGGAGATAACCCCTTTACATCTAAATCCATTTCCTTTATTTTATTTTTTTCCCCTTTTTTTTTTTTTAAGATTTAATTATTTATTTGAGAGAGAGACAGTACAGGCAGGGGGATGGGGAAAGGGAGAAGCAGATTCCCTGTTGAGCACAGGGTCCAACTTGGTGCCCGAGCCCTGGACACCGGGACCATGTCCTGAACTGAAGACAGATGCCTAACCGACTGAGCCACCCAGGGCCCCTACTGTCTTTATTTTTAAGGCATATAAATGCATTGTTTTGTAAAAAAAAAAAAATGCACATCAGATCCCAGCCATCTTTACAACATT
Organism: Mustela nivalis; assembly: GCF_964662115.1. NCBI lineage: Eukaryota > Metazoa > Chordata > Mammalia > Carnivora > Mustelidae > Mustela > Mustela nivalis. The sequence continues at coordinate 54,284,458 of NC_139037.1, read as the reverse complement.
CTCTAGTGGCTTCTGCCTGGCTGGGAGTCCTCTCTGGGGCCCCCAAGGTCTGTGATCTGGCCCCGTCTGCCCCTACCCAGCTCATCTCCTACCATGTCTGCCTCGCTCACTGCGCGCTCATCTCCTTGCTGTTTCCCACACTGAGCCTGCACTGCTCCACAGGGCTTTTGCACATGCTGTTCCTGTTACCTGGGGGACTCTTCCGCATTCTCGCACAGACTCTTCCCTACCCTCCTTCAGGCTTCATCACTCCCTTTTGTTATATATTTCTTTCTTTCTTTATAAGATTTTATTTATTTATTTCTCAGAGAGAGAGAGAGAGAGAGAATGCATAAGCAGGGGGAGTGGCAGGCAGAGGGAGAAGCAGGTTCTGCAGTGAGCAAGGAGCCTGTTGCAGGACTCGATTCCAAGACCCTGGGATCATGCATGACCTGAGGCAAAGGCAGATGCTTAATCTACTGAGCCACCCAGGTGCCCTTTTTGTACGTTTCTGTGTCTCCCTGTTCACTGACCGCTTCCACATTAGAATATGAGCTCCACCAGGCCAGTGGATGTTTCTGGGCTGTTCACAGCTATATCGCCAGTGCCTGGAACAGCGCTTGTGAATATCTGTGCACCGCCTGGAGTTCTCATGGCCTCGTATCCTTCTCTCCATGCCCAGAGAAACAGCTGGAGGTCCTGCAGGACATCGCAGATCTGACAGTGAAGGCCTCGGAGCAGGCCGTGTTTAAGTGTGAGGTGTCTGATGAGAAGGTGACAGGCAAGTGGTACAAGAATGGGGTCGAGGTGCGGCCGAGCAAGAGGATCACCATCTCCCACGTGGGGAGGTGCGGAGTAGACTCCGGAAGTGGTGGAAGGGGAGGGGTGCATGGGAGTGGCGTGTGTATCAGTTGGCTATTGCTGCAGAACAACCATCCCTCTACTTAGTGGTTTAAGGGGAACAGTCTTACTGCAGGGTCTTACCACAAGGGGCACAGATACAGGGAGGGGAGAACCTGTGGCCACGTCTGCCAACAGTCTCCTACAAAGTGGGGGAGACATCTAGCTGGGGAAACAAAGGGCCTGGAATTCAACAGGTGGCACAGGGACATCCAGGAGAAGCACCTGGTGACCTGTGGGATGTGGAGAGCCACCGTGAGGCCACAACAGCACGCCCAAGCACATGTGCCCCCATAGAGTGGTGAAACACATTTCCTGACCGCAGCTCTTGGCAGAACGCAGGCTTTCTCCGGGTTCTGTGTCAGGAACCCTGCCGGCCAGGAGTGTCGGTAACTCTGAGAATGAATTGTAACACTTATGGGGCATTTATTACGTGCTGGGAGAGTTTTACTTCTTTTTTTTTTTTTAAGATTTTATTTATTTATTTGACAGATAGAGATCACATGTAGGCAGAGAGGCAGGCAGAGAGAGAGAGGAGGAAGCAGGCTCCCTGCTGAGCAGAGAGCCTGATGTGGGGCTCCATCCCAGGACCGTGGGATCATGACCCGAGCCAAAGGCAGAGGCTTTAACCCACTGAGCCACCCAGGCACCCCGAGAGTTTTACTTCTTTACAACAACCCTGCTGTAGACTGCTATCATGATTCCTCATTTATAGATGAAGAAACTGAACGCACAGGGGTTTTAGCTAACTTGCCCAAGGTCATACAGCTAATAAGTGGCAAAGCTGAGATTTGAACTCAGATGATAGCATTTTGAAACTCAGAATAAAAATGGTGGGCTTGGGGGAATGGTGCCTGGCGGGTTCAGTTGGTGAAGCGTCCGCCTTTACCTTTGGCTCAGGTCCTGATCTCTGGGTCCTGGGATCGAGCCCCACCTTGGACTCTGAACTCAGTGGGGAGCCTGCCTCTCCCTCTGCCTTGCCCCTAGCCTTGCTCGTGCTTGCTCTCTCTCAAATTAAAAAACAAAAAATGGTGGGCAAGGGGACTTAGAGTATATTGAGAGGGTATTTCTCTGGGAGGCTGGCTGGCTCTTTTGGAAAGATGTGCAATTCTCGATCTCTGCATTATGACTTCGAGCCCCACATTGGGTGTAGAGATTACTTAAATGACTAAACTTAAAAAAAAAGGTGTTTCTCCATGGTGATCTGTGGGGTGACCCACCTGATTCCTGCCTTGTCCCCACAATACCTTAGGTTCCACAAGCTGGTGATCGATGATGTCCGCCCTGAAGATGAGGGAGACTACACATTCGTGCCCGACGGCTATGCCCTGTCCCTCTCAGCCAAGCTCAACTTCCTGGGTGAGGGTACCCCTCTGTGTTCCCCAGGGGCCAAAGCACCCACCTTCCCAGACCCCAGAGCCTAGATCCCTCCTTCATGATTAGGTTTACCTAGTGTTATTAGGGGTGACAGCAGGCGGCATCTGATCTTGTGGGAGGAGTCAGACAAAAACATGGAGGGAGAGAGCACTATATATTCTGACGAGTGTCCACCTGGGGAGAGGAGCAGTCATGGGCCTGGACCTATGCCCAGACCCCCGGGTCACTGGGTGATGCCAGACCTTCCCCTCAGCCTCTGGGGTGGGAGGGTGGGATTAGGGGCCTACTGGATTTAGAGCTAACAGAGCCATCTTCTTTGTCCTCCAGAAATCAAGGTGGAGTACGTACCCAAGCAAGGTAAGAACTAAGGGCTGCTATGCTAAGCTGAGGGTCTGGACTCCTGGGGCTGAGGGAGGAGGGGTTAGGGTTTCTAACTCCTGGAGCTGAGGGTCCTGACCCCTGGGTCTGATGGAAGAGGGGCTGGGGGCAGGACTCCAGGATGTCTATGCCTATTGGAGCCCAGCTCTTGGGGAACCCAGCTTGCCTTGGGGGGATTAGGATGACCTAGCTGCCCACTCCCAAGTTCCCCAATCTCTCTCTCTTTTTTTTTTTTTTAAAGATTTTATTTATTTATTTGACAGAGAGAAATCACAAGTAGATGGAGAGGCAGGCAGAGAGAGAGAGGGAAGCAGGCTCCCTGCTGAGCAGAGAGCCCGATGTGGGACTTGATCCCAGGACCCTGAGATCATGACCTGAGCCAAAGGCAGCAGCTTAACCCACTGAACCACCCAGGCGCCCTCTCTTTTTTTTTTTTTTAAAGATTTTATTTATTTATTGGACAGACAGAGATTACAAGTAGGCAGAGAGGCAGGCAGAGTGAGAGGGGGGAAGCAGGCTTGCCACTGAGCAGAGAGCCCTATGTGGGGCTCAATCCAAGGACCCTGGGATCACGACCTGAGCTGAAGGCAGAGGCTTTAATCCACTGAGCCACTCAGGCACCCCCCAATATCTCTTTTTTGCCACTAGAGCCACCAAAGATCCACCTGGACTGCTCAGGGAAGACCTCAGAGAATTCAATTGTGGTTGTGGCTGGAAACAAGCTGAGGCTCGATGTGTCCATCACTGGGGAGCCTCGTCCTGTTGCCACCTGGCTGAAGGGAGATGAGGTATAGTGGGGCTCCCCCCACCCCCTGCCCTGACTTCTTCTCCCTCTCAGCTCTGCTGGGCAACCTGGGACAAGTGGCTTCCCTCTCTGAGCTTCAGTTTCATTGTCTGTAAAATGAGAATGATGGTCCTTCTTCAGAGGATTAAAGACTGGAGATTGTATTTGTCTATCACATGGTACTGGCCTGCCACATGGTGGGTGCTCCCTCCATCCATCCCTCCCTCCATCGATCCCTCCATCCATCCTTCCCTCCATCCATCCATTAATCAGTCAGCCAACAAATCCAGCTATCCATCAACTCAACCATCCACCCATCTTTCCATTCATAAACTTATCAATTATTTAATTCATCTGGCCATCTTTTCATCCAGTAATTAATCCATTTGTCCATTTATCCACCAGTCAGTCCAAGGTCCCATCCTTCCAACAAATATTTTTATTTTGTATGTTCCAGGCACTGGACAGTTCAAGTTTTCTTCCATCGTCTAGGCTTCAGAGTCCTAGTCTGTAAAATCGATAGACTTGATTCAACCTTCATTCGTTCCTTCAGTCAACAAACACAATCCCTGAGTCTTCCTCTCTGCGGGGCTCTGGGGATACTATCTCTGCATAGCACTGGGGATACCATCTCCACGAGGAGGGAAGTGGAGGGAGGCGGACACATGCCCAAGCAGTCACAGTCTAGGGTGACCAGGCTGAGATAAAGGGGGGGTACTGGAAACTCTGAGACTTCAGGGGGTAGGGCCATCACTTTCAGCTGGGGGCTTCCAAGATGGCTTCCCAGAAGAGGCGACTTCTAGGCGAGTCCTAAAGGATGAATAAGAGCGAGCAAATAGAGGAGTGGCTGAGGGGATCGCATGCCACATCTTTGGGATTTTAATTCAGGGTGGTGTTTGGAGGATGAGGAGGGCAGCAGGGAAGAATGGTGAGGCTGGGTGTAAATGCAACAGGTCCTCTTGCTCTGGGTCCAAGGCCAAGTGTAATGTGTGGCGATGAGGAGCTGCTGGAGGACTCTGAGTCAGGGCAGAGGTGGGTCTGGGCTTGGGGAGAGATGGAACAAGGTCACCCCGTGGCTGTGTCCAGGTGTTCTCAGCCACCGAAGGCAGGATCCGCGTCGAGAATCTGACAGACGTCAGCAGCTTCGTGATCGAGAGTGCCGATAGAGCGGATGAGGGCCGCTACACCATCAAGGTCACCAACCCTATGGGCGAGGATGTGGCCTCCATCTTCGTGCGAGTTGTGGGTGAGCAGAGGGAGCTGAGGGAGTGAGCCAGGGTGGCTCCCTGAGGCCCCGAGGGACCTGCTGATCATCCTATCTCCCACAGATGTCCCAGACCCCCCGGAGGCTGTGCGGGTCACCTCTGTTGGAGAGGATTGGGCCATTCTTGTCTGGGAGCCACCCAAGTATGATGGGGGGCAGCCAGTCACTGGTGAGTGCCCGTATGCCAGAGTCCCCATGACCTCTGACCTCTCTTACTCTCCCTGCCCCACCACCCCAACGATTGCTTGGCCTTTGAGAATTCTTTTTTTTTTTTAAGATTTTATTTATTAGCCTTTGAGAGTTCTTATCATCCTTGGTGATCTCCCTCTGAGATCGGTTTTCCATCTTGGATGTCTTGCAATTCCTTTAGTCTTCCCTCACATTCTTTGCTTCCAGCAACCTGGGGATCTTCACTTATAGCATAGGGTTTTCTATGATCCCTGACTCCTGATTCATGACTCGTGACTGTTCCTGAGCCTCAGCCCCATGACTGGTGACTACTGACTGCTCTGTGACCCCGAAACCAACCCAAGATTCATGTCCTCAGACATCTCTAGGGTCATGTGACCTTTTGATGTGCCCCTCACTGCTACAACTGACCTGCGACCCCATAGTCTCCCCATGGGCATCACTCCTCTCTGTTGGGCGGGGGCATCCAGGTTACCTCCTGGAGCGGAAGAAGAAGGGCTCTCAGCGCTGGATGAAGCTGAACTTTGAGGTCTTTACGGAGACGACCTATGAGTCCACCAAGATGATCGAGGGCGTCCTCTATGAGATGCGGGTCTTTGCGGTTAATGCCATTGGTGTTTCCCAGCCCAGCATGAACACCAAGCCCTTCATGCCTATTGGTAATGCTCCTCTGCACCCTCCCCAAACCCCTGTCCATCGCCAACCCCTGTCCTACCTGTTGCTGATCTCTGACCCTACACCTGGCCTTTGAACCTCCAGCCCTAACCAACCTCCCAACCTCTTACTGATCAAGTACATTAGTCACCAATCTCTATGATCCTAGACTCTGTGCCTTTGTCCAGATCCCTCATAGACCTCTGACCTACCAGACCAACACTTCTCCCTCCTCCTGGAGACCTCACCATCCCTTGATATACGTTGTGGTTTTAATGACTCATGATGACATGTCCTGTCTCATGGAACTACTGCTCCCTTTCCTGATCAGTGACTCCAACTCTGATTCCTGCCCCTCCCTGTGACCACCGACCCCTCATTTGCTTCTACCTTCCTTTTCCCTGGATTCTTACAGCACCCACGAGTGAACCCTTGCACCTGACAGTGGAAGACGTGACAGACACGACCACCACTCTCAAGTGGAGGCCTCCAGATAGGATCGGGGCAGGCGGCATCGATGGGTACCTGGTGGAGTACTGCCTGGAGGACTGTGAGTGGCCCCATCAGGACTAGGGGTGGGAGCGCGGTGTCTCACACAGAGCCCTGCTGGGGGTCCAATCCAGGGGACTGCAAAGAGGGCAGTGCAAGGAGAGCTCTTTGGTGGGGTGGGCTGGCCTAGCCCTGTGTCTTTACTTGCTTGAATCCCCAAATGGGATGGCTCAAGCCAGGTCCCCATTGACCAGCTTGTCCTCTCTCCCTCCCTCCCTTTCTCCCATCCTCCTTCCTCCTTTCCCTGTACCCATCTTCCATACAGTAATACTTTTCCATCCATCTATCCATCATCCCTGTAATTATCGACTACGTATATTCCTTCTTTCTCTCCTCCCTCCCTCCATTTGTCCATCCGTCCTTCCTTCCTTCCTGTCTTCCTTCCTTCCCTTCTTCCTGCATTCTTCCATCCATTTGCCCACCATTGGTCATCCATCCCACCATGTCTATTTATCTGAAAATCTTTTGTATCAACAAACTATCCATCCATTTTGTAACGTTTTTCATCCATATATTTATCTCTTCACCACCATTTTTCTTCCCTCTTCCCTCCCTCCCTTCCACCCTCCTTTCCTTCTTTCCATTCATCCATTTCCCTATATGACCACTGTCTACTGGTCATGACATCTGTCTACTGTCTCTCCATCTTGCTATGTATCCATCCACCCATCCACCCATCTTTCCACATATCCAACTCTCCATTCTCCACTGAACAAACACGTACTGAGTGCTCGACTCCATGCCAGGCTCGGTGCCACGGCTGTGGGGGTACCTGCAACACAGTCATCTCACTGGGAAGACAGGCATGATCATCTCAACACCATATCCCAGGCCTTAAAGTCAGACAGACATGGGTTCCCATCCTGCCCTACACTTTCCTTCATCTGAAAATGGGCGAAGACAGTTGCCTTCTTGACAGGGTACAGTGATAACTGCATCTGCTAATGCATGTAAATGATGGATGGTTGGACTCTCATCAGCTTCTTCCCTCTTTCTCTTTCCAGCACTCTTTACCCCATTCTTGCTCTTGCCTATCCCTCTCCCATCTGCGCCAGGCCACTGTGATGTTTCAGGACCTAGTCTCGTTAGAGTTCGCCCTGGTGGTGGTTGGTCTGACCCACATTTGTTCACCAACCTATGGCAATAAACCTAAGCTAGAAAGCAAGGGGGCAGGAAATCCGAGAAGCTGTCTCTAACCAGCCCCTCATTCTCTACTCCTCTGAACCTTGATTTCCCCATCTCTAAAGTGGGGATAACATAGTACAGAGGCAGAGATCAGTGAGCTAACTAACACGTATGCCACCCTTCCAACCTGGTCATAATAAGTGCTTAACAAATATCAGCTGCTGCTGTTCATTGCAGTCAAGTCAGCCCAAGGAATGGGAAGGGACAACCAGCTAAGGGGCTTCTAGAAGGTTCCCAGCATGGCTTCTCTTTTGTAGCCGAGGACTGGGTCCCAGCTAACACGGAGCCCATAGAGCGCTGTGGCTTCACCGTCAAGAATCTCCCCACGGGAGCAAAAATCTTGTTTCGGGTAGTGGCAGTCAACATTGCGGGGCGGAGCGAGCCTGCCTCCCTGTTCCAGCCCGTCACCATCCGGGAGATTGTGCGTAAGTGACTCTGAGCCCACTCTTCCAAAGACCAAGTTGCTGTCATCTGGCCTGCCCTTGCCATGTCATCATTAGGGCCTCCCCCAAGAACGTCATTGCCACAGTCTCTCTGTCCCTCCCTCGAGTGTCCCCCAGCCCAGCACTGAGCCCCCCGTTTCTGTGTCTGTGCCCTCAGAGCATCCCAAGATCCGGCTCCCGCGCCATCTCCGCCAGACTTACATCCTCAAAGTGGGGGAACACATCAACCTCGTCATCCCCTTCCAGGTGTGCCGAGCTGGAGTCGGGCTTAGGGGTCAGGGCCCAAGGGTGGGGCCCAGAGCAGGGCCCAGGGCGGGGCCCAGGGCAAGACCGGGGCTGACCTCTTGGCTTCCCTTCCTTCCGCCCCCACCCAGGGAAAGCCCCGGCCCCAGGTGGTGTGGACGAAGGGCGGGGCACCCCTGGACCCCAACCGCGTGCATGTGCGCACCAGCGACTTCGATACCGTGTTCTTCGTGCGCCAGGCAGCACGCTCGGACTCAGGGGAGTACGAGTTGACCGTGCAGATCGAGAACATGAAGGACACAGCCACCATCCGTATCCGGGTCGTGGGTGCGCGGGCAGCTGGGGCAGTGGGGAGGCATTGTGACCCAGGAGATGGGACGTGAAGAGATTGGGATGGAAACACGGACGTGAGGCTGGGATGGGGCCAAAGGGCAAGGAAGCAGGAGTGGGGAAAGTCCTAAGCCTGATCAGAATCCCAGGACCAGGTGAGGGGGCTTAGGTGGAGAGAGATGCAGGGAGGAGGTAAGGGGTTGGTGGCTGACAACCACCCCACCCCCACCATTCCAGAAAAGGCAGGACCAGCAGAGAACGTGATGGTGAAGGAGGTGTGGGGTACTAACGCGCTGGTGGAGTGGCAGCCCCCCAAAGATAATGGGAACAGTGAGATCATGGGCTATTTTGTCCAGAAAGCCGACAAGAAAACCATGGTGAGAGACCTGAAGGGCCAGGGTGGGGTGGGGTGGGCGATATCCGCAGAGCAGATGCCATCGTCTCCAGGTCACTGCTGGGAAAGGGAAACCCGCCTTGGAGAGAGTGGGAACACAGGCTGGGGCTGGGAGGGAAGCCTTTTGGTCACAAGGTGGGTTTTCTTTTCTTTTCTTTTTTTTTTTTTTAACTAAGGTAAAATTTACATAAAATTAAGCATTAACAATTTTGAAGCTTTTAGTCTGTTCCCACTATTTTGTCACCAACACAACTAGTTCCAAGACATTTCGTCTCCCCAAAAGGACACATCACACCCACTAAGCATTCCCCCCTCCCTGCCAGGCGCAGGCGGCCACTAATCTGCTTCCTATTTGTATGGATTTGCCTTCTCTGGACTTTTCATATAAATAGGAACTTGCGATATGCAGCTTCCTTCACTCAGAAAGTTTTCCTGAGTGGATTGGGGTTTCAGTCCTTTCCATGGCTGAGTGAGAGTGCCCGGTTTGGACCTACCACGTTTTGCCTTTCCGTTCAGCAGCTGACAGGCACGTGGGCTGTTCCCACCTCTTGGGCTATTGTGACTCCTGGGAGCCGCAAGCTGTCTTAGCGGGATGCACGCTTTGGTTTGCTTTGCTCACGCCCTGGGCCTTCTTGTGTCCGTGTTCCTATGTCTGATTCTCCCGGCCCCTCCCTGTCTGTCCCCCACTGCCCCAGGAGTGGTTCACCGTCTACGAACACAGCCGGCACACCTCCTGTACGGTGCCTGACCTCATTGTGGGCAACGAGTACTATTTCCGCGTTTTCAGTGAGAACATCTGTGGGCTCAGCGACTCCCCCGGTGTCTCCAAGAACACGGCCCGGATCCTGAAGACAGGTCCTGCCACCTCACTTCACGGAGTCCAGTCTCCTCTCTTGGCTGGGATTCTACCTTGACTCCTTTCCCCGCCCCCAGACTCAAAGCTGATGGCACCCGGTGACAGGAGAGAGGCAGTCAGGGGCCAGTCCAGATGGGCACCTGACGGGTGCATCTCCCTTTCCCCAGGTATCACCTACAAGCCGCTTGAGTACAAGGAACATGACTTCCGAACACCTCCCAAGTTCCTGACGCCTCTACCAGACCGGGTGGTTGTGGCTGGTTACGCTGCTGCCCTCAACTGCGCGGTCAGAGGCCACCCAAAGGTGCCGTGTGTGTGTGCGTGGATGTGTGTGTGTGATCCTAGAGGGACATCTTCACCCAGATCCAGCCATACTACCTCCTTCCCCCTGACTTCTCCTCTGTTCATGGGATTTACTCACTTTTTTTTTTTTTAAAGATTTATTTGACAGAGAGAGATTACAAGTAGGCAGAGAGGCAGGCAGAGAGAGAGAGGAGGAAGCAGGCTCCCTGCTGAGCAGAGAGCCTGATGCGGGACTCAATCCCAGGACCCTGAGATCATGACCTGAGCCAAAGGCAGCGGCTTAACCCACTGAGCCACCCAGGCGCCCAGGATTTACTTTTAACTCACTTCCTGCCTCTCCCCCCTTCAAGCAGAGCCCAAGTCTCATAATTACACCCCAGCTTCCCTCAGAAATAGAAAACTTTGGCAGGAGCTGGGGGGAGGTCTGGACCACCAGGGCTCCCAGGCAGCTTCTGTCCTGTCATTTCCTGACTGCTGTTGGGAATGTGGACACTTGCAACCTTGAGTTCCAGTGACTCACCTGGACCAGGGACTGGCAAAAGAGGGCTCTTTTTTCTGCTTGTCACCAGGATCTCTAAATCAAATGTTATTGGGATGTGGCTGTGTACACTTCAGAGCCTGAAATAATGACTACCTGGCCTTTACAGATGAAGTTTGCTGGCCTCTGGCCCAACTCCAAGTTTTCGGCTTCAGCCCCCGTAGGCCCCCTGTGGATTCATTAGTTCTCCTCCTCCATCGACGTCCACGCACTTTGTTCACTAACTGTAACTCCTTCATTCATTCTGTTCATTTACTCGCCTACCAAGCCATTCGTTTCCTCAGCTCATTTATTCTCTCTGCGCTCTTACGTCACTCACACATGCAGTCTGTTCATACGCTCAGCACATGTTTTCAGAGGCTGTGTGTGCTGGTGAGCTGGATGGGAAGTTCCTGGATGTTGGGGGAGACTGACATGAATCTGAAGTCATGCACATGACTATGACAGTACGAAGGGTGGGATGCATGTCAGAGCCCTGAGGGTAGTTGCGAATGGACAGTGGGCATTCCTGCCACAGCCTAGGCACCTGAGCGGACATGTAGCAGAGACCTGAAAGATAAGCCAGTGCTGATTAGGGGGAGAGAGGAGGGAAGAGCAGTACTGGAAGAGGGAACAGCCAGTGCGCCAAGGTCCTGGGGTGGGAACCTGTTGGGTCTGTTTGAGGAAAAACGAGGCAGCCTGTGTGGATGGAGCAGAGGGAGGGAGCGACAGGATGGGGTGAGGACAGAAGAGTAATGGGGCCAAATTGCATAGGGTTCTGTGGGCCACAACAGAGAGTGAGGTCTTCCTCTCACAAAGAGGATACTGAAAGTCAGAGAGGAGAAATGACTAGTTCAGGGTCATCAATCAAAATAGGTGGCAGGACAGCCAAGAATTGCCTCCAGATCTGCCTTCCAAAGCCCACTTTGCCATCACCCGCGGACCTTCCCTAAGCTGGCCTCTTCTCCCACTCCATTCAACAGCCGAAGGTGGTCTGGATGAAGAACCAAATGGAAATCCGTGAAGACCCCAAATTCCTGATAACCAACTACCAGGGAATCCTGACACTCAACATCCGCCGCCCGTCTCCCTTTGACGCGGGGACCTATTCTTGTAGGGCTGTCAACGAGCTGGGGGAGGCGCTGGCTGAGTGCAAGCTGGAAGTCCGAGGTGAGCGCCCTGCCTGGCTGCCCCTCACCCCTTCACCCCCACTCCCACATAGGGAACTGGAGGCCCTGGGCTGAGCCATATGGAGGGCAGAGCCATCATCCCGGTGCCCCTAAGTGTGTAACAGGGAAGCCGGATTCAGACCCCTCCAAGAATGATGCAGGGTGACGTGTGCACGGGGCACTGTAGGAGTGGGGCTGGGGAGCACCTGATCCGGTGGTGGCAGTCATCTGAGGAAGTTTTCGAGGGGAGTTGAAGGACAGATAAGAGGTGAATGAGATGGAGAAGAGCTGGCAGGTGATCACCAAGGCTCTGCTGGGCCTGGCCTATGTGGGGAGAGGTGCAGGTGCCCAGAAAAATGCCTCTTCTCCCCAAGCTCTGTCCGTCCTCTCCCCTCCTCTCTACCTCCCCCCACCAGCCCCAGCCCTGATCACTTCTTCCTCTGGAATTCTTGCCTGGCCTCCCTGCCTCCCAACTTTCCCTCCAGCCCATCCTCCACAGGGCCCCAGGGAATTCTCTATCTGGGGCTGGCTTGCCCCACCCCTGCCTGTGGCCCTCCCCAGGTTCCCCAGCAGCTCTGAAACCTCTCAGCCTGGTGTCCATGGTCCTGTGCCTTCTCCCAGGTGCCCCTCTCTGGCCTCACGTACCCCGTTTCCCTCAACACTGTTTCAGCCATACCAAGCTGTTGGCAGTTGGACAAACTAGTTGTGGTTTCTCTTGTCCCTAGGACTTTGCACATGCCATTCCCTCTACCTGGAATGCTTTTCCTCACCTCCTCTGCCGTGGGCTCCAGCTCATCAAACATCTGCCAGTCCAGGCTCACTGGAGTAGCCACTACCCAAGTCCCTCAGATGTGACTGATAAAAATATGGGCTTCCAGGGTCCCTCCCCAGTTGTGACTCCCCCTGACCCTGATGACTGCCCAGAAGACAGATGTGACCATAGACTCTTAACAAGCGAGACCATTGCCGTGGCCTTACTGGCTGTCATTAAGAACACTGCTCTTCCAGGCTGAGCCAATTTGTAATGTTTTGCTGTCCCCTTTATTAATTATTGAATCAGCTCGGAAATATCCCTACTTTGAGATTCCAGTGACAGCTTGTCACTGGCAGCTTAGAAATCCCTGATCAGAACATCCCAGTCTGGGGTTCAAAGCCATAGGTATTGTCTGCACCAGGACAGGGGTTTCATTGCCCCACTGAGATGTGAAGGACCCACATGCTCCCCCTGCTGGCCCTGTAAATCCAGGGGCAAAGGAGCCTGGGGGTGGGGCACAGGGACTTGGGAAGCCCGCCCCACCTTACCCACTCTTTTCTCATTTCCCCTGCAGTGCCACAGTGAGACTGCCTTCCACCTGCCAAAGTAATTGGCTGCTGGGTCCTAACCTGGACTTCCCTGAACACTGTTTCCCTTTCCAGAGTTACCACTAAGATAACAGTCTTGTCTACAACCTGTGTGTGTCTGTCCTTCTTGAATCTCTAGCTCCACTGCCTTCTTCCTGTAGGGGGTTAGTCACCTGGGGGTGGGTGATGGGGACAGGAGGTTGGAATGGTAACCATGATAAGACAGCCCTGATGAAACAGACCACGTTGAGGCTGCCATCTTGGAATGATTACTTTAGTGATACTACCATGTTGCCAGGGCAATTACAAGTCTCAGGTGAACCAAGACCTTATAGAGGAAACCCTCTGGGACTAACTATAAAAGGGAAGGAGACAGGCAGGCTGCAGTGGCAAGTACAATGAGTTAAAGAAGAAACAAAGCCCAGATGGGGAAGACCATTCTAGTGAGGTAGCCATGATGGAATGGTGGGCACTAGGTCTCATGGTGGCCCAGGAAGCCACACACGATGAACCGAACACCATGTTGAGGCAGCCATGTTGAACTGGTGATGTTGACAAAAGTGCTCATGACCTGCTTGTTGGTTCTTAAGTGGTCGATCTTTATTAACTTTAATAATTCATCTTTCTGGCCCTGAGATAGGGTACTTTGATCTCTGGTCCTTTGGTGACCTCATGGGTATTGGGAGGAATCAGAGTCCCCAGAGTTCAGAGGTGTGTGGGTCAAGTCTGGCTTCCATGGCTTGAATCTGGGTATAAGAAAGAATTTGTCTCAGAGGTCTTGACCTGCGGATGTATCAGCAGTTTGGGGGTGGGTAGGTGGAGTGACTTTTGTACTTACCTGGAAGGTGGGGGGAGTGGGGTGTCTCAAGAGGAAGACACCCCACAGGTTTCAATGCTCCCACCTTCAAAGACTGGTGCTCCTCTCCTTCCCCTGGCCTTATATGGAACTGGACATCCGGTTTGGCCCACCCTAGCCCTTCTGGGCCCAGGTGTCCCTCCCACATATCCCACTGAAGTGGGTCAAGGGGAGAGAGGCTGGCGGAGTTAAGAAACTTGGCTCGTGTCCCCAACCCTGCCCTGGCTTGAGGTCTTGCTGTCTCTACACAGAGATTTCATACCCTTCCAGGACTCAGGAGTGAGGCCTTCCTTGGCGCCCTGTGCTCTCACCACAGGAATCCAGGCCCCCAGCACTCCCACACACTCAGTAGTCCAGGTTCCCAGCCCTAGCTCAGGGTAGTCCAAATTTCCAGCTGCTTCCTCCAGCGCCCCCCCCCACAACCCCGGAGTCCAGCCCCAGCCACGCCCTCTCCCCGCCCCACCTCCTCCCCAGCATCCCCGCCCCTCCTCCCACCTCTTCCCGCTCTATCAGGTCGTCGTCCTCGTCGTCCTCGTCGTCTCCATCCTCCACCGGCGAGTACTCCTGCGTGAAAGGCACGGCTCCCTCGGCCGAATGGAAACGCAGTCGGTAGAGCAGCCGCACCCACTGTCCGAACTCACGGTCTCGGCTCTCGGCCGGGGCCCGCAGCTGCAGGTAGAAGGCGCGGCCGGTGCGGAACTTGACCTTGAGTTGCCAGCGGCTTTCGTCGTGGACGAAGAGCTGGACGAACTGCAAGGGGAACAACCTGGGAGGGCGAAAGGGGCAGCCTCAGGTTCTGACGCTCTGTGGCTCGGCAGCCTTTTCATCCCGGGCGCCTTCAGGGTCGGAGTCGCCCACCCTAACGCCCCTCTCTCAGCCCAGAGACAGTCCCTTCTCACTTTCTCTGCCTCTTGAATTTTTTCCATCCGCATAGTACCTCTGTGTCTCCCGCTGGTCCTTCAATAGGTAGCCGCCTTCTTGAAATTTCCAGTTGAATATGAGAATGACATCAGACCCATAACAGGTCCAACGACCAAATTCCTGACCTCCCCAACTCAAACCTGCTTCTCTTTGCCTTCCGCATCCTAACTACATCCTCCCACTGCTCCGTCAGAAGTCGTGGGGTTGCTCCTGACCCCACGTTACTCTCATATCCTCATCCAATCCTGCACAAACCCTGACAGCTCCACCATTAAAATGCCACCGTCTCCAGGATCCGGCCACTTGTAACCCCTTCCACCACCAGCTGGGACCCGCCACCCGCCCAGGGAGCTCCCTCAGCCTTCACCGCTCCGTTCCCATGCGGCCGCCAGAGGGCGCCGGCCAACACCCGAGTTCACGTCCCTCCGGTGACTCCTGCGGCTCAGAGTAAAGGCAAGGTCCCTCCACACCTTGACCTTGCCCCGCAGGATCCGCCTCCTCTGTTTACCTGTCTGCTCACTCCCCTCGCTCACTCAGCCCCAGCATCACCAGCCTCTTTGCTGTCCGACACTGCCTCAGGGTGGGAATCTTCCTCCAACCAGCCCCATGGCTTGGCCCCTTAATCTTGTGTTTCTCAAAAAACGCCTTCTCTCTGGGCTGCCCCATATGTCTCCACAAACCTTCCCCCCTTGAACAAATTGTCATTTATTCTGTTTGCCTTCCCAGAGGGGGAGTTTGAAGGCAGAGATTGTGATCTCATTTTGTTTGCTGCTGCTCCCCAAGTACCCAGGGCTCACATGGTTGGTGCTCAGTGGATGCTTGTTGAGAGGGTGGATCATTTGGCCCAATACACACAGCAGGGATTTGGACCCAAGTCTTATCCACGATGGGGCAACCATATATCACCCTCTGGCCTGGCAGTGCTACCTCTGGGGACAGACACCCTCACTCCTGTGTGCATGGATGCCCTCTGCCTACCATACTGGTTGCAATCCCATGACACCGGGCACTACTGTCCCTCAGTAGGTGGCTTCATCTCTTTATGACATTCCCCAAGTGGCAGAATAACAGTTGACGTTTACAAGGCGCTGACCCCTTGCCAGGGGCTGTTCCAAGGGCTTCACAAACATTTACGCAGTTTATCCCCTGAGAGCCTGGGAAGGTGGGCTCTCCTCTAATCCCCATGTTCCAGATGGGGGAAATTGAGGCACAGACGGGTAGGGAACTTGGCCAAAGCCAGTGAAGAAGAGGTGAAGTCAGGATTTGAACCCAGGCAGGATGGTAACAGCACCAGATGAAAACTTGGGAGTCCAAAAAAGGATATGGGGCTTGTACTTATGTTGATATAAAATGAATGCTGATACAGTGCTGATGAAGGAGTGAGCAGAGAGGAAAAGTAGTATACACCTGCCCCTGGTTTTATTTTATTTTATTTTTAAATTTTATTTATTTATTTGACAGAGATCACAAGTAGGCAGAGAGGCAGGCAGAGAGAGAGAGAGAAGCAGGCTCCCTGCCGAGCAGAGAGCCCGATGCGGGACTCGATCCCAAGACCCTGAGATCATGACCTGAGCCGAAGGCAGCGGCTTAACCCACTGAGCCACCCAGGTGCCCCCTGCCCCTGGTTTTAAAGGAAGGGGGAACACCCATAAAATGCTTATAGAATGGGCCCAGGCCAGCTCCAGGCTGCAGGCTAGAAGTGAAGGACTAGGGGCTGGTGAGTCTTGATGCATTATTTGCAGAGCAAGTTCAGTGCTTTTAAATTGACGGTATGCTTTTTTGGGGGGATGGTGTTGAAGGGGTTCCAAGCACCCCTTGGCACTGTCATTAGTGTCCCTCCCACTGCAGCTCACCACTCAGTGAGTGGTGAGGTCGATTGGTGGGACAGATTAGCACTGAAAGGAAAAGAAGCAGTGTAGAAGCAAGAAGCGAAAATGCCCCGGTGCACCATAAGGTGTCAGCATACTGCTTTGTGGAATGTTCTAAACTTATACAGGGGGGATACATTAAAGGCTGTAAGTAGCCTTCATTTAGTTGAGGTCAGAATCAGATTCTGCCACCAAGTGGGTTGCAAAAGAACTTTTTAGGTTTCAGAACTGCAGACAAAGAACTGTGGACCCCTGTGTGTGTGTGTGTGTGTGTGTGTGTGATGTAAGTCTTTCCTTCCTTTCCTCCCTTTCTCTCCTTAATTGTAAGATGTAGTAAAAAAAGGGAAAGCCACTGGCAGAATGCTTTTACAGTATACTACACGTATGTACATGTTTTGTTATTGGCAGCTAGAGGCAGGAGCCTAGGATGGGCGAAAGGTGTTATTTTGTGCTATGTATGTTTTGTACCTTGATGTGTATTTGCATTCCTTTTTCAGAGAGAAAACAAAAGACCTGTAGGGCTTGTGTTTAGTGTGGCACTGGAGCTCAAGAGTCATGAGGTCAGGGGCACCTGGCCGGCTGGGATCCAGCCCTGAGCCAGGCTCCCTTCTTTTTGCTCTCCCTCTCCCTCTGCCATTCCCCCTGCTTATGCTCTCTGGCTCTATCTCTCTGTCAAATAAATAAACAAAATCTTAAAAAAAAAAAAAAAGAATCATGAGGTCAATAAGGATGAGGAACCTGAGATTCTAATCCCAACCCAACCCCTGAACCACTGTGGGTCTCTGGGTAAGTGGCTCCCCTCTCTGGGCCTCAGATTATCTCTTCAAAGGATGGGACTAAGGAGCCGCACCATATGAGTATGTCAGCGATGAGACTACCTTCATGGCCTACAGTGTGCCTGGTATGCAGCAGGCGCCGCATCCATGGTTATTCTCCTGATCCTTGCCAGGGTGAGACTGAGGACTGTCCTTCTCATGTCCATCTAGCTCTGATTTCTAGCCCCCGTGGATTGCCCTCCCTTTGTTCTGGGTGTACAGCAGCCCGCAGCAGGCTGGCAGCTATCCAAGACTCCTGGCACTGGGAGTCATCTGTGTGAGAGGAGGTGCTGCAGGGAGGGGGCCCAGGATGCCCACAGATGGGGAAGGAGGAGGTCTAGGCTGGGATGGGGGCAGTCACCCAAAGAGCTGCAAGCGTCCGTTATCCTTGGCAGGGCCGGCCAGCAGCAACAGGTCTGGGAGTTCCAGGGCTGGACTGGAGGCTGCCACCCCCATGGTGACCTTGTTGGCGACTTCTCCTAACCGGGTCACCTGGAGCCAGGGATTAGAGGTTAGAAGGCAGATAGATGGAAGGCAGGAATGGTGGGGTTAAGGGTCATGAGCCAAGTGTATTAAACACTGAGTCTGAGGTCAGACATCCTGGGGTCAGAAGTCAAGAGTTATCCAGGTGTGAGGTCAGGGAAAATGAACCAAGGGAATCAGAGGCCAGGGTTCACAGAGAAGCTAAAGGTGTAGAGGCATGGGGGTGGGGGTTGATCCAGAATGCCAGAAGATGAACGTTATGGGAGAATGGTCAGAAGTCGACAGGTCAGGGGTTCCTCAAGTCAGGAGGTCAGGGCTCAAGGTAAGGCTCAGTGTCAGGGGGTTCTGGGGCTCCACACCTGCACAAAGTTGCTCTCAAAGATGGGGAAGTCTCGCAGCTGGTCGAACTCGCCGCTCAGGAGGTGGCGTTGGAGCCGTCCAGGCCGGCCCGTAGGATAGCCCGGAACCAGGGGGCATTCTAGAGGGGCAAAGTTCAGGGGTCTAGTCCAGGAGACTGGGCCGGGGACCCCTCCCCTTCCTGCAGGGCCCAGGAAGTCCCACTCTGCCAGCAGGGGAATCCTGGCCATCAGGATTTCTCAACGCCAGCCCCATCCCTCACCTGGTTCCCTCACCAGGTCCAAGCCAGTCAGGCCTGGATCCGCCTCTCACCTGCCATCCCACCTGGTCCCTCCTCACCTGTTCCACTGGGGGCCGGCTTAATCTCGTGCCCCCGCATCATCGCAACGCCCCGCCCCATGGGGAGAGCGGAGGGAGGTGCCGCCAGAGAAAACGGGTGGGTGGCGCCGCGGGCTCTACACGTCACAACGCGGCAGACCAGGCTTAAATGTCAACGAAGAAACGCCCGTTGTTGTGACGTCATCATAGGGGGCGGTGCCCAGATACCTGGGTAAAGCTACCGCCACGGGTCTGGTGTCAGACCCCGGTAGGGGGAGGGTGCTAGTGCGCAGGCGCAAAGAGCTGGCGCAGGCGTTTGCGCGGCAAGCTCCCAGCGCCCGGCTCGTTTCCTCCTCTGGCCTGATGGGAAGCGGTCAAAATGGCGGCGGTCGGTGTGGTGGCTGCTCGCCTCCTCCTGCTATTGCTGATGGCAGCAGCAGTCCCCAGCCGGGCCCGGGGCAGTGGCTGCCGAACCGGAGCCGCTCTGCGGGGGGTGAGTACTCACTGGTTCTGCACAGGGGGCGGCGCTGACGGAAAGCTTGGGTCTCGGGTGTTTAGGTCCGATAAAGTGGGAAGGAGGTATTGCAGGGCCAAGAGAGGAGAAGAGGTGAAAGTGAGTATAGTTAGGAAGGCTCTATCTCGTGAGTATGCATGAGGGCGGGGCTTGGATGGGCTTGGCGCCTGGGCTTTCGGTGCTTTAAAAACGAGGACGCGCCGAAGGAGGTTGGAGCAAGAACCCGGTGTTAACGTTGGAACGCCGGGAATCCGCATCGTTAAATATGCATGAGGAGGTGTGGCCCTGGTGAGCTTTGGCAAATGAGACGTAGGGGCGGCTAAAAGGAAAACTGCGGAGAGGCTCTGGAGTAATAGGATAGGTGCTTCCTGCATATGCATGAGGAGGGCGGTATCTTGATTTGGAGGTTTAAAATCTGGACACCGAGTTGCGCAGGTGAGGGTTGCGTAGGTGCAAGGGCGTGGTTGGAGGATGCAGAGGTAGGAGAAATTTGAGTTTGGAGAAGTGGACGGCGTGGGGGCGCCTGGGTGGCTGAGTGGGTTGAGCCTCTGCCTAGGACTCAGGTCATGATCTCAAGGTCATGGGATCCAGCCCCGCATCGGGCTCTCTGCTCAGCAGGGCGCCTGCTTTCCCCCCACCCCGGCCTGGCTCTCTGCCTGCCTCTCTGCCTACGTGATCTTTCTCTGTCAAATAAATAAAATCTAACAAATTTTTTACAAATTAAAAAAAAAAAAAAAAAGTCGACAGCGTGGAGCCTTAGGAGCCTTAGCCTGAGGGGCGTCTTTGTTGTGGCTGTTAAGGTGTAAACGAGGCCACTTGTAGGGGCGCCTGGATGGCTCAGTCCTTAAGCGTCTGCTTTTGGCTCAGGTCATGATCTCAGAGTCCTTGGATTGAGCCCCACATCAGGCTCCCTGCCCCCGGGGGGGAAGCCTGCTTCTCCCTCTCCCACTCCCCCTGCTTGTGTTCCCTCTCTGTCTCTCTCTCTCTAATAAGTAAATAAAATCTTAAAAAAAAAAAAAAGAGGCCACTTGTATATAAGGTTGGGAAGGAATCTCAGGTATCCTTTAACCCACGAATGTTTACGATGCTAGGCATGAAGATACTTGCCTTGGAACTGGAGATGGTTGCCTTGGAAACAAGGTTACACTTCTTTGCAGGCTTTGGGTTTCTGGGGACCATCCAGATCATGAATTTTCATGAAATGGGCAGTTCCCGTTGGAATCACGGTGGACAGGTGTCAGTGTTTGGATATGAATATGAAAGTAAGGTTCCTCTTTCAGCCTGAGTCTGTCTTGGGATCCGGCAGTCCTGCCTTCTGCCTCGGGCTCTGATGGTCCTCACCTGGGGACCTCTCTCTCACCTGCAGGCCGGAGCAGAAGGTCGAGAGGGTGAGGGCTGTGGCACGGTGGGGCTGCTGCTGGAGCACTCATTCGAGATCGGTAAGTCTAGCAACGTCCTAGACTGGGTACTTAGCCGGTGTCCTGTGAAGTCAAGAACTTGGGTTTGGATGCCACCCAATGTGAGACATGCCTTTCGTTTACTGAAAGCTTTGCCCCTCAGAATGTGTTTGCATTATTCCGGGAAGGTTGGGGCAGGGAGGGCATGAGAGAGAAGGAACTCTACCTTTGAATACTCCCTTTACTGTAAGACACATCCTAGTTGCCTAGGGGCAACAGTAGAGCGGACTTCTCAGACCAGTCACTCTGTGGCCTGCACTAGGTGCTGAAGTTCTGGGTGTATTCACTCTAATGCCCTCCCCGCAGCCCTGCAATGTATAGGTATTAGAGAGAGCCCCATTTTCCAGAAGGGGAAGCAGGCCCAGAGGGGCATCACATCTGTAAGTGAATGGTAGAGCCAGGACCTGCTCTATAGCCCAGCTTAAACAACTATGGTTCAGGTGTTTAGGTTCTCAGAGCACAGAGGTCAGTACAGTCCAGAGGTCTGAGCCCCCAAACTCTGGGGCACTTATTAGAAACGCTGAAGCCGGGAGCTTCCACAGACCTCCTGACTCAGACCTTGGCCTCTGCTCGGGAAAGCCCCACTGGTTCTGACATGGCCCCATGGGTGGAAGCCCCTCTGTTCTGCAGATGGGAGAACTGAGGCTCAGAGAGATGAGGTGACGGTCCCTGGGTCACCTGGCGAGGCAGAGGCAGGGCTTGGAAGCTGTGGCATTCAGACATCTGCTGTCAGCTGCCCTGTGGGATAGGAGGGTGGGATGTGGCGGGGGGGGGGGGGCGGTGGGGTTGGGTGGGGTGGGGTCGGGGTCTCCACTTTGCAGGTGGGAACATGGGGGCTTGGGAGGGGGAAGCAGCCTGGTCATTGCAAGGGTCTTGGGGTTCAGTGGTGGGGTGGCTTCTGAGTCCTGACTCCCCACAGATGATAGTGCCCACTTTCGGAAGCGGGGCTCACTGCTCTGGAACCAGCAGGATGGCACTTTGTCCCTGTCACAGCGGCAGCTCAATGAGGAGGAGCGGGGCCGGCTTCGGGTGAGGAGGGCACCCAGGGCTTGCTTGGGGTGTGGGGGGACCTGTGCCTTGGACTACGCCATGCGTGTTTCAGGGCCTTTGCCCTTTGCCTGTGCCGTTCTTTCTGCGCAGCACATCCTTTTCTCTCATGGTTTTCATATCGTTGCTCCTCTTACTCCTCCAGGTTCAGTCAAGATGCTTTACAATCAGTTAGAAGGAGATTTGCTTGGGAGGAGAAAGAGATCCCTGGAATGGCCACAGTTAAATAAAAGGTTATTTCTATCATAGCCCATCCCGTGGCTTCCTCAAGGCCAGGCTCCTGCCAGGCCTGGTTTGGTCCTCCCTAGGGATGGTGCATGGAGGTGCAGTAGGCCAGAGGAAGAGAAAAATGAGGGGTAGAGAGAGAAGTTGTCTTTTGGGGATGGCCCACAAAAGCTGCCACAGTACACTTGCACTCTCTCCCTTTGGCTGGATGTAATTTCCTGGGAGGCTGGGGACACAGGTCTTATCGTGGGCAGGCAAGTGCCGGTGGGCGCCCTTCCTGTGGGAGGTAGTCCATTCTGGCCAGCCGTGCTTTGTGCTTCCTACGTGGTTCTTTGTTACAGCTGTCACTTCTGTGGCTGGGGAGTCCAGGTATGGGGTGGGTCTAGGTGCAGCTGGATCCAGGTTTGAGGAATATGTCCTTGGGACTCACTTCTTCCCTGGGCTGGGCTCTACTGCGCTTACAGTGGCTTCTCCCAAAGGTGGAGTATCCAGTGGCTCCTGGCCTCACTCACCACCACTGAGCTAGGGATGAGGGGGATGCAGGTGGGTGAGACGGGGGAAGGGTCCCCTGGGCCCAGTGGTGGTCCAGGCCTGGCAGGGGCTGCGCATTGTCCTCACTGCTGCCCTCCTCTGCCCTGCAGGATGTGGCAGCCCTGAACGGCTTATACCGGGTCCGGGTCCCTCAGCGCCCTGGGGCCCCTGATGGCTCAGAAGCTGGCAGCTATGTCTCCTCTTTCGTCCCCGCGGTGAGTCAGTGATGGGACTGTCCTTGGGCCCTCCCACCTGCCCCAGCCTGGCTTCCACCATTTGTGACCTGGCGTTTATGGACAGGAAGGACTCATACCTGGCCTTGCCCTCAAGGGCTGGAGGGGGGATGGTCCGGGTGGTGGGCCCTTTGATGGGACAGCATAGGACTTCATGGGGAGGCTGTTGTACTTGGACTTGTGCCCAAGGGAGGGGGGAACCATGAAGAGCTTTGAGAGATCCTCTGGGCCCTGTGAGAAGGGTTGGAGGCTTGGGGGTCTTGGTGCAGGCAAGGTCTGGGTGGCAACCCTGATCCCCCTGCCCCGCCCCACCCCAGTGCTCCCTGGTGGAGTCGCATCTCTCAGACCAGCTGACGCTGCACGTGGATGTGGCTGGCAATGTGGTAGGCGTGTCAGTGGTGACGCACCCCGGGGGCTGCCGGGGCCATGAAGTGGAAGATGTAGACCTGGAACTGTTCAACACGTCTGTGCAGTTGCAGCCACCGGCCACCGCCCCAGGGTGAGGGCGCGCGGGGTGCGGGTGCTCCAGGATGCGGGTGCAGGGCAGGGGCGTGGGCAGCACCCCCCATAATCTCCGCTCAGCCATCCTGCTGCTGCCCTTGCTGTGTCCTTGTTGGCTGACCCCGGCCCCATAGCCTCTCTCCTTTGCCCACCCCTAGTCCCGAAACCGCAGCCTTCATTGAGCGCCTGGAGATGGAGCAGGCCCAGAAGGCCAAGAACCCGCAGGAACAGAAGTCCTTCTTCGCCAAATATGTGAGTGGAGCTCTGCTTACCCTGGTCCCTTCCCTCCTGAGTCCCCCCTCTGCCCTTCTCTCCCCCATGGCCCTTGGCCTGTTCCTCTTCCTTCTGGCCTCCTGTGTGAGGGGCTTGCCTGTCACCTCCAGGCCTGTCCCCTGGCACCGGGGCTCAGCCAAAGGCCTGGATGGGGTCGGGGAGGACTGTTGAGCTGTGCTCCTTGCCTCTGCCTTGGTCTGTACCTGGCGGTGGTCACAGGGTATTCAGGCTCAGCATATGGCCTGCCCAGAGCCAGGCCTTTCTGGGAAACGGGGGCAGCCTTTCAGGCTGGGGGCAGATGCGGTACAGGCTGTGTTGGTGTTGAACAGAGGCCTGTCTGCTGTCTGGAGGAAGGGCAGTGAGGAGGGTGGTGGTCAGGGGAGGGACGTGGTCAGTACTAGGAGGGGGCGGGGATGAGGCCTGGGCTGGGACAAACCCTAAGCTGGGCAGGTGCTGTGAGGCCGAAGAAGGGAGGGAGGCAGAGATTGCAATGGGTTGGGGAGATTTGGAAAGGAGAGGACAGGTGGGGTCCTCCAGGTGGGGCTGGGTTGCCTTTGGCTTTGGGAGGGCACAGTTAGGGGAGGCAGGGCTATGGGTGGAGATGCTCAAGAGGCTGGTCTGGAGCTGGAGAGGGGACGGGCCTGTGCTGCCAGGCTGGGGCTGGTAGGAGGAGCTGGGGGCACTGAGGCAGAAGGGTGATCTACCCAAGACAAGGGCAGGGGACAGCAGAGGCCACTGTGGGTGGAAGGATGCCAAGCCTGACTGCCCTGAGTGTGGTGCCAGTGGGGCCTCAGGTTTGCCAGCAGCTCCTGACAGCTGCACTGCCGGGAAACTGAGGCCCAGAGAGGCCAAGAACCCACTTGCCCCAGCTCTGCCCTCCCCAGTGGCCATAGGACCCCATGGCCACCCCTGGCCCTGACCTGTGCCCCCTCCCTCCTCAGTGGCACCTCATTCTCGGGGGGGCTGTGTTGCTCACAGCCCTGCGTCCTGCCGCCCCGGGGCCCACGCCGCCGCCGCAGGAGGCCTGAGTGAGGACTGAGCCCCCTCCCGCCTCCACCCCACCCTGTGCCTCACCAGCCCTTCCCCAACCTGTAGTGATGTAGGGGACCTGGGCCCCCTTCCCTCACGTGGCCTCCCCTTATGCTGGCTCCCCCACCCTCCCTGCCCTGGCAGAATCTGGCTCATACTCACTTCTTTTCTTTCTGTCTCTCTCTTTGTCTGTCTGTCCACCGTCCCATCCTCCTGTCTGGCCCACAGTGGATGTACATCATTCCCGTCGTCCTGTTCCTCATGATGTCAGGAGCACCAGACGCCGGGGGCCAGGGAGGGGGCGGTGGCGGGGGTGGTGGCGGGGGCAGTGGCCGCTGAGGGTGGGGGGCATCAACGCCTGGTCTTCTTTCATGCAGGCAACCCCCTCCTGTCAGAGTGCTATTGTCCTTGATCATCCCAAGAAAGATTTGCTAGCTCCCCCTGTCCCCATCCCGTGATGGTAGGGGGATACTCCTCCTAGGAGTCCTTTCCCTCTAGGCGGACAGGTGGCCAGATTCTGGCATACCCTGCCTTCCCCTGTGATCCTTCCATAGCCCCAAAGGCTTCCTTTTGGCCACAGCATGGAGCTCGAGCTCCTGGTCCAGCTCTGACCTTATGTTTTCCCCCCTTCCCCTGAGCCTTGTAGTTTGGGAACATGCCGAGTTCTCTCCAGCCTCTGTGCCTTTGTTTGTGGTCTTTTTGCCCTGACTGTCCCAGGCCTGGCTAGAGGGCACCCCTAACTTGTCTGACTGGATTGGGCCACACACTTTCCACCTGTCTGCCCTCAGGGGCCTGGCACAGAGCAAGTGTGGGCTGGCTATGGGCATCCCTTGGCCCCATTCCAGCAGCCCTGCCTTGGGACCCCGCTTCGGCCTTTATCTGCCCATGGCTCCAAGCAGGAGTTGGGGTGTTGTGCCCTGTTTGGATGCCAGGCCTCCCACATGCTTTGGGGCATGCAGAAATGTTTAAAGTAAAAACAAAGTAATGTCTGGTAGAGTTGAGAGCCGATGATGTAAATAGAATCCCTTCCCCAGCCTGGAATGTCTTCCCTGGGACAGGCCACCAGGAGAGGACTGCTGGCCTTTCCTATTTATCATTCCACCCCACCGATCTATTTAAAAAATACCAACAATCTATTGAAATACATCAATGTTTCAAAAAGGTATGACTTCCAGCAACCAAATGCAACTGTTGATTTGGTTGCAGGGAAGTCCTTATGTACAGGCTTTATTGAATTCCGCTCTTTGCTCTGTGTATTATCCAGAAACACACAGAAATGGCTGTCACGGTCGCTGAAATGTCTGTGTAATGCTTTGTGGTGTTGTATGGTGGTTTATTAAACTGTTCCCCAAATGTTCAACGTTTAGCTTCCTGCTGGATATGGTTATAAATAGCACGGCAGCGAGTGCTCTCCAGTCTCTCTTTGGTGAGTGTGAATTATTTCCTGGGGATGCATGACCAAAATCACGATGGCAGATTGGAAACACGGGAAAGTAACGCGTTCGTGTGGCTCGAGTATCAAGACAATATCAAAGGTATGTGGTGGACAGGTGTCTCGCCCAGTTGCTTTCATTTGCTTAACTTCTCCTTGTGTCAGCCCATGCCAGCTGGGGCAGGGAGGGACACACGCTCTCCTTTCTTTGTAAAGCAGAAGTAGCAAATCCCCTCCACCACCCAGCCCTTGCCTCTTGGCTCCTGCACCTAATGTTCTGGAGACTTCTCCTAATGGGGGAGTGGCCTCGTCCTTGCACCCCATCAGAGAACTGCACCGGAGCTCATTCAACCTGGCCTCTGCCTGCGGCTGTCACTGTTTCCTGGATGCAGATGTAACCAGGGTAAAACCCCAGCAGCAGAATGACCGGCCAGAGGAAGGTGGCATTTGTATAAATGTGACCCACGTTGCTAAGTTGCCCCCATCGAGCAGACACCGGTCACCATTCCCCCACGGCCTTGTCAGCAGATGGCTCAGACCTCTCCGTGTCGTGAGGCTCTGATCCATGTCAGGAGGGAAATGGAGCCCGATAGCACCACAGGGATTTTCTGGGAACCGTTCTTGTCCTTTGCTCAAGGGCAGCATTTAGGATTTTGAATTCCTCTTGTGATTTGTCTGATGTTGCTGATGCCTAAAGCCACCCCCGTCTGTTTTCTGGTCCCTCTGGATTCCTGTCCTGCTGCGGCCCTTTCTTTGGACCTTCTCTTCTCTCTGACCTCGCTCCCAGGGGCCAGCCACTCCCCGCTGCGCTGCGACAAGTGGCCTGAGAGTTCCAAACAGTCCCACTGATTTGCAGTTCCGCAGTATTTTCTTCGACTGTGTTGTGTTACACACCCACCAGCAATGGGGGTTATCATTTGGCCCGTTTCTTTGTGGCTTCAATACATAAAACAGTGTCCAAGGGGTGCTCTAACTTGGCCTTTCTTTCCCATCTGTGCTCCATGTGAATTGGCCCCATGGTGTTCACTGCCGCTTTCTTGGACAAGGTTCAGACTCAGAGTTCCTAACCCTTTGCCTCATAGACAGTGGCATTCTTGCCCCAGGCATTGGTTGGACCATTTTCTAATTCTGTCATGGATTGAGATTGAGCTCTTTACCCATCTGATTACCTCCTTTTCCTCTACGACTCTCTAGATCCCTCTGGAGTGGGCAGAGTTCCTCTGCAGTGTACCTCAGCCACTGTCTGAGTTGGCATAGTCTCCATGAGGCTCTGTCCTCGTGCATCTTTTCTAATACTTGCCTCTTCATGGAGAGCTCACTTACTATTTCGTTTTCTTGACCAGGGTGTCTGGGGATATAGCACGAAACTCAAAAGATACTGTAGGATCCAAAGCCAAGAGCCTTCTGCTCAGCGCAGCCTGGTACCTGTTCCCCTCACTGAGGGTGGCCTGACTGGCCAGTCTCCTGCTCATAGCTCTGGAGATACTCTCTACATAAACAAGCAAACGTCTATGTAAATCATTTTTACAAAAATGTGTAGCTCTAGTTTCTTTTTCTTTTTGTTTTTAAAGATTAATTTACTAGAGTGCACAACAGGGTGGTGTGGGGAGAGGCAGAGGGAGAAGCAGACTTCCTCCTGAACAGGGATCCCGATGTGGGACTCGATCCCAGGATCATCACCTGAGTCAAAGGCAGATGCTTAACAAACTCATACGCCCAGGTGCCCTGTAGTTCTAGGTTGTTGGTTTTTTTTTCCTCTTTCTCTCTCTGAGTTGGAGAGGTTTCCACCTTGGCTTTAAAGTGCATCCTCCTCCTGTGATGTGGCTGGCTCGGAGGTGACAATATTGGTCCCCTCAGGTTGTTGCAAGCAGAGCTGCAGGGATCTCCGTGTGCACACATGCACGTATGTCTGCAGGACATGCTGCCAGAGGAGGACTTGCTGGGGCAGCGTCGGGCACCTCCCATCCACACTGGAGCCCCTCTTGCTGACTATCCTCAAACCCATCTCCCTCTGAGACTCCCCTCCTGGTCTCCAGACCCCCGGCTCCTTCCCCAGGCAGTGCTTCCCATAGAGTCTCTGCCACCCATCCGCCCGCAGTCAGAGGTCCTGCAGGAATCCTACCCAATAAGTGGTGCCACCGTCTGCTTGGCCTCATTGGCTGGATCACTGCATTGCCCGACTCTGCTTCACCCCTTCCTGCCTCACCCCTTGTCCTGTCCCCCATGGCCCCAACCCTGGCCTCATCCTTCCCTACCTGGACCTTTCAGCCCAGCTTCCTCCCTGGCCTCGTGGGGGGACATCTGACACCAAAGCTGCCCCCCTCACTCCTCCTCTGTTCCTAGCCCTCCCATGGCTGCCCAGTGCCCTCAGGGCAAAGTCCCAGCCCCTCAGCCTGGCTTTGGAAGTGTCTTAAGTTTCCAGTCTGTTCCTCTTTTTCAGCCTCACTGAGGAGCACCTCCCAGCCTTAATGAGTCCCTCAGATACCACCCTCTATGCCCCCTCTGTCTCTGTCTCTCCATCTCCACGGAGCTCAGTGCCCAGTGTCTCCCTCCTGTGCCTTTCCCCCAGCCTCCTAACCTGTGGTCCAAGATGTGAGAGCACCTGCAAGGTAAATGCTCAGTGAAAGGACAGCCTCCCTCTCGTTTCCTGCCTCGCCCTTTGGATGCACTTCTTTGCCCCACAAAATGTTACCTGCTCTCTGGTATTTAGGAAACCCTTTTCCCCAGCCCAGCATTTAGGTATACTTAGTGCAGTTATAGGACAGGCAACCTTTTAAAATATATAAGGCTAACTTTAGTATT
Organism: Mustela nivalis; assembly: GCF_964662115.1. NCBI lineage: Eukaryota > Metazoa > Chordata > Mammalia > Carnivora > Mustelidae > Mustela > Mustela nivalis. The sequence goes on along the minus strand of NC_139037.1, from coordinate 54,255,941 downwards.
TGAAGACTTTACTATCCCAAATTGAGCATTGTAGCAGGTGGCTTTTGGAAGGAGTTCAATAGGCGCCTTTATTTAACCCATCAGAGAGATGCCATGGTGAGAATCGGGGACCTGTCCCTGAGGCCTCTTTAGCTGTCAGTCATTTATCTTTGCCTGCACCCACCTCCCAGTCAGCAAGGCATAATGGTGTCATTACAAAGAAAAACTCGATTTGGCCTGATTTCTAGAAATAGGCTCCCAAGCAAACTGTAAAGCAAATCCCACCTTCCTTAGTTTCCCACAGTGGTCATGTATGTATTTCTGTGGCAGTGCAGAGGAGAAGCCAGCCGTAGGATGACTTGAAAACACGAAGTCAGTCTGGAGGTGTACGTTGGCACGCTATGAAGCTTGCTGGGTACCGTACCATATTGACCAGGAGTAAAAATTGTCATTTTTGCAGAGTTTTGCTTGAGACCATTTCTGGTATCTAATACAGCTTGGTAACAGTTCTGTCCTCTATCAGTAGGTGGCGATAAAAGAGTTCACCCTGCTTGAGAATGCCCCTCAGGCCCATAGCATGCTCTGCTGGATACTCTGGGGAGGTCAGGCCCATGTGGACCCTCTCTCTGAAGAAAAGAGCTTTTCAGGGGGTGCTCTTGGCCCTTGAGAAGGTTGGGGTTCCCATGAAGCCTCTGTCTTAGCAGGTGCTGGTCTTCAGGAACACGGGTTCCTGTGTTCCCAACTGCAAAATGAAGTCCTCCCATGCTCCATGCTTCCTGAGGAAGAGAAGATGGTGGCAGGTTGGGGAGAATTGGGGCAGAAAGGAGGCAGCCTCCTTCTCAGCAAACTCAGAGAGAAATTGAGGGATCAGGAGAGTGGAGAAGGAGCCGCTTCCTGGCCAACTGCAGGGTGGTTCAGCCCTTCCCAGCCCTGGCACTTACATGCAAGTGTCTTTATCTCTGAGCCAACTCCTCGGTTCCTCCTTCCTAGGCCGGTTCCTCCTTCCTAGGCCGGGGGCAGGCGTCCTTCCTCCAGGCAGTGGGCAGCATCCAGGACAGACAGAAAAGAGAGAAAATGGGTGTCACAGGGGCCCTTCCACCCTCGGGGTTGGGGTGGGGGTGGGAAGGCCTGGCTTGGCAGCCCTGTTCCAGGCTGCGCAGATCCCTGGGAGGATGTCAGCTCCGAACTTAAGGAAGGGAGAGGGAAGGAGGGGAGGCAAAGGGAGAGGATGTGGCTGGCAGAGCCTGGAGGGGCCTCCCTGACACTGGGAGACAAGGTGCAGAGGAAAGGCGGCCAGTGGAGGGGAGAAGTCTGGCAGGAGAGAAGAGGTGACAGATTCAAAAAGGAGAGAAAGGAAAGAGCAAGAGAGATTGGAAGGGTGGGGAGAGAGAAAAGTGGGGGGAGAGAAGGGATGGAGATGAGCAAGACAGGGGAGCAAAGAGGAAAGATGAAGAGAAAGTGTAGGGGGAAAAAACGAATGAGGAGAGGGGAAAAGGAAGCGAGAGATGAGAGAAGACACGCTGGGGTGGGGGGCGGTCCCGAGCGAAGCAGGCAGAGAGGGGTGAGGAAAGGAGACCGAGGCGGGGAGAGCGAGGCTGGGGGAAGGAGAAGGAAGGAGAGAGACCATGGGACAGAGTCGGAAATGGAAGGCCGGGCGGAGGAGCGGCCCGCGAGCAGCCAAGGCAGACGGGGTAAGAAGGCCCAGACGGCGGGAGGGGAAAGGGGAAGGAAAGGGAGAGAAAGGGAAGCAAGGAGCGGAGAGCTTGCTGGCGGCCCGGATGCAAAGGCCAAAGCCGAGCGGGGCAGGGGAGTAGAGCAGAGCAGGCAGAAGGAAGGAAAGCGGAGGAAGGGAACACAGCAGGCGGGTAAGAGAGAAAAGGAGAAAAATGAATACGGGAGTGTGGAGAGACAGCGAGCGTGCGAGCGGCCGGCAGGAAAGAGAAGAGCAGAGGCGGGAAGAGGCCGAGAAAGAAGGGGTGTGAGGGAAGGGCGAGGAGCCGGACGCGGGGAGAGGAGGTGAGAGAGAAGTGGAAGAAAATTGAGAGGAAAACGTCGAAGCCCGAACTGAGAGGAGTGAGATGTGTAGTGCGGGTGGCGGGATCGCACCGCGGGAGAGTGCTAGGAAGAGAAGGGGCGGAGGGAAACCAGGGCGCGAAGAGCGGCCAGAGCGCGCACGCGCACAGCCGCACCACCACCCCCTCGCACGCGCACAGTGTTGCGCGCGCGCGCCCCGAGGCCCGGGCCAGAGGTGGCGGAGCCGGGAAGCCAGGGAGAGGCGGCGGGAGACGAGGAAAGCCGGGAGCGAGGGCAGCTGGAAGGGCGGGAGGCGCGCACGCGGGGCTCACACCCGGCAGCCAAGAGCCCGCTCGCTCCTGCGCGCCGGGCCGCCGCTCAGGGAGAGACAGGCGCGACGGCTGGGGAAACGGAGAGCGTGCCGAGCCCGCGGTGCCGGGCGAGAGCGGGCGGGGAAAGGGACCGCGGGTGCACGGAGCCAGAACTGGAGAAGAGGGAAGGGAAGGCGTCCGCCTCCCGCGAGGAGACGCCGGTCCTGGTCGCGGGCCGTGCTCCCCGTCCCGGGGCGCGAGAAGCTGCAGATACCGGCGGGCTCCTGGTCCCCGGAGCGGGCAGGACGTGACACGAGTTTCGCGTCGTGTCAAACGCAAATCGCGGGGCCGTTTGTTCGGAGGCAGGAGACGCGTGTCACCAGCTCGCCGGGACGTCCGGCCCGCTCCGTAGGTGCCAGAGGGGCCTCCCGGCCGTTGGAGGCGGCGGGGGTGCAGCCCACGGGGGGGAGGAGCAGATGTGGAAGGAAGAGAGACGGGGAGACCGGAAAGTGTGAGCGAGGCGCTCGGGGGGCGTGAAGAGGCAGAAAAATGGTCAAGGAAAGTTGGTGGGGGGTACTGTCCAGGAAAGTGGGTTAGAGATGGAATGGCGGGAAGGGCCCTGGCGGGTGAAGGCGAGTTGGGGAGAAGACGGAGGAGAGAAGAGTAAAAGAATCGATGAAAAGAAGGTACAGGAAAAGCGGAATCGGAGTGTGGTTAGACTGGGGGCGGGGGCAGATAGGAGACCCCATGGACCCCGTGTCTGTGTGAGGGACAGGAGGACAGAGGGGAGAAGGGGATGGGAAGCGGAAAGCAGAAGGAAAAGAGGCGCTCCCTGACTACAACCAGACGGACGCGGGGAGGGGTGTGTGTGTGAACCAGATATAAGGAAAAGAAGCTGGAGGCGAAGGGGGCAGGAGGAGAGGCGCAGAGAAGCCGAGGGAGGGAAGAGAGTGCGGGGTGTCAACCAGCGTGCGGGGGGTGGGGAGGGCGCCACTCGGTGCCCCAGAGCGGCCCTCGGGTCAGAGCTGCTGTGGCAACCGGACGGAGCGGGAAGCTCTAGGCTCGGGGATGCCCCTCCCATACCTCCTGGGGAGGGAAGGGACCGAGTAGGCAACCCGGCAGAGTGAAGCGCAGGGGGAGGAGAATGTGAGGTGGGGTCCTGAGGAAAGGAGATAAGCTTCCAGAGAAGGTGAGAGCCACAGGACCAGAAGCCAGACAGGTGGGGTTGGGGTGGATGAAGGTGAAGAACGACAAGCACATGGTTTCTGGGAGAAACAGGAGAAGTGTGTGTGTGTGTGAAATAAAGGGTAGTTCTGAGGAGCATAATGAGAGGAATAGAGAAGACCTGTGTAGGGAGAGACGCAGATCAGGACAGAGAAGAGAGGAGGAGGAGGAGAAGCAAGGCACAATCAAAAAGTGTGAGCAAAGGAAACCAGAAAGTAGTGTGAGGAGGAAAGTGTGTGTGTGTCATAGACAGGTCAGAGACAAACTGTGTGGGGGACAGAGGAAAAGAGGTGAGAAAGGAAAAAGATGAAGAGAGACAGAGGGAATGAGAGTCTGAGAGGGAGAGTCAGAGAGAGAGAGAGTCTAAGAGAGGGAGAGAACCTGAGAGTCAGACAGAATCACAGACAGAGTCTGAGAGAGGGAGAAAGAGGGAGAGAATCTGTCAGAGAGACTGAGAGAATCTGAGAGGGAAAGAGTCTGGGAAAGAGAGACAGAGAGTTTGAGAGGGAGACTCTGAGAGAATTTGAGAGAGGCAGAGTCGGAGGGACAGACAGTCACACAGAGAGAGACAGTCTGAGATGAGGGAGACAGAATCAGAGAGTCTGAGAGAGGGAGAGAGAGTCAGAGAGAGAGAGAAAGAAACAGAGAGGGAAAGAGTCTGGGAGAGAGACAGAGTTTGAGAGGAAGAGAGAGTCTGAGAGAGAGGCAGAGTTGGAGGGACAGTCACACAGAGAGACAGTCTGAGAGAGGGAGACAGAATCAGAGAGGGAGAGAATCTGATAGAGAAAAACTGAGAGAGAATCGGAGAGAGGGAAAGAGTCTGGAAGAGAGATAGAGAGAGAGAATCTAAGAGTTTGAGAGGGAGAGAGTCTGAGAGAATCTGAGAGAGAGGCAGAGTCAGAGGGACAGACAGTCACACAGAGAGAGACTGAGAGAGGGAGACAGAATCAGAGAGAGAGCCAGAGAGAGCCAGAACCTGAGTCAGAGAAAGAGACTGAGAGTATCTGGGAGAGAGTCAGAGAGAGAGAATCTGAGTGAAAGAGAGACTCACACACACATAGAGAATCTGAAAGTGAGAGTCTAAGAGAATGAGAGGGTCTGAGGAGAAAGTCTGAGTGAAAGACTGAGAGAGTGTGTGTGTGTGAGAGAGAAAATCGGAGTGAAAGAGAGTCTGAGAGTCAGAGAGAGAGAGAGAGAGTCTGAAAAAGAGTTTGTCAGAGAGTCAGTCTGAGGGAGAGTCTGAGTGGGAGGGAGAGAGAGACAGAATCTGAGTCAGAGAGTCTGAGAGAGGGAGAGAGTCTGAGGGAGAGTGTGAGACAGACAGAGAAGGAGAGTCTGAGAGAGAAAGACAGTCTGAGAAAGTCTGAGAGTTTGAGTCAGAGAGAAAGAGGGAGAGTCTGAGAGAGAGTCTCAAAGTCTGAGAGAGAAATAGAGAGTCTGAGAAAGTCTGAGAGAAAGTTTGAGAGTCTGAAGTGGTCAGAGAGTGAGAGAGTGGGGGCAGTGTGAGACAATCTGAGAGAGAAAGAGTCTGAGAATCTGAGAGAAAGAAAGTTTGAGTCTGGGGAGAGAGTGAAGAAGTCTGAGAGGGAGAGAGAATGAGAGAGAGAGAGTCTGAGAGGGAGATAAAATCTGAGAGAGGGAGAGTGTGAGATTCTGAGAATAGAGGGAGAAAGAGCCTGAGAGAATCAGGAAGAGTCAGAGAGAGTCTCAGAAAGTCTGGGTGAGTCTGAGAGAGAGAAATAGTCAAGAAAGTCAGAGGGAGAGAGAGTTTGAGAGAGTCTGAGAAAGTCTGAGTGAGGGAGAGAGAGTTTGAAAAAGAGTGTGTGTGTGTGTAAGAATCTGAGTGAGGGGTGCCTGGGTGGCTCAGTGGGTTAAGCCTCTGCCTTCAGCTCAGGTCATGGTCCCAGGGTCCTGGGGTCGAGCTCCGCATCCGCATCAGGCTCTCTGCTCGGCGGGAAGCCTGCTTATTCCTCCCTCTCCTGCCTGCTTCTCTGCCTACTTGTGATCTCTCTCTCTGGGTCAAATAAATAAAATCTTTAAAAAAGAGAGAGAGAGAGAGACTATCTGAGTGAAAGAGCCTGAGAGTCACAGAGTGTCAGAGAGAGAGTCTGATATATCGGGTCTGAAAAAGAGAGAGTTTGTCAGAGAGTCCGTCTGAGAGTCCGAATGAGACACAGAGTTGAGGGAGAGTCTGAGTGGGGGGGAGAGAGACAGAATCTGAGTCAGAGAAAGACAGTCTGAGAGAGGGAGAGTGTGAGACAGACTGAGAGAGAGAAGGAGAGTCTGAGAGTCAAAGTCTGAGAGAGAAAGACAGTCTAAAAGTCTGAGAGAGAGTTTGTGTCAGAGAGAGTGAGAGAATCAGAGTTTGAGTCAGAGAGAAAGAGAGTCTCAGAAAGTCTGAGAGAAAGAGTTTGAGAGAGTCTGAGGAAGTCAGAGAGTGAAAGAGTTGGGGGAATTTGAGACAATCTGAGAGAAGGAAACTTTGAGAGTCTGGGAGAGAGTGAAAAAGTCTGAGAACTCGAGAGAGAATGAGAGAGGGAGGGTCTGAGAAAGAGTCTGAGGGGGAGAGAAAGAGAGGGCGAGTGTGAGATAGTGTGAGAAAGAGGGAGAAAGATGTCTGAGAGGGAAAGTCAATCAGAAAGGGAGAGTCTGAAAGAGAGTCAGAGAATGAGTTTAAGAAAGTCAGAGAGAGTCTGATAGGGGGAGTTTGAGACAGTCTGAGAGAGAAAGAGAGTCTGAGAAAGTCAGGGAGAGAAAGTCTGAGAGAATGAGGGATAGAGGGCCTGAGAGACAGAGAGTCTGAGACAGAGAGAAATAGAGTCTGAGATATGTCAAAAAGAGAAAGAGAGAGAGTCTGAGAGAAAGAGAAAGTTTGAGGGAGGGGGAGTTTGAGACAGTCTGAGATTGGGAGAGAGTCTGAGAGAAGGAGAGTCTGAAAGAGTCTCAGAAAGTATAGTGTGAGTGAGAGAAATAGAATCTGAGAAAGAATCTGAAAGAGAAAAAGTCAGAGAGAGAGAGTCTTAAGAGAATCAGGGAGAGAGTTTGTGAAAGTCAGAGAGAGGGAGTGTTTGGGAGTGAGAGTCTGAGAAAGTCAGAGAAAGAGAATCTCAGAGGGGGAGAGTCTTAAGAGATAGAGCATGTGTCAGAAAATCTGAGAGGGAGAGGCTGAGGGAAAGAATTTGAGAGAGAGTAAGAAAGTCTGAGAGGAAAAGTCTAAGAGTCTGAGAATCAGAGAGTCAGAGGGAGAGTTTGAGACAGGCTCAGAGAAAGTGAGAGAATCAGTGAGAAAGTCTGAGAGAGGAAGAGTCAGAAAGAGTCAGAGAGAGTCTCAAAGTCTGAGAGAATCTGAGAAAGTCTGAGTCAAAGAAAAAGAGGGAGTTTGAGAGAGTTTGAGGAAGTCTGAGAGACAGAGAGAGAAAAAAGAGAGAGTCTAAGAGAAATAGGTGCCTGGGTGGCTCAGTGGGTTAAAGCCTCTGCCTTCGGCTCAGCGTCCTGGGATCAAGCCCCGCATCGGGCTCTCTGCTCCGCAGGGAGCCTGCTTCCTCCCCTCTCTCTGCCTGCCTCTCTGCCTACTTGTGATCTCTCTCTGTCAAATAAATAAAATCTTAAAAAAAGAAAAAGAAATAGGGAGAGAGAGTTTGAGAAAGTCTGAGAGAGAGAGGGAAAAGAATGAGTGAGAGAGAGAGTGAGAGCATGGGAGACTCAGTCAGAGATGGAGAGTCTGGAGAAGTCTGAGAGAGTCTAAGAATCAGAGAGAGGGAGTGAGAGAGTTTTTGAGAAAGTCAGAGAGGGAGAGAGAGAGTCTGAGGAAGTCTGAAAGAGAGAGAGAGGAAACAGACAAGAGAACTGCAGTGGGACAGACACTCAGAGGCGGGGAGACTGGCAGGAAAGTTCCCTTTCCCTCCTGACTGCCAGTCCTTATCTGCTGCTCCAGGCAGTGGGAGCCTGGCAGCGGGCCGCAGGGCAGGGAGAGAGTAACTTACGGCTTCGTGGCCAGAAGAACCAGCACCTCCTCCATTGGGCACTAGCTGCTTCCCATATTCTGTTCTATTATTTTCTATCTTACTTTCTCTCTTGGTCTTAACTCAGTCCCCTTGCCCCTCCCCTACACCAGAGAGTGGCTATTATCCACATTTTTTTTTTTCTAATGAAGAAATCAAATTGGAGCTGAAATCTGTTGTCACCATCACTGTGAGGGGAAGACGATCTGCTTCTCCAGTGGTGGTGACTGAGACTCTAGAGTAGCCCTACATCCCTTCTGCCTAGAAAATTCAGAACTTCCACTACGGAGAAGGAACAACAAAAAAAGAGGAAGCCAGTGGAGTGGAAGGGGCAGGGCAGAATAAAAGGTTTAATGAGAGGGGTCAGTGTGTGTAAATTACCTAGCACACAGTTGGTGCTTAATTAGTGCCCCTGCCCTTTTCTGTTGGAGAGCACTGACAGCAGGAAGGAACAGAAGAGGCAGCAGAGAGGAAGGGAAAGGAGGAAGGAGATTGTGAGGGGTGGGAGGCTGTGCTTATTTAGAGCCCAGCACATAGTCAGTGCTCAATAAATGTCCATTCCAGTCTTCCAGAGAGAGGAGACAAGTCAGAAAGAAAGTGAAGAAACCACCAGAGAGGAAAAGCAGCCTAAGGAGAGAGTCAGTGATGCAAATTGCTGGGCATACAGTAGGTGTTTATTAAGTGTTCTTTTCCCAGGAGAAACAAGAAAGATAGAGAGGGGAAGCTCCAGCAGAAAGAATGAGTAGGAGAAGCTGTGAGGGAAGGGACTGGACACACAGTAGGTGCTTAATACATACCCATAACCCTCCATGGTAGTGAGCACAGAAGCAGCAGCCAGGAGGAGTGAAGAAAGCAGAGAGGAGGAAGAGAGAAGGAAGAACAGAGCCTGTGAGGCAGTGACAGGGTATATGAAGGAGCAGCACACAGTAGGCGCTTAATGCATGCCTATTTCCTCTTCCAGGAGCGCAGACAGGGCGGAGAAGAGTGGAGAAGCTGGAGGAGAGAAGGGGCCCAGGAGAGGAAATGAGAAGAGAGTGTGTATATGTTAGGCTGTGGGCACCCAGGAAGCATTCAATAAATGCACATTGATTTCCTAAGGGGGTGGAGAGAGCAAAAGGAAAGGAAGGTGAAGGCACAGGCAAGGGGAAAGGAAAGTTGGCTAAGGAGGCTGATTGCATAGGAACCCGTAAAGCTGGCAGACCAGAAGTTGGAGGTAACTTCAAGAACTGGCAAAGGAGAGGATGCACACAGAGGAGACAGTACCGGCAAATCATGGGGCACACAGGAGGTGCTCAGTAAATGCTTGTTGTCTTCCTCAAAAGAGGGCCTAGAGAACGCTGGGAAGGGAGAAGCCGGCAGAGGGAGAGGGGCAGGGAGATAAAGGCAAGAGGAGATGAGATGAGACATTAATTGCCTGATATACAGTAGGTGGCCCATCCTTGCTTGTTCTCTTCCCCCAGAAAGAGCAGATGGGGCAGAAATGAAGAAACAGGGAGAATTGAGAGCGGAGGGGGCATAAGGAGATTGTCTGGCAAAGGATAGGTGCTCAATAAATACCAGTTTTCCTTCCCTGGCAAAGATAGCAGAGACCACAGGTCAGTGAAATGGGAGGGTGAGAGGAGAGTAGAGAAGGCACAGGCAATTGGTTGTCATACCACAGGTGCTCAGTAAATGTCTGTTCTTTGCCTTGGAAGAGAGCAGAGAGCCCAGAAAGACAAGGGGACAGAGGAGAGAAGAGGAAGGAAGAAGGTATGAGGAAGGAAGAAAAGATGTGTAAACGACCTGGCACACAGTAGGTGCTCAGTATGTGTTCATTCCCTCCCTGCCTCCCCCCCCCCCCGAGGGAGCAGAAAGTCAGAAAGGATAGGAAATCAGGAGAGAGAGAAGAAAGGAATTGAGGGAGAAAAAAGTGTGTGGAAGGAGAGGAAACAGTGTAAATTTCCGAGCACACAGTAGGTGCCGCACCAGTGTGCATTCTCTTCCCAGGAGACCAGGCAGATCAGGAAGGAGTGCAGGGCATCTGGGTGGAAGGGACAGGAGAGCAAAAGAGTAGAAGGTGCAGAGGCCGTGCAGAAATTGCCTGGTAAACATTAGGAACTTTAAAAATGCCCCTTTCCTCCAAGAATGGGAGCCAGAAGCTTAGGAAGAACAGCAGTGGGCGGAGAGAAAGGGGTGCCAGAGGAGGCAAGGAGGCATTTCAGGTGCATACAGCAGGTGCTGCATAAATGCTTGTCTCCTTCCCTGGCAAAGCAGAAAGCAGGTTGGGAGCTCAGGAGGAGGATGAGGAAGAAGGGGGAGTCTGAGGGTAGAGGCCAAAGGCAGGCCTCCTGGTGGCTTTCCCTCCCCTGGGGCCCAGCCCACCCTCCAGCTGCCAGACTGGGACAAGGGCACATTGTCCCCAGCCTGGCTCAGCCTGGGGACAAGGAAGGGGCTGCTGTGTCTGGGGGGTGGGGCGCTGCCTGGTCTCTGAGTCACTCTGTTTCTGCATCTCCCCATCTCACCGTGTGCATCTCTCTGCATCTCTGTGTCCTGCCATCCCACTGTCCCGCTATCCCACTGTCTCCCCTAAGTCCGTGGCCTCCTATTTTGGTCTCTGTTTCACCGTTTCTGGGTTCCCCCTGCCCATCTGTCTTTCGTCTCTCCCCAGTTGCTCAGTCTGCTGTTCAGGCTCTGTTTTTGGGAGGGAGGAGCAGGCTGGACCCAGGGAGGTCAGAGGCGAGGAGTGAGCAAGGAAAGGAGGAGACAGGGGAGCGAGAGAGTGAGGACAGAACCGCTTTATTGAGCAGAAACCGCAGCAGAGGGCCTGGTGGCCTCCCTCAGGAGCTTGGGGGCAGGGGTGGGGGGTGGCAAGGGGCAACAACAGGGACTCGAGACAGAGGGACTGAGACACAGAAAGAGAAAGGGAGAGAGAAACTGAGGCTAGGAGAAGCAGGGGGAGGGATGGAGAGATGGGAGGAGGAGAGATGTGGGTGAGAGGAAGAGTCAGAGATGGAGAGAGAGAGAAAGAGAAGGAGGGGAGACACAAAGAGACAGGAAAGACGAGGGAGGGCGGGAGGAGATCTAGAAATGGGAGAGGAGGGAGGAGAGCAGGGAGGAGAGCAAGAGGGACAGAAATGGGAAGAAACAGGACAGATGGAGAGAGACAAAGGGGAGGAGGAGATGGAGCAAGGGAGACAGACAGAGATGCGGAGAGAAGGGGGCAGGCAAGAGACAGGGACAGAGGGAGAGAGAGAAGGAGAGAGAGAGAGGGGGCCCAGCTGCTGGGTGGACAGCGGAGAAGTGGAGGAAGGAGCGCAGTCCCTCTCACCTGACATCAGCGGCGGCCGCCCCCCAGGCCCAACTGAGCAATTTAAGGGGCACCCTGGGGGCGGGACCACCTTCCCTCACTGCCTTATCTGGTCAGCCCTGGGCTCCGAGAGCTAAATTGGGCCTCAGCTGTCAGCACCCGGGTGCGTGGGACAGCTGTCACCCTGCCCTGCACCTGCCACCTGCCACATGACTGAGGCCGCCCCAGCGGGGAGCCTGGTGCCCAGGGCTGGCGAGGGGGCAGGGGGCGCTCTGCACGGTGAGGGGCCAACGGTAAGCGAAAGCACTCCCTCAGGCCCCAGGGGCCTTGGAGAGCAGGAGGGGTTAGTGCCCCAGGGGGGCTGAGAGCAGCAGGGGAGGGAGGGACCGACCCTGCCACCCCCGGTCCCACCCTGGCACTGCTGACGCTAGGACTCTCTTCTCGCTCGGACCATATTAGGCCACAGCTGAGAAGGCACCTGGGGAGGTCACTCAGGCCCAAGAATAGAAACAGTCAGGGAGTCCCGCCAGGCTGTCTAGGACCGCAGGGGACCGGCGACAGGCACAGAGGTCAGGAGGGGGCCCCAGAGGGCCCAGGGAGACAAGCTGAGAAAGACATGGAAACATCCAAAAAGGGAGACAAAGAGAGGGACACAAAGCAAGGGACTAAGGAGTCAGAGACCCAGGTGTGGGAGAGTGAGCAAGCTGGAGAGGCACAGAGGGGGCAGGCTGGGTGTGGGGACCGTCTCCAAAGTTGGGGTGCCCCGGGACCCCAGCAGTTTCTAATGTGCTGTTTTGACTTTTTACAAGTTGCCCTTTGACCTCCAGAAGTCTTGGGAACCCGAACCTGCCAAGCCCCAGTCCCAGCAGCACCCTTGGGTCTGACAAGCCTCCAGCTGTGCCCGCACCCCATCTTCTAAGGGCCCTACCTGCCTCTCCCTGCCCATGGCCTCCCTGTCTCTGGGTCCCCCGTTTTTGCCCACTCCTAAAAGGGGACCCTGCTTTTGCCCAAGCCCTACTCTACCTGATTCCCTCCCTGGGCTCACACACACTCATGCCTCCTGGAATAGGCCAGAGACCCCCAAAGCCATCTCCAGAGCCCCTGACCTGGCTTCCCCTCCCCCCCACCATTTGTCACATCCCTTACATCCCCGCTGTGTGGCATGTCCACCAATCCCCAAACCACTCTTCATCTGTTGGGGGTGGCCGCACTGTCCCAGGATCCTAGGGCCAGATGCCTGGGTGCCTTCTTCATTCCTTCTCAGGTTTGCCCCCAGAGCCGAGCTGCCAGACTGTGTCCCTCCTCTCCCTCCCCAGGGTCCCGGCTCAGGCCTCCATTCTCTTCCCTCTGGTTCCTCAGCCTCCTTCCAGGCCTCCCAGGCTGTCCCCGCCACCTGCCCCACGAGGGCACTTTTGGAGCCCGGGATTGACCTGCTGTGCCCCTCGCGGCCCTCGCTCGCTGTCCTGGACAAGGTCCAGCTTTCAGCAGCCCCGTGGAGGCCCTGTGGACTGGGCCTGGTGGGGACCCACTCTCGTCAGTCAGCCCCTGGTCGGTCAGTGACAAGTAGTGATGTATTGCGGGGCTCCTGCAGAGTTGTCTCCCAGTCTGAAACAGAGCCACCTTCCTCCCGCTGGCCCTTTGCAGAGGGCCAGGTCCTCCCCCCAGGTCCCCTCAACTTCCTCCAGCCCCCTGGGGGTCCCTCTTAAAGCCTCCCACCCTGACTAGGACTGGGGAGGGGGCTCTTGTCCCCTCCTGTCTGCCTCCCAGCCTGAGAGTGAGCTCCTGGCTTCATCTGCGGAGGTGCCCCCAAGGTGCCGCCACCACCGGACTGGGAGTGGGGGGTGGGGGGTGGGGGAGAAGTGTCAATGCCAACAGGACAGGGAAGCTACAGCAAGAGACAGCAGCCCCTGGGGAAGGACACAGAACAGGAGGGGGTCCTGCTCCAGTGGGAATGTGGAAAGAAGACACCTGGTGGGAGCCTGAACTCCTCCTGCTCAAATCTCTGAGGGCCCCCATTGTCCCCCTTTGTCACCTCAACCCCCTCACATACACCTCCCCCCTGCCTGGCTCGGGGCCTTCCCAGGGCCTTTGTGCTGGCTGCTCCCTCAGCCTGAACCGCCTTTCCTCTGCACCCCCCACAGCTCCCTCCTTCCTCTTCTTCCAGTTGCTGCTCCAAGGGCTCTGCTGCCCTAAATGAATCCCCCCATGCTGTACCAGCTCCTAAGGCTGTTTCTTCTCTCACACTTGCGGAGGCTGGAAGTCTAATGTGCCTCACTGGGCTGGAGTCAGGGTGTGGGCAGGGCTGGCTCCTCCTGGGGCCCTGGCCCTGGTCTGGGCTGGCTCCACTTCCCCGCTCTGGCCCCTTCTCATCTCCAAAGCTGTCCACCACGTAGCATCTCTGACCCACTTCCTTCGCCAGGTCTCTTTTGGCCTCTCCTCTCCTGCCTCCTCCGCCGTCAGGACTGCAGGCCCGCCCGGATAACGCGGGGTTGTTTTCCTGTCTTAAGGTCAGTGGGTTAGCAACCTTCGTTCCCCTCTGGCAGGTAGCCGAACACGGGGATAGCGGCGTGGCCCCCTCTTGGAGCCACTGATGGAGAAGAAATGAGACTCCAGGAAGAAACTTGCTTTCTCCTCAGCACTTAGCCCACTGAGCACTCTAGATTGTGCCTATCGGCTCCTGGTCTCTCCGCTGACCCACAAGAGCAGGGATTTGTGCTGTTTCCAGCTGTGCCCCGACGAGGAAACGGAGGCCGAGAAAGGTGGGTGACTCACCCGAGCTGGTGAAGCGGGAAGGTGGAGGAGCATTTGGGCTCCCGCGCTCCCCACAATGCCTGTGTGGCTACCAGCCTCTCTGCTCCGCGGGAGCCCCAGAGGGAAAGGGTCCCCCAGGCAGATGCACGCCAGGTTGGGAGCAAACGAGCAGATTTATTGAGGCAGCAGTGGCGTTGAGCAGGGGTATGGGAGAGGGGTTGGGCCTCTGCGGGGTCCAGGAGGAGCGGGGCCTAGTCCTTCCCCGGCACTCGGGTCAGTCGTGGACACACAGGGACTGCCCAGGCAGCCTGGTTCCCTCCTCTGCGGGGTCAGTCTGTCTGCAGCCAGCAGCCCTTTTCCTCCACCTCCTTGGTCACCACCAGCAGCACCTCGCACAGGCCCTGAGCCAGCGCGGCCGCCAGGAAGGCCCTGGGCAGAGAAATGAAGAGACTGAGGCCCAGGAGCCTGGGTGTTGCCTCCAGGGGAAGGGGGGTGTCCTAGCGCCCTGCCCCAGCCCCAGAGTCACCTCACCCTCACCTGACACCGTCCTCGTCCCCCAGGACCTCGGGCGCCCGCAGCTTAGAGTCCAGGTTGTAGTAGATGCCGTCCACCTGGCGGAGGGCCACCCAGTGCCGCCGGCGTAGGGGCAGGGACAGCAGCCCCAGAGACATGGGTGATGGCAAGTTCAGGATCAGTCCCAGCACCTGGGGCAGGGCCAGCTGGGACAGGGGCCTGTGTGGGAAGAGTGCAGACCCTGCCGTCAGGGTCCTGGGCTCACCCGCTGGCTCAAGGGTACTACTGAGCTTGTGGGACCCCAGCTGCCGTGGCAGCAGTGGCCCTCCGAGCCTGCCCAAGGATGCTCCTCCCTCAGTGCAACCTTTGTCTCCTTCCACTCACCCGATCATGCGTGCACCCAAACCTCCCAGCCATCTAGTGACCACTCCTGACGAACTACCCATCTGTCATCCACCCAAACATCATCCACCTACTGACGCAACTCACCAGCCAGCCAGCCACCAACTCAGCAACTTACCCACCATCCTCCAGTCCTCAACCACTCTTTACCAATCCATCCATCTGTCCAACCATCTACCTACCCAACCACCTGTTCACTGTCTACCAATCATCCATCCTTTATTCATTCACCCAACCACTCACCCACCCCATCAGCCAACCACCACCTACTCAACACATCCAACTACCAATTTACTGTCCATTTCATCACCAGATGACCATCTGTCTTTGTCATCCACCCCTCGGCCCATCCTGTTGTCCATCCAGTCACCCACTCTTCTTTCCACCATCTCCCAACCCATTGGTCTACCATCCACCCATCATTCAGCCATGCCTACCATCCACCCATCGACCCCTTCTTTCTCGCCTCCTGTCCACCCATCCCTCTCCTGCTTTGTCCCACATGGGTGCTGTCACGCTGTATCCACTGTCCCAGGCTTAGCACACATGACACAGTGATTGGGGTCCCACCTCCTTCTATCCCACCACACGGTGGCCAGGCCCAGCCCTTGCAGGGCGGCCATGATCACGTTGACGTCATAGTTGCCGGTGCCCAGGAGGCTGCGATGGGGATTCAGCCGGGAGTCTGGGGCCAACCTGGTTGGGGGATAGTCAGAGCTTGAGTTGGGGGCCCCTGAAAAGATTGCACCCTCCCCACAGAGCAGGAGAGGCCCAGGGTCCTTGAATCACCCAGTCTTTGGACTCTTTCCTTTGTTCAACCCGATGGCTTATCAGCCCCAAGCCTGATTCCTTCTGTCCCCACCTCTCTCTGCTCTGTCCTGGAGCCACATTTCCCAGCTCAGACCTTGTCTTCGTCCCTCATCTTCAGACCCTTCAGACCCTCATCTGGCCTCCAGCCTCCAATCTCAGGGGCTCTTTTCACACCCAACACTGACCCTGCATTTCCCCTGCTCCCAGCCTTCCCTGGTTCCCTGTCGCCCCAGGATAAAGTCTCAGCCCCTCAGCCCCTCGGAGGCTAGGCCTCCTAGCCTCAGTTCCACCCCAGCCACCTGTCCTGTGCTCCTGCCTCCCCACCTCTCTCCTGCAGCTATCCTCAAGCTCCGGAGGCCCGCCCTGCCACCACTTGTCTCTGGATCCTGCCTTCTCCAAACAGTGGCACCTTTGTTCTTTCTCCAGGCCCTTGGTGGGCAGGGCAGGGGGAGGAGTTGGAGAGGAAAAGTCTGTGTATTATTTTCCTGTGTATCTGTCTGCCTGGCCTCCTTCAGGGGAGGGTTCCTACTGGGCTCATCTCTGGGTCTCCAGCATAGCCTCGGTGTAAAAGAGTTGATGGACCACTGCTGTGAATGCCAGAGATGAATAAATTCTGTAATAATCGGTCTGAGGGGCTGGGACTTTGCTTGAGGATGCCAGGGGTCCACGAGAGGGCTGTAAGCAAGAATGGAGAAGACACGGGTCATCTCTGGGTGTAGCATCATGTGGGTGGTTACTGACAGGAGGAAGGATCCAGGAGATGACAGGCTTGGGCTAGAGCTGGGGCTGTGGGGACGGAGAGGAGGAGACAAGGGAGAGCAGGAATAAAGAAGTGATGTTTGAAATCTTGCATAGTGAGAAGAAACATTCCAGGCTGCCAAGAGAAGGAAGCTGTTCCAGACAGGAAGAATAGCTCATGCAAAGGCCCAGAAGCATCATAGCAGGGCTCACTCAGGGACTGGGGAGAACTGTGGTTTGGGGGTGCAGTGAGACATGATGCTGAAGAGGAAGACGGGGACCAGAGTATGCAGGGCCTTGGATATTAGGCTGCAGGACCTGGGGCTTCTCCCAGGGCTGCTGGGGAGCCACGGGAGGGCTGTGAGCAGTGGAGGGCAGGCTCCGCGCTGGGGCTATGCAGAGCTTATACTGATGGAGGCTAGAGGGGATGTGGGGATGAGGGTCCAGATAAGGGAAGATGAGGCCTGAGCCGGGGCTGTGGCTGTGGCAAAGGGCAGGTGTGAGAGGCCACATCTCCATCTCTGGGTCCCAGGGTTCCCCAGGCAGGTCATGAGGCAGCTCTATCGCTGCCTCGCTGTGAGACCTAGTTGGTGGTTCTGCCCACGAGCCCCGCTTCTCCAGGGGTTAGGATGGGTGACAGTCACCTCTTGCAGATCTCATCGGCAGCCTCCTGGCTAAAGAGCTGCTGCTGCAGGACGTTGTTGAGGGCGTGGACGGCACACAGCTCCAGGCGTTGCCGTTCGTGATAAACCGAAGGCGCGTTCGGCTGTGCTCCTGGGGCCTGGGACATGCCGTCCTCGGCTCCTGCTTGGGGGTGACGGAAGAAGGTACTCGGCTTGGGATCTGGAAGCCCAACCTGCCAGCAGGCCCTGGGGGCACTGCCATTGAGGTCGGGGCTCAGGGCAGCCTGAGGGGACACTGGGTCACTGAGCCTGCTCCCTAGGCGCTCTCCTGGCAGTGGGGTACCTCCATCCCCTACTGCTAATTTTGAAAAGGCTCTCCTCACCTAGCAACAGAGAATCCCCCCATCCCTAAGTGAAAGGGTCCCTATGGTAGTCACCTAGCAACCCCCCCTCCCCTGTCTCTAGGTAACAGGCTCCCTCTCTGGTTACCTAGCAACAGAGGACCCTCTCCCTAACTAGGTAACAAGCCTCTCTGGTTATTTAGCAATAGAGAAATGCTCCTCCCCTGTTTCTAGGTAACGGGGTCTCCTCTGGTCGCCTAGCAACAGAAGACTCCCCTCCCCTATCACAAACAACAGGGTTCTCAGCTCCTGTAACTCAGCAACAGGGCCCCCTCCCCGGACACCAAGGAACAGAGCCCTTTCCCCGACCCGTACCCCAACCGCGGCGCTCCCCCGTTGCCTGGCAACGCCCCTCACCCCGCCTGCCTCTCTGCTCCCCGAGACCAGGGGCTCCCGCATCCCCCTGGGCGGCGGCTGTGGGTTCCGAGTGCGGAGCAGGCAGCACCGCGCTGACTGGCCAGGCCGGAAGCACACAGTTCCCGGCGGCCCCCGCGTGCCGGACTACGTCTTCCGGCAGCCCCCGCGAGGGCCCGCTGCTCCGTACAGAACTTCCGGGCGGCTTGGCTCTGAAGTACACTGTCGCCCCGAGAACTCGAAACTGCAGTTCCGCCGCTGCGGTGAATCCCGGAAATATGCCCTACGGCGGCCCTCCCCCACGGCCCCTCTCCGCCTTCCCGCGCGGCCACGCCCCCTGGTGCTCAGAGGATTCTGGGAAATGTAGTGGATAGGCTCTCGCGATAACTTCCGGGAGTGTTGCTCCCTCGTGTGTTGTGCTCTTCCTCTGTGGTGGCACCAAGCCGGGTGTGAAGTCGCAGCGTGACGTCACAGAAGGAAGGCAAGGGACGAGAGACATCGGGCCATGCAGGGAGAAGAGCCTCCAATATTTACTGAGACAGCAGGGAGGTTGGGGGTAACCGAGGCCAGGGCGGTGGTGGGGGGACGTAAATGAGACGAAGGTGTCCGCTAGGGAAAGAGGCGGCTTCTCAGCAGAGATGGATCCCCGGCCTGGAGGGGAGCTGGCAGCAGCCTGCAGGGGAGATACAGGGAGTGAAATGCTGGGTCCGAGAGATGAGAGACAGACGCATGATGGGAGGGACAGACCACGGTGGGGGTGGAGGAAGACAGAGAAGGACTGAGACCCGGAGGGGGACCGAGACACACAGTGAGAGAGGTTATAGGCTCCCAGCGAGAGGAGGATACAGAAACTTAGGGAAAGGAGCCTTGGACAGAGATAGATCTATCAAGATTCAGAAACGTGGAGTAGAAGGTGAAGGAGACATAGAAATAAAGATCAATCAACTGAGACAGAAACAACTGCAGAGCCAGACAGCCCGAGTCCCAAGCTCTGCAGAGCATGGGGCCCAGGGCTTGGGAAGAGGGGCCGCACCCAGGAGGCTGCGCCAGAAGGTGGTAACAGTGGCAGAGCCCGTGACAGCGCCGGGCTCAGCAGGATTCTCTCTGTGGGTGTGCACAGCAAACCTTCGCCCTGTGGGGCCTGGGGGTCCACTCAGCTCCACGTCCACCACGTGCATGTCTGTGAGGCTGGGGCAAGCAGGGTGGTCAGTCTGGCTGGCCCAGCCCCAGCACCAACCCCCACAAGCATTTGCTTACCTGAGATCTGCCACAAGCACCCCAACCACGCCGTCAAAGCCCAGGCTGGGGGCAGCCAGTGCGGCAGCCGCCATGGTGTTGGAGTTGCGGGGGGCAAAGGGGCAGAGTCCACGGATGGGGCCTTCATAGAGCACAGTGCGACACCCAGTGCTGGGTACTGCAGCCAGTGGTCCCTCTAGCCGGAAGCCATCGGGGTGCGTGGCCATGGTGACACGAAGACTCTGGAAGTGACAGCCAGGGTGACAGGACTGGGGATCTCTGTAGGCCCGCTCTGGTTCGACTGGGAGTCCAGCCGGCCCTCACCTGGAGGCCCCCAGCTGCATCCAATCTGGTGATGTCCTCAGTGCCCCACAGGGCCCCCCGGGCCACAAACACAGCGTGGTTCCAGCGGTGCGAGGCCTCCAGGAGCTGGTGCTCTGTGGCCTGGTCAGCCAGGGCTGAAGGGGATCCCACCTGGGGTGGATGAAGGTGGGGAGGGTTTGAGGTCAGGGGACGAACCCCACTGTAGGGTGGGGTGGAGCTGAGGCAGGCTGGGCAGGGCTCACCAGGAGATTGGCACAGCGCAGGATTTGTGCTCCAGATTCCTGAATTATTTTTGGATGGGCCACTTCCACCACAAGGTCAGGGTGCCTGGGAGAGGGGAGAGATGGGGGAGGGCCTCGGAGAGGTATTGGACTTCCCCTCCTCCAATTCCCTCAGTGTCTCTAGAGGCCCGTCATTCTTCACCCTGGCCTAAGAGGGGAAGCAGGATGGCTTGTTCTGTTTCACAGTTGGCCCAGAGAGGGTAAGAGACTTGCCAGAGGTCACAGTGCCTAAGGGAGGTCGGAACAGGAGCTTCAGGGAGTCTAAGTCTTTCATGGTGAGATCACTGACCTCTCCCCAAGAGCAGCGAGGTTCTGGAGCTGCAGGGAAGGGGGCACACTCCCTTTCATTCGCCCTGGGTCACGATTCCAGACAAAAACAAGTTCTAGGCCCAGTTCTGGTCCCTGAGTCAGCAGGTGAGAAACAAGGGACTGGCCTGGGGAGAGGGAGGTTCAGTGAGAGAGGGACAGGGACCCAGGGGGAAGGGACAGGGACCACAGGGAGGGGGAAAGACCTAGAGGGAGGAGGTTAGTGACCAGAGGGAGGGGGACAGAGACCCAGAGGGAGGGGACAGGGACCCAGGAGGAGGGTGGCAGGGACCCAGAGGGAGGGGGCGATGGGGCCCGTGGTGGGAAGTGGATGGTGCTCAGGCAGACACAGAAGCAGAGCCAGGTGCAGATGAAGACATACATGAAGGTGTGTTTGTAAGGGCAAAGGGCTTTGGGGGGGTTCAGGACGGGACCTGCAGAAGAGGCCCCAGAGGGTCAGTGACTCACCAAGGCGGCCGTAGCCCACCACTCCTACCCTCGTTGGGACCCGGTCGAGAGCCATGCCCTTGAATCTGGTGGTCTGCGTGAGGCCTGAGCTTGGTCAGCGGCTCGCTGCCCCCTCCCCTCGAGGACTGGGCAGTGGCTGATCTTTGGACATTTGACCCTTGATCCTCTCCAGAACCTTCTCCCTTCCCCACAGTGGCCCAGTGGAGAGGGTGTAGGTTTGCTGGGGTTGGGGGTTGGGGGTGAGGATCCTGGAGCAGTGGAGACAACGACTTGGGGTTCCAGAACCCCACATTGCCCCCACTATACCCAGCCTCTTCCTTCTCTGTTTTCTACCCTCCTCCCTTCCTGCTGATGTGGAAAATTTCCTCTGCAGTCCCCAGCCCCCCTTTCTGGCCAGCCAAGTTGTCATGGAAACTGCATCCTGCTTGGGGTGGGGGTAGAGAGGGTTGGGAGCCAGGGAGAAGAGAGGCTGTTGGGGACTCTGGGCTCCCCGTCTGTCCCTTGCTCCCGAGTTTCCGGTCCCCGCCCTCGGGCCTGTAACCCACCCCCCAACCCCAGTCTTAGCACCTGTGTTTCTTGTCAACATTCCTCCTCCATCTTTTCCTCCTTTGGCTCTGTCCCCGACTCTCTCCCTCCATCCTATCGCTGTCTCCGGGCCTCTCCCTGGACCTCCAGCCCTCCAGCCCCGCCCTGCCTTCTCTGGGCTGGCTGCCATTCTGTCCCCAGCTGGGCCAGGCCTGCATCTCCTCCCCACCCCAAGTTCCCAGGGAGGCCTGGCCTGGTGGTGCCTGGTCTCCTGCAGGCAGCAGGAGCTGGAGTCTCCTAGCCTGGCTCCAACCTGGTCTCCTTAGTTCACCTTGACTTCTCACCTTTCATCCACTCCTCTCCCAGTCACAACACCGCCAGCACCCCCAATACCACGCTCTTGCACCCACCTGCGCCCCATCCCCCACCTCCCATTGTCCACGGAGAAGTCTGCGAGACCTGCGAAGGCCCTGAGGTCCCCCAAAATGAGGCCTAGCCAAGGCGCCCTGCAGGTGCCTGGCCTCGGAGATGGCGGAGGCTGCAATGGCAGTGCAGATCCCTGCCCCCAGCCACCACCTGGTACCCGCTGCAGTATTGCCATGGCAACCAGGATCGCACTGAAAGAGGCCCAGAGAGAAAGAGCATGAAAGGGAGTGACAGGGCGCTGGGCTCCAAGAGTCCCAGGTCGACAGGCAGGAGCAGAGACCCCAGATGGCCATCACAGAGGTGGGCACTGTCCGGCCCCTGAGGGAAGAAGGTGCTTTAGTAGGAGTCCCAGGTCGGGGATACAGGACATGTGGGTGCACGCAGCCACCAAAGAGGGCACATAGCACACAGGACCCGGGCCTGCCAAGTGTGGGGGCCCAGCTGAGGGCCCAGCCTTGTGTGTCCATGGGCCACGTCTGTCCCAAGTGGACCCTCTGCGGGCCTCGACAGTGTAAGATGGTAGCCCTGGCGGGGTTGCCTGGCCGACCCCTGGGGTTCGCTCTCACCTGCTGACTCCTGTTCCCTCCCTGGGCAGTGTGGGGGACCCTGAGCTTCTGAGTTACTGCACAGCTTCATCCAGCTCCCTTCCCCCCATAGCTCTGTGTAAGCCCGAAGGCAGAGCAGCTCCCTGGGTCAGCCTGCCTTCCCCCTTTCGGCCTGACTCTCTGGCTCCAGGCAGTGGCTTGGGGTTTGCAGAGGGGATGGACACATCTGGTTTGGCTCTGTTCTGAGTGGAACTGTTTCCCCTAAAAAGATATGCTGAAGTCCTGACCTCCAGGACCCGTGAATGTGACCTAATATGGAAACAGGATCTTTGCAGATGATAGAATTAAGATGAGCCCCTGCTGGCGTTGGGTGGGCCCTAATTTCGTATGCCCGGTGTCCTTATAAAAAAGAGGAAATTTGGATAGAGAGATAGAGCATGGGTGGATGGAAGAGGGGAGACTGGACGGTAGCTGAGCCGGAGGAGGCAGGGAAGGATCTTCCCCACAGGCTCCAGAGGGAGCAGGGCCCTGCCAGCACCTTGATTCTAGGAGCTGCCCAGCCCCAACCTGTGGACCACACTACCCACGCCCCCCCACCCTGGCCCCCGCATGAGTGAGGGTGGGGTGGGGACAAGGGCCTCAGAACATCGGGAGGTGCTAGGTGCCTGAGCCCTGTCTGGGGCTCCTGGGGTCAAGGGTGAGGGGAGAGCCCCCAGAGGAGCTGACACCTGCGACCCTCTGGGCGGGCCTGTGACACTTGACTTTTCCATCCTCATTGCACCCCCGTCCGCATTCATGTTTTCTCTGTCCTCCATGCTTTCATGACCCAAAAAGAATTTTTTTTTTTTTTTTTTTTTACTTTTTCCGTGTTTTTTTTTTTAAAGTAATTACAGAGCAGGTAGTCGTTGACGCAAACCTCCCTTCAGTATCAAAAGAGTCTGTGGGCCAGGTGAGGGCTGGGGGTGAAGGGGGCAGGGCAGGGTGTCTGGAGGCTCTGACCGCGCGCATCTGTCTCTTCAGTTTCGAGGGCATAGGGGCGGGAGCGGGGACAGGCGTCAAACTGCAAAAAATGAACCGTAAAAGGAAGGTCGTTGGGGATGAGGGGAAAGGACACCCCCCGAAAAGCTCCGCTCTCCCCCGGAAGGCGGAGGGCCGGGATGGGTCGGTCGAGAGCTCGAGGAGGAAAAGCGGAGGGTTCCAGCCACTTCTCCGGAATCCCGCAGCCCCTCCCTTCGCCTGGGTTGGGAGGGTGCGGCCAGAACCGCTGGGGGCCGGGTTCCCGGAGCCCCGCCCTGTCCTCGCGCGGGGGTGAGCCACCTGGGGTCCGAACGCGGGCGGGGCTGCGACCCCTCCTTCCCCGACCTTCCCTGCGAGGTCCGGGCGCCAGCGCGGGGGGGCCGGGGCTGCGGGGAGGGTCCTGGTGTGGCCCGAGCCCCGGGGCGGCCCCTCCCACCCCCCCGCCGGGCGGCTTCAGATCTGCGTCTCTTGCACGTTCTCCTTGGAGCCACTCTTGAAGAGCAGAGGTTCGTGGATGGAGTTGAGCCCTGGGGGGCCCTTGCCCCCGCAGCCCCCGCCGCTGGGGTTGCCGCTGTAGTGCGCCTTGAAGGCGGCCGCCACGTAGTGGTGGTGGTTGAGGTGGTCTCGCTCCAGGGCGGGCAGGGCCAGGTGGCTGTCCCCGCCGACGCCCCCACCGCCGGCCACGGCGGCGGCGGCGGCCACGGACACGGCCGAGGCGGCAGGCAGCTCGTCCTCCACGTTGATGATCTCCACGGTGCGCGTGGGCCCGTGGTGCTTGTGGAGCTGGTGCTGCTTGCGCAGCTTGTAGAAGGCCACGAGCATCACGGCGGCCATGAACGTGATGGCCACAAAGCAGCCGATGATAATCTTGGTGGTCTTCATGACGTCGTCCAGGTCCTTGAGGGCGTTCTCCGTCACGTCCGTGATGGGCACCGTGAACGCCTTCTCCGTGGGCCGCGAGGAGCGCGGGGCTGGCGCCGTGGTGGATGACGAGGCAGGGCCGGCAGCGTCCCCGGGCCGGCCCCCGCCCCAGACACCGTCCGTCGTGGGCCCTGGCGGCTCCTTCTCCGTCCCCCGCGGCTGCAGGGTCTCCTCTCCCGGCTGCGTCTCCAGGGTCTCCACGGTCACGGTGGTGAAGTAGGTGTAGCCGCCGCTGCCGCCCCCGCCGCCGCCCGGGCCGCCCGGGCCGACCCCACCGCCAGCACCGCCGGCCGCCACGGGGTCCACGGCCGAGACGTTGAGCGTGGCGGAGGCGGTGGTGTTGCCGGCCGAGTTCGTCACCATGCACGTGTACTGGCCCGTGTCCTGCACGGTGACGTTGGTGAAGTTGAGCGTGCCGTCGTGCAGGACGGAGATGCGCACGCGGTAGGAGCCGTGGGTCATGAGGGTGCCGTTGGGCGTCAGCCAGTTGACGGAGGTCATGGAGGTGCCTGTGCGGCACTTGAGCTCGGCTGCCATGCCCTCGGTGACGTTCAGGTCCGTGGGCGGCTCCACGATGACCGGCGCGTAGCAGGTGAAGTGCGACTGGTCCAGCTCGCCGATATAGCGGCCCTTGAGGCCGGCGGGTGCGTGGCAGCGGGCGCAGCACGTCGTGTTGCTGGGCACCGTCTCCTTGAGCCACCAGCTCAGCCAGAGTACGTCGCAGTTGCAGTGCCAGGGGTTATGGTTGAGGTGGACACGCTCCAGGCGGTGCAGGGGCGTGAAGAGGTCGTGGGGCAGCGACATCAGGTTGTTGTGGGACAGGTTGAGCTCCTCCAGCGACTTGAGGTCGTCGAAGGCGTTGCGCTCAATAGTGGCCACCTGGGCGTGCATGAGCCACAGCTTGCGCAGGCTGGTGAGGCCCTGGAAGGAGCCCGGGCGGATCAGGTCCAGCCGGTTACCCGACAGCTCCAGCTCCTCCAGGCGCACCAGGGCCGTCAGGTTGGGGATGTCCTTGAGGTTGCACATGCCCAGGTTGAGGTAGCGCAGGTTGACCAGGCCCTCGAAGGCCGCCTCCGAGATGTACTCCAGCCGCTTGAGTTCGCCCAGGTCCAGGCGCCGCAGGGACGGCACACGGTTGAAGGCGTAGGAGGGGATGCTCTCGATGGGGTTGTTGCGCAGCCAGAGCTCCCGCAGCTTGGACAGGTACTCGAAGGCCTGCGTGGGCACCGTCGTGAGCCGGTTGTCAAACAGCTCCAGCGTGTTGAGGCTGGGCAGCCCGTTGAAGGCACCCACCTCGATCTTGCGCACCAGGTTCTTGCTCAGCTGCAGGATCTCCAGGTGCCGCAGGTGCTTGAACGTGTCGGTGCGGATCACCTGCGGTGGGGGAGAGGAGACACCCTCAGCGCGGCCCCTGCCGCGGCTAATCACGTCGGAGTCCCTTGCGCCCAGCACACCACGCCCCCCCCCGCCCCCACGCAAGTGCAGAGCCGAGCCCCCCCCCCCCCCCCCCGGGCCTGTAACCCCGAAGACTACCTTGGGAAACCCTTTGTTTCTCCCCGAGGCAGATGCAACACACTTGACGCACGTGATGCACCCCTGGGCGTGCCTCTTCTCGCGTGTTTCCCCCGCGGGAGAGGAGGGCCGTAGTCCTCCTCCGGTTTGCGGCGGGCGCTCACAGACCCTGTGTTCACTGCGGCATTACCAGACGCGACCCGAAGGTCTGTCCACCGCTCAGGGACCCACACTGTGTGAGCGCTCCGGGGAACACTGTGGCAGCCGAGGAGGAAGCAACTGTCCCTACACACGGCCGCTCTCAGCGGCGGGCGTCCTGTCAAGCTAGAGAAGCCTGACACGAAGGTGCACCAGCGGTAGGGTCGTGTCCGTCCCGCGTCTGACCTGTGCTAAGCGGTCGTCTTTGAGTGTGGCGGGGTCAGGGGTGGAGGCCAGGCTGGCAAGGGGCACGAGGGAACCTTCTGGGGTGATGGAAAGGTTTTCAGCTGGGGTGGTGGCTGTCTGGATGAGTAAGACTGCCAAAGCTCCCAAACTGTACGGAAAACAGGGGCATTTTGCTATATGTAAATTGCACCTCAGGAAAAAAAGATTAAAAACACTCACACCAACAGCTAACAGGCACTGAGCCCCTCTTTGGCACCAGACACCATTCTAAATGCCTTATGGGCAACAGCCCATTTAATCCACCAAACTGCCCTATGAGGTAGGTACTTACTCAATATTTGGGACTATGAAATCCATAAAGCTCCAAAAACCAGAAGATTTTCCCTAATTTTGGCACCAAATGCCATACGGTGGTACAGCCTGATCAGAACTCACGTGAAGCTAATTTAGAGCTTTTTATTGAGCCCACTCATGTGACTGTTAAAACACTTTACTCTAAATAGTCCCACACTTGCTAAGAGGTAGAGGTTGGGGGGGGCGGAGTATAAAATATGTGCTGGATGTTAGGGCCTCACCTTTTACCAGCAGATGTCAGAACATCTGGCCTCAAGGATTTCACAGGAGGGATTATGAATTATCTGCATCTTAGCGGGAGGCAGAGAGAGGTGCAGTGACTTGCCCAAGGTCACACAGAAGGAGATGTCAGACTTGCTATCCGGCTGAGGTCATCTCAGGGGAATGACCATAGTCTGTGGGGACTCCAGAGACCCCGCTCTTAACCCCTGAGCTTGGTTGGCTGCAGCCTCTCCAGGTAGGGCCCGAGGGGCCGCAGGAGGGTCGGTGCTGGGATGGGCATGGGAGGCAGAATTTTACCAGATTCTTCTTAGTAGTCCCAGTGCAGGGTGCACTGAGGTGTGACCGACCATGAATGTGTGACCATTCAGATGGCTTTTCTGAAGGCTACTTAATGCCCTGGGGAGTGCTTGCGTTATAATATTGGGGGGGGGGGAATAGAAAACTCCAGAGTATACACTATGTGGATTTTATTTTCTTTAAAGTTTGAATTTTTACATAATCCCTACACCTAGTGTGGGGCTCGAACTCACAACCTTGAGATCAAGAGTTGTGCGCTCCACTGACTGAGCCAGCCAGGCGCCTGTGACTTTGTAGGATTTTAAAAAGAAGCTGAGGAATTAGCTGTACTCATATACGCACCAAGAAAAGACCATAAGTACGTACTCCAGGCTCTTCTTGGCAGTGAAGTCCAGCTGTCGGGGATTATGGGCAATTTTTTATTTACTTCTTTCTTTTTTTTTTTTTAAGATTTTATTTATTTATTTGACAGAGATCACAAGTAGGCAGAGAGGCAGGCAGAAAGAGAGGGGGAAGCAGGCTCCCCACTGAGCAGAGAGCCTGATGTGGGGCTCGATCCCAGGACCCTGAGATCATGACCTGAGCTGAAGGCAGAGGCTTAACCCACTGAGCAACCCCTATTTACTTATTTCTTTAATGAACCCAAATTACTTTTATCCTAAGTAGAAAAGCATTTTTAAAAGCTTTTTTAGGGGCGACAGGGTGGTTCAGTGGCTAAGCATCTGACTCTTGATCTTAGCTCAGGTTTTGATCTCAGGGTCGTGAATTCAAGTCCTGTGTTGGGCTCCATGCTGGGCATGGAGCCTACTTAAAAAAAGACAAGTAAAAATTTATTTTTTAAAAAGACTAGCTGAGAGGCACCCAGCTTAAGGAACAATAATATTTCTGACACTGTCATAATCACAGACTAACAACAGCCACCTTACGTCAGGGCTATTCAGCAGAAATACAATGTGAACTACATATTACTTTTATATTTCCTAGAAGCCACATTAAAAAAAAAAACCAAAACAGGTGAAATCAATTTTAATAATATATTTAACCCAATATATCTAGAATATTATGATTTCAACATGTAATCAAGATGAGAACTATGAAGGAACTATTTTATCGTCTTTTTGCAGTCTTTGCACACGTGGTTTACGGCCTGTGCGCTCAGTGGCCCTGTGTGGCCAGTGTGGCCACTGTGTTAGGACGAGAAGGTTACCAGGTGCTTCCTTGCGTCTTGGAGGCTTTGTGAATGCAGCTGCATTTTATCCTCCAGCAGCTTTTTTTTTTTTTTTTAAGATTTTATTTATTTATTTGACAGAGATCACAAGTGGGCAGAGAGGCTGGCAGAGAGAGAGGAAGGGAAGCAGGCTCCCTGCTGAGCAGAGAGCCTGATGCAGGGCTCGATCCCAGGACCCTGGGACCATGACCTGAGCTGAAGGAAGAGGCTTTAACCCACTGAGCCACCCAGGCGCCCCTCCAGCAGCTTTTTTTTTTTTTTAAAGATTTTATTTATTTATTTGACAGAGAGAGATCACAAGTAGTCAGAGAGGCAGGCAGAGAGAGAGAGGGAAGCAGGCTCCCCACTGAGCAGAGAGCCTGATGCGGGACTCAATCCCAGGACCCTGAGATCATTACCTGAGCTGAAGGCAGCAGCTTAACCCACTGAGCCACCCAGGGGCCCCCCTCCAGCAGCTTTTTGAACTAGGACTGTTAGTGCCTGTTTCTGAAAGGCAAGAATGGAGGCCCACGGAGGTAGCCAGTGGCTGGGACATCAGATGCGCCGTGAAGACAGAGCCCAGTTCTTGTCCCGTTCCCCTCTCTCCTGGCTATGGGGCCTGCTGGTTGGACTCTCTGGGCCTCCCATCCAGGGCTGGCTGTGAAAGGAGAATGAGAGCCACTTTGGAGGCCACAGTGTGATCACTAGAGAGTGTGCGGGGGGGGGGGGGGGACTCTTGTTGTTGATGTTCGGTAATTTGTGTGCCATTGGAATCAGAGCCTGAGGAGGGTGGCTCTTGGGGCAGAGAACCCCTTACTGCTCCATCTAACTGAAAATCAGAGAACGTGAGCCTGACACGCTGGGGCCCAGCAGTCCCCCACCACCCCTCTGTTCGCTGACTCAGTGTCCCATCCCTTCCTCTTCATCCCATGGCCCAGCCCCACTCAGCCTCCTCCTCTCCCCGCTGGACATCGGGCCCCAGACTCCTGTTTACGCCCACACCCCCGGTCCCTCCAGGAACCCCATTATTCCCAGTGCAGGTTTCTCCCACTCCATACTGATGCAGACCAGGAATGACTCCGACAGTGCCATCCCATAATAAGACCCATCAGGCTCTCTGCTCAGTGGGGAGCCTGTTTCCTCCTCTCTCTCTACCTGCTTCTCTGCCTACTTGTGATCTCTGTCAAATAAATAAAATCTTTTTAAAAAGTAGTATATACTAATTTCAGGAAAGAGTCTTGAGAGGAAAAGAAAAATGAGCCAAAGTACCTCTACTTATATTAACTTATGTTAACAATTTGGTATACATTCTTCTAATCTTTTCTTTCTGCATATAATGCAGGGATATATCTCTTTTTCACCTTTTTTATATTTCACAAAATTTTGGTGATGTGATATTTCCTCCTTGGCCCTGAATTTCCCTTAGTAGTAGTATTACACTGTAGGGGCGATTGGCTGGCTCAGTCAGAGTGTCTGACTCTTTGATCTTGGGGTCATGAGTTCGAGCCCCGTTTTGGGAGTAGAGATTACCTAAATAAAAATGAAACTTAAAAAAATAGTATTACAATGTATTTTCCCATTTCATGATACATGCTTCAAAAACAAATTTCATGGCTATCTAGAATTATTTTCCAGGGTGATACCTCCTTTGGGACATTGAGATGGAATTGCCAGGGTCAATTACTTATTTTCCTTAATATGCTTCTGCCTTCTCTAATTTCCTGCAGTGGCTAACTTTTAGAGTGGGACTAAACCCCAGTAAATGCTATCAGATAAAGGAATCTGGTCTAAAGCTCTCTGGTGGCACCTGCAGGATCTGGGATGGAGGTGGGGGAATTCAGGGGGAGGAGCAGAGGTGGCACCTGCAGGATCTGGGATGGAGGTGGGGGGATTCAGGGGGAGGAGCAGAACACGCTGGCTGGATGGCCTCGAGGAGGGCTGGCCTGGGGTCTCTCCAGGCAACAGGGTGTGTACCCAAGACTGGGGCCATAGCCCCAGGACCCTGAGAGGCCCTGGGACCTGGCTCCTGTGGTCCCGTGGATGGCTGCAGCCTCGGTTCCCTCCTAGGAGGAGCACGGGGCTAATCCCATGAGGTGATATCTGACAGTAGCAACAAAAAGCTTCCCTGATCAAATGCATCTGGAGCCGCACATTTCCTCCTGGAGGCGCCACTGCTGTGAGCTGAAAGTCCGAGAAGTCCTATGGGGAAGGAGATTCGACTTTGCTCCACTCTGGGTTTCCCAAACATCACAAGCACAGAACCCTCCTCGTAGGGTGCCTTTTATCATCGCCCTGGGAAACGCTGGCAAGGCACAAAGCAGGCCCTCACTCGCTGGCAGGCTCTATTAAAATAATAGTAAGGACAACTGCGGCAGCAGGAGGATCCCATCATCACTAATCACCAGAGGGAGAATGCGGTGGGCTCTTAAAAGGTTAGACTTGAGAGTTTGGACCTAGAAATCCAATACAAAAGGGCTGCTGGTTCAGGGGCCAGAGACAACTCGCCCTCACCTAGGCTCCATGACACTTAGCTCTGGGGCCTTCCCAGTTCCCAGGGAACCCATTTGCAAGCTGAGCAGGAAAGCATTGTGTGCCCGTCTGCTCCTCCCCCCTTCCAGGGTCCCTGTTCACAGTGCAGCCCCCCAGCCCAGTTTCCTGGTGGAAGGCAGGCCTGCAGCCCTCCTTGGCTCCCCAGTGCTCTCAGAGGAAATTCAGCCCTGCTTGGCTGACTTCTGCTCACCTCTCCCCTCCCCTCTGCACAGCCCCCTGCCCTTGGCAATCCTCACTCTGGTGACATTTCAGTCAATAACCACTCCTAGAACTATCTTTGCTTATGCTGCTCTCTTCTCAGGATGTCCTTCCCTTTTTGTCTGCCTGGAAAATTCCTGCTCACTCCCTTGGAGCCAACCCAAATGTCCCTTATTCATTCATTCATCCACTGCTTTTTATTGCATGGGGATAAAGCAGTTCTGAAGGTGCAAATGTGTGTGTGGGGGGGGCACTCATGAAAGGGCATCATGATGTCGACCTTACAGTTGTCCCTGAGACTCAAGGGAATGGCTGACATTTGCTCAGCACAGGACTTGGCACTGCAGGTGTTCACTGAGACGAGGTGACAAATGCCAGGCTCTGGGCTGGGCATTCGTTTGTCACCTCAGCTGTCCCCCACCAGCCCTGCAAGGCAGACTATTGTCAAGCTTACTTTTCAGAGAGGGAAGCGGCTCAGTGAAGTCACACAATGAGGATGCCGCAGACTTGGGGTGTGTACCTGGAGGCCGAGGCTCAGTGAGGTCCAGTGACTCAGTAGGGAATCCCACCGTGCCCACTGGGAAGTACACAGCTGGGATTCCAGCCCACATCTTCCTGGTCCTCTGGATGGAGAGACCACAACTACCGTATGTCCGTATGTCCTTAAGGTGCTTGCTGGCAGAGGCTGCTCCTGCTCTGTGAGCTTTGTCTCAGAAGTGATGGGAAGGGCATGTGTGAAGGGAGATGAGGGGCATTTTCAAGGGGGGTGGGGTCCCTCCAATCACTTTACTAATGTACTTGAGAGCTAAGCAGGACGGGGGTGTTGCTGCAAAGGGAAGCCTGGTTTTATTGAAGATGTGCTGTTGGGTTGCTTTAAATAGTGAGGGCTTTTATTTTTACCAGGATTCCAGTCAGTTCTCCCTCCTCTGCAGGATGCCTGGGGAACAGCCTAGTGGGGAGTTGCTGGGTCTGGGTTTGAATTCTGGCTTCACTGCTGACCAGCTGTGTGACCTGTGGCGAGTGTCCTAATATCTCTGAGCCCACTTTTCTCACAGATACTGTGAGACTTGGACAAGCATGCAGAAATATATATATTTAAAAATTTTGATTCAGCTCATAGTGATCATGACCATTTGTCCAAGTCTGGGCATCCAGTTTCTTCCTCAGCATCTTTCTTCTACATTGGCTAACATGTCATTCAGACACCACCACATCCTTGCTCAGTCCTCCCATGGCTCCCTATCACTCTCAGCCTGGGGTCAAAGGCCCTGTAGGACTGACTGTCCCAGTGCCTCTCCTCTACTCCAGCCATAGGGAGATGTGTGAGTTCCACACGCTTGCTGTGCTGTGCTCAACATCTCTGCCTTTGCATAGGCTATGCCCTCTGCCTGGGATGCCATCCTCATCCTTGTTCTCTGAGAAATTTCAGTTGCCTTCCCCCAGTAAGCCCCCTGTGTTTCCCTGATCACTAATGTGTCATGCACATTCTCTTACCATACTGGCTTAATGCATCTTTCTCCTTGGCTAGGCTTTGAGTCTTTATGAGTGGACACCATCTGGATGGTTTCCACATTCCCTGTCCCCTAGTTCCTGGCCACCTTCAGCCAAGTGTGTTGAGTGGATGGGCCAGAATGGACAAGGGTCTGATTTGGAGAGCACCCCAGTTGTGTTAGTTGATGTGCGCCTGCACACCTTTTGGCCTGGGTGACAATGCCAAAGTGTTGAAACCCGCAGTGATAGAACTGGTTCCAACTAACTGTTTGTTTTTGTTTTTGTTTTTTTTGTTATTTGCCATCTTAATTGTTTTCATCCATACTGACCTGCTGTCTTAGGTGTGTCTTTTGGATTTCGTTTTTAATATAGTCTTAAAAATCTCTGTCTTTTAACTGGAAGTTTAGTCCACTTACATTTATTATAATTACAAGTATGTTGGGAATTATTCTGTTATTTTGTGCTTTTTCTTTGCCTGACTTTTTGCAGCCTATTCTTTCTCTTCCCTGTCATCTTTTTCATTGATTTCCTTATTCCATTTCCCTTATCTACTATTTTATAATTTTTAATAAAAGATTTTATTTGAGAGTGAGCAAGTGAGAGAGAGCACAAGCAGGGGGAATGGCAGGCAGAGGGAGAAGCAGATTCCATGCTGAGCCCAAGGTAGGGCTCCTGGGATCATGACCTGAGCCGATGCAGACAGTTAACTGACTAAGGCACCCAGGCACCCCTCTAGTTTAGAATTTATGCATTTTCCCTTTCTCTTCTTTTAGTGGTCACCCTTAAAATTTAACATGCATACCTGAAGACCACTGTTGGCCAGTTCCTCTCCTCTCCTCCCAAACAGTACAAGGCTGATCCATCCCTACTCTGAAATAGTGTCATCCTGGGCAGGTTCCCAATGAGGCA
This sequence comes from Mustela nivalis, assembly GCF_964662115.1. Taxonomy (NCBI): domain Eukaryota; kingdom Metazoa; phylum Chordata; class Mammalia; order Carnivora; family Mustelidae; genus Mustela; species Mustela nivalis. The sequence goes on along the minus strand of NC_139037.1, from coordinate 54,223,362 downwards.
GAAGGGCAAAGCCATTACTTGCTAGTGACTGTTGTGTACCAGACCCTGTACTAAATGCTCCAAGGTGGTGATCTTAGTTCTTGTGGAAATCCTGTCACGTGGGGGTTGTTGGCCACATGTCTCTGTCTCCCGTCATATTTGATAGTTTACTGCAGAGAGGAAAAGTTAATCTGCCTTCAGTCTCATAGCTCTGAAGTAGTAGAACCAAGACTTGAAGTCTGCTTCTCCTCAGTCTGAATAAATATGAAGTCTCTGTCGTGTCCACCCACCCTGAGCCAAGAGGGCTGGGCTCTCTGTTGTTTTTGATGTATTCTTTGAGCTGTGGTGCCTGTTCATGATTCAGCCATTACCCACGTGTTGATTTGCTCATTTGACAGATATTTTTTGAGTGTCTGCTATGTGTCAAGTATCTTGCTGGGCTCTGGGGATCCAGCTGTGGACAAGAAAGACACAGCCCTGACTTCCCAGAGCCTGACCTCAAGTGGGGAGGACACTAAACATAATAATTATGCAAATGATCATTTGAGTGGCCATGGTGTAAACAGCTCACAGGTGCTGCCCTGCCTGCAGAGGGAGAGGCAGGTGTGGGCCGCTCCAGGGCACAGTTTGACATCCCCCCAACCCCAGCAGATAATCTTAAACCCGGGCACTCTTGTGACCACTGGCCCAGAGGAGGATGGACGCAGTGGGGACTGGTTCTTGGAGAGGGCAATTCCCCTGGTCCTCCCGGCCTGATGCTGGGCCTGTAAGGACACTGATGTTCTGTGATGTTGCAGAGGAGGTAGTCCTGGGGTCTCACTTCTGACAGGCACCTAATAGCCAAGTACCCATACCCCCTCACTCCTTCAGCTGAGTCCTCCTCCACATGGGCCTGACTCTGTGCTTAGTGACAAGGGTATGGATGCCAGTTAGGCAAGGGAGGGTGATCCATTGACAACCACTCCCAACCCTGAGGGGGAGCCTTTCCTCTCCTGTTATCCTGGAAGTTGGCCTGTTCTTTAGGGGACTTTCCGCTTCAGCTATGGTAGGTAAGCATAACTAACACTGAAAAGCCCCACTGCATTCTGTTGGGGTTTTTAAGAAAATAAACCATCAAGAAATCCTTTATTAAAAATTTAACTGTGGTAGGAAATGATTAAGTGAATTGTTCACCTTAACGCTATGAAGATAGATTGTTTTTCTACATTTTGAATGTATGAACTGATAACAAAGTTTAGTAGCTAACTGTCTTTTCTTGTGAGTGTTAGTTCTTTGCATGCACAATTTAAAAAACATTGTAGTTTTTCTGTACCAAGTGCTTTTGTGATGACTTCTTGTAGTTCCTCCTTCCCTGCGGCAGGGGCCTTGTGCTTCTCTTTTCAATTGGGATCCCCTTGAGGGAATCTGGCAAGCTTGGGTGCTTCTGCACTGAGCCACGTGGGCCTAGACTCAGCCTCTTGGGACCTCAGTGTCCTCCTCCATAACATGGGCACAGGGGTCCTGAGGACTAGGTGAGAACAAGCCTGCATCACAGTAACCCAGCACAGCCCAGGGGTACGGTGGCCATTTAGAACACAGCATCTCCTCCTTTAGTGAAATCCATAATTGCTTCTGTCAACCTTACACCTTTGCTGCCCAAAAATAAGTTCTAAACCTGCTAGAAGTTTCCAGGTCATGCTGGCATTGAGCTCTACCAGCAGGTGCCCAGAGGCTCTGTGCTCCACCTTCCAGGAACCATGCTGGGTGAGGGTGGCTGGAGCCAACCTCTCCAGCCCCCACAGGATGGCCTTCCACTGCTGCACAAGTGGTGGGTGGGGAAGGGCTCTGGCCAGAGCTCAGCGGCCCCCACTATCAACCCAAGAGGAGAGAGCCCAAACTGCTCTCTTCCTTAGTACCCCGGGCAAACTTAGACTTGTTTTATGCCTGCCCCAGCCCTGCCCACCCTTTTTGTTGGCACACCGCTGGAGTCCTGATGGCTGACCATTTACTACCTCTACGACTAGGGGTCAAGTTTAGGCCTGCTCCCCCATCTGTGCAATGGGGATTATAAAATCTACTTCCTAGGATTGGTGAGAGGATGAAATGCCTTTTTACACATTAGGAGCTTAGTGCCTGAGAGCTCCTGTCACTTTCCTTCTCCTCCTCCTCCACACTTGGGCTCATGCTCTCCCCTCCTGGAACACCATCCCAGCCTCTGCACCTGCTCAGGGCACTAGTCACCCAAGGCTCTCTTAAAAAAAAAAAAAAAGCCTTCTTGCTAAGGCCTCCTAGACGTCCTTGCCCCGTGCGTGCCTCTTCCTCTCAGATGCCGGCCCCATTCACACAAGAGTATGTCCACTCACCCCGGCCTATTCCCCTCTCCCCTGCCCTCCCGTCATCTCCTCCCATTCATCCATGTAGGAGGCCTCCTGGGCCAAGCCCTGCCCTGTTGGTGGAGTCTGGCCTGTTCCCCACCTCTGCATCCCTACCCCCAGCCCGGACAGTCATGTGAGCCTGGGTGCAGATAATGCCTGGGGAGGGGAGGTAAGATCTATATCAGGAGCTAAGTGCACCCCAGCTTTGCCTAAGGCAGTGAGTGGGGGGGTTAAGAGAAGGCTGGGGGGTGGTCAAACACCTCCTTCCCAGGGAGGCTCCCTGCCTCTGCCTGCCCCCACTCTTTGCTCAGCTCCCACCTCCATCAGGAGCACATAGCACAGGTCCCTTTCACTGCACCTACAGCAGAGCCTGGCACACAGTAGTTGCTCAATAAAGGAATGAGGGACATGAACAAGGGGCCGCAGACTGACAAGCCAGGGCCAGGCAGACACAGGAGGGGCAGACCATGCAGGGAGAGGGACTCATGGTCTCAGGGTAGCTTCCAGCATGGAGCCTGCTTCCGTGTGGGGGAGGAGATTCCCTTCATGGTGTCATAGTTCTGAGGATTACACTAAATATCTGGAACCCACGAGGAAGGGAACTTGGCTGTGGCCCTTCAAGGTCAAGGTCTGTTTCCCCCCAGGCTGGAAGGGCAGGGCTGGGCAGTGTCTGGGCCCTGCAGAGGGCAGCCCCGAGTGTGGTGTGGCTGGGACAGGGACAGGCCAGCCTGGGAAGGGTCTTTGCGGCAAAGGGAGCATGGGCCAGTTTAGAGTCCAGGGATAATGCAGTGACCCTGACTGCGGACGGGAGGCCTGGAAGAAGCTGGGGTGAGTGTCCTGATGTGCAAGGATAAGGCCAGAGCCGGGGCTGGCTGTATGGACAGAGCCAGGACTCTAATACTCTGTTGTGATTGTATCACCAAGGATACAGAGAGTCCAGATCACTGTGAATTAAGCAACGTCTGGAATAGTGTGAAAAAGTCCAGCTCTCCAGCTAGACTGCCTGGGCTAAGTCCCAGTTCCTCTCCGAAATGTGGTCTCCGGCACAATGGCCTTCCTCTCCTACACCACAGTCCCCGCAGCCTATGAAATGATGTAAGAACAGGACTTATAGGGCTGTTGTGGATGGAGCCTGGAGCATGGCTGGGGGCCACACACACACCCCTCTTTCCCCCCCACCCCCACCCCCATCAGGCGAGAGGCGGGCTCAGAGAAGTGATGTAATTAATGGAGGCAGAGACATGGCTCTTCTGTCTCTCAGGCCTCAGCTACTCAGCTAAAACATGGGGACCCCCACCTGTCCCTCTCCTGGAAGGCCACACGGCTCTGCAAGATGGCAAGATTTTCTCTGATTTGTTAAATTTCATGGTTGCGTTTTGTGCCAGTGGTGACTTGACAAGTGTGCCCACGTGTGATTAGTACATTCGGGGTGCCATGGGGACCAGGGGGCCTTGATCTGACTGGGAGTTCAGGGAAGGCACCTCTGAGGTTGAGACATTTCCCTGAGTCAGGAAAGACCAACGCGACCGTGACAAAGGTGTCACCATCAACACTTGCTAGAGCTGCTCAGCAGCAGGCCACTTGCCAGGGGCCCCTGCTCAGTCCTCCTAAGTAAATATATATACGCTGCCTCGTGTGACGCTGCACCCCCATGTGACCAGCATCCCCTACTAGCACACAGTGGCACTCAGTACATGCTTGTCTAAAGAGCAAAGGCACTGAATTTCTCAGCAGCTCTGTTATTATCCCCATTTCCCTGATGATGAAACTGAAACCGAGACGGGTTCGATAATGTGCACTAGGAAGAAGAGTGGGAGAGCATTCCAGAAAGAGGGAACACCAAGCATAAAGGCCTGAGCTGAGTGGGAGGGGCAGGGGGCCAGCAGGGCCGAGTCTTAAAGGGTTCTGTCTTGGGCAGGCTCAGTTGGGGAAGGTGACAGGTGGGACACCTGGGGGACTGAGCTCTGCTGGCGTTGGACTCCAGCAGCTGTGTGGCTCGCTGACAGTGCCAGGGATGTGCGGTCCACCCAAGCCCAAGGCACTCAAGGAGTTCCCCTGTGCCTGTGCTGGCTCTAAATCTAGAGTCAGGCCGAGGGGGAACCCCACACCAGAAACCAGCCAAATGCCCATCACTAGGAAACGGAAGAGAGCCTGGTAACTTCATCAGACAGAATATCATCCAACGATAAAGGGGTAAGAGAGGAAGCACCGTGGCTATGGGGTAGGACAAGGAGGAGCCCCGGCAGCCGCGGGGAGCAAACAGAAGCCAGACAAGCAAGTAGACACAGGATTCTGTGCGTGAGGCTCAGAAGTGAGAAGTCAGGGGAGGGGCTGTCTGACTTGACTTCCGTGAAATGGGGGAAGTAATCCTATCCTCATGCGAATGCAAAGGTCCCTGCTGGAAAAGCACTCTCAACCCACATCCCCAGGGTCAGTGCTCAGGTTTCTCTTCCCTTTTCTGGGGGCCGGTGAGCAAATCCATCTTCAGCTTGTACAGTCTTCTGTCCGTATTATTTTTAGGTATAACTTTTCCTTGATTACAAAAAGTACTCAGTGCCCTCACTAAAGAAAATTTAGATACTAAAAGGAACGAGAAGAAACGCAGCATCCATCAGAACAGTGGTGCGAAGAGAAAGGCAGTCTGAGCAGTTCTGAGTGGTCCTTGCGTTTTATTTTTGCTTTCCGTGCAGTGTTTAAAACACATGGGACGTCCTACTTGAATCTTTTGAAAGCTCAGGATCCTAATCTAAGCATTTCCCTGTGTCATTGGATATTCTTCGAAACTGTTTTGAATAGCCGCAGGAGATGACCAAGAACTGAGCTGCTACGCTCTCGCTATCCTTCGACCTCACTCTCGGAAGCCCCTCTGAGCCCCTCTTTCGGGTGGGTTGGTTGGTTTCTTGAGACAGAGGCACCATTCCTTGTCAAGTGCTGTCACACGCTGCCCGCATGACCTCATGGTGGACCCCTGAGGGACCCCAGGCAGTTCCCTGAACGCTCCATGGCTCTGAGTACTGTGTTAGGTTAAGTACGTGCATGACCTCTGTGTATGCCAGAGATGCTATCACGCAGCTCCCAAAGGGGTATTGAGGAAGAATTTGGGGTGGCAACTCCATGCCTCTTGGGTGTCTGTCCTGACTTGGGAGGTGGAAGGCAGGAAGTGAGGGGGCACCCATCAAGGAGAATTCTGTGGCAGTTAAAGCAACAGAGTACACACACACACACACACACACACACACACACACACACACACCCCGATGTGGATGGCTCTTAAAAACCCAGGCTGGGTGAAAACATGAGACAAAGAAAGCCATCTATAATGCAGCTTCATTTACATAAATTAAAAATACATGCACACAAAGCAACAATAAGCATTTTGCAAGAACACACACAAGCAGAAAGATCCACAGTAAACACATTAGGACGGTTGGCTCTGGGGAGGAGGGGAACAGAGCAGGGACAAGGATACAAAGCAGTGGAGGAGGAAAGAGAAGGCATGAGGCCTCTGTGCCCAGAGAGGACCTCAGCCTCATGGAGGAGTGCTGTCCCATTTCAGAAACAGTTAAAGGGCCCATGGAAGACTGCAAATAGTTAAAAATTATTTCGCTCCTTAGGGGCAGTAGAAAAGCCACAGCCACCACATGTTGTCCCTGTCCTGTCTCAGAACAGTGTTTGAACCCTCTCTGAGAGTGGATGCCACTATTCTAGAGAGGCCAGTGGGTCTTGCAGGCACCACAGAGAACCCCCACTTCCGTGCGCGCACACACACACACACACACACTGCTAAGTTCTCAAGCCAGGAGCTCAGGAGCCAGCCTTCCTTCCATAGACACAGGTCTGCTGAGCACCTCCTGTGCACCAGGCTCTGTTCCCGGGCTGGGCATACGGGAGGGAATGCAGTGTAGCCCCTACCCTCACGAGACTGACCATTGATGTGGAGCCAGATGTCAAGCAAGTGACCATGGACAGGACAGGGTGGGCTCTTTGATCCCCAGAACTCTGGCCATTTCTATGGGGCTTTGGTGTCAGGCTCTGTATATGTGTGCATGTAAGTGTATGTGTGTGTGCATGCACACACTCCCACGCAGGTGTGGAGAAGTACCAGCCACTGTGGGGAGGACAGCACTCAGGAGCAGGACACACAGGACTTGTGGGGCAGCGCCTCTGTGATATTCCCTTTGACCCTGAGATTCTACTTCTAGGAATTTATTCCAAGGGCAGATTCCAGAAAGTTCCAAGAACACGCACTGGGGGATGTTGACCACAGTGCTGTTTCTCTTCTCTTCTCTTCTCTTCTCTTCTCTTCTCTTCTCTTCTCTTCTCTTCTCTTCTCTTCTCTTCTCTTCTCTTCCCTTACCTTCCCTTCCCTTCCCTTCCCTTCCCTTCCCTTCCCCTTTCTTTCTTTCTTTCTTTCTTTCTTTCTTTCTTTCTTTCTTTCTTTCTTTCTTTCTTTCTTTCTTTCTTTCTAGATTTTATTTATTTAACAGACAGATCACAAGTAGACAGAGAGACAGGAGGAAGCAGTCTCCCTGCTGAGCAGAGGGCCTGATGTGGGGCTCAATCCCAGGACCTTGGGATCATGACTTGAGCCAAAGGCAGAGGCTCAACCCACTGAGCCACCCAGGCTCCCCCACAGTGCTGTTTCTATCACTTCAAACGCTGGAAAGAAGGGACAGGTGCAGTAATGGGAAGGCCATGCACTGGGATCCCATGTAGCCATTAGCACTGACGTTTTAGACGATGTCAGTGTCAGGGAGAAAGCTGCTCTTGTTACCCACTCAGGGTCTAAAGTCAGCTGCAAACCAGTATCAAATGGTGTGATTTCATTTCTTTCTCCAAAAGTGGAAAAAAAAAAAAAAAGCCAGGAATCTGTTGGCCAGGGCTGCCCACCGGGCACACACCGGGAGCATGCGCAGAGAGAATCTGAGTGGAAGGACACTAGGTGCTAATGCGAATTACCTGTTTGTAGAATTCCGCTTGGCTTTTGTCCCTGTGTTTTTACTTAGGTGTATTTTCTAGTTTTTCTAAATTAATTTGCATTCATTCTGTAATAAATAATTTAAAAATCCATTGACATGGGCACAGGAAAGAGCCAGGAAGGCTTTAAAGCAAAATATAAACAGTAGCTATTTATATCTAGGTGGTGGGATTAGGGGGTGATTTTTTTTTCATTTTTTTATTTGGATAATTAAAAAGTTATTTCCTTAAGTTCTTCTGATGGTTCCCTTGGCAGGCTCATTCCCGTCCCCCACCAGCAAGGTGTCCCCGAGGGGAGGCCCGTTCCACTGAATGTTCACAAGTGTCCATTCTTGGGGACAGGACACTCTCCTCCCTGGGGGAGCAGGCAGTTTGGGGGCATATGACGCATGCCTACAGCAGAACTATGCTTGACTTACAAATAAGTTCACCCACGTGGACATTCTGACAAGGATGTGGATCGAAAGTCTGGAAGCCAGAGGCCTGGGAGACGGGTGACAGACACACACACAAACAGGCCCAAGCAAAAGGACCAGCTCAGACCTAAAACCTGGGAGTCATCCTTTCTTCCCTCTTCCCACACCCACTCTGCTGGAAAATCCTGTTGTCTCCACCTTCAAAACAGACCCAGAATCTGCCCACTTCTCACCACCTCCACCGCAACCAGCCTGGTCCCAACCAAGCTCCAGGCATTTCTCTCCCAAATTCTGCACCAGCAAGAAAACAGCAGATCCAGGATTCAAACCCAGGGCCCCTGGCGCTTGATCCATGTGACTTACAGGCCTCCTGCACCTCAGCCGAAGAGACCCAAGTCAGCAGCCCACCTCCTCTGCTCAGAGTTTCCCCTGGCTCCCGTCTCATTCAAAGAGTGCAAGTCCTCACCATAAGCATGAGGTCCTGTAGGATCTGGCACTTTGGCCTCACCTACCATCCTCGCCCTGCCTCACTCTGTTGCAGCCACACCAGCCTTGTCGCTGTTCCTCTCACATACCAGGCAGCCTCCCACCCCAAGGCCTTTGCACTTGCAGGCCTCTCTGCCTGGAAGGCCCTTCTATAAGGCTCCACCTTCAACTCTTGCTCAAGTGTCACCTTCTCCATGAGGCCACCCTGACCTCATATCTTTAAAGATGCAGCCAACCACCCTTCCTCCTGCATCCACCACCCCTGTCCCGCGTGTCTTTCCTTTTCCCACAGCCGTCAGCATCCTGAACACACACCATTTACTTCCTTGTCATGTCCGTGTCTGGGGCTGTTCAGGCCTGGTTGTCCTAGACTACTGCCCCCACCCAGAAGACAATAAAGAGATATTTAACAAATACAGGCATCAAGGGCAAGGGCACAGATGGCTGGAGGGAGAGTCTGTAGGCTCAGATTGGAAGGCAACGAAGGGAGGCTTGCCTCTGGGACCCAAGGGCCAAATAGGCATATTCAGGCAGAGTGGTGAGCTGAGTGACTTCCAGCCCCAGGAGGACAACTGGTGTCAACTCCAGGGCTGGGCTGACAGGCCGTGCCCAGCGGCACTGGGCTTGGCCATCACAACAGAGAGCTTGGACCTCATTCTGGAGTCCAGGAGCCTGCAGAGGGTTTTAGGCTGAGGCCAGGACCCCTTGGTGGCCACTGTGCGACTGGACTGGGCACCAGGGTAGGAGCGGGTGGGAGTGGGGGAGGGCATCTCAGGTTGCTAGGACGATTCTGTGGGTGGAGCCTCATGCAGGGCCCCTGTGGGTGCTCAGCGAACGTTCGCTGCCCTGAATCATTCAGTGAGCTCTCCAAAGAGAAAAGCACAGCAGAGCACAGTTCTGCTGAAGGGATGCTGCTGTGGCCTTGGGCTGCTGGGGAGAACTCAGCACACAGAGGTACTTCTGATGCGCTAGCATCTCCTCTTCCGGAAACGTGCCATCCCATTTGTTCCCTGTTTCTTCCCTTCTGCAAGGTGAGCTGCCCAGAGCAGGAAAGGGCCCTGCGCATCCCGCTCCCGGACAAAAACAGGGCCTGGCCCCGAGCTGGTGCTAGCACCCGTGTTGATGTCACATGAACAAATGAAAGACGGAAACAGAGTCCAGAGAACAAGGGCATGGATGGGGAGAACGAAGCAAGGGTGTCGACCCCCTGCAGGTGTCAGGGGCAGGTTGGCTGAGACTAGAGCTTGGGAATGCAGAGTGGACTAGACGCACACCAGGAGGACAGGGACGCTGCCGTGGAGGTGGGCCTGGAGCCAGAGGCCACCATCATGCAGGAGCAGGGCTGGGACTACAGGACGAGACCCCTACTGTTTCTGGACCTCAAACCTGTCCTCACTGGTGCTAGCCCCATGGCCATGTAGGACAGCTTTCTTGATGCAGGCAGCCCCTTTGGCACCATGCCCCTAAAAGATCCCTCTCTTCTGCAGAGAGGAGCCCTGACTCCAGACTCTCCGGGACAGTGAGATGGGCGCACCAACCCCTTTCCCTCCCAGGGACAGACCAGGGTGTGCCACGGGAGAGGGGAATGTTAGCTTCCAGGCCGGATCTGGACATCACACAGGAGCCCTCTTCTCTCTTGGCTTTATGGGCCGGGGTTGGGGCAGGCTTGCATGTGGGGTACTGACCACAGGTCTTTAAGACAGTTGTTCTCAGATAGGGCAAGCCTCCCTCCCTGAATATCTGGCCACATCTGGAGCTATCTAGGGAAGTGGCGGGGGGGGGGGGGTTGCTGCTGGCATCTAGTAGCCAGGGGTGCAGCTCAGCATCTTAGAGCACACAGCTCGGCCCCCACAACCGGATCCCACCGGGCCCTAGATGCCAGTAGAGTAGAGGAGAGACCCTGCTTTAAAAACACACGGCTCTGCCCTCCAAGCATCATTTATAGCCCACCTTAGTCACTGTCACAGTGAATCAGATGGCAGGTGCCCCATCGGAGCACCAGCCATGTGCCGACATGGGACTAGGCACATGGGAGGCTTAGATCTCTGAATGTCACACTCTCTGGGAAGCAGGCACATGAGCTCCACACTGCACTGTACACTTCGCCAGGTGCCAGAAGATTCTAAGTCTTTGACCAGTATAAAACCCATCAGCCCTCACCCAGCCCCTTGGGGCAGGGGCTCCGTCATCCCCATTTTTCAGATGAAGAAACTGAGGCGCAGGGTCATGCCCTCAGGATCCCAGGGCTACATGGTGGGTGGAGAAGTGTGGACAGCACAGAGGCCTCGTGCAAAGGTCGCTCTCTACACTCATGACTCCAGGGCCAGGCCAAGGGCTTGCCTGTCCTACACTGTGGGAGGCAGACAGGTCGTCCAACCCCTGAGCCCCAATACCCTGGCACAAAGACAGGGAACCTCACATGAGAAAACTCAGTATGCAAATAAGATCTCCTAAGTGCCAAGGGGACACCCAGAAGGCTCTGCCAGCTCGAGCAGGAGGAGCCGGCCACACCTGTGCCTCCCCTGGCAGCCCCCCCCCCCCCCCCCGCAACCTCCACCAGCTGCTCTCTCAGCTCACCTGGATGCCATTCTCCTGCAGGTTCAGGTACCGCGTGTTGACAGGGATGCTGGCCGGGACCTCAGCCAGCTCTCTCCGTGTGCAGATCACCCGGCTGGCCTGGTTGCTGCAGGAGCAGGCCGCGGGGCAGGAGGTGGCCGGTGGGGAGCCCCCTCCGGCCGCCAATGTCATGGCCACGCCGCCCCCGCCGGCCCCCAGGGGTGGGGAGAAGAGCCAGAGGAAGAGCAGGGCCCCATGGGGCCAGGACATCCTACCGGGCAGCAGTGGGAGGCACGGGGAGCTGCGGGCGCACGCCATCCTCAATGTTCATGCTCCGCGTGGGCGCCGGGGGGCTGTGGCGGGGAGAGAAAGGGAAGAGGATCAGTGAGGGACAGGAACCCCATGTGGCCTGCCTACTTCCCAACCCCCACAGTGGCTCTCTGCTGCTGTTGCCACCATCCCTGCTCCACTCAGGACTTGAAGGGAGTTTGACCCACCTGCTGAGGGCCGCAGAGATGAAGACTAGTCCTGCCCTCCCTGCACTGTCTCAAGTCATTCCTGACCAGAAGATTATACCCATTTCACAGAACTGACAACCAAGGCAGGGGTGGGGTGGGGAGAGAAAGTCTGCCTAAGACACTTGGCCAGTAATGAACTCAGTCCAATTCAAACTTAGTTCTCTGCATGGTTTCAGAAAGGTAGATAAAGAGGTAGAGATGGAGGGAGAGAAAGAGAGACAAACAGATGAAGGGAGAGAGAGAGGGTGACATGCCATGTCCAGAAGTCTATGGGCGGGGCGGGGAGGGTGTCCAGAGTCTGGTTTCCCTCACAGGATCCATCCATGTGTTCTCACTGCCTGCAGGACCTCCTGTCCCTTCATCCTATTCCTGTCCAGGAGTGTTTGCCAAGAGACAAGTTTCCCAGCACAAAACACCCTCTGCACAGGGCCCAGCCGCAGGCTGCTTGTCAGACTCCTGTCACATTGGTCCGGGCCGTGGGCCTTGCAGCAACCACAGAGTTGAGTTAGACTCAAAGGAGGAACTCAAAGAAGGTGAGGTGCCAGACAAGGCAACTGTGGAGGTGAAAGTGTGGGCAGGAGAGGCTGGGAGGCAGTATGGGGTGGGGGTGGGGGTTGGAATAGAGGGAGCAGACTGGAGAAGACAAAGGGGGAGGAGGTGGCCAAGGGGGTCTTGGGAAGGCCGCACCCCCATCTGCCCCCCACCCCCATTGGCCCAGAGGTTGCAGGTGCTCAAGGCAAGGCAGCAGGTGGCCTCCCAGGTGGGGAAGTCAGTGGTGGGATTGGGGGCAGGGCGGCTCTGGTTGCAGAGTGGGGGGTGCAGCCAGGACCAGACAGAAGGGGATGGGCTGATCATAACAACAATAGCAAGAACTACAACAATAATAGCTTCAGCGTTCCAGGGAGCCCTTTCTACAGCCCAGACTCTGCACACATGGTGTTCTCATTTAAGCTTCACAGAAACCAGAGGAGGAAGCTGTTAGGACGCCTAATGGACAGATGAGGACACTGAGGTGCTAGGAGGGGGAGTAGCTTGTCCCAGCCCAGAGCTGGCCAGTGGGTGGCAGAGGGGGACTGTGGCCCTGGGTTCACCCTCCCCTCCACGCAGAGTCTTAAGTACACACACAAGTGCACCCACATCAGCAGGCTCAGTTCCAGCACAGACCCGAGTTCCCCATGGGTGAGGGGCAGAGGGAAGCAGTCTGCCCAAACATGCACATCCTCAGACGGACTCTCAGACCCACGGACACGGGGCCACCCCCACCCCAGCTCAGTGCATGTGTACGCACGCGCACACGCACACACATTCACTTCCTCCTTCTGCAGTTTTCAAGATCATTTTAACTCAGATAAAAATGCATGTGCGTAGTCTGTGTGCCTGAATGCATGTATGAAAGCCCGAGCTGGGGAGACAGAGAGACCGAGAGACAGAGAGGGGTAAGGGGTTGGTTTGAGTCTGTATCCTGGACTCATTTTTCCACCTGGGGGCCTGGGGGCTGTGTGTGCCTCTGTCCCTGAGTCATGTGAATGCTCATGAAGACACCCCCCCGGGGGCTCTGATTCTTGAGCATGACGGGGGTCTATGCTGGTTCTCCTCCTGCACCTGCACCCGTCATTCCCCTTCGACAGCCTAAGATAGGAAATGACCCGGCCCAGGGGCCGGCGCGGACAAAGGGGCCAGAAATTGCAGCTGGAGAACCCACAGGCCAGAATGCCCGCAGCAGCCACCCCAGGTCCAGGCCTGCTGCCTTGTCTCTCCTTCCGCATCTGTCCCCATCTCTCCTGCAGCTAGCCTGCAACAACCCCCCCCCCCCCCCCCCGCCCCGCATCACAGCTTCTGCAGAGACTGGGCCTCCCGCCCCTTCCCTCCTTGCCCTCAGCCATCTCTGTCCTTGTCCCCCCCCCACCACCACAGTGAGGGACACTCACCCCTGTGGCTCCGCTTCTGCTGGGCCTCTCCCTGGGCCCCAGGTCCCCCCCTCCACATGCCTCCAGCTGGCAGGGGGGCTCTGCCTCCCCAGTTCTCCAGGGCTTCCTTCGAGGTCGTGCTGGGGGGGGCGCAGGGGCTTCTTGGGTCTCCCCGCGCCCCCCCCTCGCCAGTCGCCCTTCCCACCCCAGGAAGGTGCTTCTAGGCCACTGCAGCGTCTCCTCCTCCTCTCCCTGCTGGCCTCCTCCTGTCTCCTACCCCCACCTCTACCTCCACTCTCCCCCCACTGCCAGCCTCTTTTCTCTCCCCTCAGTGCCCCAGCCTCCTTCTCCTCTCTGCCGGTCCCCTGGCCTAGTCCCTGTCTACCTCCTGGGCCCCAGCCCCCTCTTCAGGCTCCCCCTCACTCTCTCGTTCCCCTCTGGATGACCAGGCCCCCTCTCTCCTTCTCCTCCATCTCCTCCTCACTCTGACTCTGTCCCCATCACCCTCTCGTAGGTTGGGGAGCCTGTCTTGGTCAGATTTTCTGTCTGTCTGTCCGTCTGTCTTGGTCTTTCTCTCAGCCAGGCTCTGTCTCTTTCTCCGCGATTACAATTTCTAGTCACACGGCAGTGCAGAGCCAAGCTGTGCCTCAGCTCCCTCCCTCCCCACCCCCTCCCTCCTTCTTTCTCTCCTTCTGAACGGGGAGGGCGCCTCTCCTCCCTCCTCTTTGGCCCCCCTTCCCTGCACCGGGAGGCCTCCCCCTCCCCCGCTAATCAAAGGCTCCGTTATCTAATTAACCCATTGGTTCTGGGTGGCAGGGGAAGGTCGGGGAAGCGGGGGAGGAAGGTTGACGGCTGGACTACCCTGGGGGGGGGGGTGTGGGCTGTGCCAAGCCCTGCCTCGTGGCACAGACTCCGACACAGACTCCGCTGCATAACCAGGCTGGGCTACTGCTGACCCCACCTCACACCACTGGCCACAACCACCCCCCTGAACCTGTCCCCCAGCGAAAGGGCAGACAACCTAGGAGAGTCACCCTGCAGGAGCCACCCCCAGACCCCAGGAACTCCCCAAAGCCCCTCACCACACCACACAACCCTTTACTCCTACCCCCACTGCTGATATACCAGCGAACCCGGGCCAACAGCACTGTCACCCAGTCCTCAGCCAAGGGCCAGCCCCCATTCATGGCACAAAGAAACCCAGCCCCAGATACAGCCCTCTCCCCTGGACCTTAGCCAGATCCGGAGAGCCACCTCCCCAGACACTTCTGCGAAAAGGGCAGGGCAGTGTGTTCATTTGTTGGATTCGTCTGTCGGCCCATCTAGCTTACAATTTTCTGAGTCCCTACTACGTGCAGGCACTGGTGTAGACGCTGACAAATGCTGCCTCTATACTCAATGCACATGCACAGCCCACAGGAGACAAGTAGCTATAGATGCTATAGATGCTATGAGAAGGGGTAATAATAGCACTGGCCTCCTAGGACTGTTTGGGTCCAACTAGCTAAATGCTCAGCAACTCAAGCAGATCTGACCACTTTTCATCCCTCCATGTCCCCCTGAGATCAGAGTCCTTCCTCACTGGTCTCCCACTTCCTTCTTCCCCAGGCTCCCTCCCAGTCTGTTCCCATAGGCAGCCAGAGGCGTCCTGTCACCATCCAAGCCAGGAACCAGACCCTTCCCCTCCCCAGCTCCACAGCTGCTCAGCCGACAAGTCTCATGAGGTACAAGGGCAGAGACATCACCTTTGTTTACAGGCCTCCCTCCCCAGGCTGGGCTTCCTCTCTGACTTCAGCACTAACTCCCTCCCCTGCTCACTCACTGACCTCAGGCCACACTGACCTCTTCGTGGTTTCCAGAACAGACACTTCTGCCTCAGGGCCTTTGCTCTTGCTCTTTCTTCTGTCTAGATGTCAGAGGGTCCCCAGTGTGTGCCTCCCTTCTCTCAGGTCTCTGCTCAGATGTTACCTTCTCAGTGAGGCCATCCTGACCACCTCAAATCACACCGCATCCTGCCCCTCTCCAGAACATTTTCTCCTTTACTTTTCTATATAACATTTGTCACCATCTGGCCTCTTACAAGCCCACACTTGAGCCTAAGCTCCTCAAGGGCAGGCACTGCCTGTTTTGTGAACAGTTTGATTCCCAGCATCTATGGTGGTGCCTAGCACATGGTAGGTGCTCAGTAAACATTGGGCAAAGGAATGAATGAGTAAAGTTATCATTGCTATTCGTCTGTATTCCGAACAGACAAACCACGTTCCCTCATACAGTCACACAGAGACACACTCGTCCACCCACATCCCTCACTCTGCGCTCCCAGCCCAGGACATACTCCAACAGCTGCATGTTCATACCTCAGCTGTCCCTGATCCTGAGGCCTCCTCTCCCATCGCAGGAGGCCTGCCTGGAGGAATCAGCACCTCCATATGCCACAAACACAACTGCCTTCAGCTTAATGCCCGTGCCCATGCCATGGTGCTACCTGGGCGGCCAGGTCCCAGATACTATAGGCTGGAGTCCCAAACAGCAGGTCCCCAAAGCAGCTCTTGCGCCCCACTAAATGTCATACCTTGAGGAGAGCTGCACCTAGGACACAACCTGTGTGAGCTACATTCCTGAATATTGCTTTGTGCCAAGAAGATACCTGTCCCCAGCTGTCCCCAGATCCATTCCTCCAACAGATGGCAGGAGTGCTAGCTAACCTTTCTTCTTCTGAGCATGTGGTACATGTCTGAGTGATATCAACTCCTTGAATAACACCACCACCATTATTGGTGATGTCTGCCACATACCCGGCATTGCCTGGAGACCATTCTAGGTGTTCTACTTGCAATAACTGTAGTTTTCCCCTTGGCCCTCTGAGAGGGGTTGGTGTTACTCCAACCCCTCTCAGATAGGAAAGTCAAGGCACAGCAAGGCACTTGTCCAGGGCTATGCACACCTAGGAAATGGTCCCTCTCTGCTCAGCCTCACCAGAGCAGAAAGACCCCAGAGTCCCCCAAGCTTGTCAGGACAGCAACCACAAGCCCACGGAAGTCTCTTGGGAGCCATGTTGAACAATGGCCGTCTTCCTGCAGGTCCTGCCTCAGGCCCCCTGCACAGGATGGGACAACCCTACTCTGTTCCACACCCTGCCGGTAGAGGTCGCCTGACCTGCCGGCAACAACCCCCTGCTTGCCACCTAGCATCCGTAACAGTGATGCTCAGTGGTATTCACTGAGCACCCACTCTGCGCCCAGTGCCGTGCCGAACACTGCCCACACCTCCAGCCACTGGCTTCTCCCTGTGGCCTGGTCTCGTGTCTAGTTAACAGAGCAGGAAACAGATCCAGAGGGCTGAGGACACTGCTTGGTGGTCACACACCCTGTATGGGGGATGGCTGTGGCCAGAAGCCAAGGCCCAGGACCTCTCGCACCCGCTGAGTCCTGGGAGAGGCCTCTTGCCTGTTCTCCCCCACTGGTGCAAGGAACAAAGTGGCAGAAAGGGGCAGAGACACAGTGAGATGGGAACAAAGACAGAAGCTGGAGACCGACACACCACACACAACCATGACCCTGCACGTGAGGGGGCAGGAGAGAGCAGGAGTCTATAAGCAGGGCAGGAGAGCACAGAAAGCCTAAGAGGGAACTGAGGACCAGGGGAAGGTGCGCGGCCGGGGCTTCAAGAACTTCTCCATCCTTCCCAGCCCAAGCTCCGAGAGATTTCAGGCACTGTGCCTGAGAGGATTCAGGCAGATGGCAGATCGGAAACTCGGGGGCCCAGGGGAGGTGGGGTGAGGAGAAAAGGGAAGCAGGGAACATTCCTGTCAGGCATACTCATTTTTCTGGGGGAAGTTCAGAAGGTGAGAGAAAAGATAGGAAATTGACTGCCATCGCAGCAAGAGAGATGGAGGTTAGATCTAAAGAAGAACTTCCCGACTGTGAGGGACTGGGGCGGAAGTGGAGCCTGGAGCCTGGAGGGTGGAGAGACATCAAAGCCAGAGAGAGCTGAACACTTCTCTCTCTGGGTGCCTGTCATGTGAGCAAGGCTGGGAGCTGTTAAGTTGGTTGGGGGAGGGTATGGGCAGAGCCAGCTTCAGGGCTGGATGAAACAACTTCACACGTGTGTTCCTCTGAGCCAGTCCCTGTCCTGAATGCTTTTCAAATGGAAGCAGGCCCACATCCCGGAGAATTGACAGTCCTCTAACTTTTGAGATGGGGGAACCCTGGGAAAAGGGTTGCCCAGTCTCCTTGTAGCTGCTGCTGAGGAAACAGGCTGGGGGCTCAGCTCTTGACTTGTCCTAGCTGCCACCCCAGGGCTGTCACTGGTCAGCAGAACCAGACATCACAGGGGGATGACTGGCTGGGAAGAGGCGGGGTTGTCCTCTCCATTGTCCCAACTCCTCACACTGAGACATTGCCTTCCATACGCTCATTTCACAAATATTTACTGAATGGCCCTCACTTCCCACCCTCTCTGCTCCAGCCATGCTGGCCTCAGGAGGCTCCCCCACACCAGGCACATCCCAACCTCCCCGGAGGTCTGGCTCTGCTGTTCACTCATCTACGTGGCTGCCTCCCCCAAGTCTCGGTTCCAGGGCCGGCAAGAAGGTTTCTTGCCCCGCCCCCACCTCTTACATTCACACTTCTTCCCTTCCTAGCCCTCGGATGGCCAGAAGGTACCCTATAGACAGCAATTTGTTCTGTCTGTTGTCTGTTTCCACCAGAAGGTGAGCTCCCCAGGCAGGGAGTTTGTCCCGCTTGTTCACTGCTGTCTCCAGTGCCTAGGACATGCGGGGCCCCCCACAAAGCCTCAGTGGACACTAGCACAAATGAGAACAAGTGCGCGAGCGTCCCCTACCGCCAGGTCCCCTGCCGGCACTGGGTAGGTGGGGTCAAGAAGACCCCTGCTCTTCTGTAGGGAGTTAGTGGTCCAGAGGGGAGCTGGACAGAGCTGGACAAAGGCTAAGTGAGACGGTGAGTGCAGGGTAGGGGTCCAGAACGTCTAGGAGAAGTACCGCCCTTGGCCAGTGGAGGGGAGTCTGGAGGAGGTGATGTCAAAGCTGAACCTGAAGGATGTGGTGGGCTGGGGACCAAAGAATCCACCGGGGTGCAAAGGCCTGGGGGCCAGAGAAGCAGGTGGGAGTCAGAGAGCTGTGCGGAATCCAGCTCAGTCACAAAGATGTCCTACCTCCACAGGAGGCTGAGAGGCAGGGGTGCTGGGGGGGGCATGTTGAGGCAGGGGAGGTGTAGGGAAAGACCCCTCTAAGTGAACTGGGCCGAGGCTGAAGTCTGGGGAGGAGTTGGGCCAAGAGTCCAGGGGAAGAAGCTGAGGCCATGGCTGGGGCTTTAGGGATGGAGAGGAAGGAGACAATGAAAAGACACAGCAAAATGGCAAAAGCGGTGGAACTTAGAGGAGATGTAGGAGGTGAGGGAGAGGGAGAAGCCAAGTCCTCCTTAAAGATCTAGGGTCAGATTCTAAAAGCTAGGAGAGGGGAGAGGGCGGGAGAGGAGGCTGGGGGTGGGGGAAGAGAAGAGACAGGTCCCTGGACACAGGACCACCAAACTCAGCCTTTGCCGGTAGGGGGTGGGCCCGCTTACGCTGGCAGCCTGCATGTTCCCAGATGTTCCAGGAGCTGTGGCGGAGGGCCCCAGTCTGTCCCTGGCTGTGAGGCTGTGGGCCAGCCCCTCAGTCTCTCTGCTCCTGTTTCCTCTCTGTAACACAGGGCATCGGGAACACTCTCCCGCGGCCAGGGGGCCCAGGACAGAGTCTGGCACTTTACAAGTGACAGGCAAGGGTGAGCTAGGATACAAGGTTTGGCTGCTATGTGGCTCCAGGCCTGTGTGGCTGCCAGTCTTCTGCTAGCAGCCTTGCTGTCACTTCATTTCCTCCTCTGAGAAATGGGAATTAATAAGATACCACATGACAAAGGGCTGGGAGGGCAAGGGGCTAGGGGACACTGCAGCAGCTGTCTACCAGCCAGGAGAGAACTGTTCCAGGACCTCATGTGTTGCTGTCCGGTGGCACTCTCTGCGACTCTGCAAACGCTCTTTTTTTGTGCTGGCCAGTATGGTAGCCATGAGCATGTGTGGCTAGTGAGCACTTGCTGAGTGGTGTGTGACTGAGGAATTGAGTTAATTTAATTTAAATTAATCTAAATGTCAATGGCCACACGTGGCTGTGGCTGCAGTGGTCTCTGTATTGGACAGCATGGTTCTAATTGCTGCTGTGGCTGTCCTGGTGTGTCCAGCTGGACTCCAGTCCTGCCTGGAACTGGTTCTGTCTGAGTCCCCAACACTTGGGCTCCTTCTGCTCCGATGCCCTGCCAGGCGACCTCATGGGGCTCTTACGGGACTCTCCAGGAGCCACGGAGATCAACCCTGGGGAACTGAACTTTACTGAGGGTTAAAATGCTCTGCCTGTGTCATCCTAGGCCTGCAGGAAAGGAACTACAGCAAGTCCACTTTACGGATGGGTATACTGAGGCCTGGTGACATCCTTGCCATACCTGTGAACACCCAGACCAGCAGGCTCCAAGGTAGAAGCTTGACCTCTAGGCCCCTGTATTCTGTGTACACTCAGCGGTTCTGTGTGGCTCTGGGATGTGGGGACTGTGTAACACCACTAAATTGACTCTGCTTGGAGGAAAAGCTAGGGCCTGGCCTGGTGTGTGAGGTTTTCAAAACAGATGTCACTGCCAAGGCTTCAGCAGGGTGTGTGAGGTGAGTTTGCAGGTGGGAGGGATGCAGGGCCAGCCACCTTGACTGTTGCCTCCCTGGCTCCTTCTCCTCTTGCTGTCCCTTGGAAGGGCAATTTTGCAATTTGTCTTTACTCAGGATGTGTATAACTAACTTTAAAAAGTGGGGGATGGTGGAATGTATACTACTAAAAGTAATAAAAAGTTGAAAACCACTTGAACTGGAGCAGTTTTGAAGTGTAAATTCTGACCAGGGTGAGGGAGGACTGTCAGGGTGAGGCAGAGGGACCTCCCTTCCTGGGGCTGCTGGGCCTGGAGCACCCTGCACTCCATTTCAGGACGAATCAGGAACTCTTCTCCTCCCTCCCCCTGCTCTGGGGAAGAGTGTGCTCAAGGGTGGGCTAGACCCTGGTTAGAACCTCAGCCGTCACAATTACCAGCCATGTAGCCTGGGAAAGGGATATATCTTCTTGGGGCTTCAGTTTGCTCATCTGTGAAATGGGGAAAATGGCTAATCTACGTGTGGCGGTGGTGGAGATTCAGCGGTCCCATATCCGTGATGGGCCAGGTGCAGTGCATGGCACACAGGAAGCTTTCCCTGGAATGATTCTCTCACTGTGAACACCTTCCTCCTCTGCGCCATCACACCATCACTCTAGGACGACGGGGAGCTGGAGAGTGCGCTGGTGTCTTGGAAACTTGGGTTCAAACTCTGACTCGCCACTTGCTCACTGTGTTCCCCCACCTCATGTCACTGTCTGGCTTTGTCTGTGAAGATAATGACACCCAGCTTGGTGGGAATTCATGGTGACATGTCCAGTGCTGGGCATTTAAAGACAGGGGCATTTAAAGTTATTTATTCTCACTGGGTCAGAAGAACAAATCTCTTCCTCATTCTGTGACTCAGTCTCCCCCTTCCCATATGTAAATCCAGCATTTCTGGCTGGATCATATCAGGGAGTGGGGGGCCCACTGAATCACCTGGGGAATCTCTGTCTCTGCCCCACCAGCTATACATGGATTGGACACCCCATGCCTCATGAGGAAAGCCCCCTGTGAGAATCGGGGTGGGTAGGTCCTTTCCCCTAGGGGGCATAACAAGGGCATAAAAAAGACTGAGGGACAGAGAGCCCTTAAGTTACAGGACTCCTAATGTCTCTTTTAAAGTCTAACCTTCTATGAGTCTACTCCTACTAACAGTCTGATTATTGTTATTATTAGCAACCCTAATTTCTACTTGGAGGGCCTTCTGGACCCACAGGTCCGCTCTCTGGGGCTCAGCTTGGGGAAGCAATCCGCAGGGCCACCCACTCCTGGGTTTGCAGTCCCAGCCGAGCCACTTCCGGCTGTTGGCGTTGGGCAAGAACCTCAGTTTCTCTGAACCTCAGTTTCCCTGTACGTCTAAGGGGATGATGATTGTGCTTCCCCTGGAGGTCTACCATGAGAAGTAAATGGAACAGATCCACA
This sequence comes from Mustela nivalis, assembly GCF_964662115.1. NCBI lineage: Eukaryota > Metazoa > Chordata > Mammalia > Carnivora > Mustelidae > Mustela > Mustela nivalis. Next base: position 54,202,023 of record NC_139037.1, on the reverse strand, counting down.
CAGAATGCTAGCGCAGAGCCTGGCTTGTGGTTATTATTACCTCGGGCCCTGTGTCTGAGGCTTCTGGGCAAGAGGAGGGCGTATTTCAGCATTTACTGCTTGGGATTTGTCCCCCAGGGAGAACTGGGCCTGGCACTGCTCTCTGACCCTTGTCTCAGCATTTGAACAAGAGCTCTGAAGCCTAAGCTCAACTCCCTGGGCAGGAGAGAGGGCTAGGGGGTTTGGAGGGTTGGGTCCTGGCTGAGACAGAAGGGAGTGGCCTGGGCTGCTGGCCCAGCTCCTCCTCACTCCCTCCCTCCTCCCCTTCTGGGTCATATACAGGGTTCCCCACTGGACCCAGCATTCTCACTCTTGGCAGCCCTCTAGGGGACCCAGTGGTCCCCTGGAATGGACTTCTGCCTGACCCCCAACTGCAGGGTCCCTTACCAGCCATTCTCCCAGGCCTCTAATGCAGCCCTCCCGCCCCCCACCTCCACCTGCCATGACAACAGTTGGGCGTGTGGGTTTCCAGGCAACAAGGGGGCATTTTGCTACTGTTCTTACTCTTCTGCCACTCCCCTGTCTGCCAGAGCCACCTTACTCTCCGGAATCTGGAAGGGAGGGGAAAGGGGCTCCGGCTCAGTGAGGATGGAAAAAACTCAGAGATGAGGAGGTTTCCTGCACACCACCAGAGAGGAAAGAAAGATGTGCTCCTTACACCCCGAAAAGGTGATGATGGAGGACCTAATCCTGGGTCTGAGATCTGTAATGGGACCTGCTCCCCGACCTGGAGGTAGGACCTAATGAAGTCTCTCCAAGAATAGAGCCCCAGGCCCACCACCATGCCCCCTGTCCTCTAAGACCTACACTTGGACCGGATGAACTTCCAAATATGCATGCGTCCCCCAAAACACAGGGAAACCTACCCTGCCTGGGAGGCAATCCCACACTAGGGGGCAAGTGTGGGGTCTGTGGTCCTCCCAGGCCACCCACAGCCCAGGACAGGCTGCAACATGGTGGCTTCAATGCAGCACTGAGTCTAGAACACTGCAAGGGGCCTGCGGTTTCACAGCTGACCCTGACCGTAGAGAGCTTGTGGGTGCCCTGCACCCTGGTGGTCTCGTGAGTTCCTGCTTTGGCCCTGCAGGGGCAGGTTAGCTAAAGCAGGGCCCAGTTCCAGCAGGCCGCAGAGCTAGGGCAGTGCCAGGGAGGAGGATGGGGCAAGAGGAGCAGGCAGGTAAAGCCCCTGGCCGAGGAGCCCAGATTTTGGAAAGAAACCCAAAGAAGCAGCATGGGGAGAGTGACAGGGCAAAAAAAGAGCCATGAGGAGAGGAAAGAGCCAGGATTGAAAACTCAGCCGCCTACAGAGCCAGGCAGGTAAGACAGATGGAGGAGAGTGGGGAGTGGTGGCCAGCAGGCCCCTGAGCACGGCCCATGGCTAACCCGGAAGGAGAATTTTTCAAAAGAAGTTGATAATCTGAATGTTTCCTGATGGAGCACATTGCATGAGTTTCAAGTGTACAACATAATGATTCGATATTTGTGAAATGATCACTACAACAAATCTAGTTAACATTCATCACCACACACAGTTACAATTTTTTTCCTGTGACGAGAATGGATTTTTCTGTGAAATCACTTTTTTTTTTTTTTTAAAGTTGACAACACATAAAACACTTTGGAAGCACTGGGGGTAAAGAACACTCCCAGCCCACAGGACAGCAGGGTAAGTGCTCAGGAATATGGGAAAGTGAGCACAGGGAAGAAGCAGTAGGAGGCAGGGAGGACAGAGGGGCTGGTGTAGGTGAGGGAGAGTGACCCAGAGGAGCGGAGGGCAGTGCTGAGCCCAGACTGGAAACTGAGGCAGATTTCACAGCAGATGGGCACTGAGAAGGAAAGACTGATGCATAAATTCAAGGTGTAGCTGGTTAGGCAGGGGCAGGAAGGCACTGGGCTGCAGGGGAAGAAGGGCAGCCTGGGGGAGAGGTGATGGGAGGGGGGCTGGATAGAGACAGGAGGTCCCCGTGACACCTTAAGAGAAATGCCAGACCAGAGGTGGGGAAGGGTGAAAGATGGGGTGCGATAGTGGAGAGAAGGCTGCCACCCCAGCAGGCAAATCAGGTGAGCACAGGCGTGGGGAGGAGAGGAGACAAAGATGCATGCAGACTATGGCAGGAGCCAGGGCACTGGAAGAAGTCGAGAGAGTTCAACGCCTCCCTCTGCCCGCACCTTTCAGACTGTCCCTGGCCTCTCCTACTCTATGTCTTAATTCTGCTGTCCCCTCAGTGACGAGATCCCTGGGAGCTCTCTGACTCAGGGTGCATTCTGTCAACTGCTTCTGGGTGGGATTAAGGGTGATGGCAGGGGTCCAGCGGGAGATGTGCAGTCAGCACATGCCCGTGCCCCTCGAGCTGGGCTGGGGTGAGGGGGTGGATGAGCTTGGGTGCAAGTGCAGCTCTGCAGCTGCATCAGAGGCCTGTGGGGATGCATCCCCAGGGTTCCAAGGCCACCCCATGCCTCTCACCGTTGTGTCTCTTTGTGCGTGTGAGTTCATGAGGTGACTGTGTTCGAGGCCTCTCTGGCCATCATGCTTCTCCGTGGAGTACTGTCTTTGTCTATCCCTCTGGGTCTCTGTGTAGGAAGGACAGAGTGTGTCTGTATGTGCACATGACTCCAGGTCTTTCTCCTGGCCTCTGGCTGACTCTGGGTACCGCAGCCCTGTTTGTAACTGGGTCTCTGGCTGCCAGCATGTGTGTGTGTGTGTGCACGCGCGCGTGTGTGCGCACCTCTGCCCACACATGCCTCTGTGTCTTTCTCACACGCTCTCACCCTCTGCCTAGGGCTGATTTGGGTCTCTCACAGTGAGACACTGTGCCCCTAACGCCCCTGCCCCTCTGGTGCTGAAGTGTTCCCTGGCTCCTTCTTGCCAGCACCGTGGGTAGCTAGGCACCCTCCCTGAGTCTGTGGCTCCCTGTGTCTCTGCCTGGCCCTCTTGCTCTTCCTCCTCTGTGTATGTGGATGGTGTGTGTTTCCCTGGCTGACTCTCGCTTTCTTCAGAAATTAAGTGAGTAACTCTGTGTATGTCTGGCTCCGTGGTGATGCACCCTGATTTTGTGTGTGTGTGTGTGTGTGTGTGTGTGTGTTTGGGAGTCAGGTCCCCTCTCTCACACCAGCTGTGCCTCTCTCTCAGGCTCCCACCCTTCCCTGCCTTGTCTAAGGGTCTTTTTCAATGCCTCTCTGCTGCTTCATTCTCTGCCCCTCCTGAGTGCGTGTGTGGACAACTGGGTGGCCAGGATTAGAGGAGACTCAGGAAAGAGCGGGAGGAAGGCGGGAAGGGGAAGAGGGGGCCGCAATATGCGGGTTAGAAGGAGCTAGGAGACAGAAGATGCTACCGGAAGAGGGAGGGGCCCATCCTGGCCATGGTCCTGGGGAGTGGGGAGGTTTTAGGGGGGAGAGGATGCTGCTGGCTGCCTGGACCAGGAGGGAAGCAACTCCGGCTACTCCCAGCTGCCGTTGGAGCCCGAGTTCCTGTCTGGCGGCTGCGCGGCGGGACTCAGGATGTGAGGCGCATAGCAATGGGGCGCTGCGGAGGCTCGACTGCAGCTCCCAGCTGGGGAGGGGGATGGGGAGGGGGCTGTGGGGCAGCCCTGAGGCTCCCTTGCCCCTCCCCCTTCCCAGCTGGGCTCTCCCCAGGGGATTTCCCCACCCTGAGAAAGTGAACTAGAGCGGGGCCTGAGGCTTGGGGAGCAGGGCAGGGAGAAGGAGAGGGTGCTCCAGAAGAGCAGCAGAGGTGGGGGTGGGGAGAGAAGGGTCAAGATGGGAGTGGCAGAAAGAAAGGGATGGGGAGGTAGGCAAGGGGGCATCGTGGGCATGGTAAGTTAGACCCGGGAGAGAGACTGGCTGGGAGCCTGGCAGGAGAGAAGGGAGGAGCTCGTGGAAGTGGGGGCCCGCAAACTTGGGTGGAACCCTGGACAGAGCCTGGGCCATGGACTCCTGGACTGTTGAGTTGGAAGGAGACAGCGGCAGGAAAGAGAGGCTTCAGAGAGGAGGGCTTTCAGAATGGGGGATCTGGGGTTGGGGGATTCCATGCGGCGGGCAGACAGGGAGACAGGGCCAGGGTCTCTGAGTGAGGAGAGGTTATAAAAGGCAACCCCAGACATGGATGGGTATGTGAGAGAGACACGCTGGTGGTAGTGCTAGGGAGAGCCCCCACAAGGATCCTAAACAGAGAGGGGAGAAGACAAGGGTTCCTGAGAAGAACAAGGTAGGGAGGGTGGGAGTGAAGCTAGAGGAGAGAGGGGCTAAAGTGGGGGTCTTCTGGAGAGAAGGTCAAGGGAAGGGGTCTCTGGGGGCAGAGTACCCTGAAGGGAAGATGAGGTACAGTTAAAAGGTCTTAGAAGAGCAGGTGTGGGAGTGGAAAGCCAACAAATGGGGGGGGGGTAGGTCCCCAAGAGGAGAGGGCTAAGGAGGGTAGAGGGAGGGAGGTAGTGGTTCCGGGAGACACATGCCCAAGGATAGAAGGCCCCCCCCAAGCAGAATGGGGTCAAGGAAGCGGGTCTTGGGAAGAGGGAAGGACAGGGGTTTTGCTGCCCACCGGCAGGGGTTGGGGGACCCCAGAGGGAGAAGGGCTGAAGATTGGGGAGGGGGTAGTCTCGCTCCCCAGTCACCCCCTCCGTCTTTCCCATTCTCACTTCCCAAACTCCCCGGTTCTCCCTGGTTGCCAAGGCAACCGCTCCTGCCAGGCGCGGTCACCAAGGAAACCCCGTGCCCGCCTCTCCCCCCTTCCCCATCACTGGCTTGCCCCCCCACCCCAAGCAGCAGCGGTGTGGAGGGTGGGAGGGGCAATGGTGGGGGAAGAACTCGGGCTCCCACCCCAGAAAGGGGGGCCCACATCTACACCCGTCAAGCACCCCCCCCCCCAAGCCTACATCTTCAGCCCCACAGCTCGATAGGCTTAGCGACTGCCGGACGTACACCACCACCACCACCCTGCCTGTCCCCAAGGCAGTGGCGACCCCCAACACAGAACTCGCTTGGCCGGGAGAACCCCCACCCGACTGCCTCCCCCACCCGCTTAGGCTCTCCATCAGGCCCCGCCCACTGTCCTCTGCCACCGACCCCCCCCATCCCGGAGGAGGCCTTAGACCACGGTCCCCTAATTAAGAGAATGCCCCCCATCCACCCTCCGTGGTTCTGCCTCCCGCCCCCACCCGGCGCCCCTCCGCGGCTACTCACAGCGAGGAAAGGGGCTCCTTCTGGGGGGCAGCATGCCCGGCCCATGGGGGGAGGACCCCCCCAATGAGGCACAGGGATTCGGGGTGCGAGGCCCGCTGCGGGGAGGCACGGGGGGCGGGGCTGCGGCCGGGCCGGGTCTCTGGAGTTCTCCCCCCTCCCCGGCTCCTGGATGGGGAGGGGGTTTCCGCAGTGGCAGCAATGAGATTCGGGGGGCCGCTCTGCCTCCTCGCTCGCCCGCCCGCCTGCCTGCCGCCCGGCCCGGCGCCCTCGCCTGCCGGCCCTCCGCCCGCCTTCCTTCTTGCCTTCCTTTCTTTCCTTCTTTCTTTCCTTGCTTCCTTCCTTCCAGCCTTCCTTCCTTCCTTCCTCCCTCCTCGGGCCGCCGGCGCCGCTCTCCCCCCACCCCACCCCCCCAGGCCCCGGCCCCGGCCCCGGCCCCCGCCTCGGACGGTGCGGCAGCGACCGCGAGCAGCCGAGAGCGGCGGAGACGGGAGCGGAATACTGATGATGGAGGGGGAGCGAGAGGGAGGGGAGGGAGGGTGCCGGGAGGGTGGGGGGGGGAGAGGCTGCCCGGGAAGGAAAGGAGGGGGGAGAGGAGAGAGGGGAGGGAGGGCAGAGAGGAGGAGAGGGAGAAGAAGAGGGGGAAGAGAGAGGAGGGAGGAAAAAAAGCAGAGGATGGTTAAGGGAGAGAAAGGGGGAGGGACGACGAGAGGGTGGAAGGGGTAAGGGTGGAGGGTGGAAGAAACAGAGGGAAGAAGGAAAAGGGAAGGAAAGGAGAGGAGGGAAGGAGAAGAGAACGAAGGAAATCGATAGGGAGAGGGAAAGAGGGGAGGTAAGAGGGGGAGGAAAGAGAAGGAAGAGAAGGAGGAGTGGAGGGGAGAAATGGAGAGACAGGAGAGGGAGGGACAGTGTCCTGGACTGAGGGGAAGCAAGGGGTGGAGAAAGCCCTAGTACACCACTGGTAAATATTTGCAGAATGAATGTGGGAGGGAAGGGAGAGAGAGATGATACAGGGGAAGAGGGGATGGACAGAGGAGGAGGAAAGAGGCCCCAGAGGGAAGTGGCTAGGGGACAGGGACAGGAAAAGGCCCAGGAGCAGAGAAGAGGAGGAAGGAAAGAAGGCCTCCTCTGCAGACAATGTGGGGAGAGGGGTCTAGGTGCTCTCTGTTAGAGCTAAGAGCCAAGGGAAGCTTGCAGAACGGGGGAAGAGGGCAGGGAGGAACTCAGCTAGACAGAACGGAGAGGATGGAGGATGGAGGAAGACCCATAGTGGGGTAGAGGAGAGGAAAGAGCCAGGTCCAGGGAGTCAGAAGACTGAGAGCTGGAACTTTGAAGGCACTAGGTAGGGGGAGCCTGAGGACAGATACGTGGGGCATTCCTCATTCCTCCAACCCCCTGTGTGCCTCCCCGCACCCCCAAATGCAGCACCAAGAGAGAAGGATCCATTTTCTAAACAAGGATACTGGGCTATTGGGCCCTTAAAGGATCAAGGGCAGGATCCAAATCCAGAGTCCTGGGCTCTGGAAAGGTTATTTTGAAGGGGCCCCTCCCTGGCCCAGACCTGTCAGGTGGAGGCGCCTGGAAGGGGGCAGAGAACAAAGCCCCATGGACTCCCCATCCTCATCCTCTCACCTCCCCCAGGTGTTGGCAGCTGGTGCTGGGGACACATTTAGAGCTGTGAAGTGACACTGAACCTCGGGTTCAGGGAGTGGGGGAGGGAGGATGCAGAACCCCAGAGGTCACCTTGCCTTCTCTCTGCCCCATCAACTCCCCCTGTCCACTCTGCTGAAAGACTGTAAATTAAGGGTAAAGAAACCTAGAAGGGGGGTGAAAGGAGGCAGCCTTTTCAGGACACTTAATTTCCTTCCAAGTGCTGAAATTAGGGCAGAAATCTCACCTCTTCCTTGTCCCCCCTCCCCCAGCAAGAAGTCAGGCAACAAACTTGGGACTTGGGGTAGAGAGAAAAGGTAAAAATTCCTTTCCTCTGTCCCAGAGTCCCAGAGAGACCGCCTCCTTCTCTTTGTCCTTCTCCTTCTGAGAGCCCCAGGGAGGGGAAAGTGTGGTCCCTCCACCCCCACAGGCAGAAATGAGATGCGGTGGTGGCTGTTCTGGGGAAGGAGGGGACCGGGAGATGGGAAGGAAAGTGCCCCAGACAGACGTAATGAGCCAGAGCGGGAGACAGACCTGGAGTTCTTGAGCAACAAGTGAGGTCACATTTGGGTGCAGAAGCAGCAGCTGTGGGTGGGGACAGGAGAGCTACAAAGAGGGGAGGCCATGAGAAGAGAGACAGGCAAGGGCCACAGAGCAACAGGTGGATTTTGAAGCTTTGGGTTCCCACCTGGATGCCACTCAAGTCTGGTTTAGGAGATTGGAGGAGTGAATGTGTGCGCACCCCGAAGTGCGACGCAGCACAGGCCAAGGTAAGTGGTGGTGGTGGCAAAAATGCAGTGATCATGGCAGCCAGTGCGTCCGGAAGGCATACTATTATACCACCACAGTCAGAGGCTCGGCTGAGCGCTTCATGAGCATCTTGTTGGCTCCATGCAACTACCCTGAACTTGACTCCTGGGCATATGGGCGCTGGCAGACACAGGCCAGCATTAACTCTTTCATTACTAGAGGGTCCCTGGGAGAGGCCAGTGTGGGGAAGTAGGGAAGAACTTCAATATCTTACCCACCTGTGAGCTTCCGGTCCCTGGTCTGAAGCTCTGCCTGTAGGGAGTGATGACCCCTGTGGGAGGGAAGGAGAAACAGGTTACCATCAAGCACCAGTGTTCACTGAAGACCGCCTCAGTGCCTGGTGCTGGTCTTGGGGGCCCTGAGAATCAGCTGGAGAACAGGACAGAGCACCATCCCTGTACTCGTGGGGCTCAACTTCCAGAAGGGAGGTAACCCAAAGACCTACTTCAGATAAATAAAAGGGGGTACTATGGAGGAGAGGGGCTGGTCAGGCATTGGGAGGACAGACTTGAGATGGCCAAAGGAAGCAGCTTCCGAGCCAAGGCATACATGATGAGAAAGAGGCAGCTATGAGGGGGCACAGAGAAGGGGTCCCTGGAAGAAGGCACATGGGGAGCCGAGGCCCTGCAGGAACAGCAAGCTTGGGCTATTTGAGAGAGGAGATGGGTGTGGTGGAAGATGGTGAGAGACAGGGGAGTGGGAGAAGAGGATGGCAGAGTGCCGGCTTTGGCTCAAACATAGTACCAAATGTTGACAACATTCCTTTGGACCCTAAGTTTTGCCCTAAAGCTTAATTCAGGTGGCAGTCCTGAGTAACCAAAAACCCTGACCTGCATTTTTCTTTTGTGTTTTCAACACTGACTGGGGCTTAGGATGCAAACCATATCACCTAAGAAGGGGTGGCAGTGACCCAGGAGCCCCTGTAACACTGGAGACTCAAAAGTCTGTTTATTATTTCAAAAAACTAAATGTAAATTGCGTGTGTCCTTTGGGAGGGCATTTCAGAGGTTAACCCAAACATCAAATTTCTCTGCTTCAGGCTGTTAAGAAAAAACATTTTCTTTCTTTTTTAAAAGAAATAATTTTCTAGAGGCACCTGGGTGGCTCAGTTGGTTAAGCATCTGCTTTTGACCCAGGTCATGATCCCAGGGTCCTGGGATGGAGCTCTGCCTCTCCGCCAGCTCCCTGCCTCTGCTGGGATAGGGAGTCGGCTTCTCTCTCTCCCTCTGCCCCCATCCCTGTGCTCTCTCTCTCTCTCTCTGTCTCAAATAATAACATCTTAAAAAAACACACACAAATTTTTTTAATCTACTCAGTATTAACAGCTTGTCTCACCCTGATCAGAAGTTCTGATGGGTAGTTAGGTGTACTTTTGATAGAGTGTGGGCAAAGGAAATTTTCCCTCAATGTAGTTTGGTTTGCTTAGAAAACACTTTCAAAGTGGGATCCATGGGAAACAGAGGAGAGGTATCACCCCCTTTCCAACCCCAGTATTTATGTGTTTTGTCCAGTATACTACACTGAGCAACTGCCATGGGTCTTCACCTCCACTAGTACATAATCATGATCGTCACCAGTGGTGGAGAGTTCTAGGAAGGGGGAAACGTCATGGTGGACTTACCCCCAATTCTGTGCTTCACTGTATCTCTAACTCAAACCTTAACCTTAATTCTGAGGAGAGATGGTGACCACCGGAAAATGAACACAGGGTTAGATGCTCGACTTTTACACAGTGGAACCAACTGTTGCCTGCTCCTCAGATCGCATTTCCCAAAGAAAACAATGAACTCCTCCCCACATGCTCTGACACTCCTCTGTGTGCTGTACTTGTGTTGCCTGTTGGACCAGAGGGCCCTGGTGACTTTTTAGGCCAATGGGATGTGGCAGCAGTAATGCCATGTGACTTTCAAGGCTAGGTCATAAAAGAGATGAAGCTTCTGCTTTATGCTGGAATATTCACTCTTCAGCCTTTGGTGGCTATATCAGCTGATCCTACCCTGAGGGAGGCAGTTCATAGGAAGCCAGAGAAAGGAAAACAGAGAGAGGTCTGACACTACCAGAGGTGGAACTGAGTCCTGGCCAACACACAGCTGCTTTAGCTCTCTTGTCACAGTGCTCACCACCATCTCCCTATGTCCACTTTAGAGATCTAGAGCCAGAACTGCCCAGAGGAGTCCTTCCCAAATTCTTGATTCACAGAAACCTTAAGACATAATAGAATGATTTTGTTGTTTTAAGCCACTAAGTTTTTTTTTTTAAGATTTATTTATTTATTTGAGAGAGAGAGCGAGAGAGAGAGAGCACATGAGCACAGAGGGAGAGGGAGAAACAGACTCCCCACTGAGCCAACAGTCTGATGTGTCTCCACTAAGTATTGAGAGTGATTTGTGAGTCACCTGGGCGGCTCAGTTAGTTAAGCAACAGCCTTTGGCTTGGGTTATGATCCCGCAATCCTGGGATTGAGCCCCACATCAGGTTCCTTGTTCAGCAGGGAGCCTGCTTCTCCTTCTCCTTCCGCCTGCCTCTCCCCTTGCTTGTGCTCAATTTCTCTCTATATTAAATAAATAAATAAAACCTCTTAATTAAAAAAAGAGAGAGTCATTTGTTACACAGCAATAGATAACTACGACAGTCAGCAACACAGACCATAAGCACCATAGTTTTTTGTCAGACAGGGAAGTCTCAAGCCATCTGCTTCCACAAGTGGTCGAAAGTTTGGTGGAAATAAGCATGTATCCCACCCTGGTCTTAGTTTCTAGATATTATTCCCCCCAAAAGACCCAGACTCCTTGAAAAAGCAACTGCTTTCAGGTTTAGGGTAGGGCAAGTACAAAGTAAGCCTGGGACATCTTTTGCACCAAAAAGACAAGAAAGTGCTCCAAGTCTAATGGCTTCACATTAAAAGGACACTGGGGCCAGCTTGAAAGGGTTCTACTGGCAAAAATTGGGATGAATCGAGCACCATAAGGAATGACTATGACAGTAACATGTTTTGTGTTTGTATGTCACACAGACACAGAAATGTGTGTGTAAATGTACACACATATCATGTATAGATATGGCAGATATGATGATACATATGCGTGACAGAATCATAATCACTAGCTTGAAGCCCCAAATTCATTTCTGCAAGGATCATCAGGATACTCACATGTTGCTAAAGTCTCACCCTACAGATTACTCATACCTTTCTAATGGAGAGAAATAATGGTTGCCACCTTCACAAAGCTACAAAAGCAGCATTAATCATGGGACAACCTGGCATATGTGCCTCCTGAAGTAATGCACAAAGAAGAACAGCATCATTTATGATGCTTCTTTACCAAAAAATGTTTAAACGGACTCTAATTAAGCCTCAAGCTGCCTGGTTCCCAAACTGTATGCTGAGGCAGCCAGAGGGGGGCTGAAGCAAATGCACAGGAACGCTGTGCTGGTACACTATTGAAAAAGTTCTCTGGGAGGGGTGCCTGGGTGGCTCAGTGGGTTAAGCCTCTGCCTTTCACTCAGGTCATGGTCTCAGGGTCCTGGGATCAAGCCCCATATTGGGCTCCCTGCTTAGCCGGGAGTCTGCTTCTCCCTCTCCCCGGGACCCCAACGCTCAAGCGCGCGCGCGCACACACACACACACACACACACACACACTCTCTCTCTCTCTCTCTCTCTCTAATAAATAAATAAAATCTTAAAAAAAAAAGTTCTCTGGGAAAAAAGTGGTCACTGAACACTTTGACATCAGCCTTCAGTTGGAAGGAGATGCCCTGGGCCGCCTTCTTTCTTGGAAAGCCGGTACTGGCTGCCTTCTGGTTATAGGGTATTTAAAGTTTTCAAGTGAAACAGTGGTACTTGGTATCTATCAGACGCCACCTGACCTACTAACCCTGAGGTGGTTCACGGTTTCAGCATTAGATTTGTGCTACATTTTTTTGGACAGCAGGTCTGGGCGGAGCTGGGTTTTTGGTAATTCTGTCATTGAAAGCAAATACTGTCCTGAAAATTGTGGAACAGGATATGAAGGTGGTGGTGACCAGAGTGATGCTGAAGTTTGAGACAGTGTATACTGCCATCCTGTTAGGAAATAATTAGTGTTGCTTAAGAATGAAATAAGGTATTTTCCCTTTCAATTTATGTGCATTGCTTTTTCAACTGGTGCTAAGTTGTTAGGACAGAAAAATTTCTTGGGTTGTATGTGTAGAACTACTTAATAAATGGGAATTTTAGTTAGGTATTTCTTTTGAGCTTATGTGCATTGTGAAAGAATTACCGAGATACTACAAGCCCTGTGAAGTGAGGATGTTTGGGAACTTCTGTTCCAGACCTGATTTCCATCTAATTATAAAATAGGATAGGGGTCCTTGGGTGGTTCAGTAGGTTAAGCTTCTGCCTTCAGCTCCGTTCATGATCTTGGGGTCCTGGGATGGAGCCCAGCATCAGGCTCTCTGCTCAGCGAGGACCCTGCTTCCCCCATCCCACTCTCTCTCTGCCTGCCTCTCTGCCTACTTGTGATCTCTGTCTGTCAAATAAATAAATAAATAAAATCTTTAATAAAAAAATAAAGAAAATAGGATAGAGGAACAAGTTAAAGGACACCACGGAGAAACAATGAGACAAATCCACATTATGGGGTATTTATACAATTAGCAGCCCAGTCACTTAAAAAGTCAGTATCACAGAGAAGGTAAACAAGGTTGGATTAGTTGCTCTTGATTAAAAGAGATTAAAGAGATATAATAACCAAATGTAATGCATGAAACTTGCTTGGGCCCTGATTTGAAACATTTTTTTTATAAGCCCTAAAAGTCTCTGGGCAGCTGGGAAAATGTGAATTTGGTCTTGATCTCAGAAACACTAAGGAATTAGTGTTAATTTTCTTAGGTGTGATAATATGATACTATGATTATGTAACAGTATATTCTTAGGATGTTCATGCTGAAGTATTTATGTCTGCAACTTACTTTCAGGTAATTCAGTATTTGAATGTGAATAATTATTGAGTCTAAATGGTAGGTAGATAGATGCTCCATGTTTGTTCAGTTTTTTTTTCTATGCTTGTCATTTTTCATAAAATATTTGGTGGGGATTTGGCTGAGAGAAGTAACACTTAGGGCAGTTTGCCGCTTGCAATGAATCCCTCCCCTTCTTGCATAAACAATTATTCCCTCTTTGCATTAGCACTTAAGATGGGCCTAGCATCTCTCATCTTAAGAAGTAATAATTCTTCAAATCCCCTCTTTTGAAACCACATTTCCCTGCAGGGCACCCTATTCTTTATCCTTTTCTGCAAAACCTCTACAACAGTTGGGAAAACTATCTCTACTTCCTCATGTCCTATTCTCTCTTCAATTGCCAGCTGGGAATTTGCTCCCCGTACTCCACTAACCCACCCTTGTCTAGGTCACCAAGACCTCCATATTGCAAAGTCAGGGCCACTTCTCCATTCCTAAACCTACTCATCCACTTAGCAGCACTTGACACAGTACCTCCTTGAAACCATGCCTTCTCTTGGCTTTAGTGACTCCAAACCCTCCTCAATTTCCTCCTCCCTCACCAGACTCCTTTGCTGGCTTCTCTACCTTCAAATGGCCTCCCAGTGTGAGAGGAGGCTACAGGGGCCAAGCCCTCTCTCGTGCTTCTCTCTCCCTAGAGAACTCACCCAGTTCCACAGCTTTAAATCCCCCAGTCAGTTGATGAATGTGGGTCTTTGCACTGAGCTCTCCCTCCCTGCATGCACACAAAGGGCTACTTGACATTTCCACTTCTCAGATGCAACATGTCCAAAACAGAGCTCTAGACTTCCACTCCCCCCTCATACACACATGTTTGCTTCTAGTCTTCTTTATCTCAGCAAATTGTACCACCTTCTATTTAGTTGAGGAAAGAATGTAGAAGTTGTTCTCAGTGGTGCTCTTTCCTCACCTTCATCCCACCAATCATCCAGTCTTGTGGCTCTACTTCTAAAATATATTGCAAAAAGTCCCCTCTTTCCATCTCTTCTGCCACCACAGTAGCACCAGTCAGCATCCTCTCTCCCATGGCCAGCTAAAGACCTCCTCACTGGCCTTACAGCCACTCCTGCCTCCCTACAATCCATTCTCCACATAGTAGCTAGAGTGATCTTGTTAAAATGTAAATCAGATCATATTATCCCCCAACTTAAGACATTCTAAGGGCTTCCCACCCTGCTTCGAATTAAATCTGCCCTCCTGAACATGGCCCCTAGGGCCCTGTATAGTCTGAGCCCTGATAGCACTCCAATTCATCTCCTACCACTCTGCCCTTCACTCCAGTTTCTTCTACTACAGTGAGATCATTTCTACCTCAGGGCCTTTGCACCAGCTACCCTGTGCCTGCAGTACTCTTCTCCCAGATATTCACATGGTTGGCTCCTTCTGATTTTCAGGTCTCAGCTCAAATATCACCTCCTCAGAGAAAACTTCTTTGTCCAACTGATTCAAAGGAACCCTCTTACCTACTCCTAGCCACTTTTTACAACATGGCTCTGTTCTGTTTTATTTATAGCATTCATTCATAAGTGAAATTTTCTTATTTGTTTGTTTACCTACTTTTCACTGACTGTTTTTCTTCTCTAGATGGCAAACTCCTTGAGAACAGACACCTGGTCTATCCTCAGTGATTACTAAATCTCCAGTATATAGAAAGTGTCAGAAAAATTCAGTATTTTCATTAAATTTGTTGAATACAATAATCCATCCAGTTTTCCACGTACTTTAAATGTTCTTCTTGAAACAAAACCATCTCTCAGTATAACAAAACACTACCTGTGTTTGCTGCTCCTACTGTTCACCAGAGAGACACCTGCGTTATCTCTAACCCCTCCTAACAATTCCATGAGGAAGATGTTCTTATTCTCCCTATTTTACAGAAAAAACTCAAGTTTGAAGAGGCAAGTACTTATACAAGACCACACAGGGAGGATGTTTAGATTGGATTCCAAATCTGCTCTACTTGACTCCAAATCACATGTTCTACTCTGCCATACTATTTGAGACATAGTTGAATCACAATTTCTATTCATTATACTACATTGGGAATTCCCGACTAGGGCCATGATGAAGTAATTGGTGCCAGACTTGCCCTCCTGTGATAAACAACTATTAAAGCGGACAAAATGTATGAGGCCACTGTTTTCAGACACTGAATAAATAAGAAAGAAGAGGACTATGATCCTAAAACCTGTGCTATCATCCAATAACTTCACTCTTGGTATTTACTCAAGAGAAATGAAAACAAGTCTCCACACAGTCTATACAAAGACTTAGGGAAGACTGGAGCATCTTTATGAATAATAACATAAAACTGGAAACAACTCCACCTTTCACCAAACCCATTGTTGTGTATTCATAAAATGGAATACTATTTAGCAACAAAAAAGAAAAAAAACTGTTTATATATTCAACAACATGGGTAAGTCTCATAGACATTTTGTTGAGCAATAAAAAAAGACACAGAAGAATACATATAGTATGATTCTATTTGTGTAAAGTTCAAGAAGGCAGAATTAATCTTCAGTCATAGAAATCAGAATAGTGATTGACTGTGGGGTTGGCGATTAATTGGAAGGGGGCACAAGAGAACTTTCTGGGTTGATTGAAATATTCTGTTATCTTGAATGAGGTACTATACATGTGTCTATAGATTTGAAGTACTATACATGTGTCTACAGATTTGTCAAAACTCACCGAATTGTAACCTCAATATCTCTACATTTGACTGTATATTAATTGTTCCTAAAAATAATTCATTGGCCTCTATTTAATATAACTTATAAAAGTAAATTCTAGATGTTTTATATATCTAAATCTAAGGGGTAAAAAAATACAACTTTTTAAAAAGATTTTATTTATTTGACAGACAGAGATCACAAGTAGGCAGAGAGGCAGACATAGAGAGAGGAAGGGAAGCAGGCTCCCTGCTGAGCAGAGAGCCTGATGCGGGGCTCGATCCCAGTACCCTGGGATCATGACCTGAGCTGAAGGCAAAGGCTTTAACCCACTGAGCCACGCAGGTGCCCCAACAATACAATTTTTTAAAGAAAGCATAAGAGAACATTTTCATGTACATGTGCAGAAAAGATGTCTTAAACAAGACCAAAGTTAACCATGGAGGGAAAAGTGGTAAACTGGACTATATAAAGATCTTCTGTTCATCAAAAGAAAGTGAAAAGGCAAGCTATAGACAAGGGTGAATTCTTATCTGGAATATGTAAAGAATTCCTTCTAATTTATAAGGAAAAGTCAGACAAACCAACAGAAAAAACCGGGCAAACTCTTACCCTGCTTGTGGGAGCATAAATTGGTGTAACACTCTGGAAAACAGTTGGGCAGGATCCTCGGGAGCTGAGCATCCACATGCCCTAGGACATTTGTCCACCAGAACTGCATACGTGTGTTCACATGAAGATACATGCAGTGACTTTCTCAGTCCAAATGTGCGCTGATGGCAGAATGGATGAGTCAACTGTGACATAGTCACAAAATGGGAACCGTCCCCACAGCAATGAGCATGAATGACCTACAGTCACATGCAACAACATGGATGGGTCTCATGATTAGATGGACTGAAAAAAGAAGCTAATCCCCAAAGAGTAAAAACTAATCCACGGGATGTGAAGTTAGGATAGTGAGTCCTCTTGGATGGAGCATGGTGCTTGGAAGGGAACATGAAAGGGCTTCTGGGAGGCTGGGTGTGCTTTCTTTCTTGATCTGGTTGCTGATTACATGGGCTTCTCCTTTTATAGAAATTTATGGAGCTGGACACTTACAATTTGTATATTTTCCCCTGTGTATATTATATATTTTTAAAAAGTTTTATTTTTGTAGAGTAAAGTAATTCGTGGTTGTATTAGTTTTTCTATTGCTGCTATAACAAATTACCATAAATTCAGTGGCTTAAAACAACACAGATTTATTATCTTATAATGTTGGAGGCCAGAAGTCCCAAATCAGTCTCACTGGGCTAAAAAAGCTGTATTCTTCAGGAGGATCCAAGAGAGAATCTGTTCCCTAGCCTGAGGAACCTGCTCTGCTCGACTCACAGCTACATCACTCCAACCTCTGCTACCACTGCCACATCGCCTTCTCAGACTCTGATCTTCCTGTCTCCCTCTTGTGAAGACATTGGGCCCACCAGGATAACCTCCCTATTTCAAGATCCTTAACCTGGTCACATCTGCAAAGTCCTTTCTGCTACGTAAATCAACATATTCACAGGTTCCAGGAATGAGGCTGTGGGCATTTTATTCTGTCTGCCATAATGATTATGAAAGAACAGGTGTCAAAGAGAGAAAAGTAGAAAAGAAATTTTTATGCACTCGCCTTCCAAATACAATTGCTTTCTAACAGTTTGGTACATTTCCACTTAGTCTCTAAAAGCACAGTTATATTCATACTTCATATAAAATGTGTGCATTCTGCTTTTGTTCACTGAACATTACCTCACCAACATTTCCAAGCTAGTATGTATTTTTCAAAACGTCATTTAAAATGGCTGTGTAATACTCTATTGAGTGGACACAGCATAGCTAACTTAACCATCCCATTCTAGTTGGATACCCTGGCAATTTCATTAAGAAAAAACTATTATAAATAACATCATGATGAACCTCTTTGTTTATAAGTCTGTTTGACTTGCAGGTGGATTCTCAGGCCTTAGGAGCATGACCATTTTTCCTGCACTTGACACCTACTGCCAAATTGCTTTCTAGAAGAGTAGCAGCAATTTCCATTCCAACACTGCATACGGGCATGGGTGTCTGTTTTGCTGCACTCTCACCGGTGTTCGGTGGAACCTTAAAATATTTGTTGCTCATTTGATGGGCAGAAGAAAGAATCACTGAGTTGTTTTAGTGCTATGCCCTTGGGCTTTATCAAAAGGAACAAAATGAAACAGTTTACTGCAAAGTTTTGTTAATGACCCAATAATTCAACTCATAGGAACTTATATTAAAGAAATAGCCAGAGAGGTAGACCAAAAAATACACTCATAGATGTGTGTTATTTGTGATAGCCAAATTTGAAAACAACTTATATGTTTAAAATGGAGCATATGTGACCTTGGGGAAGTCACTGTACCTGTGTCCTACAGTTTGTATTTCTAATCACCTTGCCCTGTTTATTGATTGTTCATTCATTCATCTCATATATGTACTGAACTCTGTGTTGGGAGCTGAAGATAGAGTGATGAACAAAATAGTGGGAAACAAAAATGCTGCACTCGGGAACCTTACAGTGTTGGCTAGTAGACTGACCTACCTTACTGGAGGGTCTCTTTGCCTGTTTTCCCATCTTTCAAAAGGAGGCAAGTTGCGGATGCCTGGGTGGTTCAGTTGATTAAGCATCTGCTTTTGGCTCAGGTCGTGATCCCGGGGTCCTAGGATTGAATCCCTTGTCATGGTCCTTGCTCACCAGAGAGCCTGCTTCTCCCTCTGCCTGCAGTTCCACCTGCTTATGCTCTCTCTCTCTTTCTGAAAAATAAATTAAAAAGTGTGTGGGGGGGGGGTGAGTTGGAAGGAGGTGGAATAGATAACGTCTGGGCACTTCCAAATCCAATTTCTAGGACTTCAGTTAATCTACTTCTTACTCCCTTTGTTAGACTGAAATCTCCATAAGGGAGGATAGTGGAGGATCTATTCTCCTGTCAGCCAAGGAGGGGCCTCTTTCAGGTAATGGCACTATCACTTTTGTCCAGGAGCTCTCCTGTCCCACTGTGCCTCTATGTGACTTCAGTGAAGCTAACCCACCCTAGGTGTCAGGAGAAGGTGCCAGGCCTGGCATCTCCCAACCAAGGAGAATAGGTCCTCCCATCTCAGGACCTCTTCTGGGGTTACCAGGGAAAAGGTGTTGGCTTGATCCTGGGTTGGTTAACTGGTAGAAATGAAACCTGGAGCTGCCAGTGACCATTTGCTAGACTCAGGGCTGCTGCACGTGTTTGGGCAGTTTGTACCCTGCACAAATTCAGCCAGTGCTTCTCTTGCCAAACCATATGTCCTGGATATAAGACTGTGCTAGATAGATGGAAGGGATGCCTTTTAGAATTTATCCACCCAAAGTTAGTGGCTTTCTGTAACTTGTCCAGTCCAGGGGCCTTCTTTTTTGTTGTTTTTGTAATTTTCCCTTAAGGAACATAGTGACCCTGCTATAATATAGAAGAGGCTGCCTGAGAATAAAGCAACACAGAGGAAAGCAAAGGGGAGAAACAGAGAGACATGTTCCAGCTAGCAATATTTGGGTGCCTGATCCAGCCATTCCTGATGCTAACTCTAATCCTGAACTTTGTAGTTTCATGAACCAAGAAATGTACACTCTCCCCCACTTCCTTCCTTCCTCCCTCCCTCCCTCCTACCTACCTACCTACCTTCTTTCCTTCCTCCCTTTCTTTCTTTCTCTCTTTTCCTTCTTCCCTTTCTTCCTTCTTTTTGCTTAAACCAGCAGGGGTTTAAAAAGCTGGGGTTCTATTACCTGTAAGTTGAACAGAACTGACCAATACTGTGAGGAACTGCCTGCTATTCTATCTTCTCTTACTGCACAACACTCTCTCACTCCTCCTCTATGGGCTGTAGTTTACTTAACTCTAAAATAAAGGAGTTGAATCAGCAGTGCTTCTTATTTCAATGCTGATTTTACATATGTGTGTGTGTGTGTGTGTGTGTGTGTATGTATATATACACACATATATATGTGTATATATATATATATATATACACATGACTTTAGAGGAATGTTGATACATGAAGTAGGGAAGGTTGAGTTTATTGGCCCCATTCTACAGCTGGGATAATGGCAGTTGGGAGCAATTAAGTGATTTGTTCAAAGTTACATAAAACAAGAATTTGGGCCTTGAGCTGTCTAGCTCCAAGTCCTGTGCTCCACTGACAGATGGGGAGGCTGTGATCTGTACAGAGAAAGTGACTTTAAATTCACAGGGAATGGAATAATGGCAATTAGTGGCAGGCTCTTCTGATTTCCACCTGGTGCTTTTTCCTCTGCATTGTGCTACCTCTTGGCCGATAGTAGCCATAAAAGCATTTTGGAAAAACATCAATATATATATCCCCATAGGACTGGGAAAACTAAATTGACAGATATATTATGTGTTGAGGATGTGGGAGAACAGACCTTCTGTCACATGGCTTGCAGAAACAAAAATTGGTATGCCTACACTGCATCCACCACTTTGCCATGGCTTTGTGTGTGCAGGCGGGTACTTGCCTGTCTTTTAACTCTGTGCATGGTCACATGACTTGCTTTGGCCAATGGCATGTGGGTAAAACTAACAGTGTGTCAATTCTGAGTCTAGGACTTTAGCCACCTAGCACGTGCTCATTAGTCCCCTGAATCTCTACTCTGGCCACCAAAAGCTTTCCATAATAGCTGAAGCTCCCTCTGCCTGAGCCCCAGTATGAAATACCTGGAGCAGAGTTGAGCCAGCCAGACCTGCATCCTATGGCAGGAGCAGTCCTAGACAAACCAAGCTAGATGAGCCAGCACATAAACAATACCATGATTATTATTTGAAGTTGCTGAGTATCCATTATATAGTAATAGTTTAAGGTTACAGGAAGTGTAACTTTATAAAAATTAAAATGAACATACCTGTGTGACCTGATGATTCCACCTATTCTTATTGACCCTGAAGAAACATACCTTTACCCAAGGGAACCTGTATAAAGATGTTCACAGCAACATCGTTTTTAAGAGCAGAGAAACAAAAAATAGCCCAAATGTCCAGCAATAGGAGAATAGATAAATAAACATGAGTTTTCTGGAATACCACTGCAGTTCTTAAAAGAAATGGTACAGAGCTATTTAAGTAAATCTGGATAGATTTCCAAGACATATTGTTGAGTTAAAAAAGCAAGCTGCAGAACAATATGTACAGTATGATCCCATTTATGTTAAAACACACTCACATGCTTGCTCAAAACAATACTAGTCATTTACTATACAATACTATGCATACACTATATTACTAGATATATATACGTACTTTTAGACAAAAATCTGGAAGGACCCACCGAAACAATGATCATAGTGGTTACTTCCAGAAAAGACACCTAGTTTGGAGAGCGGTGACCAAAGGGGACTTAAGATTTATCTGTAACACTGCTTTTAAGAAGCAAAGCCAATCTATCCACATATTACTTGTACAACTGAAAAATAATTTTTTACAAGGAAAGAAGTATATGTGAGTATATGTACATGCATACTACAAATACAAACCTAAGATTTTGTTTCAAATGTCCTTTAGAGGCAGAAAAACTTGAATTCAAGTCCTGTCTCTGCCACCAGATTACATAAGTAACTCCACCACTCTGAACTTCTATTTTCCCATACATAACATGGGGATACTAATTTGTATTTAATAGGGTTGTCACAAGAAGTAAATAATAATGTATGTAAAGTCCCAAGAATAGTGTCTGACAGGACATGTTCAATTAGATGTTCATTCCCTTCCATTTTCCAGTCCCTCCTAATTCTGACCTTGCTTCTAACCCAGGAGTCAGATTTTGGTGATGGCTTTGTGGGTACCTCATCAGAATTTATCTCATGTTAGCTAGGATAATGGCTCCCCAAAACTATCCTAATCCCCAGAACCTGACTATGTCAGGTTTGATGGTAAAGGGGAATTAATGTTGCTCATCACTGACTTTAAGATAAAGAGGGTAGCCTAGATTATCTTCATAGGCCCAATAGAAGCACAAGGTCATATTTCCACCAGGAGGGGCTAGCCTGCCTGAAGATGAAGCCAATTAGAGGAAATCAGAGGGCTCAGAAATTCAAAGAGACACATTCCTGGTGACATCCTGTGAGGGCCTGGATCCATGCAGGAAGTTTTGGGCTAGTCATAACTTTTCACTTACAGTTAACCCTTGAACAGAGAGGGAGTTAGGGGTGCTGACCCCCTCCCCCGCATAGTTGAAAATCTCAGTATAGCTTTTGACTCCCAAAACCTTAACCACTAATGCCCTACTGTGGACAAGAAAACTTAACCAATAGCATAAAGTCAGTTAACTCATATTTTGTTTGTATTCTATGTATTATACACTGTATATTATTATGTATTATACACTGTATATGTATTATACACTGTATTCTTATAATAAAGCTAGAGAAAGAAACTGCTATTAAGAAAATCACAAGAGGGGCGCCTGGGTAGCTCAGTCAGTTGAGTGTCTGCCTAAGGCTCGGGTCTTTCTCTCTCCTGCTGCCCCTCCATCCCCTCTCATGCTCACATGCTCTCTCCCTCTCAAATAAATTTTTTTAAAGATTTTATTTATTTATTTGACAGGTAGAGATCACAAGTAAGCAGAGAGGCAGGCGGGGAGTGGGGGAATCAGGCTCTCTGCTGAGCAGAGAGCCTAATGCGGGGATCAACCCCAGGACCCTGAGATCATGACCTGAGTCGAAGGCAGAGGCTTAACCCACTGGGCCACCCAGGTGCCCCCTCTCAAATAAATTAAAAAAAAAGAAAAGAAAAGAAAATCAGAAGAGAAAATATATTTACAGTACTATACTGTATTTATTTTTAAAAACTGTGTATAAATGGATCCGCAGTTCAAACCCATTGTTCAAGAGTCAACTGTATATGAGGCAATAACCACCCCTCTTTTTTCAGCCAATTTGAATTGGAGTTTTGTTCTTTGCAAATGAAATAATCTTGAGAATCTGATGAGCTAGAAACTCATTCCCCAGAGAAAAATACATGCAGACAAACCTTTGTATACAATTCCAGGGAAACTTTTGACCCCCTGAAGTCAGGCCCCAGGTTATGAAGTCCTGCTCTGTTCTAAACATATCACTGCCAGCAGGCATCAAAGAGAAGGAAAGAAGAGAGAAAGTCTTCAGGGAGTCCAGGATCCCTCCTTCTGTTCCTGTAGAGGAGCTTTGATATGGGTCAAAGACAAATGATTGGATCAAGAAATAAAATGGGAGCTCTCTGTGGAAGGTGCAAAAGGCTCTCTGGGATCACTTCACTCTGTTTCCTTGAGAAAAATCTCTGCCTCTCTTTTGGGATCTACTGGAGGGAGGATATAAAATGGGGGGTAATTCAGCATCTCTTGGATCTCCTTCCTGGATTATGTCTCTATCTTCCCAAACTTGGGACAACTAAAGATCAGAGAGGTGCAGTGAATTGTCCAAGATACACAGCAAACAAGTGAAGAAGTTTTTGAATTCTGGCCTAGTTAGATCTTTTACATATAAAGACCCCTGCCAAGGCTTCCCTTTCTCTTTACAATAAAAAACAAAAACAAAAACAACAAAAAATATTTCCCTGTGGCCACAATTTGGCCCCTGCCTCCATGCCCTTATTTTGAACCCCCCTTCCTTTCATTAATTACACTCCCTTCAGTCATTCTGACTTTCTTTCTGTCTCTCAAACATGCCAAATGTGTCCTTACCTCTTCCTTCCGCCTGGAACCAATACTGGATTACCCAAGAGGCAAATCAAATACAAGTTCAAGTACCAGCTAAGTATGGGTTTTCCAAATTGGGGGAGGGGGGAGAATTAAATATTGCAATGAAATCATCATTATGGGAAAAATCAGAACATGGATTCCCTTACATTGATTTTTATTATTTAGTATTTTTAAAAATGAATATTGGCCTATAATTTTCTTTTCCCATACTTAGATTTTGGTATCAAAGTTAGGCCAGACTCACAAAATGAGCTGGAGCGATCACTCTTCTAGTTTCTGGAAGAGTGTGCATATTAAAATTATTTCTTCCTTAAATGTTTAGCAGAACTTGCTAGTGACAGTGTCTGGACCCAGACTTTTCTTTATGGTTAATTTTTTTTTAATTACTGATTTGATTTGCTTAAATGGTTTTAGAACTAATCAAATGCTATATTTCTTCCTGAGTAATTTTTGGTAGGTGATAGTTTTCTAGGGATTTTTCCATTTCATCTATATTTTGAGATGTATTAATATTAAGTCACCAATAATATCCAATTTTTACCTTATTGATATCTATAGCACTTGTAGCATTGTCCTCTTTTTAAATTCCTGATATTGGCTATTTATAATTTTTCTCTTTTTATCTATTTCTTTTAGTGATTATCCTAGAAAGCAAAACTCACAAACTAACTTAAACAGCTTAAAATTAATGAATATAATAGGAAATAGTCAAGAATATTGTAAAAACTGTATAGTGACAGATAATAACTAGACTTATCATGAGGATCATCTCATAATATATACTAAATCCTGAATCACTAGGATATATACCTGAAACTGATATTGCATGTCAATTATATTTCAATAACAAAAATTAATCAACACCTTTACAATACAAGGACTTTTAGAATACTTTAACACCTTATAACCTCTCCTAACATGTTTTTATTATGCGTTTCTATTCTCTTTCTTTAATGTACAAGATTTTATTATTCAGATTTATTCACATATTTGTCACTTTCTTTGCTTTTTATTTCTCCTTGCATCTCAGATATTCCATCTGGGATCATTTTTTTTTTTTCCTGCCTAAATTAGATCCTTAGAATATTTTTTACTAAGGATCTGCTGCTAGTGGTAAACTCTCTTCACTTTTTAAAATCCCAAAATGTATTTTGATCTCATTCTTGGAATTTATTTTTCACTGGGTATAAAATTGGCAGTTATTTCCTATCACACACTGAGCCTATTCTGGTTTCCATTGTAATTTTTAAGAAGTCAGTTGTTACGTATTGATCTTTTGAAGGGCAGCTGTTTTCTCCAACTGCTATTGTGATCCCTTTGCCTTTGGTATTCTTCAAATATGTAATAATGTTTCTAAGCGTGGATATCTTGATATTTATCTTGCTTGTTCAAGGGGCTTCTGGAATCTTTCAGTTAGAGTTTCTCATCAATTTTGGAAAGCTTGAAAAGTCTACCATTATGTCTTCAAATATTCCTTTTGCCACATTTTCACTCTTTTGGAGACTCAGAATAAATACATAGATATGACCTTCTCACTCATTCTCCATGTGTCAACTTCTATGTTTTCTGCCCTGTCTCTTCACGGTGCTTTGTGCATAATTTTGTTTGACTTAAGTTCCAGTTCACGATTTCTCTATTCAGTTGTTGCTTTTAATTTTAAACCTGTTCAGTAAGTTTTAAGTCGCTACTAGTTTTGTCATTTTCAAAGCATCTAGGTAATATTTTATAGTTTTCTGGTCCCTGTAACAACAATGGCAATCTTAGATTTTTCTGTGAACAAATCACACTGTCTGATAATTCCATTATCACAAGTATTTAGTGAATTTGTTTCTAGTGCCCTTTACTTCTGCTGGGTTTTGCTCTTGGCACTTTTTCTACTTGGTTATATCTGACTTACGCTAGTCAGAATGATCTGAGGTCTTTCATGAAGGTTCTTATCACTGGAAAAAATGTTTTTGTGTGCAATTGTCAAGAGTTTAGAAACACTACTAGTCTGAGGCCAAGTTAAATTCACAATCTAAGGTCATGACTGCACCTTCACAAATGGGGGCCAATTTACTTCTAGTTTCCCTACCCTTCCTGAAGGTATAGCCATTGCTTTCACATTTTAATGTCGACTCCCTACCTTGGGTGGGCCTGAGCTTCTCTTATTCCCCTCATCTATAAGCCATCCAAATAAAAGTTCAAATTTGCCAGGATTATAAAATTCCTTCAGGGCAGAAGTACTCTGATTACTTCTCTGGGTTCTTGATTTCCCTTCAGTTATGACCTGATAAATCTTGTGACACCTTCCGTGCTTATGAGACTTAACATTTTTTTTTTTTTAAATCCAGTGTGGGGCACCTGGGTGGCTCAGTGGTTAAGCCGCTGCCTTCGGCTCAGGTCATGATCTCAGGGTCCTGGGATCGAGTCCCGCATCGGGCTCTTTGCTCAGCAGGGAGCCTGCTTCCTCCTCTCTCTCTCTCTCTCTGCCTGCCTCTCTGCCTACTTGTGATTTCTCTGTCAAATAAATAAATAAAATCTTTAAAAATAAAATAAAATAAAAATCCGGTGTGTTTAGTTGTTGCAGTGGGAGGTTTGATCTGAATAACCTAGCTTGCTATTATCGACAACTTCAATTACTCTGTCCTCTTAGCTTTGCTTAATTTTTCTTCTCAGCACTTAACACTACTTGACATTAAATAAATAATATACATATATGTGTGTGTGTCTACTAACTAGGCTGAAAGCTCCATTGGGTGCATTCGTGCATTTGTTTTGTTCGCTGCTATGTCCCCAGCATCCAGAATAGTGCTGGCATATGGTGAGTACTCAATGTTTGTTGAATGAATGAATGAATGAAAAAAGGGAGATTTTGCCACTTCTTTGTGCTGTGGCTACAGTGGACCAAAGCAAGATAAAGAGGGGCTTCAGAAACTTGATCACAAATCTAGAATCTGTGTGGAAACCTTTTAGAACACAATCCCAAATCAAGGTCACAACTTACCAAGTGGCATAAAGAAGAAAGCTCAAGGCTTCACGGTTTTCAGTACTTCCCAGGATGAGGTATGAGGTTGCATAGTGAGTCTTAGTTGGCATCCACCTGTTGGTGTGTCCTTTTTCCTTTCCCTGGTATTTTGTTTACTTCTCCCCGATCTTTGCTTTCACCTGTCATCCCGACCACTCACCTAGTCTCAGGTGACTGACCCATCATGTTCTTTCTCTTTGCTCTTGTCTCTCTGTTCATCTCTATGACTTGGTCTCTTTCTGTCCCTGTCTTTCTCTGTTGTGCCTTGGTCATATTCGCCTGTCTCTACCTTCCTCTAGAAAATGCAATTTCAATTTTTTCTGACTCTGCCTGCACCCCTACTCTTTAGCTGTATCTCCAGGATATATGCTAAGCCACCCTCTGTCTTGGCCACCAATCCCTGTCTCTGTCCCACACCCCTTTCTTGTCTCTTTTATGTTTCTACACTGTTTCTGTCTCCATCACCTTCGTCACTGTCCCTTCCATCACCATCCTTTCTGCCTCTGTGTTTCTTCACCTGTCACAGTGTCACTGAGTGTGCTTTGTCACTCGCACTCTGGTCCTGTCACCACTATGGCTCTCTGCTCTGAGTTTGTGCATTGCTGCTATTCCCTCTGGATTGTCTTTTCTCTCTGACTCCTTGAGCCTGTCTCCCCCCAACTCTGCTTCCATTTCCTCTATTGCTGTTATGGGCCCCTTTCTGCCTTTGAAACTTCTAGCTTTGTTTCTGTTCCCTCTGTCATCCTGCCACTTCTTTGTCCCCTCTTTGTATCGGCATGCTCCTTATCTAATATTGCTTTCTGTATCTCTAACATTGTTATCTTGATCTCTGCCCGCGGTTATTGTCTTTGCCCTGTCAATGTTGCCTTGAACTTTGTCTCTGGCACCTTCTCTATTTTTGTCCCTTTTCCCTATATTACTTCTGTTATCTCTGTTTTTTCTCTCTGTCACTGTCCTCTCTATCTTTGTCGCCTCTGAGTATGTCTTCCCTGTCTCTATGATTGTCACCTTCTATCTGGCACGGTCCCCCTTATCTCTTTCCTCTCTGTCACTGGCCCCTTGGTCTTTGTCCCTTTGTCACTGTCCTCCTGCTCTCCCTGACACTGTTCTCTGTCTCTATCACTGTCCTCTTGCTCTCGCTCTCTTCTTCTCAGGCTTCCCGGTCTCAGGTCAGACCCTCAGGGAGACCTTGTCTCAGGTCCCTTCAGCCTCTGGTAGCTCTGTCTCCCTCTCCATGTCCTCGACAACTTTCACCCCTGTCTGGTTCACTGTTTTCTTTGTCTCTGCGACCTTCCCCTTGGCCCCCAGTCCCCTTTGACATGGCTGACTGCACTCATGACGTGGTCCCCTCTGTCGTCTTCTCTAAGTCTGTCCTTCTGTGCTGCTGTCCTCGGGCCTCCACGCAAGGCCACGGTCTCTACTTCCATATCTGTCAGACCCGCTCCAGGGTCCCTGCCCTGGTCATGTCTGTCTGGCCTCTGGGCCCTTCCTCTCGCTGCTTCACTACCTGCCCTGCCACAGCTGTCTTCTCCTTCCCTTTCTAATGTCTGTGAATCGCCTTCTGCTCCTGTGGGTTTGCAGGTGTGGTAGGTTTCTGTCCCTGTGGAGCTGCAGCTCTTTTGGTCTGTCTCTGCATGTCTAGCTCTTCGGGGCTCTGTCACTCAGCAGGAGTTAGGGGGCTCACATCCTCTCACAGGCCTTTCCTGGTGCAGAGGAGCCCCCCCGGGACCCCAGCCTGGCCGTCAGCCTGGCAGTCAGCGGGACCGTCAGCCTCGCGCCTCGCGCCCCGCCTCCCGCCCTTTCCCGCCCTTTATCACTGCGGTCGGGGGGGGGGGGGGGGGGGGAGAAAAGAAGAATGAGCGCATGCGCACCAACCGACGCACAGGCGAAAGTGCGCGCGATCTGCCTGCGGGCTCGCGGGAGCTCACGCGAACTCGCGCAGCACTGGCTGCGGGGACCCGCTCAGCAACGGGTGTCGTCACGGTGGCTCTGCCCCGCTTTGTTGGCTGTCTTCAACCAGCACGCGCTCTCTGGAGTAAGCGGCCAAGTGTCACCCGGCGCCAGGTGGCGCTCAGCGCCTGAGCCCACCGACCCTGCAAATCCACGGAGACGCGTGTCGTCATAGCAACTCTGCCGGTTCTAAGTGGACACCTGCACCATTTCGTTGGAGCCGCTAATCTGATTGGACGCCTGTATTTCATTGGATGCCAGGGAATTTTTATCTTCCTTTCCCCTCAGCATATCTCTTCCCTGGCCGGGCTTTCTCCCACTAAGCAACGTGGAGACAGAAAGTGACTTGAGTCACCAGGGGGTGGGAAGTATGTAGGACCCAGCCAGCATCCCTGCTGGAGTCGGCGAACCAGAGTGGCTGTCTCAGACACAGTCTCCTTTTCCCCGCCAGAGGGCGCCACGGTGCGCAGGATACTTGGAGGCCCTGGTGACTGGTGACGTCACCGAAGAGCCCTTCCTGATTGGCTACATCTCTTTTTACCGGCAAAGTCGAAGGGCAGGCCTATAGAACGCTATCAGAGGAGAAAAGAAACGGTGTGCCCAGGAATAATGAATGACCTTAGTCTCAAATACTTAACTATGCAAAGGAAATTCATCTTTTCTATGTCTTCTAGTCTCCATAAGCAATCCAGACATGCAGACGATTATTAGAGTGGACACCTACTGCAGCTAAGGACCCGTATAAAGGACACCTGTTGTTTTTGCCCAACTGGCATGTGTTATCTATGATTTTAAAAATTAATAGACTTTTGGGATGCCTGGGTGGCTCAGTCTGCTAAGCGTCTGCCTTCCGCTCTGGGATAGAGCCCCACGTTGGGCTTCCTACTGGCAGGAAGCCCGCTTCTTCCTCTCCCTCTTCTGCTCCCTCTGCTCATGCTCGCTCTCTCTCTGTGTGTCGAATAAATAAATAAATAAAATCTTTTAAAAAAATCACTTTTTAAGAGCAGTTTTAGGTTTATAGAAAAAGTTGAACAAAAAGTACAGAGTTTGCATTTACCATTGTGGGGGGAGCCATAAACCATATGGGAACCCTGTAACCTAATTCCCTACACCCTCATAGACCTACCCCTAATTCCCATTATTAACATCTTGCATTAATGTGGTACATTTGTTACAACTGAAGGACTGTACTGTATGATTCCACTGTTGTGAAGTATCTAGAGTAATCAGATTTATAGAGAAAGTAGAATCTTTGGTGCCAGGGGCTGGGAGGAGGGGGAACAGGAAGTTATTGTTTAATGGGTATAAAGCTTCCATTCTGCGAGATAGAAAGAATTCTGGAGATTGGTTGCACAACAATGTGAATTTACTTAATGCTACTGAACTGTCCACTTATAAAGAGTTTATAATATGCGTATCTTGCCACACTTCAGTTGTGTTTAATGCATCAATTTTAAACGTAATGTTCAATGAGTTTTGATGAACATGTACCATGTGACCGCATCCACAGTCAAGAAACGGAAAAGTTCCATGATCCCAAAATGTTCCCTTGTGTCTACATGTAATCAATCCCAGATCCCCACTCCCTCAGCCCCAGGCAACCCCAGTCGATTTCTGCCCCTACAGATTAGTATTTTATTGTCTACAATTTCACAGATATGGAATCATATTGTTTGTACTCTTTTGTGTCTGGCTTTTTTCACAAGACATGCTGTTTTTAAGATTATCTACTGCACATATCAGTAGGTATTCTTTCTGTTGCTGAGTGGTCATCTATCTTGTGGACACACAGTTTGTTTATCCATTCCCAAAAATGGACATTTCAGTTATATTCAGTTTTCTAAATTGGGACCCTTATGAATAAGGGGGCTGTGAATATTTGCAGGGACATATGCTTTTATTTCTCAATAATCCCAGGAGTGGGATTTCTGAGTCACATAGTAAGTTTGTGTTGACTTTGTAAGAAACTGATAAATTGTTCTTCAAGGTGGTTGTAGTGGATGGAATGAGGGGACCCCCAAAAGACAATGTCCATGTCCTAATCCCCTAAACCTGTGAAAATGACCTTATTTGGAAAAAGGATCTTTGCAGATCAGATTAAGTCAAGGATCTCCAGATGAGATCACCCTGAATTAAGAGTGATTCCCTAACCCCAATGATCGATGTCCTTATAAAAAAAGGTAGAAAAAAAAAAAAGCAGGAACAATTAAAACCAAGTTATGCCTGTTCAAAGTGAACTGGTGAAAAAATTTGTCTCGTTCACATTTTCCTGCACTGAAACATCTTGCTGCCTTCTGGAGCAGCTGACAGATATATTAAGTCAATCAATATTCAAATTATCATGAAGATTCCTAATGCACAAATATATTCTGATATAATTATTAGCAATTATAATCATTATTATTGTCAATATTAATAACTACCATTTGAATCATGTTACTATGCACCAAGTGTGTGCTAAGTGTTTCGTGTGCATTCTTGTGCATTCTTTCGTTTAATCTGTGTAACATTCTTGTGAAGTGAGCATTATCATTCTCATCTTACAGTTGAAGAAACTGAGGCATTGAGAGGCTATACACTTTGCACAAAGTCACAGAACTAATACGGGTGGGGGAGGAATATGAAACGCGGCTGTCTGACTTCGGAGCTCACTTGAGTACCAGACGAATTCTGGCAGAAGGTAGAGGCATCATCACAGATTGCAAAAAAAGTAAGCTAACAGCATGCCCAAGAAACCAGTAGAGTGTGACATTAATTTAAAGCAAAAGTTTCTTTGGCATGATGGACTGTCTCCTTATGGGAATTTTCAGGATATTTATTAGGTTAAAATTAACTTGCAATTCTTGTGGCTGCTAACTGGCTGCCCTATTTATCTTCAGAAGAACTTTACAAATGGGATTGTATCTTTATAACCTTGAAATTTATTGGGGTTTGAAAAGTGTTCCTCTACTCCTTGGGAAAAGAGAGTAAAGATACCCCTAGTTAGAGTTCAATAAAAACAAAAAATCAAAGCTATATGTGCTCTAAAAAGGGGGGGGGGCGGGTGGTTCAGTGGGTTAAAGCCTCTGCATTTGGCTCAAGTCATGATCTCAGGGTCCTGGGATAGAGCTCAGCATCGGGCTCTCTGCTCAGCAGTAAGCCTGCTTCCTCCCTCTCTCTCTGCCTGCCTCTCTGCCTACTTGTGATCTCTGTTTTTCAAATAAGTAAATAAAGCCTATAAAAAAGAGAGAGAAAGGCAAAGAGAGATTTGAGACCCAGAGACACACAGGACACCAGGCAAGGATGGAGGCTACCCCAGCAAGATGGGCAGGGGAGGAGGACTCCATCACGGTGCCAAGAGTAAGCTTGTCAACTGGATACATGATCGATCTACAATGGTCATCCAAGGCACTTACAGCACCATTCAGAATCCTTTTCCTGAATGACATGGGGGCAGAAAGAGAGGAAACCCCGGATTTTGTTTCCTCTGAAATTATCTGCCCTGAGGATGATTCCAGTAGGTCCTGTAAATTTCCTACCCAGAGCTCATTCCCCTCTCTGTGCTGCCTCACTGGCAAAACCCACAAAGATGGTCCCTTTCCCAGAGTGCTCTGCAACTCAGGGTGACCACTGAATCCAGTTCTGGTAAACGAGATAATAAGGAGAACATTTCTGGGGAGAAACACATAAGGAGCCGCCCCGTCTACATTTCCTGCTTTAGATGCCACCGTGTAAGAACAAAATGCGTGGTGTTGCTGCAGTTTGTACTCATGAGGGGAAGGCAAGACAATTCTCAGGGATGCCAACCCAGTGCCTGACGCTGTTAAACAGCTGAACTGACATTGGGACTCTGTGTCTTTGAAAGATTTCTTATGTGAGCGAAAGAAATTGCTATCATCTCAGCCTTTTCTGCTGGAATTGTTTTATGCAGTTGAAACCATCATAAAAGATACAGCAGGGTCAGCTTGGAGTTCCAAATGGCCGCTGTATTTGGACTCGCAAATACTGCAAAGACTCGCTTGAGACTGAAGTCCTGAGGGGCCAGGCAGAGTCTCTTGAACAGCTCGATGAAGTCCTCTCTATGCTCAGACTCACCATGTACAAAGGTCTTTCACTTCTGTTTGTGGGTTAAACTAGTTTGGGGTGCACTTTGCATCCTATTATCATAGCAGTCCCGGCAAATGTGACGTTTATAAACTCAGGCTCCGAAAGATCAATTTCCTTGCTAGAGGTCGCCCAGCCAGTAAATGAAACATTTGATGCTCCAACCCAGCTGCCCAGTCCCAGAGAGAACAGGAGGCCCGGGTGGAGTGAGACCCATGGTGTGTGTTTATTCTGGTGTTGGTAGCAGCAGCAGTGGGGGAATCGGCCAGACGCAGGGTGTGTTGAACAGAAAGGGCAGACACAGGTAGGGGTGTGTGTGTGTGTGTGTGTGTGTGTGTGTGTGTGTGTCTGGAGGAATACAGAGGATTAGTCTGTTGACAACCACGGCGAGAACGAGGGTCAGGACACTCTTTTGGACAAACAGCAAAGAGACAGACAGAAAGACGAAGGGTTTGGGGGGCTGGGGTCCCCCAGACATGCATGGCCCCTTGCCTGGAAGGGGAGCCCTGGGGAAGGGAAGACAGACACAGTGGAGACTGAATGCCCCCCCACCCTGAAACAGGGAGCCGGGCCCACCAGCCTCCCACCCTCACGTCCAGTGGGGTAGAAGGACGGGCAGGCCCAGGGCTGCCCTGCACCACGCAGCTCGGACGTTATGGCTTCAAGGAAATGAATTTCCAGTCCGGGCAGGAAGGGATGGGGTCCTGAGGGGGCCTGGTCCAATCCTGGGCCTAGGCCAGACCTACAGGATGGGGCAGGGAGGAGATGTCAGTGATGGCAGAGAGCAGGCCCATGACCTGCTGTAGCTTCATCAACACTGCAGGGACCTGGTCCCTTGTCACTCCACCCTCTGACCCAGGAATCCAGGCCCCCAGCCCCTCCTCCCTTGGAGCTGGGAGTCCAGGGCCCCAACCTCCTTCCTCCCCTGGTCTGGGTTCCTTACCCTTCACTCTGAGTTCTCTTTCTCTGACAATCCTTTGCTGCCTTTCGTGAAACTGGACAAAGTCTTTTCCTGAATAAGGAAATCCAGAAGGTTAAGATATAGGGAACAGAGGCAAGACAACCGCTAATAATCAACATAGTAAGACATCAGACCTGTTTTCATCATTTGCAATTTTCTTTTTTCACTCAGCTCTGAAGTGATGGGCCAAGGGGTATTACAGTCCTATTCTATAGAGGGGGAAACTGAGGTACAAAGAAAAAGTCACTGGAAATGTGAGGCGAGATGAGGCTACAGGGGTGATGCGGGAGACCCTCGCAGGGAGAGGGGGCTCAGAGAAGCTGAGGCTCTGTTTTGGAGGCTCTAGGGAGCCAGGGAGGGCAGTAAGCAAAGGGGCAGGGTCAGTGCTGGGGGTAGAAATACCCTCTGGGGCCAGGCACTACGGCACTACTGGCTGAAAGCCAAGGTCAGGACCCCACTCAGGCAGGGTTCCACTCCTCTCTGCGCTCCCAGCATTGCCCAGCATGAGCATAGCACACAGGAGCTCTGGAGAAGTTTGTGGAATGAGTGAGTAAATTAGGAGAAGAATGAGTGGTGGAAGGAGGGAGTAGCTGCCATCTGTCTCTCTAAATAGAGCCACAGTCTTTTCAAAAATCACACTTGAGCTCTGTGCTCTGCTGCTTAAAATCCCTCCCCACCCGTGGAAGCCAAGCCCAAAGCAAGGCCGAGCTACAGTCAGGACCAGGAGGATTTCACCCTGGGTGCAAAATTTCAGGTGTGCCCCAAATCAGCACTCGAAATAAATACTATTGCAATGCAATATTTTTAAAAATCAAAATTAATCCAAAAATCCATGATCAGAAAAATATCAAATTTTAAATGGAGGCCACTCCCATGTCATAGCAGAGCCTGAGACAAAAGGAAAAATCAGCAGCTTTATTTTTATGTATTTTTATGGGTATTTTTTCCTGGAAATTTAAAATAATTTTTAAAATATTGAAAACAATGAAGAGTATGTGTAGTACAATTCACAGTACATTAAGTTTAAATGTTTATTTACACTCTAAACAGAATTTAGTATGATTTTACTGTCTTGGCTTTAATGACAGCAAATTCATGGGTAATATTTTCAAAATCTACTTCTGCACTTTTTTGTTTGTTTGTTTGTTTCAAATGAGATAATGGCCATATTTGAAAATTTCTCTTGACCATGTGATAATCATAAATGATTTTCGATTTTAAAAAATTAGCAAGCTCATTCTTACATGACCTACCCGGCTCTGGTTATTTGCCCCTTTCCCCCTTCTCTCTCTGCTCCAGAGGGCCTGCTTCTGCCTCTTCCAGCTCATGGGCCTGCCCCTGCCTCTTCCAGCTTAAGAGGAACACCCAGCCCCCAGCCAAGCTCTTCCGAGGGAGCTTCTCCTAACCTCAAAACCTTCACCTAAGCCCCTTCCTTCTCAATCTTCAGGCTTCTGCTCAAATGTCACGTCCACAGAGAGGCCCTTCAGAATACCCTAAGCCAAAGGGCACCCCCCATCCCTTGTCCAGATTTCCTCTACCTCCCAGACTTCCAAGGCTTTTGGACTACAATCCACAAGAAAAAAAAATTGGCAGTACAATCCTTACAACGGGTGCTGCCCTGTGAAATTTTCTGTTCTGTTCTATCTTGATTTCATTTTCTTATGAAGAAAAAATTGTTGATCCCCACCCAGTAAACCACAGTCTAGTGATTTTTCAATTGCAGCCTTCTTTAAACCCAACCCAACCCAACCCCCTCAAAATCCCAACCCTGTTCCATCTTATCACCCAGTTTTTCCCTTTTGTTTTGGGCTTAGCTCATGGGAAGTAATAGTAACTGACCCCTTGCTGAGCCCCTACTGACAAGCAGACACTGATCCTGCATTAACTCACCGAATCCTCACAACCTTCCTAAATTTAGCTACTATTAACAACCCATTTCCCAGTAGAATAAACTGAGACACAGAAAGGTTAAGCAAGGTGCTCTTAGTCACACAGCGAGAGCCGGGATTCCGACCCAGGCGGTCTGACTCCGCAGCCCGTAAGGACGGAAGCTCCGCGTGAATTACTGCATGAGCGCGGGAATGGCAGGGCGAGTGGCCTCGGGTGGCCTCTCCACTCACCTCCACCAGCTGATGCCAGTGTTCCACGGGCTTGCGGGGGTTGGCCAGCATCTCCGCCCAGTGCTCACGGCCGTGGGGGTCGGCGGCGTCCGGGCCCACGCGGCACACGCCGATCACCTCGTTGTGCCCGATGCTGGGGGAGCGAGCGGCGGTGAGCAGCCGGGGCGGCGGGGGGCAGGGCCTGGCCCCGCCTCACCCCCTGGCCTTCTGCCCGCCCCCGCCCGCCGGGCCAAGCCCCTCACCAATCGTAGTCTACCACCGCGATGCTGAGCCCCACGCTCTCCACGCTCTCCGGGGCCACGTCGAACACCAGCGCCTCGTTGTACGTGGGGTTCAGAGTGTTCTTCTTGATGGAGGTTTTCCGCTTCTTCAAACGCCGCCCCTCACTGATCAGAGAGGCCTTCACATAGGGGTCTGAGGGAAGGCATCAAGAGCACTGAACCTTGACTTCCTCCCTCAGACCCGAGTCCAGACCCCAGACTCCTCCCCCGACCTAACGGTCTGGGTCCCCATTGCCCTCCTCCCTCAGACCCAGGGATCCAGCCCCTCAGCCCCCTCCTCCCTCAGACCCAGGAGTCCGGGCCCCAGATGCTCCTCCCTCAGATCCCAGAGCCTCCTGGAACCCACCTGAGAAGCCGGTGAGGTCCATCGCTTTGAGGTTAGAGGCTTTGATGATAGTCACGGTAAGGCGCCCAGCCGTGGGGAGGTAGCAGAGTGAGAAGTTGAGCTCCCCAAGATCTGCCTTTTCCTGCAGTTGGGGAAAACGGTTCAACAATGCCCTGCCTTGGTCTCCCCACCCCTCAAC
This sequence comes from Mustela nivalis, assembly GCF_964662115.1. Classification (NCBI taxonomy): domain Eukaryota; kingdom Metazoa; phylum Chordata; class Mammalia; order Carnivora; family Mustelidae; genus Mustela; species Mustela nivalis. The sequence goes on along the minus strand of NC_139037.1, from coordinate 54,165,993 downwards.
CTCTCCCTCACTTGCTCTCCCTTCTGGAACCTCCAGGTCTCCTCCCTGATATCCAGGACTGGGTTTCCCATCCACTCAACAATCTGACTTTGCCAAACCTGGTAACTCCCTGGCCACAGCTGCCCGCCACCAGAAAAGCCTATTTGTTCTGCAGGGAAGATTGAAAGAGGCATGAGGGAGGGGGGAGAGCAAGAAAGAGCCAGAGAGAGAGAGAGAGAGAAGAACACAGTGAGAAATATACTGTGACAGGGACCAAGACACTGAGAGATATAGTTAGAAAGGCAGACCCACAGAGTCCTAAAGTACAAAAACCCAGAGAAGGACTCTAGAGACCCAGAGATAGTGCTGGTCCAAGAGAGAGATAAGAGGAACAGAGACTTCAGAGAGAGGAATAGAGAGGCCAGGAAGAGAGAGGGACAGAATCCCAGAGGAGAGAGACAGAGTTTGGCGGAGGTGTGTGTGTGTGTCAGAGCCCCCCAGGTGCAGGAGATCTGGAGAAATTGGGGACAGAGACTTGGTGGAGGGTGTGGAGATCCAGAGAGAGTGATAGAGACCTAGGAAGGGATGGGGGGAAGGGCAAAGACCCAGATGGAGAGAAAGAGAGAGAAACCTATGTAGAGCCGGTGAGGAACAGAGATCCAGACAGTGTGACAGGCACTGAGAAGAGAAGTCAGTCTTAGGGAAGGCAGGAGACACACCAACCTTAAGCGAGGCTGCAAGGGAGACAGAGCCTCCCACCAACACACACACACAGAGCCTCCACACCAACACACACACACAGACACCTGGAAGGGGGGTCAGCTAGCCAAGACTTCCAACCCACCCCCTGCTGGCCCTTCAGCTTTATCTGGGCCCCTGGCCTCCCAACTACAGTGACCGAGGCCCAGGTCCCTGCACCCCCTCCACTCACTGTCCCTGATAGCAAACTGTGACAACCTAGACCTGGAGCTCCTGAGGACTGTCTGGGGTCCCCAGGTCCTGATCCTGAAACAAAAAAGCCAGTCGTTTAAGGAATAAATGAATGAATGAATGAAGACCTCCAGTGATAATGAGGGGCAGGGGAGAGAATGAGAAATGATACACACAAGCAGGAGACGGGAGGGAGCCAGAGAGAGGGTCAGGACCCCTAACAAGCACGCAGGAGCCCGGCTTGGGGAACGACTAGATGGAAGAGGAAGGGAGGCCAGTGGGGGGGGGGGCGCTCCTGAGCACAATCTGGTACTGGGGGGAAGTGAGGGGTGTCAGGACATAGAGGATCCAGGTATGTCTAAGGCCTGAGGGATCCAGCTCTCAGAAGCCAGGTGGAGACCAGAGGATGAGATTAGATCTGGAGGTCATGGGTTCGAAACGTAAAATGTTCAGAGATCAGAAAGGTTGGGGTTCAGGAAGCGAGGGAATTAGAAAACCAGGAGGTCGGAAGGTGAAGGGAGTCAGAAAAACAAATGCTGGGAACTCCAGGGTCGGACAGGTGGAGGGTCAGGAATCTGGGGTCAAAGCATGAAATTATGATAAAGTGGCTGGTGGGCACAGGGGTGTCTGTTATATTTCTCGGCTGTTACCATCAGATGTGAAAGGAGATCAGAAATTGGGAGATCTGGGGTCCAGGCATGATGTCAGTATTTGACAGGGTGTGGGGGGCAGGGGGTCCTATTATAGCAATCTCTACATTTTGCTTGTGTGTTTGCAATATTTTGCAGTAAAACAAAATTTTAAAAGCCTGGGTCAAGAAGTTCGAAGGTTATGAAGTCCAAAGGCAAAGAGGTGAAACACTGAGGGGTCCTGGGTCCCCAGAAAGACTGACCGAGCCGCCCTCCACGATGTCCCTCCAGAGTGGGCGGTCGGGGGGCTGCTCAGCCAGCTCCAGGAGGTTGTCCAGCACCACTTGGCCGATGAGGTCGTGCCGCGAGAAGCGGTCGAAGTCATAGACGCTGAAGTGCAGTTTGCGCTGGGCCAGCTCAGCCAGTGGCACAGAGAACTGGAATGTCTCGTTGAACACAGGGTTCAGCGTCTTCCTGTGGACCTGGAGGGGTGGGCAAGGGAGGGATACAGGCACCATTCCCATCAACTCCGCTTCTGAAGGACCCAGGAGTCCAGACCCCAAACCCACTCCTCCCTCAGATCCAGGAGTCCGGACCCCCGCCCCCTCCTCTGCGGGACCCGGATGTCCGGGACCCTTCCTCTGGACCTTGGTCTGGAACTTTTTCTTGCGGTCTGGCAGCAGGTAGATCTTGACGTAGGGGTCTGAGAAACCGTTGGAGTCCTTGGCCGGGAGGTCCAAGGCCTGCAGGATCCTCACCACCAGCTGGTCTGAGCCATAGAGGTACCGCAGAGCGAAACTGATGCGGCCACAGGGCGCCCCCCCACCGGCATCTCCCGAGCCCGGGGCCCCGCCGCCGCGCCGGCCGCCTGGTCCAGTCCCCTGATACAGCTCTGGCTTGATCTGCCCGATGAGTTTGGCTTTTTCCTCCCCACCCGGCAAGGGTAAGGGTAGGGCAGGCGGCCGCTCCTCACTGCCAGGGTCCGGCTGGGGGGTCAGGGTCTGCTGGGTGAGGGGCCGGGGTAGGGCCGGGTACCTGTGAGAGCGGGGAAGACCAAGGTGGGGTCACTGGCTGGGGTCCTTGACAGTATCTGAAGACCTGAGAGACTCCTCCCTGCCTCCTTCCCAAGGGCCACAGCCAAATGGGACAGACCCCTCCCCCCCACCTCTGCTCACTGTGACCTTGAGCAAGCCACTTGCACTCTCTGAGCCACAGTTTCTCCACCTTATTGGGGGGTATCCCAGTCTCTAAGCTAGCTCCAGCTAAGATCTGCTTATGCATCAACTTCCAGAAGCCTCCTCCTGACCCCAAGTGCATAACCCAGAATAACTTCTCTGAAGACCCCTGGGCCCCCACACAACCCAGGCCTCCTGAAGCTTCACCTGCCCTTCTTCAAATTCCCCCAACCTGTCTTAACCCTGGTCTCACCTCTCCTGCCTCACCATCACTCCACCTGGCCTGTCCTTTCTCAACTCCTTTCTCCACTGTCCACAAGTGTGTGGGGGACACTGGAATCCCAGAGCAGACCCATCAGCCACCCTGGCTGCTTCTTCCCTCTCATACACATGCTTTCCCTGGACAAGCTCATCCGCACCCCGGGTCTCCACACCCATCAACAGCACGGTGTCTGCTCAGTCTGTTTCCTGGGCTCCAGCCCGGTAGGCCCCCAGCCTTGGCCATCCACCAGACCCCACATACCCCACATACCCCTCATATTCTCTGCCAGGCTCCACGCCTTCTCCCCAACCGGCTCCTTCTCCCCTGTTCTCCCCCTAGATCTGCAGATCAGACACCAGAGCCATCCCCTCCTCCTGTCCCCTCAAAGCCCATCCTTTCCCTCTCCCAAATTTCCCCATCCATGGCTCTGGTTCCTTTGCCTTCTCCTGCAAGGACCATTACACCCAGGGTGAAGTCCATGTGATGGACTAACCATCACATGGTGTCCCTAACCATGGGCAGTGCTCAGCAGCCTCAGGTGTGCTGGAGGCACACATGGGCCTGGGCGGAGGGGGAGGGCTCAAGCTGTGGAAAGGGATGTGGTAGGGAGGCTCCTTGAACTACAGATCCCCCAGCCTCTCCTTCCTCCCAGGGTGACTTTGAGTAGGTCATTAACACCCTCTGAGCCTCAGTTTCTCCATCTGTATAATGGGGGAGGGGAGAGCTGAGACCCGTGTATCCATCCGCCTCTGGAAGGCCTCCCCAGAGACCCCAAACTACAACTCCCATGAGACCCTGGGCCCCTGGTCAGGCTTGGGAATGAGACTACCTTCTCCCATGACCATCTGGGACCCAAGACAATCCCTCTAAGGGCAGTTTCCCCTGATTGCTGCTCCAGGCTCCTCACATTCAACAAGACCCAGATACGCTCAGGGACTCCCTCAAACTCACTCCTCTTACTAGATCCTCTGACAACCCCACCATCCACCCAATCACTAAGCCAGGCTGGAGGCCTTCAGTTCCTCTTCCCACCACTCCTACCCACCCCCAGCCATCACTCCCAAGTCTCACCTCTCTTGCTCCCTGACTTTCTTTACCTCCTTCTCTTATCCCCATGCCCATAACCTCAGCTAAGCCTTATCCTCTCCTGCCTGGACTAAAGGTTTCCAGTCCGTTCCTCTAGCCCTTCCCCTATGTGGCCACAGAGAGGTCTTTCTGCACCCAGAACTGGCCCTGCCCCTCCCGCTCACAATGTTCCATGGCTCCCCAGTGCCCCCAGGACAAAGCCCCAGTCCCTCAGCCCCACATTCAAGGCGCCAAGTGGTCTGGCCCTGCCTACATCCTAAGCCACATCTCCCTTTCTTTTTTCACACTTACTCTCAGGCCATAGTGACTGCTGGCAGTTCCCACAGTGCACTGTGGCCTCCTTCCCCTCTCCCTTTTGCATGGGCCGCTCTCTCCTCCTGGAATGCCCAGCTCACACCTCTACCTCTGTGCCTGGCCAAATCTTCCTCATTGTGTAGGTCTTGGCCACAACACCTCCACCTCTGGAAGGCCCCAGCCTCTTCCCAGACTGGAACTGCGACTTCTCAGACTCCCACAGCTGTGGCCCCCTAAGCCACTTTCCGGCAGTACTGGCCTGGGTGGGAGGGGACAGCCAACACCCATCTCGGGTCTGGTTCATGTTAGGTGCTCCATATCCATGTGCAGAATGAGGAATACAGAACAAATGAATTCCAGGCCCCGCCGCCAATCCTGGCTTAGGGTGAAACAGATGAATTGGTTTGTGTCTCAGGGCCTCTGGAGTCTAATCTTCATTCTCCTCCACCTTCCTGACCCCTGGAGTCCTATACCTTCCGAATCTGAGTCCAGATCTCTAGGGTCCTCCCTCCTTAGATCCTGAAGTTTGGGGCCCTAGCCTCCTTTGTCCCCAGGACCCAGGAATTCACACCCCAAGCCCCTTCCTGCCCCAGGACTCAGGACTCTGGACCTCTACGCCTCTCCTCTTGCAGGGCTCAGAAGAACCATATCTGGGAAAGAGACACAGAGGAGGAACAGAAGTTCAGAGTGGAACCCCAGCCCAGTAGCCTGTCTCACCTGGTGGTGGGTGCCAGGCTTGTGACCTGCTGATGCGACTGGGCACTGGGCAAGCCCCCACCACTGGGGGGCAGCAGGAGCAGCCCAGAGCCTGCACCTCCCTCAGAGGGGAGTTCAGGAGATGTCTGGCTCGGTTTGACCCCAGCGGCCACTGCAGCTGCCGCAGCCTCTGGGTATGAGTCCATGTCCAAGTAGGAGGGCTCAGGGGGGTCAGAGCCCCCTAGGCTGCCTGGCTCCAGCAGCTCAGCGAAGGGCGGATGGTGGGCGGTGTGGGCATGGTGGTGTGGACCCCCCAGCAGAGGATGGCCACCCAGGCCAGCCCCCAGGTGGTGCCCACCGCCGCCTACCAGGCCTGCCAGCCCCACCCCAGGGCCTAGGTCTTTGCGCAGGGGGCCCCCGCCCACTGCTGAGCCTCCCTTGTCCCGCCAGGGCACCCAGCACAATTTCCAGGACACGAAGAGGGAGACGCCCAGAAGGACAATGCCACAGAATGTCACGATGACCGACAGCAGGCTCACGGAGATGTCTGGAGAGAGTGAGGACAAAGGTCAGGGGTCAGGGTGGGGTCACAGTTTATCCTCCCACTGCCATCCCCAAGGAGCTAGCCTCTAGCATTTGCCATGCATTGTCCTAAGCACTTTACATATGTTACTTAAACTATGACCCACAAGGTCAGTATCACTATATAACATTTTAAAGATAAGGAAACTGAGGCACAGACAGGTTGAGTGACTTGTGTTATGCTGCACAGGTAGTAAATGATGATCTGGGATTTGAAAGAGCCACCTGTCTTCAGATGTGATGCTTAATCACTAGCCCATGCTGCCTCTCTGTAAGAGGACACACCATCTGAGGTACCACCAATGTCTCCCAAAATGCTCAGAGATGATCAAGGAGAGAGGAGGCTGCATGACACAGTTAGGCAGGTCAGGGTTCACATCTCTGCTGTGCTATGCTCGGGAACATATCTTAAGCACTCTGAGCCTTACATTCCCCATTTGCCAAGTAGGAAAAATCAGTCCTGCCTCTCAACTATGGTATTGAGGAGTGTAGGATGTAAATAGCTGCACAGCCAGGATAGCCAGTATTGCAGTGGAATGTAGAGGCACACATTCCTGAGTGGTTACTATGTTGCAGATCCCTAAGGGCTTTATTGGCAATAGCTTACTTTAGCTTACTTATGCCTGACAGGCACCCTAGGAGGTCCGACATTATTATGCCTGTCTTCCATAAAAGGAAACTGAGGGCAATAGACACAAAGTCTTCTGTATAGAGTCCCACAGCAGATCAGGGGTGTGTGTGTGTGTTGGGGTGGGGGGGGGGTCTCAGAATTTGGGTCTAGAGTGCCTGGCTCCAGAGCCCACGGTCTTCCTTATGCTGTCACTCATCAATATTTCCCAATAAATGGTAGTTCAGACATGGATTTTTATTAGACTAACAAATTCTATTGCTGTATGTGTATCCATATGTATCCATGACCCTGCAGAGGCCCAGAGTGGGCAGTGGCACTCTGAGCTTCCTACCTACCCCCACCCCTTAGGGTGTTCCTTTCCAAGTAACCGACATCTGCTCGGAGTTCCTGGGACCTGATGAAGAGCAGAGCAAGGGCTTTCCAGCCTCTTGAACATGGGAAGAATTGAGAAAAAGGGGTCAGGGGGCCATTTGGGAGGACAAGGCAGAGAAGAGGAGAGAAAAACCAGCTGCTTTCCCCTACCTTCAGCCTCACCCAGACCCTCTCTAAGTCAAAACATCAATCCTCCAAACTGTTGCATTTCTTGTTCCTGTCTGCCTGGTCTGGGGAGCGAGGTGGAGTAGTTGGAAAAAGATGAACCTTGCCCAAAGAAATGTTTGGCCCTTGATCGGCTCCTGGAAAGAACCTCTAAGCCCTTGGAACATTCTGCCTGCAAGCATTTTTGTTTTTCTGAGGAAACTTGGACCATGTCAGATGGTCTATGTAACAATGTGATTGATGTTGGGGGACTGGGATGTATCAGCTTGGCCTCTGGAGGAGGTGGAGGTGAAGTTTAGCCTCATGGGCGGTCAGCCATGTGTACATGACCGAGACTGGAAGCTCATATCTGGTCTCTCCTGTACCCTATTCTATGTGACTTGCCCTTTGCTGTTTTTAACCTTCATCCTTTTGCTGTAATAAAACATAACTGTGAGGAGAACAGCTTTTCTGTGAGTCCTTCTAGGGAATCACTGAAACTGAAAACAGAGACCACAGGTGGGCTTGGGGACCCTCAAATTGTGGTAGTATGTTAGACTTCCTGGGGTCAAATCTGGCTCTTTTGCTTACAGGTTGTAAGTCTCTGAGCAAGCAACCGCAGTTTTCTGGACCTCATTTCTCATCCCTCCCTCTGGATACCCCCCACACAAGGTGCCGAGCTCTGCCTTGCACGCAGCAAGTAGGACTGTCATTATAACCTCGCAGCATGTGCTTCCTCGGGGTTCCTCATCTGGACAAGGGCACTCATAATATTTCCTTGCTCTCAGAACCCTGCTGCTTCCTAGATGGGTGACCTTGGGCAAGTCACTTCACCCTTCTGAGTCCCCCCCACCCCATCAAAAATAGGGACTATAGCTACCACAGAGGGTTGTTGTGAGTGGTTGATGAAATATGCCAAGGACCTTGCATGCTGCCTGGTACACAGTCAGTGCTCAATAAGTACATCCCAGCATTTATTGAATGACCACTGTGTGCCCAGCTTGTTCTAAGCACTTCACATGTGTTAAATCATTTGAATCTCTCAGTTGCCCCAGGAGGTAGTCACTTTTATTATCCCCATTTTCGGGAAGAAACTAAGCCACAGAAGAAATATTATTTGCCTAAAGTCATCCAATAGTAAGTAGGGGTGGTGGGATTTGAACCCAGACTGGTCAGACAGCCTGACTTAAGAGTCTAAGCTTTGGGGCACCTTGGTGGCTTAGTCAGTTAAGCATCCAACTCTTGGTTTTCAGCTCAGGTCATGATCTCAGGGTCGTAGGATCGAGCCTCATGTCAGACTCCGTGCTCGGTATGGAGTCTGCTTGGGAGCCTCTCTCTTCTCCCTCTGTTCCTCCCCCTGCTTGTGCTCACTTTCTCTTTCTATCTTTCTCTCAAATAAATAAAATCTTAAAAACAAAAAGAGCCTGAGCTTTTAAGCCCTATGCAAGATGCACAAAAGGTGTGTGAAGGGGATAAGCATATGGCTGGGGGGAGGGGCCTGGGCAGGAGGCTCACAGGACAAAACCCAAAAGATCACGGGTCAAATGGCCCACCCAGCTCCTTCTCCTTAGATCAGAGGTTTGGGAGACCAGCAGCAGGCAGGATGGAGGGGAGATTCTAAGAGGGACTGGCCATGGGCACCTAGGGAACCGAAAGCTGAGCAGGTCTGCTCTGAATCTCTGAAAATACTGAATGTAGGGGACGGGGGGCTGGCTGAGATAGCCTGGGGGGAGGTGCTGACCTGCATCTGGGCCCCGGGGATAGCCTCGAATTCGCAGGTCGTTGAACTCCTGGCACCTGTCACTGGTGTCGGCATCTCGGACCCGTGCACAGAGGTCTGAGACCAGGATGAGTGCCCGCCGGCAGAGGTCATCCTCGTAGTCGCCTGACATGGTAGCCGGTGGGTTCTGTGCTTGGAAGGGGCCAGACAAGGGTGCCGATGGGGAATGGGATTGAGGGAGGGGTCGATAAGGGAGAAAAAGAGAAAAGGAAGGATAGGCGAGGAGACAGAGATTGGGAGTAGATGGACAAGGGGATGTAGATTAGGGAGGGATAGACAAGGAAAAAGAAATTAGGGGCAGATGGACAGGAGACTGATTCGGGGCGCAGGCAAAAAGACAGTATCGCGTTGGACAAACAAGGGGATGGAGATCAGCATGCATGGACAAGAGGACAGAGAATAGGGACAAACAGACAAGGAGAAAGAGACAAGCAAGGCCAGTCCCTTGGAGATTAAGAATGCATGATAAACGGATAGACAGACAAGGAGACAGAGATTAGGGGTGCACAGACAAAGACGGAATTTAGGCACGGGCAGAAGAGGGGACAGCTGTTCATGGCTCATGCATTCAACAAATATTCATTGAGCACCAACTTCATGCCAGGCTCAGTGCCAGCAGCTGCAGATCCAGCAGAGAACGAACCCCACACATTTCCCGACTTCTTGGTGTTACAATCCCGTAAGAGGAGACATGGAGTAAACAAGTCAACAAACACACATAAACAAACAAGACAGGCTCACACTGTGAGAAGTGCCCTGAAAGAAATAGTTGGATATGTCACAAAGGGACAGGAGGGGGGCAGTTGGGGGAGGAGGGCTCTCTGAGACCTGAAGGACCAGATGCAGCTGGCCACGGCCAGTAGGTGGTGGGGCTAGAGTGGGGAAAGCAACCCAAGCAGCGGGAATAGCATGAACAAGGGCTTGACGGGTTCAAGGAATGGGAAGGAGGCCAGATCCAGGTAGGAAGAATGAGGACAAGAGAGAGGGAGGGATGAGGTTAGAGAGATAAGAGTGTGGTGGTGGGTGGGGTGGGATGGAAGATGCAGGTGCAGAGATAGGGACCAAGTTGAGAGAGAGATAAGGGGAGGGGAGACAGAGATACTGGGAAGGGCAAACTGCGGCCCAGAACAGAGGGACAGATGAGCAGACAGACAGAGGGAAAGTCAAGGATTGAGATTTGGGATGAACTAAGCATAAAGAATGGACTAGTGTGTAATTTATGGGAGTGTGAGAGATAGGCGGACAGAGGGACTGTGTAAGTGCCAGGACAGAAATATCTTTGAAAGCGAAACAGTGGTGGGAAGAATGGATGGGGAGCAGAAATAAAAGACAGATGGACAGACAATGGCCAGAGACCACAGATGGGCAAAACGATACAAAGGAGGGCTGGGCAAACAGACATGGGTGCAGAAGGAAGGTTGGATGGGGGTGGGGGCATAAAAGAGAGAGGATGGGGAGAAAGAGGTGGATGTGGGGAGATGGGGAATTAGCCACACATGGTTTGGAGCGAGACATCAGAGATGGACTGGAAGGAGAGTGCAGGGAGAATATAGGGGCGGACAGACCAGAGATCACAGATGGACAGGTGTCGTGGGGGTACTGCAGAAGGCCAGGACTCCGAGACAGGCATGGTCAGACTCACCTGCGCTTATCCCTGCCGTGTCCTGGGTGGCAGCCGAGGTGGCGGCTGGCGGCAGCCCATGGGGGTTGTAGGGCGGACAAGGGGCTGCGGACCCGTCCCCACGCGCCAGGTGGTGGGAGGAGGAGCCGAATCTGGAGGCCGCGGCCAGGAGAAAAAGCTTAGTCCGAGCCTCACGTCTTGTCCTACTCGGACGGGCTGCTCGACCCCAGGCGACCCCCTGGCAGTCCAGCCACCCCCTCCCACCTCCCGGGCCCCAGCTCCCGCTGAGCTTAGACACTACAATTCCCAGCAGGCCTTGCGCTAGCGCGGCTAAGACTTCACAGAGCCGGCGCTGCATGGGCTTCTGGGAGTTGAAGTCCTTCATGCCTCTCCCGGCTGCAGAGAGGATGGGAATTTTTTTTTGTAGGTGGGGGGGTTATGAGATACCGGGGTCCCAAGGCGCTGCAGGGGGGAGGAATGATGCCCTGGACCTCGAGAGGTCGCGGAGTCTTAAGTCCTCAAGAGCCATGGAGTAGGTAAACGATCCCCACGCCCGGGGTATCGGTGGGCGAGGCTGGGGTACACCTAGGTGTTTCGGGACCCCCCTTTCTCGGGCCACGTGCCCCTCCCCCGGGGCGGCCAGCGAGCGCTGCAGCACCCGCACTCTCTGGCAGGAGATCCGCATGCACTTACCCCCGCCCCCACGCGCTGGGGCCGCCCCCCAGGATCGGCCTGGGGCGGGGGCTGGGGCAGGGGGAGGGGGGAGGAGCGGACTCACCCGGAGCCGCCGCCGCCGCCTCCGCCGCAGCAGCCCCGCGCGCCCGCCGCGGTGCCCGCTCGGCTCCTCCCCCAGCCCCTGGCGCAGGTCCGCGGCTCCTCCCTTTGCACCCCCTCCTTTCCTCCCCTCTGAACCTGCGGCTTGAAAGCCGAAATCGCGCGGCCGCAGCAAGGAAGGAGGGAGGTTTCCCGGGACCCAGGCGTCCGAGACCCAGCTCTCTGACCCAGTGGAAGAAAGATCCAGCTGTCTAGGATCATGACCTTCCGCTCCCCCAGGATTCAGGGGTCCCGGTCCCCAGCCCCTCTTCTGCCAAATGGAAAAGACTGGGACCCCAGTCACTTCTCCTCCCGGAACCCAGGGTACTGAGCTCCCACTCACTCAATTCTCACATCCAGGAATCCACCCCTCGCGGCCCACTCGTCCCGGGGCCTTTCCTTCACAGGACCTTCCACAGGAGCAGGAGTCCTCCGGTCTGGGGAGCTCTGAGGGCTGGAGGTGGGATGGGAGGCGGGGCCTCAGAGTTAGCGGGTCTGAAGACTCTCCTCCCGGTGCGAGGATTAGCAGGAACCTGAGTTTGGATCCTGCCAGCCGGCTCCTGCCTGTGTGACCTCACGCTCTTTGCTCTTGAGGTCCAGTGTGCTCTTCCAAAAATACAGACAATAAATCTGTTTCCAAAGGGATCCAGACGTTTGACAAACCAGGCAACAAAGCAGCAAGTAAGAGTTAATGCCCTATTAATAGCAGTTAATAATAACTGCCACTGACTGTGATCTGGGCACTGAGCTAAGTGCTTGGAAAGCAGTCATTTAATCTCCACTTTGGCCCTATTAGGTGGGTACAGTTACGCTATTCCCATTTCACAGAGGAGGAAACCGAGGTCCATAGAGGTTAAATCTCTTGGAGAGGACCCAGAACCTCAGAGTCACTGCAGCAACGGGCAGGGGTGGCTGGGAGGCCCCTCAGTCTTCTTTAGTGCTGCCCTCCCCACCCTCAGTGACACTCATATAAATATACTCTCTAAGTAAAAAATTACTTTCTTCTGCCAAGGCAGCTTTAAGGCAAGTTCCCTCCCTTTAACTAAATTCCATCTCCCTCCCCACATATTGCTACCTATGTATATATACATTTGCAGTCCTTGTCACACTGTAGAATCACCCAGAAATGCCTCCCAGGTTCACCTTGAATCCTATCCTCAGTGCTTTTTCATTCTTCCTGATGGACCTGCATTTGTACCCAAGGAAGCCTGCACGGGGGGAGGGGGGCACATGCCCAGAGGGAGGCACACAGGTCCATGCAGCTCAGAGCCCACTCACAACGAGGCCGGCACACCCAGCTGGCCGTCCAGAGTCCACAGGCAGCCCCTGCCCCGTTCCCCAGGAGAGATACACAGAAGGAAGTATGCAGCAATGCATACATTCAGAGATGTGTGTGCATGGGTGGGCTTGCCAGACTTCCATGACACATCTCCAAAGAGATAGCTTCTCATTGGCTGGCAGCTGTAGGGTACCAGTTGCACCTGTGGTTTGGGAAATGGCAGAGCCAGGCTCCAATCCAGGTCTCTTTTCAGTATTGTGTGTGAATGGTTTATATTCTCAATGCCTCAGTTCCCTGTCTGTAAATGAGGATAGTTTATGTATTATTTATTTAACTTATTTTTTTTTAAGATTTCATTTAAATCTTTAAAAAGAGAGATGGGGGAGAGAGGGCACAAGCAGGGGGAGCAGCAGGCAGAGTGAGAGGGAGAAGCAGGCTCCCCACTGAGCAGACAGCCCAACGTGGGACTCCATCTCATGGCCCCTGAGCTGAAGGCAGACACTTAACCAACTGAGCCACCCAGGTGCCCTGAGGATAGCTTTTTAAAAGCCCAGATTCCACTTCATTAAGTTATTTTGAGGATTAAATTCATATGAGGTGCTTAGAAAAAATGGTTAGTATTTAGTATTGTCGTAATTAGTAATTATATGCATTTGCTCATCTACTTTTTCTCTCTTTCAAAGTAAACTCTGCAGCCAACTCTGGGGCTTGAACTTATCCCTGGAGATCAAGAACCATATGCCCTACTGACTGAGACAGCCAGATGCCTGCTCACATACTTTTTAACTGCATTTGACAATAAGGAAACTGAGGCTCAGAAAAAGGAAATGTCCTGCCTGAGGTCACATGCCTAGGAAGTTGTCAGAGGTGAATTTCAAAACCATATGGATCTGAATCTAGACCCTTGCATTCAGCCTCTACATTGTTTGCCTCCAGGAAGTTTGAGGACCTTGCCTGTCACAGCTTCTGGGAGTGTAGAACAGCATAGAGTACTGGACAGGGAGGGAACCAGGAGACAGTCTTCCATATTCATTTCATTCCATCCATACTGTCATTTGTTAAATACTTATTAAGCATAGGGATGCCTGGGTGGCAGTCGGTTAAATGTCAGACTCTTGGTTTTGACCTCAGTCTGTGATCTCAGGATGGTGAGATTGAGCCAGCATTGAGCTCCAGGCTTGGCATGGAGTTTTCTTGAGATTCTCTCTTCCTCTCCCTCAGCCCTTCCCTCTTGTGTGCTCGCTCTCTCTAGGTACCAGGGATCCAGCTAGGAACAAAGCAGACAGAAATCCAAGTCTTGCGGGGGCCCATGGTCTGATAGAGGAGACAGAGAGTCATCAAATAAATATCTATACGAGGGTGCCTGGCTGGCTCAGTTAGAAGAGCATGCAACTCTTGATCTTGAGATCATGAGTTTGAGCCCCACATTGGGTTAAGTAACGATTACTTGAATAAATACAACTTAAGGAAAAAACTATATGCATTAGAATCAATGCTTTGTGTATCTGAGGATGTCACGGAGGGCTTCCCTGAGGAAGTGACAGAGTAATGTCTGAACTGAACTCAGAAGGGTGAGTAGGCAGAAACCAGGTGAAGATGGGGTAAGGGGAGGAGAAGTGCTCCAGCAAGAAGGAACAGCCTGTTGGAGGCCTGGGGCAGCAGGGAGTTTGGTTCACTGAGGACTGCTAGACACATAAGCTCTATGGGGGAAGCACTTTGTTTTGTTTATTGCTTTATCCCTGCTGCCTGACGCATTGCCTGGCACACAGTAGGGACCCAATATGTATGGATTGGTTGAATGAAGGAGTGAACAAGTGCATGAATAAATAGAGGAATGTATGAATGTGTGTATGGATGGATGGGTGGATGGATAGATGGATGGGTGAACGGATGGATAAATGGATGGATGAATGGATGGATGAATGGGTGGGTGGGTGGGTGGATGGATAGATGGATGGATGGATGAATGGATGGATGGGTGGGTGGGTGGATAGATGGATGACTGGATGGATGGATGGATGGATGGATGGATGGATGGATGGATGAGTGGATGGATGGATGGATGGGTGGGTAGGTGGGTGGATGGATGGATGGGTGGGTGGGGGGATGGATGGATGGATGAATGGATGGATGAGTGGATGACTAGAGGACTGGATGCATGTATGGGTGGATAGGTGAGTGGATGAAGTGATAGTTGGATGGGTGAATGGTTCAGTGGGTGGATGGGTAGGTGGATGGATGAGCAATTGGATGAATTTACACAAATACCTACAGATTCACACACAAATATTCCTGGAAATAGATGCAACTACACACCCAGAGGCATACACACATGTGTGTAAACAAAGATTCACCTCTTCTGGTGCTGCTCCTGGAGAAGCAAACACCAAGAAATTGGCCAAGCTGGCTAGGGCCTATGTGGATGAAGATTCAGGGAGGCAAACCCTTTGATCAGGGCTAGAACCATCCCCACCCCCACTGCGGCACTGACATAATTTCTGGAAAAGGAAGAAAATGCCGATTCAGGGATTTGTGTCCCAGGCTGTGAGCCAGTCCAGGGAGTGGGACAGGAATGGCCCAAGAGAGATGAGGTGATGGTAGAGGGAGGCATATGGGGCTAAGACAGACAGAAAAAGACAGAGAGATAGAGAGACACAGAGAAACAGAGATGGAGAAATAGAGCAACGGAAACAGATGCAGAAAGCTATAGAGACACAGAGAATAAGAAATGAACAAAGAAAGAGACACATGACATAGAAATTCAAATTCAGACACAGAACGAGATGAGGCAGGATTCCAGAGTTGAGAGAGGAAGAAAAATAAAGACATGGAGAGAAATGGAGACACAGGGAGATGGAAACATAGAGATCAGACTCTAGAGGGAAGATGAGAGAGACACAGATGGAAAGAGAGTGAGAGGAGAACACCCGAAGGGGGAAAAAAAGAGCTCCAGAAGAAATGGCTAAAACTGGGCTCAGAGAGGGGAAGACATTTGCCCAAGGTTGCACAGTCTGGACATAGCATTTGATGCTGGTCTGTTGAGGGCCAGTGGGGTTGGGGCTGCTGAGCATGAGCCACAGCGATAGAGAGAAATAGTCTCTTTATCTAGCTACTGGCCTGCCAGGGCAGATAGACACAGGACCAAATGCCTGAGCAAGACAGAGTGGACCATGTTTAGTCTGGGAAAGAAGGAGACAAAGAATGAACAAAGGAAGGAGACAAAAAGCACAGCTAGGAGGAGGAGGAGGAGTCAAAGAAGGGTTCTGGAGGAGGGGGAATTTGAGATTCTTATTAAAGGGTGAGAGCATTTGGGCTTAGGGAATTGAGGAAGAGCATTCTAGGCAGAAGGCACAGACGTGAAGAGTGAAAACAAGAGTGGGGTGGGAGGGATTTGAGAATGTTTGAAGGGGTGAGGTGGGAGAGGAAAGTGGGACCAGATTGCAGATTTCAAATTCCTGGCTGAGAAACTGCATCATTGTCCAGGGGCACCGAGGAGCCATGGGAGGGCTGCAAGCTGGTGAGGGGCAGGGTCAGCTCTGGGTGCAGAAGGATGCCTCTGGAACCCTGCAGGGAAAGGAATGAGGAGGGGAGGGCAAGAGGAAGGTTGTAGCAAGGGTCCAGGCAGGAGAGGATGAAGCCTGAATGTCAGGACTGTGGGAATGAAGAGGAAAAGAAGCAGTAGAGAGAGTCAAGAGGGATGGAGCTTGGAGACTGAGGAGCTGTGGGGGGTAGGTGTGCCTGTGGTCATGGGAATGAAAGATGTTCCCTGTCTCATAGGGTTGGAGTTGGCCACTGGAAATGGAGAAGGACAGCCTGATAGGAAAGAAAGACATGAGGGTGCTGAAAGGGAGACAGGGCCACAGAGGAACTGAGGATGAAACTGGGTCTATTTAAGTGAGCACTGTTTTAATTGCCAATGACAAGAGACTCAAATGACTGAAGCAAAGGAGGGAATTAATTGGGTAAATGAAAGCTTCAGGCATGGCTGGATCTAGGTATCCCAATCATCATCAGGAATCTGCATCTTTGGTCTCTGTTCTCCTCATGTTGTCTTTGCTTTTGGGCTCATTCTCTCCCCATATAGTTATGAGAGCCCCCAGCAGCTCCAACCTAGACTCGACCAGCCCAGCAAGCTTAGCACTTTAGATCCTCTTTTATAACAGGTCCAGTAAAAGTACAAGGCTGGACTCTATCCTATATTGATTTTTAAGCTCACTCCTGAAGAAATCACTCAGAAAATCAAGGCACTATTCCCTAGAAAGCAGAGAGCCTGTGCTTATCAAGTCAAGGCAGAGACCATCTTGAAGGGGAGAATAGAGCACTAGAGATATAAGTGACAGGGACAGAGAGGGGAGGACAGACAGAATAACTAAGAAAGTCCTGCCTCTTCTCCCACACTTCCTGCTGAGAGCTCTGCAGACACAAAGAAAGACATGCTTAAAGAACACCAGTGTGGCACAGTCCTGCACCTGGGCCCAGGAGCCCCCAGACCGTCCACATCCACCTCTGGATCCAGGAATCTGGTCTCCCACTCCCTCCTCCCATTGACCCAGAGGTCCAGGATCCCAGCTCCCTCCTTCCTCAGACCCAGAGTTGGTGTTCCCAGCCCCTCCCCCTCCTTCTGGAGGTACCATGGCGACCAGGCCCCCCCGTCCACCTTTCCCTCCCCCATACAGAATCCAGTTTCTGTTTGAATCTGGCCTGTGTCTGACCAGTTCCTGCGTGAGACAGGGATGATTGGAGGGCAAGTGGGACCAGAAAGGGGATGACAGAGGGCAGGGGAACCAGTTATGAGAGAAGAGAGGTGAAGAAAGATGGGAAAAGGAGACTGGGAAGAGACAGGGAGAGAAGTAGGGAGACAGAGAAAGGGTGGTAGGCTTGGAGGGAGGCAGAACACTATGAAGAGAAGGAGGGCAGGAGGGCTGGGGAAATGTTGGGGAAACTAGGGGAGAAGGAGACTGGGGGGATGGAGGGAGGGAGGGGGAGAACAGTGGGCACGAAGAGGGCAGAGAAATCAAGGGAAAGAGTAGAGGAAAGATGCAGAGAGATCAGGGGGAAAAGATGGGGAGAGAGGTGGAGAGGGACAGAGAGATGGGGAGAGAAGGAGGATGAAAGAGGGACAGAGCCAGGGAGAGGCAGAGAGTTGAGGAGACAGGGAAAAACGGAGAAAGAAGCAGGAAAAAGGCAAAGAAGGAATCGGGGCACACAGGAATTGGAACTCATTGGGTTTCCAGAGGTTAGGGGAACCCAGATTCCTACATGGCCTCAGCCTTCCAGTTCTTCCTTATTTCCCCCCCGGGGCTTTAGAGATGAGGAGGAGACAGCAGTGCGGGGAAGGAGCTGGGGTGGGTGGTCTAGTCAGGGCCCTTCTCCCCATCCTCCTGAGACATCCCCTACCCACCTTCCCAGGATGCAGCAAGAGGTGGAGACCCTGTGCTCCTCCACCGTGGGCAACCCCAGCATGCACAGGGAGGCAGGTACTGAGCACTGTGTGTGTGTGTGTGTGTGTGTATTGGGGAGAAGGGGGGGTCTTCACCCGTGCCCCATGTGGTAACCCTGGATTGCAGTGTGGCCTTAAGCTAGTCACTGGCCTACCAGAAAGCCACCCCAGACTCCGTCGTTGACCAGATTCATGGGCAACACCCTTTGACTTCAAACTACATTTGTCATGAGCCTTTGCGGTTTCTTGGCCAGTGGTCTGGACCCAGAACGACATTTCCCATGAGCCTCTGGGGACTTCACGACCCTTCTGAGGCTATTGTCTCCCTAGGTGCTCTGCCCTGGTCCCTCACACTCTCCTTTTCTCCCACACTGAGCTCAACAGCTTCCCCCAAAGCCACTCCTCCTCCCTCTTTCCCAACCTCAATGGTCCCACTACCAACCTGGTCACTGGGCTAGACCACTGGTACTGGCCCTCCCTTCCCATTTCCTCCCACAGCCATCAGTCTGCAGCCCCATCTTCCAGCCCACCTCCTGTGTCCTCTGCCTGTCTCTCCATCCCCAGAGCCCCAACTCAGGTCGTCCTCTTCCACATGGATGCTTTCTCTACCTAACTCCCGGTTCAGTTTTTTCCCCTAAGCCCATTCCCCACTTGGCTCCTGCAGGGTCTTCTGACCACCATCGCCGACCCTGTCTCTCCTCTGCTCACACCTTTCCTTCCTTCTTCATCACCTCCAGGATAGAGTCCCAACCCTTCAGCCTCAGACCCCGTGTGGTCAGCCACCAGCTGTCAACCTCAGCCTCATGTTCCAGGACTCCCTACCTGCACTCTGCTTTAGCAGGGTCATTCATTTAGCACTCAGTCAACATTCATTGAGTAGCATCTTGGTGAGGATGCATTCGGCTAGCATGCAATAGTAATTGGACTTGGTGTAGTATAAAGAATAAGAGGACCATTATCACCCAACCAGAAGCCCAGAAGTGGGGCATGGCTTGGGTTTGGTTGAGTCAGAAGCTCAGTGATATCATTGAGGACCAGATTCTATTTCACTGCCTTTAGGCCTGAAATGTGTGTCCTTTGCATACCAGCTTACTCACCACAAAACGGCTGCCACAAATCCCAGGTATCACTTGCTGAGGTCTTCATCTTAAAAACTCCCAAATTATCTCTCCTCACATCTTATTGGCCAGCACTCAGTCACCCACTCACTCTTGACTCAACCCCTGGCAAAAGATTATCATCATTACTTTTGTCAGCAGTTCTCAACTCTGGTCCTCACATCAGGTGAAAGGATTAAAAAAAAAAAATCTATACCCACCCTCACTTCAGACCCAATTTAACCAGAATCTCTAGGCTCTGGGTCCTTGCATCTATATTTTCTGAATGCTTGCCAAGTGATTGCGACGAACAGTAAGGGTTGGAAGGCACTGGTTTAAACTGGATGGGATACCTTTGAGGAAATGAGATTGGTGAGGGTCCCTTGAGTTGCATGAGCAAGGGATGGACCCTTCTCAAATGGGGGAAGAAGGATGGGACTGGCTGAGTGGGGATCGTTTCTTGGTGTCTGTTACAAGAGCCTCTGTGCCAGGTGCTATGCCAGGCATAGCAAATGACCTCGTGGCAAAATGGACACCGTTTCTGTCCTCAGATCTCTTTTATTTTTAAAAAAGATTTCATCTTTATTTATTTACTTGAGAGAGAGAGAAGCAGACTCACCACTGAGCAGGGAGGCTCCATACCAGGACCCTGGGATCACTACCAGAGCCAAAGGCAGATGCTTAACCAACTGAGCCACCCAGGCGTCCCTGTCCTCAGGTCTCTTTTAGGGTCTTTGAAGACCTCTTTTGGTGATCACTGCCCCACATCATATCTAACCTAGACTGAGGCACCCATCTGATAAATATAGTTTATGTAGAGCTTCAGAAAAGTTGAGTGGAACTGAGTTGACTAGTTGGCCAGTTTTGTAGATCAGTATTTCAGTTTTGTGGCTGGCTCTGTGGTACTTCAGAACCAGAAATATTTTTAACTTACTAGGGTGAGAACTTTGGCGTCAGATATCAGAAAGCCCATGGGTCTCCAGTGTTTTTGCCTATGGTGCCTGATTAGTGAAATGACCCAGCCTGTTCCCACACAGGGAGGGCAGACAGAGAGGGTGGACACCAACTCACAAATAATTAATAACCTACAAATGCAATCACCATGCCTTAGTCTTGGGGCTGAAGGGAATTCTGAGAAGTTATTGCAGATGACCATATTCTTTTGCTTAAAAACCTGAGTCCCTGGTGGTCCCTCTGCATAAACAACCTTTCCCCTGCCATTCCTCTTTTCTTTCTCTCTTTCTCTTCCTTCCTTCCTTCCTTCCTTCCTCCCTCTTTCTTTCTTCCTTCTTTCTTTGTTTCTCTCTCTCTCTCTCTCTTTTTCCTTTCAGTAGGCTCCATGACCTGAGCTGAGTTCAAGAGTTGGACGCTCAACTGACTGAGCCACCCAGGTGCTGCCCTGCCATTTCTTTATTTGGCAAGCTCCTCCTTATTTCCTGGGTCTCCCTGTAGACATTACCTCCTTCAAGGAGCCTTCCCTGATTGCCCCTAGATTATTAGGCTTCGCCTTCACCTCATGACATCTCCGCTGTATATTCTATCATCCTTTACAGTGACTGCTTCCCTCACCAGACTGGGAGCTCCTGGCAAGTAGGGCAGTTGGTCTAGACAGAGTGGGGTAAGAGGCAGCAGACTGGGGAGATTGAGAACACAGAGTCTAGATCCAGATGCTTAGATTTTTATCCTGTGTCACCTTGGGCAAGTCCCATGATCTCTCTATGCTTCTGTTTCATCATTTGTTAAATTGCACTATTTCAGCAAGCTGTCGTGAGGATGCAATGGAAAACACTTTAGAAAGTGATTGGCTTTTTATTTTATTTTATTTTATTTTCAAAGTAAGCTCTACACTCAGTGTGAGGCTTGAACTCACAATCCCGAGATCAAGAATTGGATGCTCTACCAACTAAACCAGCCAGGTGCCCCAAGGGTTTGGCTTTTTAAAAGGGATTGTAGGGGTGCCTGGGTGGCTCAGTGGGTTAAAGCCTCTGCCCTCAGCTCAGATCATGATCTCAGGGTCCTGGGATCAAGCTCCACATGGGCTCTCAAGCCTGCATTGGGCTCTCTGCTCAGCAGGGAGTCTGCTTCCCTTCCTCTCTCTCTGCCTGCTTGTGATCTCTGTCAAATAAATAAATAAATCTTTAAAAATATAATAAAAGGGATTGTAAACCTAGAGTTATTATTATCATTCTATGGACAGATGTGGGGAGGTTATTGTGTTGGAGAGATGTAGGGGAAGCCAGTATAGCTGGAAGAAACTGATTAGAGAGATCAACAGGGGTCACGACCACACACAGAGATCTTGTTAAAATGCAGATTCTGGGGGCGCCTGGGTGGCTCAGTGGGTTAAGCCGCTGCCTTCGGCTCAGGTCATGATCTCAGGGTCCTGGGATCGAGTCCCACATTGGGCTCTCTGTTCAGCAGGGAGCCTGTTTCCTCCTCTCTCT
Organism: Mustela nivalis; assembly: GCF_964662115.1. Taxonomy (NCBI): domain Eukaryota; kingdom Metazoa; phylum Chordata; class Mammalia; order Carnivora; family Mustelidae; genus Mustela; species Mustela nivalis. Next base: position 54,144,739 of record NC_139037.1, on the reverse strand, counting down.
CTGTCTGCCTCTCTGCCTACTTGTGATCTCTCTCTGTCAAAGAAATAAATAAAATCTTAAAAAAAAAAAAAAAAAAAAAAAATGCAGATTCTGATTCCATAGGTCTGGGAAATACTGTGTTTCTTTCTTTTTTGTTTCAATTTGTTTTCCAAGTTGCATACATAAAACAAAGAGATCCTAAATATATTTCAATCCGTTTGGACACATGCCTAGGTTCATCTCACCCAAAGCACTGTGAAGCATAGACTATCCCCATTATACCAGTTCCCTCACGTCCAAATGCTGTGTTTCAAACAAGGTACTGCTCCCCAGATCACACACTGAGGAGCGAGTCCCCACCTCAGGGAGGACTGTACCCTGAAGGCAAGAGGAAGCCACTGGTGGTTCGCAAGCATGGGGTGTTGCGATGGAGTGATCACCCCAGCTGCCCTGTGGAAACAGACAGGAGGTCGGAGGATGAGGACCAGAGCAGGGGACTTACTATGGTACAAGCTCAGTCAAAGACCACCAGGATCATAGCTGTGACATAGCTGTGTGCTGGAGACAGGCTCTTGTGAGTCAATTGTTAAATTTTGCAAGCTGGTTGTTATAACTGTGGGAGCATGGAATTGGTCATGGTGGGAGTACTGACAGAATGAAAACTGGCAAAGGCTACAGTGGGTGTGGTGTGAGCGCATGTGGGCACATGTAAGAGAGAGACAGAGACAGAGTGATATTAATTAGACATTTACCAGCACACCCCTAAGTTTACTGACTTGTACTGAAGGAGTCCGTAACACATGGACCGTCTTAGTAGGAGGGTGTTAGGGAGGACTTATTATTATGGGAGCTCCTGGGTTAGGTGACTTTGGGAGAATTCAGGGAAGCAGGATTTGCTCTGGATCGGATGCTGGCAGGAAGTGGAGGCAAGGCTATGACGCAGGAGGGATGAATGGAGCGAACATTGTGGGTGGGGAAGAAGCAGCATCAGCTCTGAACCAAGAGGAGGATGTTTGGTCATTTCGTGGTTTGGATGGTGTTCATGTTGTGTGGTGCTGAGACATAACTCTGCTCTTATTTTTATCTTGGTCTATCATGGTCACAGAGTGGCCTTGGCTGACGTGGGTGTTCTGTGAGATTGTTTATGTCCGACATAAACAGCCCTGGCTGTTGAGGGCTGCTTTCCTCTTTGTTCATTTGCTGTAACAAAGAGACACCCCCACACATGATGGCATGAAGAAGAGAGTGTATTTCTCTCATGTGACGGGAGGCAGGTGGTCTGGATTGGTGGGACATCTCAGCCTCATGAAATGACTCAGGGACCCAGATTCCCTCCATATTGTTGCTCTAGCACGGCTGAAGCTGGCTTGTTGCTACATCCATTCCAGTACAAGGGAAGGGGAAACAAGTCAAAGACAAGCAACCGACTTTTAAACAAATGACTCCAAAGTTTCATCCCTCACTCCCCTAACACAGTTGGTGAGAACTCCGTCACATGGCCACACACAGCTGCAAGGGATGCTGGGAACCGTTTTATCTAGCCCGACGGCTGGTCAGACTCTAAGACTGTAGAGGAGGGGCAAAACGGGTTATGTGAGACAACTAGCTGTTAGCCATTAAGAGAGACCCTTTAGTCAATGGAGGAGTTGCCTAGAGCGGCTCAGATTTGACAGCTGTTATCAGACTAATTGCAATCAGGAGGACTCTCTGAGAGTGTTGGGAAAACCACACACTGGATTCAAAGGCTGCTGCCGGGCTGGGGTGACTGGAATAGGACACAAAATGCATGGCAAGCCCCTTTCTCTTCCTTCAGCCTTGCGATCTCTCTCTCTCTTGCTCTCTCTCTCTCTTTCGTGCGCGCGCGCGCCCCCTACAGGCAGAGCCTAGCAGGAACCCAGCTGTTGCAGCAGCAGAAACCGGGCGTGGGGTGTGTGGGGGGGGGAGGGTTGATGGAGTCCCTGCCCTGGGATCAGAGTGGGTGCAGAAGGGAGTTGTTTGGAGCTGAGAGGCAATAGCTTAGTAGGTGGCATAAGAGCTATTCGGGGTGGCATGGACAACCCTTCGTGATGCCATTTAGGCCAAAAAATGTCAGAGGAGTGCTCAGGACTGCTGACATTGAGTTCTTCATCCCCAGGAGCCCTCCTTGTGGACCTAGAGACCCCAGAGGAGACGCCAACCCGGAGCCTGGGCAGGCCTGTCAAATCCTCGTGAGTGGCCCCTGGCCCCTCTGATCTCAGCTCCTCCAAGCGCAATGTCAGCAACTCCTGACCTCGGAGGTCCTGCCCGCTCGCTCTCTCCCCAGAAAGCAGTACCTGCGCCAGGTCATTGCAGAATACGAGGCGCTGGACCGAGAGCTCCCGTGCATCCGGAAGTTCCCCACACCACCCGCTGCCCAGCCTCTCTGTCTGTGCATGGAGACCTCAGTGAGTGGCCTCCTCGCCCCTGCCCCTACCCCTGGGACACCAGGCCCGAGTTTCTGCACAGTTTCACTGGGAGGATAGAAAGAGAACTGGCTCAGAAATGAGGTGGACAAGGCTTAAATCTAGACTCGGCGGCTTACCAGCTGTGGGCTTGGCACCAGGTTTTAGGCTGCTAAAAATTGATTATGAATTTGTCAAGGGATCAATCATCATATTTATCACTGCTGATCCCAGAGAGGCAAAGAGAAGGGGAGGAAAAGGGGCAGAGAAGGGCAGAGATCAAAAGACAGAGAGCAGGGAGACTGAGGACACAGGGAGTCCTTTCAATCCTTCTACCATGAAATTCTGTAAAGTTTGCAAATGTAGCAAAGACTCAAGATAAACCCCTGCTTTTGGAGATTCAGTGTCCAAATCTGTTGGTAATCCCTACCATCAGTCAGAGGAGGTATCTACTAGGTTCTTACTGGTAAATTAAAACCTTAATGGGATGCTTCCATGCACCAGGCACAGGACCCAGACGCACTCCCTCAGCCCATCTGTGTGAGTTTAGCCCAACAGAGATTGTTGTCCTTGTCTTCCTTGTGGCTCTGAACAGAAGACCCCGCCTCCACCACACATACACCCACAGCTTGCCTTCCTGGAGATGACCAGTTTCATGATTTCATCCTAGTTCATCAGCAATTTTATATGCTATGACCATAGTATATCACCTTCAACATGGTAATCTCATGCTGAAAATGTGGTTAGTGGTCAATGTTTTCGAATGGCAAGAAGTCACAACCCCTATGATCACTATTATTATTATTATTATTATTATTATTTTACAACGGAATATTCCTTAAAATGCTAATAGAAACATAAAAGGAAAAGTGTACAACCTTAATCCTTGCAGGATCTTCGAGAGTTGCTAAAAGCCTGCCATCCAGCGCAGGTTGCTGGAGAAGTTTTTGGTAAAGTTGGCCAAATTGGTAAATCATTTAATCCACCTGTTCATTGGCAAATCGGCTCCTTGAGAATTGCTTTTTGGAGAATGACCTAGGAGGACAGGTAGATGCTTTTCTACCTCAAAGATACCTGTGCTCCCCGCTTTGACTACAGCGACAGGCTCCTGAGGTCGAGTGTGAGTCTTGCCTCGCAAATGCCACCTGAGATTCTGGCAGGTCCTGCAAGTGGGTCTAAGGTAGGGGCTTAGGAACCTGGACTGAACCTGACGGTCTCGTGCTGAAGTTCTCTTGACTCCCCCAGCCAGAGGAGGACCTTACCCACCTAGAGGTGCTGGAGGCTCTGGAGGCCGAGTTACCCGGCGCCATGGAGAGCGGGCGCGTGAGCAGCATCCGCTTTGAAAATATGAATGTCATCTGTGGGACTGCGGGGCGCCGGGACAGGTAAACCTGCCACCGGGTCGCGGTCCCAAAGGAACGAGAGAGGCGTGGCCAGGAGTGGGAGTGAGGGGTGTGGCCTACTAAGGGCAGTGGGGAGGGGCCAAGGCGCTGAGTGGGCGGGGCCGAGAAGGGAAGGCTGTGTGGTCTGGAGAAGGGCTTGATGGGTGCAAGGGCGGGACGATGGGGCTGAGACTGAAGTGAAGCGGGAAAGGGCTCGAGCCGAGAGTGAGAGCAGGGAAGGGGGAGGGCCAGGTTAGATCAGAGAGAAGGCGGGACCTGGACTGAGGAAATGGACGTTGAGTGACCCGGACAGGTAACACCGAGGTGTGGGGTCGAAGCCTGGACCCATCACATTGAGGGAGTGGGGACCAGGAGAGATCTAGAGGGTCAGAGGCCTGTAGTGTCTAGCTGGGGGCGAGGCCGGGAGAAACCTAAATCTGGGGACAGGCCTGAGAGTCACACTGAAGGGGGCCCGGCCCTGGAACGGCGGTTTGAAGAGATAGAGCCTCGACAGACCACGATTGGGGGACAGGACCAGGCTGAGAGAAGACGGGACCTAGAATGACCCGCGTAAGGATCGAAGTACGGGTTGACTTCGGCGAGACGGCAGGGCTGCTGAGGGGTTTAGGAACAGCGGGACGAGCTGAGCAACCGCAGTAGTGGGTAAACGAACGGGGAGGAGGGACCAGGCAGGGACTCTCCGACAATCAAAGGCGGGGCTGGGACCACCAGCGATTCCTTTCGGTCTCCGCCCCGTCCTTGTGCTCTTGGCCCTGCCCCCTCGCAGGTGGCTCATCACGGTCACTGACTTCCAGACTCGCTCGCGTCTGCTGCGCTCGGGTATCCGCCTCCGCGGGAACGCACACCCGCTGGTGCGCCACGACGAACTGCTGTTGGCGGATTACCGCCTGCACCTGCGCCGCTCCCTTGTCCGGCGGCGCATGCTCGAGGCTCTAGGGGCGGAGCCGACCGAGGAAGACTAACATTTAGAGGGCGGGCCCCGGCTGCGCAAGCCCACCGCCCCGCGGGCTCGGGCGACCCACCCGGAATCCCCGGAGGGAAGGGGGCGTTGCCTCCCCAGGAAGGAGGCGGGACCGGCTCGAGGGGGTGGATACTGTGAGTTTAATTATAAAGAATGACCTGGTACAAAAGCCATTTCTCTCTGCAAAATTTTGGTGGGGAGTCAGGGGGAGGGAGGTGATGGGGGTAGGGATGAACCCCCATAATATAATCCCGCCTCCCTCATCTTCCCCCAGTCCCTGCAAATGGACGCCTGGGTCCCCATCCCTTGAATGATGAACTGAGGCTCGCGAGAGGGAAGACCCGGCGCCGGGGCTTTCAACCCATGCTGATCCGTCTCAGCGAGAACCAGACGTCCTCATCAGCCCCCCTTCTCTTTTCTCCCACCCCCCTTGGAAGACAATTCTCGGGCTTTTATTTCAGGTTTTTTTTTTTTTTTCTGGATTTTTTTTTGTGTGTGTTCTAGTTTTTTTTTTTTTTTAATATTTTCTTTTGTTTTTGTTCCTCTTTTTGCTTTATCCTCTCCGCCCCGCGCTGCCCCCATCCAGTCCCTTGCCCCTCCCACCCCGATCTCCTCCCCCCCCACCCCCTACACCCTCCCCAACCCCGCGGCACCCATCCAAAATGAACAAGCCCTTGATAGACGGGTGCCGCGCAGGCCCCCTGCGGGCGGGGGGCATCCGACAAGGGGGAGGGGGCGGGTAGGGGCCCAGCATGACCTCTGCCCCTCTCCTTGCTACCCCTCCCCCCTCCCACGACCCTCCCACAAGGTTCCCCGCAGATCCCTGACGTGGTGAGGGGAGAGGGCTGCAAGCACCCTCCCCCCCCATGGACGGAGCGCCCCCCCCTCGGGGGTAGGGGGCAGCAGAGAGGGAATGGGCTTGGGGAAAGGAGGGGGAGCTCCCTTCTTTGGCAGCTGAACATGGGGGGGACCTGAGGGCGATGCCCTCCCCCCTTTACCCACAGTAGTAGAGGGGGCTTCCCAGGGGAAGGGGTGGCTTAAAATTCCCAAGCCCCAGGAATAAAGGAAGTGGGGAAGCGTGCAGGAAGGGAACAGCCATGCTGGAGGGAGGAAGAGTTCGTTGGAGAAAAGGAAAGGTTTGGAGGGGGAAGGATCTTCGTGCAAAATGGATGAAGAGATGGTCTAGGAAGAGTGAGAGGAGGGAGGATGTGCAAGAGGTCACAGACTGGAGCAGGGAGAAGAGGAAGCGTGGAGGCACGGTGAGCAAGAGGGGAGTGTGCATAGGGTCTTCTCTTGCCAGGAGAAAGGAGTGTCCAAGAGGTGAGAAAACAGGCAGGGTAAGAACGTCCGGAAGAGGTGTTCCTCCACAGGCACAAAACAAGGATGCTAGGAAAAGAAACGACAGTACAGCCCAAGAGTGTGTGGAAGGAGACAAGTGTGCAAAAGGAGAGAGACGGTTGAGTTCCCCCCAGGGAGACTGAAACAGTCCGGGAGCCAACAGGAACAAGGAGAGATTCAAGAATGAGTGTGCAGCAAAGCCACGCTCTGCAGAAACGTTAGAGAAGGAACGTAGCCTCAAGAGAGCAGTGGAAGAGCTGGGGAGGACATGTGCGCAAGAGTTGAGTGAGTGAGAACGCTCAAAAAAGAACTGAGAATGAAGCAGGACACAGATCTGGAAAAGAAGGGTGCACAGAACTGGGAACCTGGCAAAGAGGAAGGGAATGAGAGAGAAGCAGTTCCTGGGAGGCAGGTGTGCGGGATGCAGGATGCGGGAGAAGTGATGGTGTGAGGAGGGGAGGGGCAGGGAAGGGCATGGGAGTGTCACTGTTAGAGGGAGAGGCGTGGGGAGTCAGAACGTGGGGCTTTGACAACAAGAAGGGGAAATGTTTAAGACGATGGGCACAAGCGTGTCAGGAGCCGTGCATGAGATAGTAAGTGCACAAGAACCGAGTCAAGGCAGGTGTGTTCCACAGAATAAATACGTGTGCACAGAGTTTGTGAGTGGGTAGGGAAAAGGGTGTCCCAAGTGTGTCTGCAGCAAGGGTTTAGAGATTTTCAGGAGTGAGGTGTATAAAGGAAGGTACCAAGGGAAGAGTACGCAGGCAAGAGTTTGAGACAGGAAGGGTATGGAACGTGGAAGAAGAAATGCAATGTGTGCTAGGGAAACAGGGTGTTTGAGTGCTGAGAGGGCCTCATGAGCCAGAAGCAAAAGTGGAGTGTGCAAGACAGCGAGAGGGCAAATTTGTGCAAAATTGTAGCCCAGGGAGAGGAGAGGCAAGCAGGCGTGCAAAGGAGCGTGCAAGAGGCCGGGGAGGTGTGTGGGGGGGGGGAAGAGGCGGCTGCTGTATGTGCTGGGGAGAAGGGAAGGTGGGGCGAACCCAGGGGCCTGGAGGGGGCGAGGAAGGGTTGTTAGAGGGGCGGCAGGTGGTGGAATCTGAGGGCACCCCCTTCCCCTGTGGCCGGGACAACCCGCATCCAATCAGGCTCAGGGCTGACCCTCTATGGCTCTGTCTGTTTCCCCCCTCCCCAGAATCGACCCTTCCCTCCTCCTCCATCCCCCTCTGTGATTTCCTCCATCACCCCCCCCCCCCTTTGCTCCCTGCTTCACACACAGTCTTGTGTCAGCTGCCCCCTCCTGTGAGGTGCAAATGTCTGGCTGGGATCAGGCCACCTGGTGACCTCCAGCCTTGGGAGAGGAGGGCAGGGCGCAGTTCTAGCAGAGTCCCTGGCCCAGGGGGAGAGAATGACGGTCAGGGGTCAGAGGTCAAGAGGCCAGTAGGCCCAGGGGTTCTGTGGACGGGCTGGTCCGTCCAGTCCAGCCATCACCTCTCCAGGAAAAATTTGAGAGCCCGGTCGATGTTCATGCGGTGGCCCACCCTGGTCACACCCAGATCGACGTAATCCTCCTTGGTCAAGGCAGGCAGATGGGAGCCATCGATCTCGTGGTCCAGGAACTGTGCCCGGTGCTCAGCCAACCCCAGCCACTCGAGCCAATCAGCCACATCGAACTTGGTCCAGAACCCCAGAGGCTTAGCGCCGAAGGGCTTGTCCGGGGGCAGCGAAAGCAGGCGGGTTGGTGAGAGGGAGCGGGAGGCCCCTGACAAGGCCCCACCAAGCCCCCCAGACATCCCAGGGTGTGGTGGCACAAAGACAGGGGCGAAAGGATCAGCTGAACCTCCTGCCCCTCCGGTTGGGGAGCTGCGGATGTCAAAGAGGCCCGGATACAGGGGTCCGGAAGGCAGGATGGGCAGGGACGAGGGCCTGGGCGCAGGGCTGACCTTGTGCTCCGAGGCGGGCAGCAGTGAGGGGCTGGGGGCCCGGCGGAGCAGAGGAGGCCGCATCTCGAACTCCACGCCCTGGAGGTGGCGGGTGGATGTGGAGGAGGAGGCTGAGGGTGAGGTGGCCCCTGACGCTGCAGCAGCTGAAGGGGGGACCCCGCTTCCTGTGGGGAGTGGCGGCAGAGGTGGTTTGGGCCAGTTCTGAAACAGGCTGCTGACGGGTTTGGAGAGGAGCGAGGACTGGGAGTCTTCAGAGAGTCTGGAAGGTGACAAAGGGGCAAGGGTGGAGGAAGGGGGTTTGGAGGGCAATGGCGGGGTGAGAAAGAGGCAGAGGTCAAGACGTAGGGAGAGAAGAGACACAGGAGTGGGGGGTAGAGAAGTGGAGGAGAGAGATGGGAAGAGATAGAAGGGGCAAGGGGGTGAGACAGATGTCAGGACAGAAATGAAGGGAGAGAAGAACGAGAGGACAGGGAGAGGGTGACAGTCAAGAGAGATGAAAGAAAAAGAGACATTAAGTGATAATAATAATAATCGCCACCACTTACTGATGCTCACGTGTGCCAGGCATTGTTCTAAGTGCTTTACATATCGCATCTCAGTGTATTCCCCATGACAGCCCTGATGCAGGTTACTATTATTATCAGCAGCACAGAGAGGTTAAGTAACTTGCCTAAAGACACACAGCCAGGAAGTGGCAGAGCCCAGTTATATGGCACCAAAGTCTGAGCTCTTAACCACTACTCTATACTGCCTATCGGGTTATGGCCAGTCACAGCAGAGTGGAAGACAGGGAGACGGTGAGAGAGGAACAAAAAGAGGGTGAGCGTTCAAGGGAGAGAGATGGAAGGGGATAGGGGACAGAGAGAGAGAGAGAGAGAGAGGGAGAGAGATGAGGAGAGGGAGATGAAAGAGAGAAGAAACAAGGGGAGAAAAAGGTTCCCCTCATCCCTTTAGCTCCTTCAGAGCAGTCCTGCCTCAGGACCTTTGAACAGGCTGTTACCTTGGCCTAGCTCACTTCCTCCATGTAGCCATGAGATCTGCTCCCTCCCTTCCTTCAGTTTCTGCTCATCTTGCTGGTTTATTGTGAGCCATTTTCTGACCATCCCCATCCCTGCCTCGTTAGACTATGAGCTCTGTGAAAGCATGGCCTTGCCTGTCCTGTCCCCTAAGGTGTCCCTGTCACTCGGCAGGGCACCCAGTGCACAGTGGGTGCTAAAGCAATAGTGGTGCATCTCGCCTATATTACGCATCCTCTCCTCCACCCACAATACTTAGAAATGATCAGCCAGTTGCCCTAAGATCTCAAAGGCTTGAGAAAACCACATTCAGACATCACCCCATGAGGGTCTGATGCCCTCAGAGGACATCAGACCCTCAGAGTTAGAGTGAGCTCTGCAGAAGGCCAAGGGCAAGGGGATTAAGAGACCTCTCCTCACTCTCTCCGTATGCCTGAATCAGGAATGTGACTCTACTTGCCCTGGACTAGAAGGTCTTGAATGAGCTCGAACTTTGTGGCGATCCTGGCTAAGCTAGCTGCTTTAGGAAACTTCTTCACTATCCTGTATTTTTCCTTCTACACTTGCTGGGCCTTGGTAAGAGGTCCCTCCCCTCCCCCAACTCCTGTTACAACAGAGGCCCACATTTAATCCTCTCGAAAACCCTTTAGGTGGGTTCAGTGCTGTCTACCTTCTACAGAGAGGTGGGTTCCTTTGCCTGAGGTCTCCCAGTTAGAAGTCCTGGGCTGAGACCAAAGCCCAAGAGGCTGGGCTCCAGACCCACACACCAAACCACTACGCCCTAGAGCCTCTTCTTAATCTTGAGCCACACCGGGTTCAAGGGACTTGATTTCAGGGACTGTCAGAAATGACAACCCACCAAGGAAACAGACATCAGCAAGTTGTGCTCCAATCTCCTTTGTTGATAACTTTTTTGTTCATCATGGGATGTGGGTTGTCATGGTGATGGGAAGAGACCACAAAAGCTACTGAGCTAAAACATTTGGGAAAGCATGCTTCTGAGGACGGACTCCTGCAAGCCAGCCCCGTTTGTTTTCTTTCTACCACCTGGGACCCTCCAAGGATGCAGCTATGGGGTGGGTAGACTCTGGTACCCACAGCATTGGCCCCTGTGGCCTCCGTCACCAACCACCCACCCCGGCTCACCTCTGCCGCTGCAGGGAAGAGGTCCTCTCAGGGACGTAGCTGGATCCCCCGTGGTGACTGTCCCCGCTTCCCCCGCTGCCTCCCCGGGCCCAGGGCAGAGCGCCACCAGCTGCCGAGGAGCCCCCAAATTGTTGAAGCTTGGAGCTGAGTTCACTGATGATGCTGGCTTTTACTGTGGCCAAGGCTGAGGCCTGAGGCTGGGCCAGGGGCCCGGGCAGGGGTGGTGGCGGTGGGCCCGGGCCCTCCTCCCAGGGTAGCAGCTTCCGAGGCAAAGAGGAGGCTGATGGCAAGGGCACTGGTGGGCCTTCCGGCTCTATCGCCACCGGACCCCCAGCCATACCCGCCGTCGAGGGTCCCGTGCAACCACTCAGGGCCAGCAGCCCATCTGTTCCAGCTCCCGTCACAGAGACAGTGGGGCTGGTGGGAGTGACAGGGTCCCGGAGTCCCCCACTGGGGCCAGGCCTCAGGCCTCCACTGGTCCCCAGAGCCCGGCCCCGGAGCTTAGAAGGAGTCATGAGCTGTGGGGGATAGGGTGGGCCAGGAGTCCCACTCCCCCCGAAGGCCTGGCCGTCCAGGTAGGCCACGTATGTGTCCAGAAGCTCTGGCCCACTGGCCACACTGGCCCCACCGCCTCCACCACCGCCTCCTGCAGGGCCACCGCCTTCCGCAGAAAGGCTGCTCAGTGTGGACGCGCTGCTGATGGTCTCCAGCGGGTGGTCACTGCTGCTCCGACTGTCTACCTCCTCGATTCCCGAATCTGTGCCGGGCGGTGGGTCCGGGCCAGGCTGTGGCGCCGGGGGAGCAGGGGCAACCGGGGCCGGTGGGCCTGGCGGAGGGGGGTCCCCAGGAGCCACGGGGGCCCCCTGGGTCAGTGTGGCCACCTCACTGTCATAGGAAGTCAGGCTGGATGCCGTGGAGTCCAGGGTGGGAGGTGCAGCGGCGACAGCAGGTGGTGGCACTGGGGGCAATGGGGTGGTTGGGGTGGGTGGGTCCGGCAGCGGATGGGGGGGCCCGGGTGTGAGGGGCGACTCTGGCTTCTCGAAGCTGTTGGAGAACTCCAGAGGCGGAGGCAGCGGTTCCACAAAGAGGAATTCGCCATCTTCCACATCCACCGAGGGAGCAGGGGGCGGCAAGACTAGCAAGGGAAGCCCGTTCTCTTCAGTGCCCCGCGGGGAGGTCGGTGAGGGCGGTACGGAGCGGCGCGGGCTGGGCGGTGGAACCCCCGGCCCGTCTTCCGAGGGGGGTCCCCTTCCCCCCGCCCCACTGGCTCTGGGCTGGCAGTTCTCAAGGAACCGCACGTGCAGGGGCAGCCGCTCCGGCTCCTCAGGGGCTCCCGACCTCCACGCCTTGTTCACCCCGGGGAGCGGGGGCGGGGGCTCTGGCCCCAGCTGCAGGAGGAGGGGCCCGACCCCGGGAGCTGTGGGGGGCAAGCGGTGCAGCAAGGAGCGTCGGGCAGCTGGAGGGCTGGCCGGAAGGGACTTCTCCTGGCTGCCCAGCCCTGCACGGTACCCCAGCTCCCGACGGGCGGGGTCCGGCGGTGAGGCCCCCCAGAGACGCAGCACCGGCTCATGGTGGGCGTGGGGCGAGTGGTGGTGTGGGGTGGGCGGCGGGGCCTCATAGCGGGGCGATGGGGGCCTTGGAGGGGGCTGAGGGGGCCCACCACCCTCCGAAGACTCCTTCAGCGCCCGCTCTCGGGCGGCCAGGGCCAGTCCGAGAGGGGAGGCGGGGTCCAGGGCCTTGCCGGTCAGCGGGTGGACCAGGGGCCGGGGCGGCAGGAAGCTGGTGAAGGCGCTGCTGCCCCCACTGCCCCCGTAGGCGCGGCTGCCGGCCGCGTAAGCCCCGTAGCCACCGCCACTCCCCGCGCCCGCGGACTCCAGCCGCAGATAGGGCTCAGCGGAGAACATGCCTTCATCGATGGACTTCGAGTGGCGCAGTCGGGGACCCGGGGGCGCCCCTGGGCCCAGCCCGCTGTCGCCGCCATCCTCGTCCCCCGCGTCGGTGGAGAGGAAGAGCGTGGACCGCCGGCGGGCTTCGTTCTGCCAGCCCCCTTCCCTCCGGGCCGCCCCCACCAGGGCCGCCCCGAACTGGCTGGTGAAATCCAGGGTGGCCGGGCCGCTGGGCGAGGTGGGGGTGGGCACGGGCGAGGGGGACGGCGGTACCGGCGACATGGCCGGGGCGGGGCTCGGCGCCGAGGAGCCTCCTGCGCTGCCGCCGCCGCCGCCGCCGCCGCCGCCCCCCGCAGCCTCGGGCTGGGTTGGGGGCTCGGCCTCGGTGCTGCTGCCCTGGCTGCTGCGGCCGCTGCTACTGGTGGACGGGGCCTTGATGATGATGGTGGGGATTGGGATGGAGTTCTTTTCCGAGGGGGCGGCCGCGGCGGGCGGCGGCTGCGGGGAGGCCGGAGACGTGGGCGAGGCGGCGGCAGGGAGGCCGCCTCCCTTCTGAGGCTCACCTTCGACTTTGGTCTGCTTGACCAGGGGCCCCTTGCGCCCGCGGCCCGAGCGGGCTGGCACGTACATGGCCGCGCTGGCCGCCCGGGGGGGCAGCTGGAAGTAGCGCAGGGCTGGGGCCTGGGAGGAGCTGATGCCTCCGCCCCCGCTGCCGTGGTGTGACGGGGACGGGGCCCCCGGGGTGGGGCTGGGCCCGCCGCCCCTCCAGCCGCGCAGGCTGGGCTGGGGCCCCAGAGCTAGTCGGGGTGGGGGGTCGTCGGGGGAGCCGCCCGTCTCCATCTCCGGGGGATGAGGGGGGTGGGCGTGGTGGTGGTGAGGCTGGGGGGGCGGGGCGTGATGGTGGTGGTGGTGGGGCGGGTGGTGGTGGGCGGGGGGCAGGGGTCCGCTGTGGTACAGGCTTTTCTCACGGCTCCCTACACGCGTGTCGGGAGGGGAGGGTCCATCAAAGGATGCGGGGGAAGAGGACGGGAGGGGGCCACCCGAACTGGGGTTGAAGGGCCCTCCCCTGGGGGATGGAGTGAGGCGGCCGGAGGAGGAGGGGGCTGGAGGTGTGCTGTAGGGGGGCTCGGGTGGGGACGTGGTGGGCGGTGGGGGGATGTCCTCCGAGCCAGGCACAGACAGGCTGCGGCTGAACTTCATGGCTGGGGGTGCTAGGTACGGTCTATCATCTTCTGCAGCCCCTGGGGAAGATACAGTGGATCCAGGAGTGGGGGGGAGGGGGTCTCCCTCCTCCCCTATACCATAGTACTACAATATTAATGCAACAACAACAACAACAACAACAACAACAACAATATGATGCCACTGAGTATATGCTAAGAACCTCACACGAACTAGTCCAGAGTTCCCCACCTGTGGTAAACCGGCTTGATGTCACAGGCTGTGTGTTGCACAAAGCAACCGGCAGGGGGAGCAAGGGGAGGCGGGGCGATATTCAGCTGCACTTCCTCCTCATGCCAGGAGGGGGCGCCATTTTCTAATTCCCGCAAAGACACAGCCTATGCTAGTGGTGGCTTGGGGGAAGCAAAAGTGGCTGGAGCCCGGGACAGATGCCATGTTTAGGTGCATAGTCACAGATTTCTCTTCATGCATACGCAGAAATAAAATGTAATTAGCACATAAAGCCTGTGCTTTCACAGACGGAGCTGGTTAGGATGAGGCTAACGTTTATGAGAGAGATCCAATTTATGGGTAAGCAATGCTGGGTGGCTTTACAGGTAGTTGAGATGAGATAAAGGAGATACAAGTAGACCTCACAGATGCAAGACTCACTGGTAGACTTTGGACGCTGGAAGTGGGAGAAAAGCTAGACCCAGTCACAAAAGGACTTGGAGTGGATGGGAAGAACGAAGTCTTTTGCCTACTTATCACTGTCAGGGCTCAGTCTTTGACCCTCTTCTCTCCTCTGACTACTCTCTCTCCTTTGGCAATCTCAAGCGACATGCTGCTTCATTCACTAGGTCTCTGCTGAAGACGCCCACATCTGTCCTGGGGCTCAGTCCTCTCCCCTGAGCTCCAGGCTCCTATATCCAAATGCCATATCCACTTAATTGGATGTCTCACTGGCATCTGAAACTTAGCAGGCCCCCAGCTGTGCTCCTGATCTCCTCCCACCCCACAGTCTCCCCCTTCTGAACAAACGGTGGATCAGTCCTACCTCAGGACCTTTGTGTTGGCTGTTCTCACTCCCTGTAATACCTTACTGCCATATATCCACATCGCTCTCCCCCTTCATTTCCATGTTTTGGCTCATATCTGCCTCCCAGAACTCATCTCCCTTATTCTACTCTGTTTCCTACCCCACTAGAACTTACCACTGCCAACATACTATATAACTGTCTTGTTTCTTATCATTATAATCTATTGTCTGTCTTCCCCTGCTGGAAGGCAAGCTCCATGAGGGCAGGACCCTTTCCTCTGTTTTGTTCACTGACATATCTCCAGCAGTCTAGGACGTAGGGTGGATACCCAGTAAACATTTGTAGAATGCATCCACGCATGAAGGAAGTCAAGTATAAGAGAGAAGAAAGAAAGAAGAAAGTAGGTAGTGGGGGCTCTGACTCCTGCATCCAGGCAGGAATAATAACATGCTCATTTTCTAGATGCAGAACCCAAGGCCCAGAGAGGTGCATCTACTTGCCACAGGCCACACAGCTAGGAGGGACAAGGGCCAGAATTCAGATCCAGGTTTGCCCAACAAAAAAGCCTGAGCTCTCTGCTCAGCTGGATGGAACTGTTGTCATATACGGAAGTAGAAAAGAACATTTCAAAGTCCCTTTGTTCCTCCTGTAAACTGTCATCCTCCCAGCCTCCCCCTCCCCTGCTAGCATCCAATATACCCACCCTTCCAGGTGACATACCAATAGATTTTTGCCGGAGCATAAGCCCAGGTCCTGGAGGCAGGTAAGAAGGACGTTCATAACTCGGCTGCGAGCGGTGGTGCGGATCGAAGCTTGACTTTAGGGTGGCAGTCAGAGAAAAAAGACAGCAGAGAAAGATCAGTCTGGGCATGAAGATTCATAGCTTCACCACATAGCCAGTCTCCAAGCCTACTCCAAGCCTCTGCAGAAAGGATGAAAGGCATGGAGGAGGCAAAAGGGAATTCTGGAAGAGGGAAAGGTGTCTGAGTTTGGGCAGTGGGGAGAACAAAAGGAAAAGAAAGCAGATTCTCAGCAGCCCTGTTTTCTCTGCTTCCCATACCGAACACTAATCTGGGCCTTTTCTCCATTCTTGCTGTCAACCCCCAGGTCCAAGTCCCCAGCATTGCCTGGCTTGCTGGCTGCCCTAGCCTCTTCCCCTGTTCCCCTACCCCTTTCTTACTCTGCCACGTAAGAGTCAGAGGGATCTGTCAGAAAGAAGGCCAGGTCATGCAATTGCCCTGCTTAAAATCCCACAGGAGCATTCTGCATCACCAGTCAGGAGGGGATTAGAATTCCCAACTCCGGTGTGGAGTTGTGGTCTGTGGTAGACACTGCTGGTACACACAACATCCCCTTGGCTGGGACGCTGTGAACATCCCCAGCTGCTGAGAGTGTCACCTGCCTGGGCTCTTGGCTGCCCCCCAGTTTAAAGAGTCCACCTCCTCCAAAGGAGACGATGGGCCCAAGCAGTTATGTCCCCTACTTCTTCTTCTTCTTTTTTTTAAGATCTTATTTATTTCAGAAAGAGAGTGAGTGTGTGTGCATGAATCGGGAAGAGGGGTAGAGAGAGAAGCAGGCTCCTGGCTGAGCAGGGAGCCCAATGTGGGACTCCAACTCAGGACCCTGGGATCCTGACCTAAGCCAAAAGCAGATGCTTAACCGACTGAGCCACCCTGGCACCCCATGTCCCCCTACTTCTGGGAGCAGCCTGCAGCCAAGGACCAACTAACAGGGAGATCCAAGGCAGAATTAAGTCTGTGGTGTAATTCAAACTCTCCCAGGGATCAGGCAGAAAGGGACTCCAGCGGGGGCCACGTTTGCTGAGCTCTCACAGCCCATTCTGCCCCCCTCACTCCCTTATAATTCTCCCCTTACAATACCGTCAGAGCAGGAATCCCCATCTCAGGCTCTGCCTATGGGAAACGCAGGTGCCCAGTATAGTTCAGCCCCGCCTACATCTCCTACCTGCTCACTCTGACTCCATCGTGTCCACCAGTCCTGCCCCAGTGCCCCAAGGTCCATCCCTGTTTTAGAGCACTTATAAGTCCTGCATTTGCTTTCTGCAATGTCTTCTCCTCCTCGTCACACATTCCTTTCCATCTTTCTGTCCTCTACACAAATGTCCCTCCCAGTCACTGTCTACTGCACTTCCCTGCACTGTTTCCTTAGGACACTCCTCTCCATCTGAGACACCTTGTTTATGTGCTTCCTTCCTGACTACCTGCCCAGAATCCGGCTCCCGGACGGCACCAGAGGTATGGTATCTCCAGTCCATGACACCTGCAGGCAAAATATTCTCATTTCCTTTAAAATCAGAGGGGGGAACATGAATAGAATCCAGTCTGGATGATAATACTCATCTTTGCACCAACACAGCCATAAAATACAGATTTTTAAACTTGTTTTTGAGGGAGGGGCTTAGGAAGGCAAAAGTGCCAAAGGCCCATGGAATCCTAACAGCAGCTGGACGGTAGCGATGCTGCTGCTCTCTTTCACTGCTGGGTCCCCAGTCTCCAACCAGGACCCAATATTCTATAAGCTTGTGTCAGATGAATAAAGGAGTAACTAAAAGAGAAGGAACCAGCATCAGCCAACTGACTCCAGTGCTTCTGCCAGGTGACCTCATGTGTCACTCTTCTCTGTCTTTGGGGCCCGAAGTACAGAGAAAGGAAACTCTAATTCAGACGAAGTCCCAACCTTACTTCCCTCACCTCCCATCACACTCTCTCAATTTCCTGTGCTGTTTCTCACCTCAGGGCCTCCACATCCACTGTTCCCTCTGCCTGGAACATCCTTTCCCCCTGCTCTGCTTGGGAAGATATGTCTTCCTACCCCCACTCCGGTCTGGCCTCTCCCTTCCTCTAGACCTACGCTGCCCAATACAACAACCACCACCCTTTTAGATGTAAATTTTAACAAATTAAGATAAAGTAAAATGAAAAATTCCCTTCCTCTGTTTTTGCTGGTCACATTTCAAGGGTTGAGTCGCCACACATTCCTGCAACACAGGAACTCTACTGGACAAGACAGAGCTGCTCTAGACCACATAGGATGCACCTGTCCTAACCTCTCCCTGCACTCACCCTCCTGGATTGAGACTGCCCATCTCTGCGTTTGTCTCATTCACTCATTCCACAGATATTTACTGAGCACCCGGGCCATCCCAGGGACTGTTCCAGATGCTGCAAATGCAGCCATCAATAAAACAGACAAAGTCCCCCTGCCTACATGGAGGGCAGACAAAATAAATTAGTAACATAACGGGTCGGGCGGAGGGAAGAGAGGGAGGAGAGGAGGATTTCAACAGGGCCATCAAGGAAGGCCTTTCTGTGAAGACTGAATCTGAGCAATTTCCAGAAGAAGGGAGCCATGCATATTCCTGGGGTGGGGGGAGGGTGGTAGTGGGGAGTTGCCAGGCAGAGGGAACAGCAATTGTCTATGTCCCGAGGGGGTAGTGAGTGTGGTGTGCTTAAGGAACACTCAGGAGGCCGATCTGTCTTGGGCAGGTGAGTGGGGGCACTGAGGGGTGAGAGATGAGGTCAGACATCTGGTAGAAAGGTGATAATGGGTGGAATCTGTTAGTTTCAGATATCTCCTCCCTGGAGAGGCTTCCGCCTGATACTCTGCACTGTAACTCCCTCCAAATTAACCTAGTGTAGACTTATTATAATTATTTGCTTCTTGTTCATTGTCTGTCTCCCTGGGCATGGATCCCACACAGTTCCCATTCTACTCTTCCTTGGTAAGAAAAAAACAATCTCGTTTGGCACCTATTGGAACTACATTTCCCAGGATCCCGTGCAGCTGCGTGTGTAGGTAGGCTGGGATGCATAAGTGCAAGCATGTGTGTGTTACTTTGGGGAAGTCTCCTCAGAGGTAACCCAAGAAGCAACAATGCACCTTCCTTTGCCTTTCCGCCTTGACACTCTTCCTTGTTCCTGCTACCTGGAATGCTGGTGGCACAGCTAGAGCTCCAGCCATCTTGGACTAGGAGGTGACCGTATGGTTGGAAAGAAGGCTAGGATGGTGGAGCAGAAAGTGAGAGGGGTCCTGGGTCTTCACGACCATGGCAACTGCCATACCCACCTACTCCAGAATTCGTTAACATGACAGAGCAACAAGACTCTTCTGGTTCAAGTCACTGTTATTTGGAGGTTTTTCACGTATGGAAGAACCCAATTCTGCAAAATCCAACCCTTGTCCAGGAATTTAAATTCCCTAACAGGAGTGGCTTTACTCAGTTTGCTCTTCCAACCCCAGCAGGTCCAGCGCATCAAGGTGCTCAGTAAATATTTGCAGAAGGAGTCCAGACTGAGGAGGGCAAGCAAGGGGATAATAGGGATGTGGGAAGGAAGGTGAGGGAAGCATCTGGTAGAGGAATGGGAGTGAGGATGGGTGGGGGAGCAGAGTAATGGAGGAGGGTTCCGAATGACAGGGGAGGGGTTGAGGGGCAGGGAAGGGGTGTCTCTGAATGAAGAGAGTGCACAGTGAAGGGAGAGGCGTCAGATTGGCGCCAGAAGACATTCTAAGTGGAAGAGGAGGGATTAAATGATGGGTTAACTTGATATAAAAGGGGTCAGAATGGCAGAGGAGATATCAGGCTGATGGAGAAGCCATAAAAGCGTCTGAGGAGGCGTTGGACTGCCTGCCTGAGGGGCACACTGACTCAAGGTGGGACAGGCTGACCTCCATCCAGGGAAGCCGAGCGTCCTCTCCCGCGCAGGGGGGCAGCGAATCAGAGTGCCCGGGTGCGCGTGACGTCACCGGATGCGGGCAGACTCCTCCCCAGCAAGTCAGCCAGAGGTCCGCCCTCCTCCGGTGCCACCTCGTGCACCGGTTGTGGGTCTGATGCCTCAAGGGCAGAGTGTGTGCCCTGGTGCTGTGCACAGCCTGGAGGCTGAAGATAGGCTGAGAAATGTGCTCCAGGGAGACAGCCCCTGAAAGGGGTGATGGGGGAGACAGCGGAGGGGGAAACAGGCAAAGAGACAGAGATAGACAGAGAGATGGGGGTTCAGAGCAGGGGAGACAGGAGGGGAAATGAGACAGCGATGGGAAGAGGGCCCCAACAAGCAGGAAGAGAGGCAGTCCTGAGAGGCCTTGAAGGGGTGGTGGGTGGGCAGGGCTGCTCCAGGAGGGTTAGGCATGCAAACAGGAGGGAAAGAGACAATGCGATCAAGAGAGTATGGCCAAATAATCAGAAGGAAAAATTGTGTCCAGAGAAAGGTTGAGACTGGCAGCCAGACAGAGATGGGGAGAAGGGAGGACAGTGCAAGAGTGGGGGGAAGGTAGGGTACCCCTTGGGGTCAGAGACCAGGTAACAGAGACAGTAGCTGAGGGAGACAAAGCCACACAGAGGGGAGGACAGAGGGATGGACAGCAGAATGTTAGGAGGAGACAGCCCAAGAAGCACTTTGACCTACAAAGAGGCCTCGGTGGCAATACTGAGCCCCACACTGCCCGCTTACCCCCTCTGGTCTAGTGCACAGGGCTCAAATCGAGACAGCTGAAGCAGATGGGAAAATGAGAAACAGAAAACAAGACCATAGGGAGAGAGAGAGCCACAGAGATGCAGAAGCAGCAGGAAGGGGCCCCTGTGTTGACTCAGAGTGTGAGAAGTCAAGATGTCTGATGGAAAGGTGGCGACAGAGATGGGGGGTGAAGAGAGCCCCTAACACAAGAGGTGGGGCTTTGGGAAGGCCCAGGGCTAGACCCTGGAAGGGAAAAGAAAAAGGGCAAATGACCACTGGCCTCTATGGCCCAGAGGGAAGGGAGATGCCATTCAAGAACTCAGGTGACTACCTAGGAGTCTCATTTCCAGGAGGGAGGGGCACGTGGGCACTAGATGTTATCATTGGCCCATGTCTGGGCTCCTCTAGGGGTGTCTTTGGAGCTCAGATGGTGAATTCCATGAGGGCTGGATCTTATCTGTCCTATAACCATGGTTCACCCAGGAAGGGGTTGGCATGTTGCTTGCTATTTGTTGAATAAATGAAAACAAGAGTTTGCCCTATCTACTCTCAGAGACTCTGCATGTGATATGCTGTTGTAGGGTCTCTGGGGCACATGCAAGTCTCACTGGCAAGTCATTGTGGGGTCTCCAGTCTGTTTTATGGCCTAAGAGGGCTCGCCATGTGTTGCGAGCCTGCTGTACTAGGAGTGGACCTCATTCAATCCTCATCAGGACCAGCAAGACTGGCTTTAGCCCCATTGTACAGAGCAGGGAACTGAGGATGCAGAGAAATCAGGCAGTATGGTTCAAGTGACTCAGGGAGTCAGAGGGAGTCAGAATTTGAAGCAGGTCTGCCTGGCTTGACTGCCCATCCACTTCTGAGTCTACACTGACCTTCGGGGGAAGTGGGCACAGAACACGGTCCCCACAGCCTCAGAGATTTCGGATTCCTTGAAAAACTCAAGACAGGTGAGATGGGAGGGGCTGCTGCGTGCAGGGCACTCTGCCAAGCCCCGAGAAGGTGGCCAAGGACCCTCCGCTTTTACATCTGAAAGCAATTCTATGAGTCTGAGTACAAAATCTGCCACCTTCATTTGAGGCATTCTAAAGTAGGCAGTCTAACCCTTAGTAGGTCTATGGCTAGACTTCAAGGGGGCCATGCACTTGGACTAGAAAAAAAATTACATCTTTATTGTCATTATCTTCCAATGAAAACAGTATTTCCTCGACTAAGGATGTAGGCAGCAAACCAACCTGGCCTTATCAAGTCCTGTTCCTGTATCCCCAATAGAAATCCCAGATCGGGGGCACCTGAATGGCTCAGTGGGTTAGGCCTCTGCCTTCGGCTCAGGTCATGATCTCAGGGTCCTGGGATCGAGTCCCGCATCGGGCTCTCTGCTCAGCAGGGAGCCTGCTTCCTCCTCTCTCTCTCTGCCTGCCTCTCTGCCTACTTGTAATCTCTCTCTGTCAAATAAATAAATAAAATCTTAAAAAAAAACCTTTAAAAAATATTTTGATAACTGTATTATCAGTGTAATTGGCTTTGTTTTCTTAAGTAATTTACTTTACAATTCTAAGCATTATTTGGAGGACCATGCCAGCCTGCCAAGGGGGCCCAAGGTCCCTCAAAAGCCAAAGAATCCGGTTTTAGACTAAACAGCCTGTTGGCCACTGGGTGGTGGGTGTGGCCTGTGGGAAGAAAGGGTTGAGGGCAGGATCAGAGGGCATGGCTTGAGCAGAGAAATAAGGCGGTGTGTGATCTCTGCAGAGGACTCTGGAAGGTGAGAGGAGGTTGCTTGGTGGCTGTTTCCCACAAAGGGGCACAGCCGAATGACAACCAGCTAGGGAAGGACCATCAGGCCCACCAGAAAAACCAGGACCATGGATCCAGTTGCCTGACTTGCCTGGACTGAAATATTGCCTCCCTCTCTAAGCCTTGGTTTCCCCTCTGTAAATGGGCTAGCTGTGTGGATGATCCTAGAAATGAATGAGATAATCCACATAAAATGTAGTGTCCAAAATAGGATCACCACCCATTACAGGTCAGCCTCTGTCATAGGGAAAAGCAGGCAGAGTGGAGACAGCGATAATAAATAATATTTTTAAAACTCCCACTTGTTGAGCACCTATTATCACGTGCTGGGCCAATGCCAGGGATCACCAGCTGTGACATCATTCTGCCTTCCCTGAGACTCTTGAGGTGGGACGGAGATGGACAAGAGGTGAGAGCAGGGAGTGAGGAAATGAGGGACAAGACTTAGGAGGAGAATAAGGAAGAGGATGGGCAGAGAGGAAAGAAGGCTCCCAGAGTGAGGAGAGAAGAGGGAGCCCAGGAAGGGTGGTGCCCCTCCAGGGCCAACATCCAACACAAAGGGTTCAGGAAGGTTATGCAAGGAGAAACTGGTGTGTGCATCCCTCAAGCCTCCTCTCCACTCTGCTCCCATTCCCTACCCACCCCCCCCACCCCATCCAGGCTGCCTACCTCAGTGGCAAAGAAGCCTTTGGGCCGGTGTTTGCCCAGCGACGCAAGGCCACCAGGTCCAGGACTCTCGCTTGCACTGATGGTCTGCTGAGCTGCCGCCAAAATTTCATCCAGTTTGTCTAAGGGGAGGTGGAAAGAGGCAGTGAAATGAAGCTTGATTTGGCCTCGGGCAGAAACAGAGCTTCCAGGAGCCCATGCGGTATGTTGTATGAACCAGGACAGAGCACCCCCGCCTCCATTCCCGTGACCGAGGGCCCTTGTGGAGACAGAATCTCCAGCTCAGAAGGCAGGGCCCAGCGGTGGGAAGGGGTCAGGGCTGCAAATTGGCACATGAGGGAAGGTGGAGGGGAGGCAGAAGTGTCGGGGGAGAGGCTGAGTACAGAGGTGGGAGCTTGCACTTGATGGCTGGGGCAAGGCTGGGGTAGGAGATGATCAGGTCTGAGGTGGCGAAAGGGTGTGCAGGCAGGAAGAAGGCTGGAAGGGCTGAGCGCAGGGGCAGGGGGCGTGGGGCCAGGGGTCCTGGGGAGCCCGGGGAACAGGGCTGGGCCATCTTACTGAGTGCCATCTGATACACTGTCCGCTTTTTCTCCATGCTGGGCACCGGCGCCGGCTGCTGCTCGTACTCTGTGGGCAAAGAATGTGGATGAAGTCCAAGGGCGCCCCCGGCGGCGGGGCGGAGCGGGCTCGGCCAGTAGGCGTGGCCAGCGGGCGTGCGCAAGCGCGAATGGGGCAGTGAAGGGCCCGGGTCAGGGAGAGGGGCAAGTCCGCCGGCGGGATGGGGACGGGGGGGGGGCCCCCCCGCCAGTCCTGTGCCCACTCACCACTCTTCTTCTTCCAGGGGGAGACTAGCCCGGGGGAGAGGCAGTAGAGGAGCCAAGAGTTAGGACTTCAGGGGAGGTGAGGGGTCCCCTCTTTGGAACACCCTCCTCCCTCAGGGTAGGGGCGGTCAGCGGCCTGATCTGCCCCGTCAGGGGAAACGGGACCCCCCAGGTCCACTCGGCCCTGTCTGGGGGAGGGGCTGGCCTTCCTTTCTGTTAGTGGGGGGTGGGGAAGCTGGTGGAGGAAGAGATAGAGAATTGGGGGTGGGGTGAGTTGGGGCAGATGGAGAAAACCGGAAAGGAAACAGGGACCCGTAAGAGGGACGTGCAGACCCAGAGAGAGACTCGACAGAGAAACAGATGTAAGAGGACAAAGGAAAGTTGACTCTCAGACGCCCCTTCCCAACGACACACACGCAGGCCAGAGAGAGTCTGACCCATGGACTAGGGACAGGATGAGGACAGGACCCCTGGTCACTAACAACACTAACAAACTCAAGGTCTGGTTCAGCCCTCCTCTGCCCCCCTACCAGCCCTCCCCAGCGCCTGTGCCCCAGCAGCCCCACAGGCTCACCCATCTCCTCCAGCTCTGAGGTCATAGACTTTGAACGCAGAGAAATGGCTGGAGGCGGGAGCCGCTTCGCCTGCTGGGGTGCTGAAAAGATGATGGTGGGGGTCAGGCATCAGTATCCCGAAAGAAGGCCCACGAACCCCCCCACCAACACTGCAGTGCTCCCAGATACCAGAGAATAACTGCCACCAGCATGCTGACTCCTCCCCTCCTCAGTTTCTCCCCCAGAAGGGTCATGAACAAGCAGTCTTGGGGAAGGAAAGGCCAGTGGTGGGGACCATTAGGCCATTAGGACCTCTGAGTATCTGAGCCTGGTGGCAGTGGGGTGCCCAGGTCTGGCCACACAAATGAGTGGAGAAGCACCTTTCTTATGGACAGCCTCATCCATGTCCGGGTGCCTGGTGACCATCACCACCTTGACCATCAGCGTGTTGCCCCCTTGTCGGATCATGTTCACCACCTGCCGGTGGCCAACCTTCACCACATTCTGCCCGTTCACCTGTGGCACAGATACCCCCACACCACACAGAATAGGTGAGGGGAGGGATGCTTTCAGCTTCAGAGTTGCCAACACAGTGGCCTCCAGCCTTGCCCTGTGTATATCACTCTTGGCCTCCCCATCACCCCTTCTCTTTGCAAGGCCCTACTTCTCCTTTGGTAACTTTCCTGGCCCCAGGGCTGGGGAAGGGGCTGGGCTTACCCTATTCTCCCCTCTCCCCCCACACCTCCTCCGTGCCCCTGCATTGTGTGTGTGTGTGTGTGTGTGTGTGTGTGTGTGCGCGCATGCGCCGGGGAACAGCTCTGTTTTCTTCTGATGGTTCAGAGAAGCCTTTTGGAAGGAATCACTAAAGAAAGCAGAGGCTGGCTAGGGGGTGGCCTGGGGGGCTGGGAGGTCTAATGCTGAAAGAGCGTCTGGATTTGGGCAGATTTGTTGTGGATTAGGAGGAGCCTAGGGTTTCTGTCACCAGGGTCCCAGGAAGAGAGCAGTATCTGTGGAAGGGGCGCTGGAGGTCAGCCCTCGGGAAGGCCCCTGAGGCTGGGGGTCAGGACTCACCTCGATGAGGAAGTCTCCCATCCGCAGTCCAGCTCGCCATGCCACACCCCCCTCATCCACAGACTCCAGATACTGCAGCGCCGGGAAGGCCGGGGTGGGGGTGAACTCCTCGATGGGGGTCTGCGCTGCAGATGGGAGGAGCCGGCGGGGTCGGAGGGGAGGGGGTGGAGAGGCCGAGCAGGGGATGGGGCTCAGACCCAAGTCACAGAGGCCTCACCGTAGCTGAGGGACCAGCACCCTGGGGGTGGGGTGGTGGGTGGGCTGGGGTCCCTTCCCCTGTCCATCCCCCTGGGTCAGAGAGCCCTTCTCCCGTCTCCTCCCCGGCCGGCACTCACCCTTGGCCCCCCGGAGCACGAACCCAAACCCCTCACTGTCCTTCTTCTGCAGCAAGACTGTCTTCTCCTTAATGATGTAATCGCTGGCAAGGGGGTGGGGTGGGGGTGGGGAGGTGGAGAAGGGATTATGAGACACGGGAGTCTGAGCTCCACCAGCAACCCAGTGACCTGAGCCCCCTGCTCCAGAGCCATTCATCCCACCTCCTATGATCTTCCTCACCCATTCCATGTGTGTTTGCTCACAGCAGCCCTTACAGGCCTCCCCCTCAGAGCCCAGAGTGCTTGCTCTCCCACTCAATCTTCCCTCATTCATTCATCTGTGCATCCATCCACCCATCCATTCAGCAAGCAGTTTCCAAGCCCACTGTGTGCGGGCGCAGCGCAAGGGATGGAAGATAAATTGCCAGATTACTGGACAGCCTGGCTGGAGCCCCGCCCCCCCCCCCCCCCCCCCCCCCCCCCCCCCCCCCCCCCGGCTAGCCACTTCCTTATCTGTGACCTTGAGCCCGCGGCTTTAACTTCTTAGGCCTCAATTTCATCTATAATGTGAGACAATAACAAGCCCCACCAGACGGGGTCGCTGTGGGAGTTCAGTATGCACGGTATTGAGCACCGTGCGCGGCACAAGCATGTACTCGGTAGGATTCCTTTAATGTCTTGGGTCAAGTTACCAAGTCAACAGGACATGGGTACTTTGATGATAGCCCTCCGAACTCCTTGACCACGTATCTACTACAGTAACAGCCCCCCAGGTACCCAAGCCGATTGTAGCCTCACTTACTCAGCAGTGTGCAAGATGGTGGCCACTCAATTCATGTGATTATCTATACGCAAATTAATTAAAATTAAATTGAGAAGTTCAGTTTCTCAGTCTCACTAGCCACATTTCAAAGTGCCCCGTAGCCATGTGTGGCTAGTGGTTATCAGGGCGGACAGTGCAGTTACAGAACATTTCCATCACTGCAGAAAGTTCTAGTGAGCCCCAGAGACTTTTCTATTCCCTGGTATACCCCCAGTGTATCTCTGGCCTACAGTGGATAGGTTCTAGTAAAAATGCAAACTATCCACGAATATGCAGACAGTCGCCACCATCAGGCCACCAAAGCCTGTCGCACATTTAGGTGATGTTCACATACCCAAGAAAGTTCAATTAAACTCAAATTTTTTCCACGAATCTCAACACCTGCCCGGGGTTGCTCAGGTAACAGCTTCAAATCTTTGACATCACCACAGTGTACCCCAAGATTATATATCCATTCCATTCCAGGAAGCCCAGTATACAACCTTGACTCCAATCCCACTACCCTTGGGACCCCCAAGAATACCCTCCATCCACTAGAATGCACACCCTACTGCACCCCGAGCTTCCTGTGGTCACGTCTGAGACCCGTCCAGCACACATGCAGACCCGTTAGCAGATCCCAATAATATCCACCAGCCCCAACACACTCCAATAATAGTCAAGCGTGCTCCCCACCCACTTCAGTTACCTACCCCCACAGATTCGGCAAAACAGCCCTTCACGATTACTCCAGTAGATTTCAGTAACACCCCCACACATCCCAGTATGCTCCAATAATAACTCCCCCTCACTTGGATCTCAGTGTATTCCCATAACACGCCCCCTGAACACATCCCAGCACACGCCAATAATACCCACTGTGCTCCTACTGTATTTCGGTACCATTCCCCTGATACGCAAGCACCCCTGTGTACTCCCGTGACCCCCCATGACTTCCACTGTCACTGTCACATCCATATGTTTGCACCACAGCGACAGCGTTCTGCACATGCACGTGTATGGCAGCTCTGCCCCCGTCCCTCCTCCCCCCTCTTATCGTAACTGAGTGTGCTCAACAGCACATGTGTATACGGGGGCAGACCTAGCAACCGCTCTCTCTCCAGGTTCACCATGGTCCAGTCAACATGCCACACTATACCCACCATGTCTTCTAGATCTTATATTCAAGCCAGAGAGAGGCCACCTTTGTAGCTGGGTGGGAGGGGTATAGGAAGAGAGGAGGGAAGGAGTTCAAAGAGGTAAAGGAAGGGAGAGGAAAGGAGGAGGAAGAGGGCAAGGACAAAGTCAACAGAAATTGGTTCAGAGCTGCCTGCTCCTGACCATGCACTCTGCGACACCCACCTTTGTCCCAGCCTGACCACTTCCACTGAACTCTTACGCCCTTGTGCTCGCTTCGGCATCACATATACTGAACCCTTATGCCCTTGCTACCCTCATACCCCCTCCAGACCTCTAGGTTCCCAACAGGCAGAGTGGCCTTGGGACTTTGTTCATCCCTCATTTGCAACTGTTTCTTTTTCTTCTGTTCATGCCACAAACCCCTCTGTTTCCCACACCTTTCCCCTACCCCTGGAATCTCTCTTTTACCCCACATTATCTTCACACTCCAGACACAAGCCTTCCCCAAATAGACCATCCCCCCATATAATTCAACAGAACTCCCATGTCCATTGTATGCCAGGAAGAAGCCCTTGCTTTGTGCAAGGCGATATTTGAAACCCTCCACTTGGAAGTAACTCGGTTGTCTCTCCTAGCCAGCCTCTGACATAGCTGTAGTACTATTTCCACTTTATAGGTGAGGAAACAGAAGCACAGAAAGGTTAGGCAACTTGCCTAAGGTCACACAGCACATAGTCTTGGAAACACAGAAGAAATACTTGGATGGCTGCAGTTATAACACTGTTCTCTCCACTGCACCCAAATACTTCAAGTGCATATATATCTGCCCCGAATTGGCCAGAAGCACCCACCCCTCGGTGCCTGAAATTATCCCAGGTTATGCCCTCAGCACAATGAGTGAAATTTACTGACCCATTGCTGAATGCCAGACACCACTACACGCATTTAACATTTATCTATTCACACATTCTCACAACACTCCTGTGAGGGGTAACCAAGGCACAGAGAAGTAACATGCTCGAGATCACAGCAGCTAAAAAAGGGTCAAAGCCAAAGACTGAATTCCTCACAGGCAACCCATATGCTCCAATGCTCCAATAACGTTCAAACACCCTTGATCATCACAACACTACCTCTGTTCCTCCCTCTCAAGCATCCCCATCCCATACAGGCTCCTTTCTCTCCGCACTCCTATGACTTTCTTGCTCAATCCCTGGCCATGGGATGCTTCCCTTATCCCCCTCATCCCACCACATTTTCCTCCAGCTTCCCACCTGCCCTGTTGCCCCAACAGTTTCCCTAAACTCTGTGCTCCCTATCCTCTGTTCTTGTGTGTGCCCCTTTACGTCTCTGCACCTTGCTCCCTACTCCTGCCATCTGAAAGCTCCATGTTGGCCCAACCCATCCTCATTAGCTTTCACTTCCCCTAACCCTCCTCACACCCCCACTGGGCCATCCCTCTACCTCCTATTTCGCCTCTGCATGCAGCCCATCCCTTTCCCCAAAGTGTCCTCCATGGACCTCTGTGACCTCTCACCCCTCTCATGCTCCCCTCACCCTTCCCTTCGCCTCACCCCTCCTACATCCTCTCCCTCCTCTGTATGCAACCCCACTGTGTGCTCTACAGCACCCTAGGTTCCTTTCATACTCCCCAGTCCCCCGCATTCTGCTCCATGGAAGCTGCTTTCTACTTCTGCATCCTCAGCTCACTTCCTCACACACCCTTCCGCCTCCTGGTACTTGCAGCTGCATTTCATTTACATTCCCTGCATCCTCTCTGTGTTCTCCCTGTGCTGCCTGAATCCCCACCCCCAAATCCTCCTCGAGGTTCCTGCATTCCCTCCTCACCCCATTTCTCCAAACACCCCACGCACCCGCTATGCTCCAGCAGCCCCCCGTTTCCCCCAAGTCGGTGTCCTCCGCTTTCCCCTCTTCCATTCTCATCGGCCTCCCTCCTCCTGAGACCCTCTAACCCCATCCCTGCCCCAGCATTCACTACCCACTCCATACCCCATTCAGGCTGGCATTGCTGAAAACCTACCCTGCAGGAGCACACACAATGCTCTCCCCTAGGCCATGCCTTGGCGACCCCAGAGCGGCCTCCGGAGCTCAGCGGCCAGCTCTTGTTCCCCAGATCCCACACGCGGAGACTGCAGCAGCGTCCACTCCCCCCCACCCCCACCCCAGAGGTGCCTCTTACACACCCGAGATCCCACAGCCCAGAGCTGGCTGCTGTAAAAGGTACCCCCTCCAGTACTCAGCCCCTCCTCATGTACCCATCTCCATGGGTCTCTCCACGACCTGCACAGAGGCCCCCTCACTGGGAAGCCAGCCCCCTCCCATGCTGAGAAGTGGCACACACAGGCAGAAGCAGTTCCCCGTGCAGAAGCGCAGCCAGAGCTCAGCACACATGCCCCACACCGGCACGGACCCCCTGGAGGCACGGAGAGGGGCACATGGGGACAGAGACACGCAGAGGGGAGGGTGGGGGGGAGGGGACAGGCCTGGCATGAGAGGATAGGTAATGGGAAACACAGCCGCAGTCCCTGGGACAGACCCACTCTATCACACACACACACACACACACACACACTCCTCAGACAGCCTCTCTGTGGCTCCAAGTCACACACACACAGAGACACCGCCAAACAGGGACACACAGATGGACACAGCTGGGGGAGGGGGGCTGGGAGCCCACCATCTCTCCATCTCTGTCAGTCAGTCAGTCTCTCTCTCTCTCTCTCACACACACACACACACACACACACACGCGCGCGCGCGTGCGCGCACGGCTGCAGGCAGTCACACACACGCACATCGACACAGCCACACTGACACATGCACAGTCGCACAGTGACACGCAGCGGAAAAAGAGGAGGGGAGGGGAGGCCGGGGGTGGGATGTGTGTGATGGGGGATGACTGTGAATGGGAGAGAGGGGTATGAATGAGGGGACTTGCCAACTCTGTAAAGGGGTGTGGGGAGATGAGGATCAGTGGAACAGGGTGCCTGAGGGGGAGCCACGGTGGCTCCCCACAGGGAGGGCTCCACAGAGTGGGGGCGGCGAAGGCGGCAGAAAGGGGTAGTGGGTTCCAAACGCCGGAGTGGGATCCGTTTGGAGGGTCTGACTGGGGGCAAGGTTTCGGAGGAAGACATGAGGAGGGTCTGAAAGGGCCTAGGAAGGGGGCTGAGGAGTGTATGTGCTGAGGGGGGCTTGGGGAGAGAGGCCCACGGACGGGGATGAGAGAAGGGTTGAGAAGAGGGGTCCTAAAGGGTTTATCACAGAGGGAAGGTGAGGGGAGAGCGAGTGGGGGGGGGGCGGCTTGAGGGGGGAGGAGTCCTAAGGCTGGGGGATTAGCAGCGAGGGGAGGGTCGTCACAGCGGGCCGGGGCCTCCCAGCCTGCCGCGGAGAAAAGGGGCGGCGCGCTCCGTTACCTGTAGATGTACCAGACGCTGCGCCGCCGGGGCCCCAGGGCCGGCCAGCTGGAGGAGAGCGCGGGGGGCGGCTGCGGCAGGGAGCCCCCACCAGAGCCGCCTCCGAGACCCCCGCCACCGCCGACCGCAGACAAAGCCATCGCCGCCGCGGCCCCGGCCCAGGTCCCGGTGCCGGCCGCCCCCGCCGCCGCCGCCGCCGCCGCGTCCCCGTCCCCGTCCCCGCTCGGCCGAACCCCCGTGTCCGGGCCCCCAGGCCCCGCCTCATGCTGACCCGCGCCGGGAGGGGGGAGGGGGAGGGGGCGCGCACCCTCCCGCGGGAGGGAGGGCAGGGCCGGGGGCTCACATGCCGAGGGGCGCGGGGGCGCGGGGCGCGGGGCGCGGGGTCGGGCCGCGGCGGGAGCGAGAGGACCGCGGACGGCGCCGGCTTCAGCACCGCGGACAGCTCCGGAGGCGGGCGGCGGGCGCGAGGCTTTAACCCCTTGGCGTCCTGCGCCTTGTGGCGGAGGGGGCCGGGCAGGGGGGGAGGGGACCGGGAGGGGAACGCGGGGGCCCCCTTGGCGGGAGAAGGGGGAGGGGCGAGTCGCGGGGGGGGAGGAGAAGGGGGAGGCACTTCCGGTCTGGCCCCCCCCTTAACCCCCTCCCCCCTCCTGAGCCCTCCCGCGCAGGTGCAGAGCGAGGGAGAGCGGAGAGAGACGCACAACACCATACAAGATGCCTCGCGACCGCGTGCGGGGACGCGCGAACCGAGCCCCACTTCCCAGGCAGGGATACCACGGTGAGAGAGGCCTCAGGAGGGGACGCACAGCCCCCCCATTGCAGATCGACACATAATGCACCCTGACACAGTCTGGAAGGGCCAGGAAGGGAAGGCTAGAAACATTGAGACTGGGCTCCAGAACAGTGAGAGACACCCCTCCCCCCAGGCCCAAAGAAGCCGAGAGGAGGGGCAGACACACACCGCAGCTCACTCCAGAGAGGAGAGAGCATAGACCCCCCAGGGGAAGGAGAGGGGGTGGCAACAGGCCAGAACCTCACAGCTCCAGCAGGGATGCAGGGCACACAGCACAGACCAGGCCCCCTCAAGGAGAGCAGGGCGGGAGGCCAGAGGTGAAGAGGCTGAGACGCACCACACAGAGCAGCACATGCCAGCAGGCACAAGGAGGGAAGGAGAAGGGGAGGGAATAAAGTTGATGGAGCTAGGGGAGGAGAAGGAAGAAGCTGAGGGCAAGAGGGACCACCCCAATCCAGCTGGTGAGGCAAGTGATTCCCAGACTAAGGCCAAGGAGAGACCCAGAGAGACACTGTCAGAGACAAGAAGCAGAGGCTCATAGGGATATTTGGGGTGGGGGGGACCTTGATACTCACCCGGTGCCCAGAGCCAGAGACGTGCCAGGTGAACGCGCACAATGGTCAAGCGCCTCAGACACTCCGGGGGCAGGGTGGCACCCCAGCCCCACCCTCTCTCCCCATCTTGTTATTTCTCTCTCCCCAACCTCCTCACCCATCCCCACTGGCCAGAACACAGACACATAGGTTTGGACACATTTAATGGAAGGATGCTACAAACAAGGAGACCCTTCCCTGGATGGGGGGAACAGTGGGGGAGGGTGTCATCTTTCAGATACCAGTTATGACCATCCCTCCCCCACAGTCTTGCCCTTCTGGAGGCCCATGCCCTGGAATCCTTCCCTCTTCTGCCCTCCCCTCCCCCAGTGCCCCAGGTCCTGAATTCCAGATCAATTGGACAGATGCAAATGCATGCACATGATTTTCTGGGCTGACACGCAGGGACAGTGGCATGCACAGAAAGAGACAGACGTGTGCAGAAACCCACCTGTCTGTACAAGGTAAGCAGACACACTGACATCCCTGGAAACACTTGCCCTCATTCTCAGACACACAGATTCAAGGAAACACAAATGTGCAGTGCCAACCGCACGATTAGCCTCAATCGCACGCCCATAAATGACAGCCAAAAATGCACCCGTCTACACAGAGTAGGACAGACCCTCTCGCTGTCATGGGCATCTCCAGGCACAAGGCTACAGGTCTAGGAGCCTCTCATCACCCATGCATACAGACACGTGTCATGCTCACCTACAGAGACACAGGGGCAAGGACATACTCAGAGAATCCATACAAGGACACTTGCCAGTGTAAGATGTTCACGCACAGGGAAACCAGCTCTGGTCGTGCACACACAAGTCCACATATCCCCAGGCACCCCTTTCTTCCCATTCCTGACCCCATGCCTTCCCTTCCCCTCCCCTCTCACCTCCCTGGGCCAATCCCATCCATCAAGCTTCTGAAGCAAGTCAGCCAGCAGCCAGGGAGGGGAAAGGTGTCAGTGTGCCCGTCTCTTCACCCCCACCCCTCCTGGCCCAGCTCTGCCTGCCCCTCTCCCCAAACCCGTGCGAGGCATGGGATGCATACACTTCTGCTGCACATGACCGCACAGAGATGAGGCACACGAAGGAGAAAGGCCTCCAGCCAGCCACACACACGAGCTCCCCAGCCCCAGACAGCTCCATACTTATCTGTCCACCCCATTGGTCTTAGGCTACCCCAAAACTGGTCAGTCTCAGTGGCTGCCAAGGATGGTTTGGGACTGGGCTTGTGGTCTGAAGCTAATTCTGCCTTCCCCCACCTCTGGATTAAACTTTAGAGGGAGCAGAAAGGAGGCTTGGAGGTGGTAGACATATTTAAAGGTGGAGTATGAAGGGAGGTTGGGGTAAGGGGCACCCAAGGGTGTATGGACATTTACCTTGGGGCATCAAAGCTGTCGTAGGAGCCCACAGTATAATGCCGGAAGAGTCTCTTTGCCTTGTCACTGCGGCTTTCTGCAGGAGGACAAAGGACGACCTTAGACCCTCACTCTGGAAACCATGGGCCCACTCCCGGGGGTCCTGGCCCATGTTGTCCCCTCTACTCATCCCCCAGCGTCCCACCCCTGTCAGGAGAACCCCAGGATGATCAGGGAAAACTGGAGACTCCTCATTACCTTGTTTTCCTTCCTGGGAGCGGTTCGCCACCTCTTCTAGGCAGTCCGAGGGAAACCAGCCAACACGACCTTTGACCTGGCCTTCCCAGAAGCCTCCTTCCCCGATGCTAAGCACTGGGTGGGGAGCAGGGACATAGAAACACTTCTGTGTTTCTGTGTCGCCTCCCCAACTCCAACGTACTTGATGCACAGCTTTGCTACAATTCCCCAGCACCTAGCATAGGGCCTGGCCCAAGGGCATCCTTAATAAATGTCCAAGGAAGGGATGAGGGGTTGGCTGGAGAACCAAATCCTATCATTCCTGCATTCTTGCTTTCCGAATCCAATGGGGACATCAGAGGCACTGGGAGAAAGGGCTGTGTCTGGTGACATGGTCCTCGCAGGTTAAGTCCCCCCCAGGACTGACCCTCACCTCCCTTGGTAAGCAACCAGGCACAACTTGACTGTTCTATAATTTCCCGATGCCCTCTTAGACTCCCTAAGCCCTTCTGCAGTTCCGCCACAGCCCCCATTCCCTCCCACTCCCTCCTGGCCACTCAAATTTCTGTCCTTTGCTCCCAGCCCCTGCCCTCTGCCTCCTTTTGTTTCCCCTGGCTCTAGACGGGAAGAGATTAGAATCACCTCTTTCTTTCTCTCCACCCCTTGTCCCTGGAGGCCATTTCCTGCTGTCCCCATCTCTTAGCCACACATAGCACACATTTGCTGACTGGCTGTGCTGTGTGTGTGCTGACCGCTCAAGGACAAAGACGGACATCGGGAACTGCTAATGTCCAGTTCTCACCAGTAACCAGAACCCTAAGAAGGGACACTTTCATTAAACCCCTTTTACCCACAGGGAAACTGAGGTTCAGAGGGCCGAGGTCATTTGCTCAGGATATACAGCTTATCGTCCACAGAGTCTGGATTTGAACACCGCTCTGCGTCTCCAGGGTGAATGCTTGGAGTCACAGTGTTTTGTAACCTCTCTGTTCAAGCGCTGTGTTGCTGCTGCTTCTAATACCGACGATCAAAGCAACAGTAACAAAGGCACGGTCTTCCATTTCTTCATTTCTCCTGGCTCTGTCTGCGCCCAGCCCTTCGCATACTTCCCTCACATCTACAGGGGTAGGTGACAACTGGTTTCCCATTTTATAGACGAAGAAGCTACAGCTAAACAGAAAAGTCCCTGGTCCCAGAGACGACTCAAGCCACACTAGGATTTGAATTGGGGCCCCCTGGTGGCTTTCTCTGCTTCAACTGCCACCCTTGGGAGGATCTGAGGAGACCAGATTGAGGAGATGCTCAAGGTCAGGGAAAAGGAGCAAATGAGGGAGTAAAAAGGGCTCTGGGCTCTTGGCTAGCCCTCCAGTGACCGGCTGGGTGGTCACGGAATCAATCGTCCGTTCACCAAATGAGTATTTATTTAGTGTCGGTCATGAGTCAAGCACCAGGCTAGACACTGGGTAGAGTGCTCTTGGACACAACCAATGTGGTTCTTAACCTCGCGGTGCTTCCATGCAGGCACCGTGGGAGGAGTAACTCTGTAGGTGAGCGCATGAATGAAAGTTAAGGTCAGCCCTTCAGGGGAGAAAGACCAGGTGTCCAAAGAAAGGCCAGATGGGGGTCTATAAATCAAATGGCAAAGAGGTGCCAGGACGGTGTCCCGGACAACATGACATATAGACTGAGACTGGAAGGATCCTAGGAGCTGAAGAGGCAGAGAGGGAGGAAACGTTCTGGGAGAAGGAACAGCATGGGAGAAAGAGATTCCTGGCGCCTTGTGAGGGAAGGAGAGAGTGCCATGGGATGAAGTTGGTGGGTGGGCAGGGGAGGGGCTGGCAGCCAGGCACAGGCACTGGGGTTTGGCCTGAGAGCACAGGGAGCCTGCAGCCTCATTGGGATGGGGCAAACCTCAAGGGCATGGTGGATGGAGGCACACTTTGAAGCAATGACATGTCCTACTGTAAGGGAAGGACATCCAAACCGGGCAGTGTACAGAAGTACTGGGCTTGAATTTCAGAAAGAAACTTGGAAGATACTGCACATGGGAGGTCCCACCCTCGGACCTTAGCTTCCCCTTCTTTCAAAACTCAGTCTCAAAGCACAGACCACACCCTCCAAGTGGCATGCATCTATGCACGCATACCCGCTTCCCAGGCACCCTGCCTCTAGCGGCACTGCCCCTGGCCTCCAGTTTGCTCCTCTGTCTGGCCATTCATTCATTCATTCATTCAGCAGATGTGCACTGAGGCTTCCTGGGTCCTGGGTCCTGACACGGGCCCCTGGCCACCCAGAGATCAATGACATGTGACCTTGCTTTCAGGAACTCAGGCTACCGGAAGAAAGAACGCAAACAGATCCGATACATGACCCAGCTGATGCTCTGATCCCTACACACCCTTCCATGACCCACACAACCTCTGTCTCCTGTGGGAGGAACCCCCAGCTTTCCCAGACAGCCGGGGTCTCTCTCTCTCCTCTCTGAGCTCCTGTCGTGGGGGCTCGCTGAGGACCATGATCATTGGCGTTTGCTGTGTGCTCAGCATTGTCCTGGGTGCCTTAAGGGAACTTTTTAAATCCTCATCAGGGTCCCGTCATACAGATGAAGAAACTGAGGCCCAGAGAAAAGTCCCTTGTCTGAGGGTGCCCAGCCAGGAAGCGGTAGAGCCGGGATTTGAACCCAGGAAGCTTGGCCCTCCAGCGCTACACTACTCAGCTCCTCTGCAGCTGAGAGTCGGCAAAGAACTGCTCCCCCGTCTCGCATTCACTGCTACGTCTGCTTGCTTCCCGTTTCCAAGCCTATTCTATCCAAGAACACACGTCACCAGCCCTGCGAAGTCTGCACGTGAGGGCTACTGGCACTGTTTTCCAGAAGCACACAGAAGAACCAAAGAGAGGCAAACTCCAGGAACGGCAGCCGCCGGCCACTCAGGGAGCCCTGGGCTTGGCCCTGGCTTCCAGCACCTGTCTCAGAGCCCCAGGAAACGGGCCCTATGCTGTTCCTCAGAGGAGAACACCTGGCAGGGGAAGGAGGTGAAGTCAAGGTGGCTTGGCCCCACGCTCCACACCAGGTGGCAGGAAAGACCATGGGTTCAGACTGGGGACTGGGGCAGGTCACTGGACCTGGGAGACCATTCCTTCAACTGTCAGAGGGGGTCCTGACACCCTCCTGAAAGGCCGATCCTGCGGGGGGGACCACTCCCACAGGGCATGGCATGGTGTTGGGGTCCCCAAATGCTCATTTTCCCTCTTTTGCCTCAACACGTCCTGCCGACAGGCGGCATTGCAGCAGCTACAATTCATGCTCAGGGCAGGGGGTGTCCAGGGGGCTCTCTGGGGTCCCCAGAGTATGCCCTGGACAGTCTAGGTCCTGGAGAACTGTTTGTCCTTGACTGCTTCCTCAAGTGGTTAGCTCACCTGCCCGACCCTCGCCCCCAGTCTGGCCCGGCCCTGCCCTGCCCGGTTACCTTTGATCTTCTCCCCCTTGCTCAGGGAGATCTCCCCCTCCGCTTGGGCCTGGTAGGACTTCACGGCCATGAAGGAGCGTCCAGGTACAGCTGAGTAGAGCTTCCTACGCCTCCCGCGGCTGCCCAGGGAGCCCCCAGGGCCCCCCGAGCCCCCCGTGCCCCCTGCCGGCCCTTCCCTGGGCGTCCCGCTGGAGCTGCATACACAGAGGGTGTGAGAGGCAGGGTAGAGTGGAGGGAGGGGGCACCTCTGGGAGAACAGGGGTCCGTGGGGTGGGGGGAGATGGAGCATCAGAGTGGGGAGGGGGTCTGAGTGGGCTTCCCAGCTCTGGCATCCTTAGGGGAAGAAGGCATTTGGGGGCTCCCTCTGCTGGCCCACTGCTGCCCCCCCGCCCCCCCCCCCCCCGCCCCCTCCTCTGCCTCCTGGCTTCCGGCTCTGCCCCTCCCACGGCCCTGCATGCTGTGCCTGATTCAGCTTCCTGAAGTGGAGCTCTGACTGTGTCATCTCTCAGCTCCCTCACGAGCCTTCAGCGACTCCCAGCTTCCTCCTGGTGCAGGTCCAACTCCTCTGCCTGCCGTGCCCAGCCCGCCATGATTTTTCGCTCTTCCATGTCCTCAGGACATACCGGCCAGCCACAGTCCCCCTTCTCCTCCTCTTGCCAGCCTGACCTCTTTACCCCCGCAGAATGCCCCCTGCTCATCCTCCCCTCTACCCTGAGTGGTTCCTCTGCTCTGCCACCCCTCCTCTGGCCTCGTCTCTAAACTCAGATACCCTTCCCCAAGTCCCTTGTCTATCCCCACCTTATTTGGCTTTTTCTCACTTTGCCCTGTCTGTCTGTCTGTCCTCAGGGGCTGGAACCAACATTTCCATTGGGCTCCCCACCCCTGACCCCTGGTACCGAGCAGGTGCTTAGCTAAACTGGCACATTCCGGGACAGGTGCAAGACTGCGGCTTACGAGGCCCTTCCCTCCTCAGGGGGCAGGAGCAGGAGCAAGATCTGGAGGCCTGAGGGGGTGGACCAGGGCCTGGGGTGGATGGGGCACCAGCCTGGGTGGGGGCAGTTGTGGCTCCAAGGATAAGATCTGGTTGGGACCAGGGCTGAGCTTTCCCCTACCTGGGCCGTCCACGGGGCTGCCTCTTGGCCTCTTCAGGGTGCCTCCCGCGGGATGGGGAGCGAGCCCGTGCACCCCGGGGGCTGCTGGCACTTCGGAGGGTCCCACTGCTGAGCTTGGTGCTGGGGGCCGAGGGCTGTGACTGGCCCTGGGGCCCTGAAGTAGGGCCAGGGGCCCCAGAGGATGAGGTCCCCGGGGCGGCAAACACCATCCAGTCGGGCAGGGCCATGCTGGTATCACTGTTGGCCCGAAGCAGCGCTGGGGGCACCGTCAGCCCTGCGCCTGGGGGTCCCCGTCGCCGGGCTGCATACTTGGGGGACTCCTGGAAGGGCACTGAGAAGGCATAGCGGCAGGGGGCAGAAGGAGCAAGGGAGACAGGCAGGCGGAGGGGGTGTGCAGGCAAGGGAGGAGAGGCATGAGAGGAGAAAGACAGCCGTGAGAGAGAATAGGGGGTGGGAATTGCACCCCTTATTACCCTAATTACCCCTCATTACTATTCTGATAGTAGTCTCACTCACAGCCCAGTGACTCCCCAGTCCCCCCATACACCCCCAGCTACCCATCGGATCTCCCCTCAGCCCCACCCACCCCTGCTTGCTCACCCACATCCTGTTCTCGATGGTTTCGGATCAACTCCCCCAGTTCAAAATTCCCAGCGATCACTGCCACCTGGAGGGAGGGGGCACAAGGAGGTGGGGTGGCCCAGGCAGCAGAGGGAGAGGGCGGGAAGCACGGTGAGGACCCCTGCCCCCCAAACCTTCACCCCAGCAACTGCACCCCCTTCTCTCCCAAACCACCAGCCTCTCCGCCAGCAGCCCTACCTGTCCCAACTTCCTCACCCCCTGCCTTCTTTGTGCATCACCCCCTACCCCCGCCAGCCCTCACAGCCCCACACCTGGAAGGGGGTCTGTCCGTTGTTATTCTTCACATCCTTGTTGGCTCCTCGATAGAGGAGAATCCGAGCACAGGTCTCCTGAGGACGAAAGCGATGGTCGGTGGCAGAGAGTGAAACAAAAGGAAACCATGAAGATCATGAGCAGACAGAGGCACTGGGCTGAGAACTTCAGGAACAACCTGATCTAAACCTGCCTGGCCCAGGACAGCGGCCACTTACCACACATGGCTCAAGAGCCTTTTAAATGTGTCCCGTCCGAACTGAGCTGAGCTATATGTGTTAACTATACACCAGACTTTAAGAACTTAGCATGAAAAAAAATTACACATCTCTAATAATTGTTATATCGCTTGCATGTTGACAGGATAATATTTTTGGAAACCATGGGTTACTGAAATATGCTACAAAGATTAACGTCACCTGTCAATTTTTTTTAAAAAATGTAGCTCCTGGGACACTTAAAATTACACGTGTGACTCCTGTTACTGTCTATTGGATGGCGCTCATCAGA
Organism: Mustela nivalis; assembly: GCF_964662115.1. Taxonomy (NCBI): domain Eukaryota; kingdom Metazoa; phylum Chordata; class Mammalia; order Carnivora; family Mustelidae; genus Mustela; species Mustela nivalis. The sequence continues at coordinate 54,105,422 of NC_139037.1, read as the reverse complement.
ATCAGGGATTCTCGACCTCAGCACTACTGACATTAGGGGCCAGATACACCTTTGTCATGGCAGCTGTCCTGTGCATGGTAGGACGCTTAGCGGCATCCCTGGGCTCTACCACTAGATGCCACTAGCACTCCCTTCTCTAGCTGTGAAAAAAAACGAGAATGTCTGCACACAGGGCTAAATGTCCCCTGGGGTCAGGAGTGCTGAAGTCCAGAGCCACCAACCCAGGCTTCATGGAGAGCTTCCTATGTATGAGCCATGTCAGGGGCATAGCACTTTAGAGGAGAAGCTCACTGTATTGCCCAACAGTTCCACGAAATGGAAATTGCTACCCCCATTTGACAGAGGAGGAAGCTAAGGCATCACAAGTAGCCACCAGTCATGCAGGGGATGACTATCAGCAGTTGGATTTGAACGAAGATCTGTCAGGCTCCAGAGTCTTTCCTCTTATCATGCATTCTGCTAGACCCAGAAGGAAGGGGGTGGGCAGAGGGGGCCAGGGTTGAACAGTGGGGGTTAGGAATGCTATCCATGTCCAGATCAGTGCCTTCCTAATGTCAGCCACGTCACTCCCTCTAGATAAATCCCAGTGGCCTCACCATGGCCCTAGAGACTCCAACTCCACCTGGTTTGCCTGCTTTCCTACCTCCAGCCTCATCAACTTCATCTTCTGCCATCTTTGTTCACGCCCTCTACTCCAGCCACACTGGCCTCTTTCTTCCCCTGACAGGCATGCTCCTGCCCCAGGGCTTTTGCACCTGCTGCTCCCTCTGCTTGGAATTAATTGTCTGCCCCTAGATTTCCACATGGCTCATTTTCTCACTTCATTCAGGTTTCTGCTCAAATGCCACCTCTTTGGAGAGGGTTTCTCTGGCTACCTTGTCAAAATAGCTCCCTATCCTGTTCCCTGTTTTATTTTTATTTATACAATGCCCACTACATGCCAGGCATTCTTCTAAGCCAGTATTAGCTCATTTTCTTCATGACGCTATCTCCCTCAAATGACATTTCTCTTTCACTTGTCTCATTAGCATCTCTCCCCCACTACCTCGTGAGTTTTACATAGGGGCACCCAGCACTTGGAATAGTGCCTAGACCACAGGAGCTGTCCAATAAACTGTTACTGGAGTCTTCCACCATTTGTCTTGCCTGACCAAAGCCAGCCTGGCCCCAGATCAACTCCCCTCTCCAGCTCCCCCTGATGCAATTCAACCAGCATTCACAAAGCACCCTTCGGTCTCACTCTCTTCGTGTAACAAGCACACCAAGGATGCTTGTATGGTCCCGTTCTACAGGACAGGCTCAGAGAGGGCAAATCTGTGCCCAAAGTCACACAGCCGGGGAGTGGAGCAGCTAGAACTCAAATGTGGCCTCTGAAGCCCAGGGCTCATCTAGGTCTTATGGGCGTACAACGCCGATTGCCTAAGTCGATCCCTGAACAGCAAAGTTAGCTCAGTTTTCTGGGTGTGTTTGTGAGGGTATGAGAGTGTGTGTGTGCGTCCAAGTAAGTGTGTACATGCTGACCCCCAACTAGACTGTTAACTGCTGTTTGTGTGTTTTTGCGTGTCTGCCCGCCTTCACCATTGCCTTGCCCAGCCCAGGCCCAGAACATCTCCTCCAGCCCAACCAGCAATGCACCCTATGCCTCAAGAACCTCAATTTACTGGTGTCCTAGCACTGATCTCACGGCACTGCAATTCCTTGTCTACACAGCTGCCTCTTTGCCAGGTGTGAACGCCCCCCAGCTCCCCAGACAGGCACCATGCTGAGTCCGATTCATCTCCCATTGGTAGGTGCCCACGAAACATGCACGGGGATGTAGGAGGAGGAAGGACATGGAGCCGAGTCACTCAGAATTCATTTGTTCAAGTCATTCATTCACTGAGTCATTCAGTCTATTGCAAAGAAAACACCTGTTGAATATTCTGAGGGGGGCTCTGTGTGGTCCTGGGGCAAATTCAAGGTAGCTGATTCATAATTCATCCCTCCGCTCATTTATTCAACATAGAGGCACTGAGGCCGAGTACCACTTACAGCCTCGGGGCTGAGTGAATGATCAAACAGCCCCCACCCTTGAGGAGCTCATGCTTTTCATAAACATGAACCTGACCTTCACCAGCAGGGGAGAGACCGCCATGTCAGGAAGCCCGTGGGGGAGAGTAAGGAAATCGGTCAGACCTAGCTCCGGTCTTGGGAAGCTTAAGGTCTGAGAGGGCAAACGAGGTAGGGAGAAGCACAAAACAAACTCTCTCTGTCTCAACATGTACTAGCTAAGCACCATGCGAAGACGTCCATCCATTTGAGCCTTTGCTCCGTAGGTGTTACTGACCTGTTGCACCGAGAGAGAGGAGAAGCTCAAGGAGGCTCCTCCAACCAAGGGTAATTGCTCCCACACTCTAGTTCTTTATACTAAGTTTTCCCTGTTGAATTGAATGATATAGTTTCCGTGTCCTGATGAACAATGCTTCCTTCTGGGGATGAGCGCGCAACACACATGGTCTTTCCTCCCCTTCAATCAGCTGACGTCATCCCCACGGCAGGGAAAGGACAGAGCCTAAGAGAGGGCTTGTCTGGGGGTGGGGGGGTGCGGTCTGTCCACAGGCCATGCGCTGAGGCTGTGGAGCAGGGGAATCAGGGGACAAGAGAGACAGAAACACTGGGGAGGGGACATGACAGCACCGCGTTGGTTGGGTTTGACAAACACAGAGTTCTCCCTCGGCAGAGCAGACTGCTTGCTGCCACAAGGCAGCACGTGGCTACCTGCCACATTCCCAGCACTGCAAGTTCTGATGAGGCAGAAGGGGATGGGGCTGTCTTGGAAGACTTCCTGGAGGAGGGGGAGAAGTGGTTGGCAGACCAGCACCAGCATGCCAAGCCCCGCTCTGCGGAGTCCCTGAGGCACCCCTTCAAGGGCAGGAAGCCCTGGATAACAGGGAAGGAGACTGAGGGGCTGATTCACACAGGATCTCCTAGGGCTGGGGTCAGCAGGCTGAAAGTTACAACTTGCTGGTTCTGGTTCTGGTTGGTGAGGCCCCTGCTAGCTCTTGCCGGCTCACCTCCTCCCATGGCTACTGAGGTGGGGGCCATCCACCCAACCCTGAATTGCTACAACTTGCAATATACTCTTGCTCCCTTCTAAGATGTGGTTTGGCCTTTCCTCTGTCCCCTGCAGCGCCCTCCAAAAGGCACTGCACACAGCAGGTCCTCCACGAGCAGCAGAATGGAGAAACACAGGAAAGGGGACCTGGGGAGCAACTCTCCCATCTGGGGATGGTCCTGATGTGCTCTCTCCCTTCTGGTTTGCTACCCAGGCTGTGCCCACAGCCTGGGACACCCTTTCTCCCCTTCCGATTCAGCTGACTCCTGCTCATCCTAGCACTGGTACTGCATTTTCTGGGGGGCCACTTCTACCTCAGCCCCAAGGCCAAGCCCAGGCTCGGGCTTCCGTGGGAACCCAGATCCCCTGGGACCTTCCTCCCACTGCCCTATACCAAATGGGAAGTCCTGCCTGGCTGGAGGTGCTATCTGTCTGGCTCACTACCTAGTCCTCAGCACCGAGAAGGTGCTCAGTAAATATCTGTTGAATGAATGAAAGCACAGATGAACGAATGAATGAAACAGTGATGGAACAGGGGGTGCAGGGAGGCTGGGAAGCTGGGGGCAGGAGGAGGGCCCCAGGCAGGCGCTGCCAGAGCAGACCTTATTGTAGAGGGCGCAGATGTGCAATGCCGTGTTCCCCGAGGCGTTCTGGGCTCCAGGCTCAGCCCCGTAGAAGAGCAGGTGTTCCAGGTGCTGAGAATGACCCCGCTGGCAGGCCTGGGAGGACAGGGAATCCAGAAGGCCACATCAGAGTCTCCCAGCCATGGCATCTATCTCTAGCCTGAGGCCAGCAAACCCTCCTTCTCCCTCTCTTCTCAGCCTCCATTCCTGCCCAGGGGCCCAGACTATCAGCTTCCCAGGTCATTCCAAGACTCAGGTGACTGGTCTGGCCCTGCAAGAGGCTCAAGAGACCATCGTCAGCCATCTCAGGGATCAAGATGTCCAATGTCCCCTGTCCTTGCCTTTCCCATCTTTTTCTCCTTGGAGACCATGCTCGTCCCGCCCCCACGCTCTGTGAGGACCCCAGCATCTGGATCCCCAGCTCTTTGTACCAGGGTCTCTGATCCTTGCTCTGATCAGGGCCCAGGCACACCCCCTCCACACATACCCCCCCCCAACCCCTCCTGGCCGAGTCTGGAGCACCTGGTGAATCTCCTGCCAGCCGTTCTCATCAGCTATGCCCAGCTGGGCCCTGTTGTAAAGGAGCAGCTCACAGCAGCGGGGGTCGCCCCCCACCATAGCCGTATGGAACAGAGGGGTCAGGCCTCGGCGGTCCTTGTAGTTGGGGGAGCCCCCAAGGTCCAGGAGTGCCTGAGGAGGGAGACAAGACAGAAGACTGTCCCACTAGTCCTGGCTCAACCTGAAGGGACCAATGGGGCAGAGAGTCTTGGGTGACCCACACTGGCCAAGGCTGTTTTGGGTTCTGCCACGATGCCCTTGTACGACCTTGAGGCTGACTCTTCCCCTGCCCTGTGGCTGACTTTGAATGAGACATGGAAGGAGCCTGGTGCCTCAGCGCCTCATCCTAGAAGGAAGACAGTTGGGGGACCATGGGAGAAAATAGTCTGGACACAGGAGGACCCCTGGCCAGGCAGGAGGCGTAGTTGGGACCAGCATCCCAAAGATGGGATGCAGAAGGAAATCTGGGAAAAGGTTAAGCTTGGACCAAGGGGAGTCGAGCCAGCCTCGCTGAGGCCCGGGGGCTGGGGGACAGGGGGCATCCTGCTCCAGGAACAGCTCCGGGCACAGAGGCTGGCGGAGCTGAGCATCATTAGAAAAGTGTTGGCAGCAGCTGCGCGAGGACAGCCTGCAGCCGCGCTGTCCACCAAGACGTTTGCAGGAAACAGCCTACAACCGCCCCACCCATCCAACACGGCAGCCACACGTGGGCTCCCGGGTGCTCGAATCTGCCAGTGAGCCCGAGAAACAGAAGTGTTCGTCTTAGTTCACTTTAATTAATTTACATCTAAACAGCCCCATGTGGCCAGTGGCTACAGGACTGGACAGAGTCGGTCTGGAGGCCGGGTGGTGGTAAGAGTAGGATCGGTCTGGGGGGGAAGGGAACAGACTGGGGGTGCATCCAGAGGGCCTAAGCAGATCTCTGTGGCTGGCGTCTGACTGCATTTAGGGCCTTCAGAGCAGCTGGAAAAGGGAAGGGAGGGTCCATTCCGCTGGAGCATCTGTGAGCTGGGGTTTTATCAACAGCTACATATCTCTGGAGGCGGTCTATCCTGACCTGTGTACGAAGAGGGATCAAGTGCCATGGGGGTGAGGGGAGAGGAAGAGGATTTTAAAGTGGAGATGCGGGTTCATCTACCTGGGAAAGTGCATTTTAGTCACAAAGCATGGGGAAGGGCTGCGTCTGCTTCTGAGAGAAGGGGAATGAGCGCCAGGCCGGAAGGGTAGGTGAGGGGCTGCATCCGGAGGTATGGGGGGCAGTGCCTGGGGAAGGTATGTGGACGGGCTGTGTTTGCAGGGAATGTGTGTGAGCACACGGAGCAGTGTCTGCATCTGGGGGCCCAGCAGGTAGCTCATGGTGTACTTTAAGGAACAGAGGAGGGAGGGTCGACACTTCAGGGAGACAGAGGCAAGGTTGGGGGTGAGCTGGGTCAGAGGGAGCCAGAATGTCTGAGTAGCAGGAGAGTATAGATATTAGGATCTCCCTGGGCTCTTCCGGGGGAAAGCTCCGTGTGACAGTGCCCCGCAGGGTGGGTGCACCCGGGGAGCAGCAGAGGGTCTCAGAGTCCCTTGGAGGAGTGAGCACGGGGGTTGTGTGTGTGTCAGGCTCTGGAAAGGGGCTTTGTATTTGGGACGCGAAGAGAGACTATTTTTAACTAATCTAAAGAACTGAGGCTTGAGAGAGAACAAATGGGAAAGGGAGAGGAGTCTGAGGGAAGAGCAGAAGTGGCATCCCCACGGGGACGTGGGAGGGGACATCCAGGAGGTGAGATGAGAGGCAAAGGGGAGACCAGATGGTCTTGTGGGGTCAAGGGAGATGAAAGGGAGGAGGAGGCTGGGTCTGGGGCAACTCGCTGCAGTTCAACCTGTTAGGGGACCACTGCAGTCTGGGGGAGGGTCCCGGGGGTCTGGCACCTCACCGTGAGAGCGAGGCAATGACGGGCACATGCAGCTTTGTGCAGTGCTGTCATGCCATCCCGGGCTCGGAAGTCGATGTGGGCCCCTCCCAGGCACAGGGTTCGAATCACTTCCACGGAGCCTTCCGTCTGGGCAGCCAGAGTCAGGGGGGTCTCTAAGGGGCAGGAAAGGCCAGTCATATGCAGCCCTTATGCCTCATTCTGGGCTCCCCATCAAACCTCTTCCAAAGCACTTGGTTCCCTCCCTACCTCCTGAATCTGAGTCATGATAATTGGGGTCCAGCCCCTTGTCCAGCAGCCGCGCCACCTTGTCAGACGTCCCGAGCTGCACGTACTCCAGGAACTTCTTCAACCCCGTCTGAGCCATGGACAAGAGAGAGAAGACAGGCCGGTCAGGGAGCAAGGGAAAAAAGCTAGGGTCCCAAGCAGAGCTGGCCAGTGGAAATACACAGCAAGCCGCATGGGGCATTGGAAAGTCTCTAGGAGCCACCTTTAAAAAAAAAAAAAAAAAAAAAGAGGAAGGCGCACTGTTGATTATACCAAAATTCATCTTAATGACCTATCTTTTTAACCTAATCTAGCCAACATACTACCGCATCAACAGGTAATCCATAGGAAATGTATCAAGGAGAGAGTTTACTCTTTTGGGCACCGAATCTTCAAAATCCGTGGGCATTTCACACGGGCAGCGAGGCTCAGTTTGGACCTGCCGCACCCTAAGTACTTGGGAGCCATATGTGGCCAGTGGCTACCAGAGTGGCTGGTGCAGGTCTAGAGGGATGAATATTTGGGGGAGGACAGAGAAGAATGCATGAAAGGGTCAGGATGGGGCATGAGGAGGGGACAAAGGCTTTTTTCCCAAGTGTCAGGAAGCCTTCTCTTCACCTCTGGCTAAAGCAGCCCCCTGGTTTCCTCCCAGGTCTTAGGGGACCAGGGGAGACACAAGAGACATATATATGGTCAGAGGCCTGGAGGGCAACATGGCTCCATGTGGCCGGGGGTGGGAGACATCCCGGGAAAGTTTAGTCTATAGGAGTGGGGGAACTGTGGAATATCTCAGAAACAGCCCTGAGGCAGAGGAACACTGTGTGTCGGAGTTCAGGCCAAGTGGGGGGAAGCAGGGGCTCTGTGTGGATATGGGGGACCCAGATATGAGATAGCAGAGTCCAAGGAAGAAGAAAGTAAGAGGAAGGGGGAAATAGGGGGACCTGGCCAGAGCAATGAGAGGCAGAAAGGGGAATGAAGAAGGGCTATGATGGAGAAAAAGGGGTGTCATTTGGGGCTGTCCCAAATGCAAGACAGCATTCTCGAGCTAATGGGGGAGCCTGGCAGAGGAACAGAAGGGGCTAGGGAGTGTGGACGTCTATGGGGAAGAGGTGGGAGAGGAAGTGGGAAAGTGGGGGGGTCCCGGTCTCTGTGGGGGATGTTGGTGGGTAAGCTCCAGCAGGGTTCTCTCACCTTCGTGTGCAATTTGGCCAGCTGCTTCTCATCCAGGTTGGTCTGCTTGTAAACCCGGGTCTTATAACGGAACTGTGGCCAGGGGGGTATGAGGGGAGAGACACAGAGACTTGGAATCAGGGACTTGGGGAGGAGGCTGGACTCTTTTTGAGCTAGGGGGAGGAGGGCTGGTCATCTCAGGGTCAAGGTGGAAACAACCCTGGAACCTCGGCTGGGCAGGCTGAGGAGTGCGGGGCTGCTGTGAAGTATGTGGACTGCAACCCCTGACTTGGAGGAGTGGGAGTCTGGACCCCGCACAGAATGTTCTAGAACACCTATGTAATTGTGAATCCTTTCCCACTTTGAAAGGCGAGGAGAAGCTTGGGGCAGGGAAGTGACTTGCCCAAGGCCACTCTGTTGGTCAGAGGCAGAATAGGTTGTCCTTTGAACTCAGGCCTCTCTGTCTCTACCACTGAGAAGGAGATCTGGAAGAGCCCACCGGCTTTTCCCTTGCAAGGGCATGATGGGGAAAACAACGGGGCCTGCCTTCTCTCCTCTGTGACCAAGCTGGGCAGACTGTGGGCCTCACCTCCAGGTAGGGCACCCCCTTCTCAAAAGACTGAGGGTACTCCCGGAGCAGCCGCTCCTCCTCCAGGAAGTTGGCATCGCGGCCTGAGGTGGCCGGCTGGAACAGACCGTAGTTAAGCACGTCCTGCAGGCTCTCGCTCAGGGCGCAGAGCACCTGCTGCTTGGCTGTCCAGATGGTGGCATCAGGGTTGAAGCGCAGACATTTCTGGTTGGGGAGGTGACAGGGAGGAGCCTGAGCTGGTTTGGAGAGGGAGTGGGGTGATTCTGGGGACAGGACAGGGACCCTGGGTTGAGGGGATGCTGTGGGGGTCTGGAGAGGGGGCCCAAGTGGGAGGACGCCCCGCACCAGAAGCCTCCTCCTGTGGGTTGGGGTCCCGGAGCCCTCCCGGCTAGCCGGCAGTTGGTAGGTCACTCACTGTCTGGTGCAGGTCCGGGATGCCAATCCTGAAGACCATCATGCTGAAGTGGGCGTCGTCTGGGACAGACATGGAGCGGCCCTGGAGGCCTCGGGTGGAGGCCAGACTACCAGGTGCTCCGCTGCCCTGGCCCCGGGTCCCCCGGGGGCCTCTGCTGGGCCCGTCTGGGGAGCTGTCGGACTCTGAGCCCCCCTCGGGACACTCGCTGGCACTGTGGCGTTCCTCGTCCTCGCTTGACGCGGGGCTGTGGGTCATCGTGGGGCCACGGGGCGACAGGGGACAGCAGCATCACAGGCGGCTGCCGGGGGGCCAAGGGCAGCTGTCAGATGGAAAGCCTGGGACTCTTCCGAGGCCACAGGCAAGTCGTGGACAAGCAGTCTAGGGCCGCTACCCTACGTGCCCCATGCAGCCAGGAAGGAGGTTGGACACACCCCCAGATACTCCTGCCATCTCTGCTCACACACGCCCATCCCTACCATGTTTCCAATGCGTCTCCTTCCCTGCCCTTGGCCCTGCTCGCAGCCCCCCACCCCTCCTGCGCCCCACTTTGCCGCTGACCCAGCATGGCAGTGTCCCAGAAACCGCAGAATCACCGCGGGAGCTACTGGCCCACTTTGGCAGGCCACGGAAAATGCAGCTAAAATTAGCTGAGGACAGACAGGTGGACGACCCACCGGCATCCTGGCCTCCTGGCCCCACCCAGCCTAGCCCCTCACCCGGGTCCCTCCTGTCAGCCTCCTGGATAACTGGTGGTGGGAGGCTGGGATGTAGTATTGGGGAGACAGAGGCACTGTGAGCCTGGGGCGGCAGAAGTGGGAGGCCGCGTGGTGCCCGGGAGTGGTGCCCGGGAGCGGGTGGAACTGGTGACTTCACTGAAGTGTGGCTGACAACGTGTGCAGAGGACTGCTGGGAATCAGTGTCCCAGGGGAGCAGGGACACTCAGATGCGGGTGTCATGGGGCAGAGGATCACACATGGGGCATCCCTCAGGGAGCCACAAGACATGGCCTCTGCAGAGGTATCCTGAGAGGGGTGAAGGTGGGTGGGGAGACGGGCCTGGGAGGGCTGACTGGTGTTGGTAGTACAGTGGCCTGGGTCAGCGTGGGGTGGCTGTGGATAACCTGAGGGCACATCTGGGCACTGACACTACAGGACAGGGCGATTGGCATTGCTTGGTACTGGTGGATCCACTCGGAGGGGCCTGGGGGGCTGGGAGGGTGGCTAAGAAGTGGGGTGATGGTCTTGGGGACTGAGGTGGGAGGTCATCTCCAGATCTCCACTATTCTCTCCTGAGGCGGCCTTGTAAGCCTAGGTGCCAAATGGGGTCCGCCTCCCTCTTCTTCTCCCAGTCTCCCACCCCAGCACCGGAAACCAGAATGTCTGGTCTGGTCCCTCCCCCCCACACCAGGCCCAGCTCCTGCACCGTTGCCATGGAGATGGGAAGCAGTGGAGGGTACTGCTGACTTTGGGGGAGTGGGGATGGGCTGGGGGGTTGGGGGAGGGAAGACAAAATGAGTGTGCGAAGAGGACAGTTCCAAGAGCAGTGGGTGAGCGAGCAGCTTAATCGCGAGCTGGCCAACCCCTCCCCCATGAGTGGCGAGGCTGCGAAGCCCCCCCCCACCCCCCCAGGCACCCAGCAGAGCTGCCTCACCTTGCCCTTGCGGAGGCCCCCCAGCCTCCAACCCGCCGGATTCCACATCCCACCTCCGGACCCGGAGCCCGCTGCCACTCCCCCTCGGCTGACCCTGGCTGACCCCCAGCCTCAAGCGGGCACTAATGGGGTGGCCTGGGGGATGAAAGCAAAGCTGGCCCGGGCACCCCCGCGCGTGCGGCTGCCCCCAACCCCCCAGACCAGCTCCGGCCCCTCCCCCTCAGGCCCGAGGGAGGGAGCGGGCACACTCCGCCGGGGCGGCATGAATCAAACGCTCCGCGGCTAAGAATAGCTGGCACGCAGCTGGTACTGAGACGGGCTGAGGAATCGGCGGGGGGGGGGGGTGGAGAAGGGGAGAGAGGGGGTGCCCTGGGAGGCTGCGGGGGGATAGGGGGCAGCTGGTGTGGCCGAGAGCGGGGCCGGGAGAATGAATGGAGGCGGAGAGAGGCGGGGAAAGGCGGGGAGAAGAGCCGGGGCTGGGGCCGAAAAACCGGTGGGGGAGAGCCACGGGCCGGGGAGAGGGGGCGGGGGCACCTGGGAGCGGGACTCGGAGGCGGGAGCCGAGGGGGCGCGCCGGCCGGTGGTGAAGGGAGAGGAGACGATGGGGATGAGGGGAGCTTGTGAATAGGGTGGGAGGGGATTGGAGGAGCCTAGGAGGAGAAGCCAGAGCTAGAGGGGGTCGAAGGGGGCGGAGGAGGCCAAGGCCCAGACCCCCGATGGAGGGGCAGAGAACCAGGGTGACCTGGGGGAGGGGCCTCGCGCGGTGGGGCTGCAGAAGGGGTCTGTGGGCACTGGAAAGCTGGGGTGGGTGAGGCGGGGGAGTGGCCAGGCAGGGCCAGGAGGTGGGTACAGCGAACGAGCCCTTGGCCTGGGAGCGCGGGGAAGCGGGCTCAGGCTGGGGGCCTTACTGGCGGGGGTTGGGGGGCTCATCCTCGCCTCAAGTCTGCTATATGGGACGGGGCACGGGGGACTGGGGCGTAACCCAATTTGGCGTCGCCCGGGGCAACGCTCCCCTCCTCACCCCCACCCCCCATCGCACACCCGGGCCGGGAGCCCGGCGAGCGGCCAAGGACGTCCGGGGCGCCCCCGCCCCCTCCCGCGGCCCCGGCCCCGCAGCTCCCCCAAACCCCCGGGTTTTCGGCCCCCTTACCTGCCTGGCGGGGCTGCTGAGTCCCGGTCGGCGGCGCCCGCGGCCCCTCCCCCCTCCCCCCACCCCCCACCCCCCCGGAAACGGGGGACCCTCAGGCCATGCCCCACCGCCCCGGAGGGCGAGCGGGCCGGGGAGGGGGCGGGCGGGGGCCGGGGGGGAGGGCGGGGGGGCCGAGGACCTCACCCCCCCCGCGGGCCGGGCCTGGCCATCCGCAGAGCGCCCCCCCTTCTGCCGCGGCCGCCGCGCCCCTCCGGGCTAGCCCGCCCCCGACTCGGTCCGGCCGGCTCCGGGCGCGGCGTCTCCGCCTGCTCTTCCTCCTCCTCTTCCTCAGGCCGCCGCCGCCGCCGCCGCCCGCTCCGCGCCTCCTCTGCCTCCCTTCTCGCTCTCTAGCTCTCACTGTCTCTCCCTCGCCCTGTCTCTCTCTCCCTCCCTCCCTCTCTCCCTCCCTCCCCTCCCTCCGCCCTCTCCCCTCCCTCCAGAGCCGGCGGAGGAGACATCGCCCCTCCCCGCGCCCCCAAACCTCGCCCATCCCCCCCCGCCGGCTCCGCCCCCTCCCCCTGCCCTCCCCCACCACGCCCCATCGCCACCAGATAACCCAACCTGGCTCTACCCTTGCTAGCCCCTCTACCCGGACCATGGGGCCCCGCCCCCCTAAGGGTACCGATCCACAGACAGACAGACAGACAGACACACACACACACACACACACACCCCAGGACCACCCCTTCCCACAGCGCTTCCCAACCCGGCTGCACACAGTAGGGCGCAATAAATATTTGTCGCTAGACTCTAAACCTCCAAACTGGATCGTGAGAGCTATAGAATCGCGTCGCCCCCAAACACACACACACACACACACACACACACACACGCCCCTTCCCCCAAGGCACAGGTGCTTAGAGTCACTAGCTGGCCCTGCACGGTCGCACGTTCCTTCCACATACACTCTGCTGGGCATGCATGACCTAACATACCTGAGTGTACATCACCACAAACACACCCAGCTACAACATGCACATATCACACCAGCGTGCCAGAGCACACGCGCCACACAGCATTCTCCCCCCCACCCCCTCAGGGGCGTGCAGGATGCTCTGATCTCCCACTAACGTGCAATCCAGAAATGGACACTCGCAATTGTGAGGGGTAGTGTGCATGCGGTCCCATCTCACCCCCCCACCATCTATCACACAGGTGTGCACGTGCCCATTTAGATGCACAGCCCTGTGCCTTAGCTCCCCTCCCTAGCTGACATTTCTTGAGCACTTCACATGTGCCAGGTTCTGCTCCTGACTATCAACTGACTGTCACCAGTCCTATGGACTGTGGGGACTTTCACCATCCCCATTTTCCAGAGGGAGAAACTGGGGCACAGAGAAGCTAAGTAACTTGGTGTCCAAGGTCACCTAGCTCTGAAGAGGTGACACCAAGGAGCAGGGATGGGCAGCTGGCTCAGTCTTTACACTGCTGCCTTTCATGCTGCCGTTCACGGCTAAGCACAACATCAAGGCATGTCCTCCTTTATTGTACACAGACGCTCCCAAGGTCCCCTCACAGCTCAGGTCTCTGGTGCTGGGAACATCTCAGAGAGACAGGGCAGGTCCCATAGGGCAATGGTAAGAGTGTCCCCAGAGCCCAAGCTCCTATCCTTCCAGCTCCACCAGCACCTCCAGAGCAGCCAGCTGGAGCACAGGCACCTGCAGAGGGCAGTTCAGAGACACCTCTGGCCAAGTCTCCAGCTGTGGGCTCCAGGGTACTAGGGATGAGCCAGCCCTGCCCCAGGAGGCCCCGCTCTGCATGCATACACCAGCCCAGGTGGTGAGCATCTGGGCCCAGGGAGAAAACAGCTGCCTACACTGGCACCAGCAGTGAGAGAGGCTGTGTGTTCCTCTAGAGTTTACGAGGCCTTTCCTAGCCTGTGAGTTCTCTCGAGGGCTCTAGCTGCTAGCGAGGGGTCCCCAGGCCCCTAAGAGGCACCCAAAAGGCTCAGGGGGTGAGTAACCTGCCTTCATGCCACACTGCCTTCTGCTTTCTTGGAAAAGGGAAGGTTGGAGGAGTGGGTTTCCAAGCCCCCTCCAGGGGCTCCCAGCAGCTGAGGGCCCATGCCCTGCCCTTGCTTAGAGCTAAAAGCCTTGGCTAGTTGTTGCCATGCTGGTGACACCTCCAGCAGGCTGCATCGTCCCTTCTCTGAGCCTCAGTTTCATCCCTTGAAGAGTGGGCCCTGCAGTCCCAGGCTGCTGAGCTCCATGGCGGCTGGCACAACCAGCCAGGCCTCAGCCGGGAAAGCCCTGCATGACTCACGGGTCTGGCAGAGAGTGGTCCTGGCCTGGCCTCCTGCTTCCCTTATGTCTGCAGCTTCTCTCTTATTGCCCTCACCACCTCCACCCTGGTGACCACCAGCCCCTCCCCAGCGTGCCCCTGTGGCCCTGCCCCATGGAACTTGGGATGCCACCTAAACACAGTGGTCCAGCCTTCAGCCTTTGGCTGAGCTGTTACCCTACCAGGAATGGCTATTTCTTTCCTCACGGAGCAGATTGATTGAGCACCTACTGTGTGCTAGGTTGGCCTTGTCCTTGCTCTGGGGATGCAGCAATGAACAGGAATGCCTGCCTTGGTTGGCAGGAGACGGACAACAAACGAGGAAATGAACAAACAAGACAATCCAGTCTTGATTAGACCAACAAGATAAAATGGGCTGTTAAGTTGTAGAAGTGCAGCTTCCTTGGATATGATCGAGAAGGCCTCACTGAGCTGAGACCTTCATAATGAGAAGGAGCTGTGGGAAGAGGATCTAGAAGGAGCAAAAGGCTAGTGCAAAAGCTTGAGGTAGGAAGGAGCTTGGCATTCAGGAAACAGTGGAGAGGCGGTGTGGCTGGAGCCTGGGGGACAAGGGGAAGGGTGGGTGATGAGCTTGCCTAGGTGCCAAGGACCCATCCTTCCCAGCTTCCCACTGGGCAATCCAGGCCCCTGCTGAGGACAGGGTTTGGCTTCCCTCCTGCATATGATGGGAAGCTGGGGGAGCAGGGGAGTGGGGAGTGACGTGATCTGATTTATGGTTTGGAAGCTTTGCTCTGGCTGCAGCAAGCAGTGTGGATTGGAGGGGCTCAGGAGAAAGGAGGGAGAGAGCCAGGAGGTGGTGACTGCAGTGGTCCAGGCTGGAGGCGAGGCACAGAGGCAGGCACTGCGAGGCAGCCATGGCTGAATGCTCAGAACTCCACACAGTGAGCCCTGCGACTGTCTACTCCACCTCCTGGAGGAAGCATCCTTGATCACCACCCGCCCCCCCTTCCCTGCTCCCTTTTGCCCTACTGTCTGCTGGTAGGTGGGGGCTGGAGTCCCCAGCATTGCCCCACCCAGGGCCTGCGCCTGCCAGAGGCTTCCAGGAGAGTACAGCCAATGAATCCCAGAACCCCACCTTCTAGAGTTGCCTGCACAGTGACATGCATACTCTCCATATGTGTCCCCACAGACAGGCACATACACTCATTTTCATCTTGGGGCAAGGGCTTGAGGCCAGGATGGGAGATCTGGGGGCAGGAGGCGCCCTAGAGCCTGTGAATCCTGGGAAAGCCTCCTCCAGCAGGGTGAGTGGGCAATGGTGGTCACAGGGTAATAAAAACCTTATGGAGACCCTGCAGTCTCCCTGCTCCTGAAGAGTGGCCAGGAGGAGGAGTGGGGAGCAGGGCCAAGCCCCAAGAACCCCCTGAGGGTGCTCCTGGGCACAGGTCATGTCCCCAAGATCCCTTGGAGAACCAGCTCCTTCCTCTTCGGGCCATCTGAGCTTTTGGCCATGGTGGAAGGAAAGGGCAGGGCGGAAGTGAGCTCTGGAAAGCGGGAAGAGGGGGGTATGTGGGGAGACCCAAGGCGGGATCCAGGCTTTGGAACGTTGGAGGTTTCCGGCCACAGAGGCAGGGCCTCAAGGGAGCCAAGAGAGGCGGAGAGAGACACACACACAGAGGAGCAGAGACCAACGGACGAACAGACCCGTGGACAGAGACAGGAGCTGGGAGGAAGGGGACCGGAGAGAAGCTGGGAAAGGCAGAAACCAGGGGCTAGTGATTTGCACGCACTTCCCAGCGCCCAGAGACATCCATCTGCCGCCTTGGGAGCTGCAGAGCTCAGCCTGATGCAGGCAGCCTGGCTGCTTGGGGCCCTGGTGGTCCCTCAGCTCCTGGGCTTTAGCCACGGGGCTCGAGGAGCGGACAGGGAGTGGGAGGGGGTCTGGGGAGGCGCCCAAGAGGAGGAGCGGGAAAGGGAAGCCCTGATGCTGAAGGTGAGTTGCTTGGGACTTTGATGGGGAACTGTGGGTGTTGGAGGGAGGGTATTACGGGGTTAGGGAAATAGGTAAGGGAGAGTGATGGGGCAGGCTCAAAGGATGGGGATGATGGATTCCGACAAGGGACTCAGGGGCAAGGCTCACTGCTGGGAAGGCGTGTGGGGCGTCTGAACGCAGCAGGGCTAGCCCTAACCATCCCTCCCCCGCCTCAGCATTTGCAGGAGGCCCTGGGATTGCCCGCTGGGAGGGGGGACGAAAACCCCGAGGGAACCCCTGAAGACAAAGAGACCTGGGGGACCGAGGAGGACGGTCAGGGAGAGGAAGAGGAGGAAACAACGCCAACGCCCTCCTCTAGCCCTAGCCCCTCTCCCACCCCTGAGGACACCGTCACTTATATCCGTGAGTAATCATTAGCTCCGCCCTGCCCCCAGGCCTCTGTCGTCCTTTTCTCAAAAAACGAACTGTCCTTTCACTGGCCCAACGCCCAGCGCCCCACCCCTCACGTCCCTGGGGGCTCCGGGTGCCTGGTCTTGCACTCCCAAGAGCCCCTACCTTCCAGAAATCCCGAATGCCGCCCACCGCACCTCTACCCCCAGAAGCCCTAACTGCCCCCCAGGCCCTTTGGTCCGCCAGCTCCGCTTCCCCGGTCCCGTCCAACGTGCTCCTTGTCTACCCGCAGTGGGCCGCCTGGCCGGCCTGGACGCAGGCCTGCACCAGCTGCACGTCCGTCTGCACGCGTTGGACACCCGCGTGGTCGAGTTGACTCGGGGGCTGCGGCAGCTGCGGGAGGCGGCAAGCGACACCCGCGACGCCGTGGAAGCCCTGCAGGAGACGCAGAGGCGCGCCGAGCGCGAGCATGGCCGCTTAGAGGGTGAGTCCGCGCCGCGCGGGGCAGGGAAAGTGGGACGATCCGGGTCAAGTGGAGGACCGGTGGGAGGAGGGGGCCCAGAAACATCTGAAGAGACGTGAGGACCTAGGGTGTTCTGGGCGAGTGGTTTCCTAGACATGTGCAGGGTGTTGGCTTATGGAGAGTTTAGAGTAGCCGGGAGGGTGAATGCGGAGAGCCGCGGAGGGGGAGGCCCGCTCTGACCGCGCGGTGCAGCTTACCCGACTCGGCCCGCGCCACGCCCCCTACAGTCAGGTTCCAGCCGTCTGGCTCCACCCCCATTGGGCCCAACTCCCCGCCTCCTTACTCTCGGTGGCTCTGACCCCGCCTCCTCCCAGCCCCGCCCCGGAGGCTCCGACCCCGCCTTCCACCCCCCCGGGCCCCCTGACCCCGCCCCTCCTCGCCCCCAGGTTGCTTGAAGGGGCTGCGCCTTGGCCACAAGTGCTTCCTGCTGTCGCGCGACTTCGAGGCGCAGGCGGCGGCGCAGGCGCGGTGCGTGGCACGGGGCGGGAGCCTGGCACAGCCCGCCGACCGCCAGCAGATGGAGGCGCTGACTCGCTACTTGCGCGGGGCCCTCGCTCCCTACAACTGGCCGGTGTGGCTGGGCGTGCACGACCGGCGCTCCGAGGGACTATATCTCTTCGAGAACGGCCAGCGCGTGTCCTTCTTCGCTTGGCACCGCGCGCCCCGTCCGGAGCCCGGAGCTGGTCCTAGCCCCGCGCCGCACCCTCTCAGCCCCAACCAGCCCAACGGCGGCACGCTCGAGAACTGCGTGGCGCAAGCCTCGGATGACGGCTCCTGGTGGGACCACGACTGCGAACGCCGCCTCTACTATGTCTGCGAGTACCCCTTCTAGCGGGGCCTGTCTTCGCGTCTCCAGCCCATCCCACCACTCGCCCTTTGGCTGGGCGTTTCATCCTGCGAGTACGCCCTTCCTTCCTTTTCTCCCTACCCACGGATGGAAGCGTGTTCCCTCTGGCTGGGCGATCCCAGGGGGTCTTCTGTGGAGCCGAGAGCCCTTCCTCGCCTGTGTCTTTCTTGGGAGCGGCAGGCACCAGGCTAAGTCACACGCCAATAAAGCCTTGTGGAATCTGACTTGAGCGGGCGGTGGAGGCACTTTTGGTCTTTTATTCCATCTCCGGGCAAGCCTGGAAGGGCAAGACCCTGGCCTTTGGATGCCTGTCCTGTTCCGCATTTACAGGTATCGTTTGAACCCCAGAATCAGAGTGATGGATAACACATGTACAAATGTACACACATCATCTGCTCCTGCACATAGATGCCCGGAGTGCACGTGCTGCTGAGGCGTCTACTCCTGTTGTGTCCCACTCACGGCTTTTGGGACACAGGGTCTGTCAGTCATTGTCCAGGCCTTTGCCTTGGTCCTAGTTAAAGAGATCTGGGAAATACAAAGGAGCTAAAGGTTCTGACAAGTCCTGCAGGAAATAGCCCCTTTAATTTTCTTTAGTTGGTGTGTCTCAAACTCTTTTCACCAGATGGTCCCTACCCCCAGGGCATGTGTTGAGAAGCAAGCTTAACCTATACAGAGGGAATTTAGGCTCCCTCCCAGTGTTTCCTTCTCTACTCCCTGCCTCTGAGGCCATAAGCCAGTCCCTCCTCTGTGAGCCTCAGTTTCCTCACCTGAACATGGTAATAATCATCCCGCCTTGTATTAGCTCTTGGAAAGTTTTGGGGAGCCCAGGAAAGTGAGCATTTTGAAAATGGTTGAACGTGAATCACATGCTACCTTTCTTTACCTTTTTCATACCTTCGTTCCCTGAGTCAGAAAACTCAGGAGTGGGCCAACCTGGGCCTCAGCACTGAGGACAGCACTCTTTGGAGGAGGAGCTCTTCTTTTGGAATTACCCAGCCCCCTCTCACTACCCCTCCCCCCATAGTGGCAACATGGGCCTGACCCTGACATCATCATGGAGCCCAGGAAATGTATTGTGACCTTGTCTGTCCTTATATCCCTGCCTCTCCTTCACCATGGTACCACCAGCCTAAATGTCACCACTGGATCCACCAGTGGGAGGAATGAGCCATCCCTGTCATCTCCACCCCTGTCATTTCTCAGCCCCACAGCCCCTATAGAAGTAACAGAATGGGGAATGGTGAGGGGGTGAGGGGGCGGGGGCTCTAGTCAGGAAGGCTTCAATTGGGGGACTGAAGACCTTGCTCAAAATTATTCTTCCTCTGAACTTGTTTCCTGGGGTCGGGGAAGGCAGCAGGTTGTCTTCTAGGCGACCAGAGGGCATATTAGGTAGACATGGGTAACTGCTACTGCCTGGAAGGGGCCCACCATTACACACCTGACATTCTGGAAAGTGGATGGGTAAATACGGAGTAGGTCAGTGGTTACCTGCCTGGACTCTGGAGCCAGACGTCCCGGGTTCTAATCCTATCTTGGCCACTTACCTACGAGGCACATAAAGTTAGATATAACCCCTGTGCCTCATTGCCCCCATCTGTACAATGGGGGTAAGAGTGTCTACCTCTTATAAGAGTGCTGGACACAGAGGGGTCTTTACAACACTAGATCTGACTCTCACATGGCAATTTTAACCTCCCCCTCTGCATGCTCTATCCAGATGCTGCCTTTGCATATGTACAGCTTCTTTCAAGAATTGGCCAGTGTGTCACCCTGAACAACCTGCTTCCCCTTCCCCCAGTAGGGTATGGTGCCCCTGTGATGTTCATAAATGCTGAGTTCTCTTCTGAGCTAAGTAAGCCCCGATGAGCCAGACCAGGGAGCCTCGCTGGACAGGGCTGGGTATGACCAACTCTGTGCCCCCACCATCCCCAGGCATAGGGGAGCTCCTTATGGAAAGGAAGACGCCTATATGGTGCCATGTTTGGGACCTTGAGATGAGTTCGATCTCTGCTTCTCTATCTCCCTGCCCTCCCCCAGGCTGAGTCCGGAGCCTTCCCTGCGCCCCCACATACTTGGGGGCTTTCCTTATCACACCGTCCATTACTCTAGGTGTCACTGTTTGGTCATTGTCATACTAAGCCTGGACACAAAATTACATCCACACAGAGGTGGGAGCGTGGGATGGTGGTGAAGGGCGTTTTGCAAGGATTGTTTAAGCATCAGATCAGCTCCCCTGTACGATGCATTTTGGACTGATTCCTGACTCAGTTCTGTTCATAGGGACCCTGCCCCCCTCACCTCCTAGAAGCCCTCCTAGGCCTGCTAAAGACCAGCGTTTGCCAATGCCCTCCCCCGGACTCTCTGCGGAGCACCTGCGGTTAGAGAGCTCGGAGACGCGGACCAGAGAAGGTCTCAGCAGCTGCCTGGGATCGATGCATGAAGAGATTCCAGGGCGGTGGTGGAGGAAGGGCCCAATCCCTGAGATGACCCAGCGGAGGAAAAACCCGGTCGTCACCAGTTTGCCAAGACTACAAGTCCCAGGAGTCCGAGCGGCAGGCCTTTACATTCTTCCCAGAACCACGTTTCCCAGCAGCCATCGGGAACCTCATGGAAGTCCTCTCGAAAAATCCCGCCCCCTCCTCCCAAGTGACAGGTAGGAACTTGACCGTCTCCAATCACAGCTCACACCCTTCCCCCGCCAACCTCGCCGGGCCTCGCCCCAAAGGTGTTTTGGGAAATGTAGTCCCGTTACGCGTCAACGGGGAGGAAAAACCCAAAGTCAAAGCCTTGACATTCATTTAGGCTTAGATTGTAACCAGTGCTCAGACCTTTCCAAGAGTTTTTAAAAATACAGGTGAATTTCCACGGATAATTGTAAATTGGTAATAAGCGTCTTTTAAAACAGAAGTGCATAGAAAACATGAAAATGCGTAGAAAATGGGAAGAAAATTTCTCAAAATGTGAGTATCTTGCATATGTACTAAATTACAACATAAAATACGACACAAAAATTCTTCCTTGGCTTCGAAAAAAATGGCTAAATACTGGTCCAAACTAAACTTAGTTTCTCTAAAAAAAAAAAAAAAAAAAAAAAAAAAAAAAAAAAAACCCACACACTTTTTGTTTGGAAATAATCTCAAGCTTACAGATAACCTGCCCAAACACAAATAGTTTCTACCCAGATTTATCTATTGTTAACAGCTTACCCCATTGCTTTGGATTTATCATTACTTATTCATTCATCCATCCATCCATCTATCCATCCATCCAACACCCACCCATCCGTCCTAAACCAATTAGCAGGAACAAATTAAAATCAGGTTTACTGACCAGTTGCAGGGAAGGAGACCACATCCCAAAAGAGAAGCTGTGATCAACTTACGGCATTCGGGGGAAGAGAAGAATTTGGTGAAATTTGAGTGAAACTGTGGTTTGGTAGCTTCAGAGCAAAGCAGGGATGTGTATAAATGAGTCAACAGTTATGGACTGCAAAGTGGACTCAGGATCCTGTTTCCTTGGAAACTACAAAGTTAAGATAAACGTGGCATGCTATGCCCAGAAACTCTATATAAAGCTCTTCATCGGGGCTGGAAATTGAGGCTTCTTGTCTGTGTCAAAGTGACGTAGATCTTCCGGGAAAAGTGGGCTAAGTTCCATTCCTACAGATAGACTTTCAAACAACAAAGTTTTGAAAAGCCTGTGATTTTAGAGAACAAACTTCCTCAGTGAGTAAGAGAGCAGTCCTTGCTCACAAAGCAGGTGGTAGGACCCTTCACAGGTGCTGCGTATCCCTGGGAAAAATGTTGCCCATTAACTCTGCCCCGAACCTTATCTGTGTGTGTAGATAAATGGTAGGCAGAGGTTTACAGTCCGAGCTGGTTTTAGTTTCTCAGTATGTGCATCTATTTTCTGAAGCATGTTTTAGTTACATACACTGTTGCCCTTTACCCCCGAATACTTCTGTGTGTATTTCCTAAAAACAGAGATACTCTCTTATTTATCCACGGTCCTCAACCTCAATAAACATAACATTTACTGATTCTTTTTATCTAATGTCTTGAGCTATCAGTTTCATCAGTTGACTCAAATGCTCTCTCACAGCACTTTCCCCTTCCAGTTCAGGATCTAGTCTGGGCTCAGGGATTGCATTTTGTTGTCACATCTCCTTGAATCTGGAATATTTCCATATTTATGATATCGACATTTTGGAAGAACAACCCAACTTTTTTTTTTTTTTTTTTTTTTTTTTTAAATAGGAGTTCCTCCCTTGAGTTTGCCTAACGTTTCCTCATGGTGATCCGACTCAGGGTACTCATTCTCTGCCACAATATATGAGGTGAAGTATGTCCTTCCTCCTTATGGTCAGTTGAGGGAAGTATGACAAGCATGGAATGATTGCTTTTGTTTTAGGTCCTGTTTCTGTCCTCAGTGGTTTACTTTGAACATGGCCCCCTCCTGGCTTCTACAGGCTTTTCCGTGCCAGCCCCATGTTCTTTATTCATTCATTTGAACAACCTCTTCTCTGCTCCAGCCCCAAGCTACCACCGCCTCTTAAAATGCCAGCCTCTGTCATTCCAGCAGCAAGTCGCTTTTTTTCCAAAGCACAGGTGGTTGTGTGAGCCAGGCCAGATGGCAGCATGAGCCTGGTTTTGGAAATTCTTGCAGGAGGCAAGTAACCTTCCCTTCTCAGTCTATTTCCACCTACTCCAAACGCAACTGGACTTCGGGTTCTAACCCTGAGCCGTGACAGCTCCTGGCAGCCTTCCGGGCAGGAAGCCAGAGCTGGGGTGGATTTGGAGGACAGAGGTGGCGGGAAGTAGAACACCAGCTCTGCCTTCAAAACAATCTTTTGGGCAATGGTGGGTACATTCAAAATAATCTGTGTGTAAGGACTGAGGTACAGGGAGACCGCCCATTAATTTATCATTCGATTTAATACTAGGACATTATTATTTACTCCTCTTTCCTTCATGCCCACCTGTAACCACGATCCTGAATCACGTCTAAACTTCACTCAATTTCCATGATTACTTTGGCGCGTATATACGCATCCCCAAACAGCATATGATTTCTTTTTGCCTGTTTTTGAGCTTTGTAGCAACAATATCTGCATTAGTGTTCTAGAGCTGCTGTAATGAAGTACCAAAGACAGGGTAGCCCAAACAACAGAAATGGTATTTCTCACCATCCTGGAAGCTGGAAGTTGAAGATGCAGGTGTCAGCAGGCAGGTGGCTGCCTTTTCTTTGTGTCCTCACTCGGTCTTCTGTCTGTGCTTAGGCATTCTGGTGTCTCTCTCTGTGTCCAGATGTCCTCTTATGAAGGGTACCAATCAGCTTGGATTAGGGCCGACTCTAAGGGCTTCGTTTTAAAGCCCTTAATTTGGGGGACCTGGCTCAGTGGGTTAAGTGTCTGCCTTCGGCTCAGGTCATGATCCCAGGGTCCTGGGATGGAGCCTGGCATCAGGCTTCCTACTCAGCCGGAAGCCTGCTTCTCCCTCTCCCACTCCCCTTGCTTGTGGTCTCTCTTTCTAATGACCTTATTTCAAAATACAGTCACATTCTAAGGTGCTGGGCTTCAACATAGGAATCTGTGGTGAGGGGCAAAAATCTAGCCCATTACCATATTTTACTATATGCAGCTATAGATGCAGCTAGCTTTTTTTTTTCTTTAAGATTTTATTCTTTAAGTAATCTCTAGGCTCAGCATGGGGTTCATACTTACAGTCCCCTAGATCAGGAGTAGAATGTTCCATGACTGAGCCAGCCAGGCACCCCAAGGTTTTTGTTTTTGTTTTTAAATAAGAGTCTTTTCTTTTTTTTTTTTTTTAAGATTTTATTTATTTATTTGACAGAGATCACAGGTAGGCAGAGAGGCAGACAGAGAGAGGAAGGGAAGCAGGCTCCCTCCTGAGCAGAGAACCCAGATGCGATGCAGGGCTCAGGCTCGATGCTGGGCTCCATCCCAGGACTGCAGGGGTTTGATCCCAAGACCCTGAGATCATGACCTGAGCCAAAAGCAGAGGCTTTAACCCACTGAGCCACCCAGGCGCCCCTAACTAAGAGTCTTACTTTCCTTCTTTCTTTCAGAGCAGTTTTAGGTTGACAACAAAATTGAGAGGAAGGTGAGGGCGGGGTGGAGGTGTGCACCTGGCTGGCTCAAGCGGTTAAGCTTCTGACTTGGGCTCAGGTCATGATCTCAGCGTCCTGGGATCGAGCCCTGCCCGGGTGGGGAGTCTACTCTCCTCCCTCTGTGATCTCTCTTGCTCTCTCTCAAATAAATAAATAAATAAATAAATAAATAAATATTTTTTAAAAAGGTTGAGAGGAAGGTAGGGAGATTTCCCACATACCCCACCCCCACACATGCATAACCTCCTCCCATCAACATCCTCCACTAGAATGGGTACATTTGCCACAATGGTTGAACCTACACATCAGTACCCCTCGAGGTTTACCTGAAGGAGTCACCCTCAGTGGTGTGCCTCCAGTGAGTGTGGACAAACGTATAATGGCATGTGTCTGTCATTATAGTATCATGCAGTCCCTTAAGAAAGCCTTCCCTGCCCTGAGGGGCGAACTATATTCTCTTGCATTCTTTTTTTTTTTTTAAGATTTTATTTATTATTTATTTGACAGACAGAGATCACAAGTAGGCAGAGAGACAGGCAGAGAGAGAGGAAGGGAAGCAGGCTCCCTGCTGAGCATAGAGCCCGATGCGGGGCTCCATCCCAGGACCCTGGGATCATGACTTGAGCTGAAGGCAGAGACTTTAACCCACCCAGGCGCCCTTTCTCTTGCATTCTTAAAGTTTTCCCTTCCACACGAAAGTCTTCAGTCCACCTGAAGCTGATTTTTGTGAGGTGTGATGTAGAAATCCAATTTCACTTTCCCCCTAAGGATAAACAATGATTTCAACAGCCTTTGTTAAATAGTTAACCTTTTCCAATTCTCTGTGGTTCCTGCCTCATTATATTTTAGTACTTGTGGGTCTTTTATGGGGCTCTCTGTTCTGCACATCGATTCACCTGTTTAAGCCAGCATCAAGACCATCCTGTCTCAGTAACCATTGCTTCATATGATGTTTCATGGAACAAGTCATTACAACTTTGCATAAACCCACCCAGCAATTAGGAAAAGAAGTAACACTCCCCAACTCATTTTATGAGGTTATTACAATATTAACACACACACACACACACACACAGTCAAAGACGGGGCACCCGGCTGGCTCAGTCCGCGGAGTGGGCAACTCTTGACCTCAGGGTTTTGGATTCAAGTCCCATGCTGAGTGTAGAGATTATTTTAAAAAATAGAATCTGAAAAAATGGTCAAGCACAGCATAAACAAGGAAAACCACAGTCTATTTCTCTCGTGAATCAAAAAAGTCCTAAATAAAATACTACTATCTGCTTTAATCAATTGATTGATTCTCCACATTCATGGGTTAACAGAGGAAAACCAGATGACTATCACCACAGATAGAAAAAAAGCATTTGATAAAAACTTGATCCAATAAATAGTTTTTTCTATAATGAACAAACACTCTAAAGCAAACAGTGGGAAAATCAGCAATAAAGCAAATCCACAGGAACAAGAGCAAAACAAGTGACCAAAAAAAGGGGGCGCAGAAATCAATGGAATGAAAGAGGGGAGAAAAGTCTAACAAAACAAGATGTTGATTTTAGAAAAAGTTACTGACATCGATTGACTTTTGGCAAAACTGAATAATAAAAAGAGAGAGGGGCTCCAAATAAAATACAAACCATAAAAGTGGATAATTATAGCTAGGACTGAGATATAAAAAGTAATTAGGGGCACCTGGCTGGCTCAGTCATGGAACGTGCAACTCTTAGTATTGGGGTCATCAGTTTGAGCCCCTTGGTGGGTGTAGAGTTTACTTAAAAATAAATTAATAAACTTTAAAAATTGTAATTAGAGGGGTGCCTGGGTGGCTCAACTCTGCCTTCGGCTCAGGTCATGATCTCAGGGTCCTGGGATTGAGCCCTGCATCAGGCTCTCTGCTCCGTAGGGAACCTGCTTCCTCCTCTCTCTCTGCCTGCCTCCCTGCCTACTTGTGATCTCTGTCTGTCAAATAAATAAATAAAATCTTTAAAAAATAAAAAATAGGGCGCCTGGGTGGCTCAGTGGGTTAAGCCGCTGCCTTCGGCTCAGGTCATGATCTCAGGGTCCTGGGATCGAGTCCCGCATCGGGCTCTCTGCTCAGCAGGGAGCCTGCGTCCCTTCCTCTCTCTCTGCCTGCCTCTCCGTCTGCTTGTGATTTCTCTCTGTCAAATAAATAAATAAAATCTTTAAAAATAAATAAATAAATAAATAAATAATAAAAATGTAATTAGATAGTACTATAACCAACTATGGGCCAGCATTTAAAAATGTAGATAAAATGGTTAAATCATTAGAAAAATATAAAATGCCCCAAATTATGCAAAAATCAAAAACTTGAGTAAACCAGTAACTACTAAAATATACAAAGTTAGAGTCAAAGATTTCCATTCTCTCTCTCTCTCTCTCTCTCTCAAAAAATCTCCAGGGGGCACAGATGGTCTTCTAGGTGACTGATATCAAATATTCAAGAAATGGCTAATTTTTATGTTATACACATTATTCCAGAAAATAGAAATGTAGAATCTGTCTAGTTCATTTTTGGAAGCTAATACAACACTGATTCTAAAACCAGATAAGGAACATGTACAAGAAAAGAAAATTATAGGTCCATTTAATTTGTGAATGTGGGTGCAAAAATGCTACATCTCATAATAGCCTACGAAATCCAACACTGTATCGTAATTCATCACGATGGGGTAGGATTTATTGCTAGTTAGCAAGGGTCGTTCAAAATTTAAAAAAAAATTCTTTTAGTGTAATTCACTAATAGACCAAAGAGGAAAATGTAATGATTTCAGTCAACATGGAGAAATAATTTGGTAAGGTTTTATATCTATTTATGAGTGAAAATTAAAACAGTAACTGGCGGGGGGGAAAGGATATTTTCTTAACCTTTTAAAGCTTCCAGCAAACACCATAAAAATTTTGGATGGCTTCCTTCCAAGAGTAAGAATGATATTAGGATATTCTCATCATGGCTGTTGCTTAACACAGTACTGTATATAAATCCTGATTAATGGTTTATTTAAAAAGCTGTAGGAACAAGTAAGAGATATCAGCAAGGTCCTGAATTACAAGATTAACCTAGAGGGGTGTCTGGCTGGCTTAGTCGTGGATTGTGAAACTCTTGATCTCTCGGAGCTGTGAGTTTGAGCCTCACATTGGGTATAGAGATTACTTAAAAAAAATAAAAAACTTTTAAAAAGTCAAACAAAAAACCCCCTAAGATTAACCTACAAAAATCAGTTCCATTTCTTTACACCGACAATAGACAACCATGAAATGTAATTAAAAATACCATTCATCGGGGCGCCTGGGTGGCTTAGTGGGTTAAAGCGTCTGCCTTTGGCTCAGGTCATGATCCCAGGGTCTTGGAATCAAGCCCCACATCGGGCTTTCTGCTCAGCAGGGAGCCTGCTTCCCCCTCTCTCTGCCTGCTTCTCTGCCTGCTTGTGATCTCTGTCTGTCATATAAATAAATAAAATCTTTAAAAAAAAATATTCACCATCCCTCTGAAATACCTTGAAATCATCTGGGAACTAACACATTAAAAAAATTAAGATTTTGGGAGAGAAAACTTTATTTTTTTAAAATATTTTATTTATTTAAGAGAGAGAGAGTGAGAGAGAGTATGAACTGGGGGAGAGGCAGTTCAGAGTCCCCACTGAGCAAGGAGTCCAAAGCAGGACTCCATCCCAGGACCCTGCCCCAGCGGAAGGCAAATGCTTAACTGACTGAGCCACTCAGGTGCCACAAACTCTAATTAAGGACACAAAGATGATTGGAATAAAAATAAAGACACTCTAGGGGCACCTGGGTGGCTCAGCGGGTTAAAGCCTCTGCCTTCGGCTCAGGTCATGATCCCAGGGTCCTGGGATCGAGCCCCACATCAGGCTCTCTGCTCCGCAGGAAGCCTGCATCCTCCTTTCTCTCTGCCTGCTTCTCTGCCTACTTGTGATCTCTGTCAAATAAATAAAATCTTTTATTATAAATAAATAAATAAAGACACTCTATGCTCTTGGTTGTGTGATTAAATATTATACAGATGTTAATACCTCACCAAAAAGTCATAGATCTAACATAGTTGTAAGCAAATTTCTACTTGGATTATTTTAAACTTTTATTGAGATTCACATACCATATAATTCATACAACTAAAGTGGACAATTCATCGGCTCTTGGTACATACAGATATGAGCAACCATCATCATGGTCAATTTGAGAGCATTTTACCATCACAAACAGACAAACACCAAACCTGTAGCTTTTTTTTAAAAAATAAAGAATTTATTTATTTATTTGATAGACAGAGATCACAAGTAGGCAGAGAGGCAGACAGAGAGAGAGGGAGAAGCAGGCTCCCTACTGAGCAGAGAGCCCGATGTGGGGCTCGATCCCAGGACCCTGAGAATGACCTGAGCCGAAGGCAGAGGCTTAACCCACTGAGACACCCAGATGCCCCAAACCTGTAGCTTTAGCAATTATCTTATCTCTCCATCCATTCCCAGTCCCAAGAAACCAAGAATCTGTTTTCTGATCTTACAGATTTTCCCATTATGGATATTTCAGATGAACGGAATCGTATAAATGTGTCGTCTTTTTGATTGGCTTCTTTAGCTTAGTGTGGTGTTCTCAAGTTTCATCTGGGTTGTGGCATGGAGTAGCCCCTCATTCCTTCTTATGGCTGAATAGCATTTCATTGTATGGATATCTTGCATTTTGTTTGTCATTCCTCAGTTGATGGCGACTGTTAACACCTTTAATGCTGCTATAAATATTCATGTTCCAGTTTCTGTGTGGTTGTATGTTTTTATTTCTCCTGGAAATCTGTCTAGGAGGGGGAATTGTTGGATCTCAGGGTAACTCTATGTTTGACTTTTTTGAACTACCAGCCTGTTTCCCACAGTCTGCCCCATTTTATGCTCCCACCAGTAGTGTGTGAGGGTTTCAGTTTCTCCCCATCCTTGCCCAAACTTGCTATTATCTGACTTTTTAATTTTAGCCATCCTCATGGATGCGAAGTGGTACCTACCTCCTTGTGATTTTTATTTGCATTTCTCTGATGACTAATGATGCAGATATTTTCATGTGCTTTTTGGCCATTTGTGTATCTCCTTTGGGAAATGTCTATTCAGATCTCTAGCCCATTCAAAAATTGTGTGATTTGTATTTTTGATACTGACTTGGAAGAGTTCTTAATCTATTTGTTTTGTTTGTTTGTTTGTTTGTTTTAAAAGATTTTATTTATTTATTTGACAGAGAGAGAGAGAGATCACAAGTAGGCAGAGGCAGGTGGGTGGGGGGGAAGCAGGCTCCTTGCTGAGCAGAGAACCTGATGCGGGGCTCCATCCCAGGACCCTGGGATCATGACCTGAGCTGAAGGCAGAGGTTTAACCCACTGAGCCACCCAGGCGCCCTTGTTTGTTTGTTTGTTTGTTTTGTCGTTGCTTTGGGGCTTACATTTTAATTGATTGGAATCAGGTTCTTATTTATACTAGCTTAATTCCAGTGAGATAGAAAATTGGAACTCCTATGGAGCTCTATTCTCTTTTCTCTCTTCCTGTGGTATTATTGTCATTACGTATTAATATTACAAACCCAACAATTATTATTACTATTTACTATCCATAGTTATTTCCTTAGCTTTCCTCTACCACCTCCTTTGTGTTGATATTGGCAAATATTTTACATCTCTGCATGTTATAGGACAATGATATGTTATTTTGCATATTATTTTATACAATTGATTTCAAAATCAGTTAAGAGAATAATGGAGAGGGCACCTGGGTGGCTCAGTGGATTAAGCTGCTGCCTTCGGCTCAGGTTATGATCTCAGGGTCCTGGGATCGAGTCCCGCATCGGGCTCTGTGCTCAGCAGGGAGCCTGCTTCCTCCCCTCTCTCTCTCTGCCTGCCTCTCTGCCTACTTGTAATCTCTCTTTGTCAAATAAATAAATAAATATTAAAAAAAAAAAAGAATTAAAAAAAAAAAAAGAGAATAATGGAGAAAAACTGCATTAATAGTGCCTTTTAAAATTACATAATTACCAGAGCATCTGGCTGGCTCAGTTGGTGGAGACTGTGACTATGGATCTCAGAGTTGTGAGTTTGAGCCTCACGTTAGGTGTAGAGGTTACTAAAAATAAAATCCTTAGAAAATGAAATAAAATAAAATAATGTAGTTACCTTAACTAGTTTTCCCTGTGGATTTGCCTTACTATCTGTAATTACTTTGCCTTCTGCCTGAAGAACTTCCTTTAGTAGTTATTGTAAGGCAGGTCTGCTAGCAACAGATTCTCTCAGTTTTTGTTTATCTGGGAATGTCTTTATTTTACCTTTACTTTTGAGAGATAGCTTTGCTAGGTATAAGATTCTTGGTTGCCACTGCTATTCTTTAAGCACTTTGAGGGGGGCCTGGCTGGCTGAGTGGGTAGAGCACATGACTCTTGATCTCGGGGTTGTGAGTTCAAGCCCCACATGGGGTATAGAGATTGTTTTAAAAAAATAAAATCTTGGGGTGCTTGGGTGGCTCAGTGGGTTAAAGCCTCTGCCTTCAGCTCGGATCATGATCCCAGGATCCTGGGATCAAGCCCCGCATGGGCTCTCCGCTCAGCAGGGACCCTGCTTCCTCTCTCTCTCTCTCTGCCTGCCCTCTGCCTACTTGTGGTCTGGAGGTCAAATAAATGAATACATTCTTTAAAAAAAAAAAAAAAAAGATCTTGGGGCATCTGGGTGGCTCAATCAGATAAGTTCAGACTCTTAGTTTTGGGTGAGGTCATGATCTCAGGGTCCTGGGATCCAGCCCTGCATCAGGCTCCATGCTCAGCACAGAGTCTGCTAAAGTTGCTCTCTCCTTCTCCCCCTGTACCGCCCTCCCTGGCCCGGCTCATGTACTTGCTCTCTTGCTCTCTCTCTTAAAGAAATAAATCTTAAAAATAAAATAAAATAAAATCTTAAGCAGCAACAAAAAAGAAAGATTTTTCTCCTTTTCTTAATTCTTCCTAGGGGACTGTCCAGGCCAGAGGACGTGTGGCATGTTGCATAGGACATGTTGCCATAGGACACCCAGCTGGGCATTTCCTGCGCTTCATCAGAATGACCAGGATGTCACCATCTTCCACCTTCCCCTCCCACACACCCCAGGAGACCAGTGAGATCCCTGTGAAGTTTTAAATTTGTATTGATTTTCTAATGAATGCGGTTAAGTAGTCTTTCAGGAGACTCTGGTTTTAGAGGCATTTGAGG
Source organism: Mustela nivalis (assembly GCF_964662115.1). Classification (NCBI taxonomy): domain Eukaryota; kingdom Metazoa; phylum Chordata; class Mammalia; order Carnivora; family Mustelidae; genus Mustela; species Mustela nivalis. The sequence continues at coordinate 54,074,588 of NC_139037.1, read as the reverse complement.
ATCCTCCTCAGGGAGATGGTGGTCTTTGGTTGGGAAGAGCCCTGCATGGTTGGTAAGGTGGGATTGAGACCCAGAGGGAGCACTGCTTCTTGGCATGGCCAAGGGAAGGAAATAGCATTTCCTTGGGCAGCCTCCATGGGAGAGGCTTGTGGAGGATGCCCTAAGCCTTGGATTTTGGGGACTGAAAATCTCTCTTTAATAAAATTTCTATGAGAATCCAAGAAGGTGATCACAGCTTCATTCACCCAGATAAAGGCAGTTCATCGGCACTGATGGTGACCAGTGCTCCAGGCCCTGTCCAGCGCTCTATAAACATACAGACACCCAAAATTGGCATCTCGACCCTACCAGAGTGATAATGCAATTATGACTAGTCTACAGATGAGGAAGCTGGAGGGTCAGAGTGGTAAAGCCACTTACCAATGGTCACAGAGTGAGTAAGTGGTAGTTGGGCCTTGAAAAGACTGACCCCACTAATCCATTCAGTCATGATTGTTGAGAACCGGTGAGCTGAACGTTATGGTTCTAGGCTCTAGAGACAGAGAGGTGAAGGAGACAAGGATCCCTACTTTGGAGAGGGACATTCAAGGGAGAGGGCTTGACATTTGAGGGGGAGGAGCTAACATTCCAACAGGAGGAGCTGACATGCCAGTGGGAGGGGTTAACATTCTGGGGAAGGAGCTAACATCCCAGGGGGAGGGGCTGACTTTTTTTTTTTTTTAAGATTTTATTTATTTATTTGACACAGAGAGAGATCACAAGTAGGCAGAGAGGCAGGCAGAGAGGGAGGGGGAAGCAAGCTCCCCGCGGAGCAGAGACCCTGATGCGGGGCTGGATCCCAGGACCCTGAGATCATGACCCAAGCCCAAGGCAGAGGCCCAACCCGCTGAGCCACCCAGGCGACGCAGGGGCTGACATTTTGAGGGAGGGTTTACATAGTACAGGGAGGGGCTGACACCCCAGGAGGAGGGGTTGATATTCTGGGAAAGGGGTCAACAGTCCTGGGGAAGAAGTGAAATTCTGGGTGAAGAGCTAACATCCCAGGGGAGGGGTTGACATCTCAGGGGAGGGACTGATACCCCAAGGGGAGGGGCTGACATTCTGGGGGAGGAGCTTATGTCCCAAGGGGAGGGGCCAACAACCCCTATCTTTCAGAGCCTACAGCCTCCTCCTCACAATAGTCTGTCCCTTCAAGTATTGACGGAGCCCACGGCACAAATCTCTGCTATTCTCTGAATCCCTGACCAGAACAGGGCCTCTGCCCTCACGGAGCTCACAGCCTAGGGAAGACAGTCCTGAACAGCAAAATCCTGCAGAAAGATATTTACCTCCCCGGCAGGAGGGAAGCAATTACTCGCTCTTAATCACTACCTCTGTTTCTCTCAGCAGGGAGAGAGGGAAGGCGGCGCCCCCAATCTGGCCTGGTTTGAGATGTTCCTAGCCGTGGGAGACAGACAGACTGTCATCAAACGTCGGAAAATAGCTGTCATGAGACTCCTCACCCCCTGACACTTGACACCTTTCCCTTCCCAGCACCTGAAGCCCTCCTTCCTCAGCGGCAACAAAGCCGTAGTTTCTGTTCCTGTTGACTGAGCACAGAATGCTTCCTAATCCTCACACACCCCTGCTGGGGTAGAGAGACTGAACTGCTCAGGGTCCCAGTCAGGGTCAGGATGTCAGGGTCCGGGTTCAAACTCAGCACTGTGGCGGGAGTCCAGAGGCCATGCCCTTCCCAACACACACGACCAGCTGTGCTATGGGTCTCCTGGTTCCCATTCTTGTCCCTGCAGAATCAAATGAAGAAGGGGGGGCAAGATGACAGCCTTACCCCTTTGTCTGTTTCATTCGCTTCTGTGTCCCTCGCTCCTGAGATGCGGTCTGTCATGAATGATGCGCCGCCCCACCCTCTGGGTCTTGTGCTGACCCAGACCTTGCCCAGTGTAATGAATTATTCATTTCTTTGAAAAATGGGGACCTCCCATGTGCCTCCTCCAGTGGTGGGTGATGCTGGGGACCCCAGAGGAGTCATCCCAGGACTTCTATCTGAAAGAGGCTGCAGGCTGGCCACAGAGATGGATATGGTCAGTGAGCTATCAAATTGGTTATGGCTGTGACAAAGCAGGGACCAGGTGTAAGGGGTGGAGGGGGTGGGCTTGAGAGATGGAGTTGAAGGCTTTGATGGGGTCTGTTGGAAGGCCAGGCTGAGGGGCACCGGGGAGCCATGGGAGGTGTGTGAGCAGAGAAGGGTTAGAGTCAACCCTGAATGTAGAGGAGTCCCTCTGGGGTCTCCTGGGGGACAGAAAGAGGCCAGGAGAAAGTGAGCATGAGGGTCCTGGGGAAGAGGAGAAGGCCTGAGTGGGGGCCAGGCCATAGAGATGGAGAAGAGAGTATGAAGGAGGGAGGGGCTAGTAGTGGGCTCTAATCCAGGACACCCTCCCTCGCCTCATCTCCTTCCAGTCTGGCAGAGCATGGGAGACTAACCTCTCCATTTCCCATAGCCTGCCACACCCTCCAGGCCTCCCCTGCCGCCATCCTGGGTCCAGACCCCCTCTTCCGGCAGCCTGCCCTCAACTCCGTACTCCTGTCCTCCGAGGCAAACTTACTGACTTTCAAACTGTATGACCTTCAGAGCACCTCCATTTGCTGGTCTATGAAATGGGTGTATTCATTTCTAATGGCTGCTGTAACCAATATCTATAAACTTAAAGGCTTAAAACCACATGAATCTATCCTGCATTTCTGGGGGCCCTAAATTGGGGTGGGTCACTGGGTTCAAGAGGAGAGTCCATTTCCTTTCCTTCTCTAGTTTCTGAAATTGCCCTGTTTTGTGGCTCGTGGACCTTGGTCCATCTTCAGAACCAGCAGGATTGGTCTCTGGGTCCCTTGCTCTTCTGCCTCCCTCTCCTACTTCCTAGTGACTATATGCCCCCCCCAAGATAATCCAGGATCCTCTCCCCATTTTGACAAATAGGCTTAATTTCATCTGTGGCTTTACTACCCTGCTGCTTCTGCTGGGGCTGGTGGGGATAGGGGATCCCAGGCCAGACATGGTGGAAGTGTGGGTGCTGCTCAGACCACTGGAGCTCACCCTGGGTGGGGGAGGGGAGGGTGAGTAGTGGGTGCTTCAACCCTATGCGTTACACACCTGGGGACCAGGCCTCCAGGCTATGCCAGACCCTTGGCAGAACGGAGGGAGAGTGTCTGAGGAGGACATGGGTGAGAGGTCCAGTCATCCTGGGAGGACCTGAAGGGAAATTCCTGGGGGTTGGAGACAGTATGGGGGAAGGCAGAGGGTGGGGGAGGTCCTATCTCCTCCAAGCCTGGAAAATATGGGGTGTGCAGGTTCAGCAAGAGATGGATATAGGAGAATGGGGAGGCAGAGAGAGAGAGAGGAGGAGAGAGAGGGACAGAGATGCAGAGAGGACAGGGAGGAGGGAGACACAGAAGACCCTGAGAAAGTGGGACAGAGACCCTGAGAGAGGGATAGAGACGCTGGTGGGGGACGGAGATGATGCAGAAGCCCTGAGAAATGAGGTGAAATGGAAGAAGAGGTGGAGGGGAGGGGATGCGTGCAGGTGCAAACGTGATGAGACTGCGTAGACATGGGCGTCAGATGGCAGCCAAAGTAGGGAGGGGAGGTGAGAGGCAGGTCAGGCTGCCAGGAGGGATCAAGTGGAAGAGGAGACAGAAAAAGATATGGAGACAAAGACCCAGTGAGAGACAGGAACACGAAGAGCTCCAGCGAAAGACTGAAATAGCACCAGCCTCAACCTGAAGAAGAGCGCTCGGGGGAGACAGACGGACAGGGAGACAAACCACGGGCTGTGGGCTTGCATGTAAAGGCAGGACTGTGGACATGGCTGAGGAATTTAGAATGAGTGTGACCCCCCACAAGCCTGATTATCCCAGGACTGAGCGCTTCCTGTGATCCAGGGCTCTGGGAGCTCAAACTGGAAAGTTCGATGCAGCCCAGGACGCCTTGGTCCCCCAGATGGAACAGAGCAACACTGGGAAAGCCCTGGGCCACTGGCTTCTCTGGCTCAGCACTGCGTTGGTTATCATCATGCCTGTCTTCTCTCACTGCCCTGGGAAATGGGCCTCCCCATCGCCCTTCCGGTGCCCTGCTCTGGGAACAAACTACTTTGTCTTTCTCTTGTTTTCAAACTCCCAAATGTTGCTAAACTAAAGGCTAAATTTTGCTTCACGTTCTGAGTCTTTTGATGTATCCACAGAGCTGCGTGGCCTGAGCTCCAAGGCGGGCGGGGAAATTCCTCTCTTCTTGTCTTGGGAAAATGCATTACAGAGACGCCTCTGACCCTGGCTGCACATCACAATCTCCGGGGGGAGCTTTTAAAATCCAATCGATGTCCAGGCCCCATCCCCAGGCGTTGTGGTTTAAGTGGTCCAGGGTAGAGCTGGTCTCTGGGACTTTCAAAAGCTCCCCATGGGCAGCGGGCTGAGCCCCATCCCTCTGAAGTGCCTGTGGTTGTAGAAATGCAACCTTAAAAGCTCCCAGGGGACCCAGAACCCCAGCACTAAGTGGTTGAAAACCCTAGGGGCGGGGAGGGGGGGGCATGCACAGATCGACTGCTCTGTCTGTATTTGGTTGTTCTACAAGCATTAACAGCCAAGACCCAAGCTGGGGGTCCCTTAGGAGTCAGATCCTATTCTGTGCACCCCACTTTCAAGCTCCCTGGTCACAGCCACCAAGGATGGGAGGGGAGAGCAAGCAGCCACACTGGGAGCAGGAGGGGTTTTAGGAAGCCTTCTAGAGGAAGCAGACGCAGAGCAGAGGTGGGAAGGGGCACTCCAGGCGGGAAGCACAGCTTGTATGTGCAAAGACACAAGGGAATAACATTTTTTACTATCTCTGTTATATGTGGTTAAGGATATACTGGGGCGGGGTGCGGGGGAGCTGTGCGAAGGGTGTAGGTGAGATGGAAAGGAAAAGAAAAGAAAAAAGACTAGAGGGACGTCAGGTCCTACACAACTCCAAGGCCAAGCTGAAGGGCTGGGACTCTTGGAGGAGGGGGGCCACCTGAGGTGGGGGACATGGAAAGGCTGCTAGCAGGGAGGGACAGAGTCAGCTCTGGATGTAAAGGACCTCTGTGAAAGCTAGAGGTTAGAGACAGGAAGTAAGGCGAAGGTCGGGGAGAGAGAAACCCTGGTGGGAGCCCGCCAGGAAGGTCTCTGAATTCCGGTTTGCCCAAGCCAAGTTCCCTCCCGGAGCCGGGCGGACTACCTTCTGGCTGGGAAAATGGTCCAATACCTCCCTCGTGTGGTGGCTCCTAGTTTTGCAGCCAGGGTTTCCCGTAAGTAAAACTAACCTCTACATCAGGACGTTTTTGAGAAATAAAGAGGACGCTATTAACCAATGACGTTGCAACAACTGGCCCAAGGTGTCTGCAATCCGCGAGGCAAAATTGTAGTGAGGCTATAAGTCCGTTCCTAATCGAAATTTGCTAGGCCTTTCCTGCGAAAGTCGGGATGTTTGGTCACCCTCTTCAGGAGCTGCCCTTTTAGATATTGAGTCGAAATAAAATTGTTCATCATATAAGAAAGTGGAGGAAGTTCAGCCAAAGGCTGGGGTGTCCCCCAGGGCATTCCATCTGCTGGGGATGAAGGCAGGCAGTGGGGAGGAGGTGGTTAGTGAGGGAGCTAGTAACAGACTGTCTGGAGGTCTAGACACTTCTATAGGAAGGGACATTAATAGTGGGTATTGAAGGTTGAGTAGAAGTTTTCTAAAAAAAGAGAAAGATGTGTTGCAAAATATAACAATGAAGATGATACCTGACAAACTCAGTTTGTGTCTTTGGTCTCAAGTTTTTCTGGCTGTGGCCTTCAGAGCCCACTGAACAAAAATTTTCACCTTTGTCTGACTGAGAAGAAAACCAGGGTTCAGAGAGAAGGAATGTAGCTGAAGTACGCAGCAGTTCGTGTTGATGCCAGGTGAGTCAGTCCTGCTCTCTCTCCTCTCTGTGCCTTCTATTTTTTTTTTTTTTTTAAGATTTTATTTGAGAGAGAGAGAGAGCATGAGCAGAGGGGAGGGGGACAGGGAGAGGGAGAAGCAGACTCCCCTGCTGAGCAGGCAGCCCATTGTGGGATTTGATCCCAATACCTTGGGATCATGACCTGAGCCAAAGGCAGACACTTAACTGAGCCACCCAGGTGCCCCTTCCCTCTGTGCCTTTGCACCCAGAGTACAAATGTCCTTCCTCCTAACTGCTCCCGAAAGACTCCTACTCATCTCTCAAAACCCAGCTCAAATTTTGGGCTCCCTGTCTCAAACCAGAGACTCCGGGCCTCTAGCCCCTCCTTTATCAGGCCCAGGAGACTGGACTCCTGGCCCCCCTCCTCCTGCTGTCTCAAGAGACCTGCCCCTCCAACAGAGCCGGGGAGGCTGTGACCAGCCAGGATGAAACAGGTTGTGCTGATTCAGTCCATTTATTTGGTCTCAGAGGCCAGAGTCATGATCCAGGGCCGAATGCTCTTGGATTAGGCATCCTGTGTCTTCTCATTGCTGAGCCTAAGGGAGGAAGACACAGAAAATCACAGAGGCATGGGAGAGGAGAAGAGGCTAAGTGGTTAAAATTGGGGCCAAAGAAAAAAAAATTTAAAAAAAATCGGGGCCAAAGAGACAGAGATTCAGCTCACCACCCTTACCCTCTTCCCACTCACCTTGTTGAAGAAGTAGATGGAGGCAAGGATGGTGAATACAGCCATAGCCAGGGTTACGTTCTGGGGGGAGCAGTCAGAGGTCAGGGCTTATTCCCTTCCTTCCCTCCCTCTGACCTCCCTCCCCCTGCGAGACCCCTCCTCACTTCCTGAAAGTTCATGGCCATGGTCTTGAACTCCGTTCTTGCTTGACCTTCCTCTTCCTTTCCTGGACTCTGAGGCAGAGAGGACAGATCAGCCACTAGAACGTAAGAGGGGTTGCCTGGGAGACCAGAATGGTGGCCGTGGTGACGAGAGAAGGGCATTCTGGGTAGAGGGGACATGGGACAGATACTGGAGGGAGAGGGGACTTGGAGGCAGAATGTTACATGCAGTATGTGAATTTGGGATGGGGACGTTTGAAATCAGAGAATCCAGATCTTCAACACTACACTGAGAAATCTGTCCCCATCGCCCCCCAACCCTAGAGTGCTGGGAGCCATGGGAGGCTGTGAACAGGGGAGGCACTGAGTCAGCTCTGACTGTCAGTGTCTTAGGAACAAGGAAGAGGCTGGAAGCTGGGAGGTGGCCCCTGGGAAAATTTTCTCCCGCAGTCTGCCAGACCCAAGGTTGTGAGGAGCAGCAGCTGAACTGAGCATTCCCATGAGTCTTGTCACTAGTGCTGGGGGGTACAGGGTGGCAACTTGCCCACCTGTGGACCACAGGGACAGCGCCAGAGACTCCAACCGTGTCCCCCCCCCCCAACCCCGGGTTCCCTGACTTTCACCCCACCAACCTTCCCGCTGGCATTATAGGTGTCCAACTCTTTTTGTTTGTTACACCTTAGAACTAACTTCCCGGTTACCAGAAATATGGAGGCTAAAGAAACAAGTACAGTCAAAGGTCATCACCCACAGGTCCCATCTCTGTGAATTCTCCTCGCTAAATTCTCTGTAATCCCAAAATGCCAGGCCCTTTGCCTTCTCGTGGTCATTAGTGGACATGGGCAGAACGGCCAAAATTTTGAGTTGCTGGATACACACATGGTCCCAAGTACACACATGGTCCCAACGAGGTGACACTCTGCCCTTTGAACTTATTCATCCTCAAAGCAGCCCTGTGAGGCACAGATGGCACTCATTCCCATTGTATGGATTTGATGAATGAGGAGGCACAGAGAGGTATGTAACTTGCCCACAGTTGCACAGCTTGTAAAGGGGGTTTGAATGCAGCCAAGCCAAAGCTGGGGTCTGGGTGTTCAACCACTGGGCTGTGCTGGCTGTGGCCAGCTGTGGGTGGCACCGGAAGAAGGTAACATCTCCAAGAAGCCCAAGAGAGCTTCAAAGGGCGCCAACATTGAAGGGGTGAGAATAGGAAAAGACAGACTGAGGTTGTGAGGAGGGAGAAGGCAGGGAATGTGTCTAGAATGTGGAGCTGGGTTGGGGGGGGGGTCTCTCTGTCTCCTTTCGCACCCAGGTTAAGGGTCTCTGGTTCAAATCCCAGTTTTGCCACACACTGCCTGTGTTCCTCAGGCAAATTACTGACCCTGCTGTGCCTTGGTTTCCCCACCTGCACAATGGGGATGGTGAGAACAGAATCAGCCCCTGCCAGAGCTGCAGTGAAGATTAAACAGGTTGATCCACTGGCAAATCCAAGGCTGGCAAAGGCCCCAGGGGAGCCAGATCCCAGGAGGCCACCTCAGCTCCTGGGGGAGGCATGCCGGGACCTGCTTTCCGGGGGGTGCTGAGGCAGGGGTAATGAGCAGGTGGGGCTGCGGCGCAGACAGTGGGCTGAGCTCAGCGTCTGGGCTGTGCGGAGATGGCTGGGACAGGGTTTTGGGGCCTCCCCGCTGGACTTCTCCTGCTCCTGCCGCTGCTGCAGCCCCAGCCCCTGACTGAAGGACCCCTGGTGTTTGTGGCTGTGGTGAGGTTGTCCCCTGCCCTGGCCTGGCCTCTCCCCTCTCCTCAGCCAGCCCTGACCTGGTCCTGTCCCCAGGTGTTCCGCCACGGTGACCGGGCCCCGCTGGCCTCCTACCCCACGGACCCACACAAGGAGGCAATTGCAGCTGTGTGGCCAAGAGGCCTGGGACAGCTGACAGGGGTGAGAAGCCGGGGTGCCGGGGAGGAGTGGGTGGGGTGGGGAGGGGTCTGCTGAGGCTTCCTCTGTCCTCAGGAGGGGGTCCGCCAGCAGCTGGAGTTGGGACGGTTCCTGAGGAGCCGCTATGAGGCCTTTCTGAGCCCGGAGTACCGGCGGGAGGAGGTACTGCCAATGAGATGACCCTTGCTTGGCCTTCTGATCTCTCACCTCTGACCTCCACTGACTCCAAAAGTTGGGCCTCCACCTCTGGCCTTTGACCCCCAATAACCTGACCTGCACCCCATATCTGATCCCTGACCTCCAAACCATCAGCTAACTTGCACTGACCTCTGACCTCTGACCCCATCTCGACACGTGTCCCATGCTTCACCTCTGATCTCTGGGCTCCATCAACTGACTTTATTTCCTGGCCTCCCCCTCTGTCTTCAGACACCCACCAACTCTAACCAGACCTTCTGACTTCTGGTTTCTGATTCCAAAACTTGACTGATTCTGACTTTGACCCTCAGTGGTTCAATGTGCCCTCAAGAGTTCAGTGTTTGATCTCTGCCCTTCGTCAAATCTGATTTGTCTTTCCTATGTCCTCCTCTGTCTTTTGATATCTCTCAATTAGGATCATTCCTTCTGACCTCTGGCCTCTGATCCCTGAGAGACATGTCCTGAATTCTGGTCCCATGTCCTTCCACCTCCCCTTTAAACCTTGAGCTCCAACTTCCAGCCATCAGCAATTGTGATCTTCCTTTCTTTCACTGATGCAACTGACTCCTTTAATCCCACATGTTTGCCCAACTTCTGACCTCCAACCCCACTGCTCCTGACCTTGACCTCTGACTGTTGGTCCCATCTTCCAACATGGAAGACCAGACACTCCCGCTCACCCTCAGCTTTGACTTCCAACACCTGACCTTCGACCCTGAACTTAATCTGAAGCTTTTAGTTTGATGCTGCAGCCAACCTCTGACCCGACATTGGGCCCCTTGCCTGCCTTCTCCCCGCCACCGCAGGTGTATGTCCGCAGCACTGACTTTGACCGCACGCTGGAGAGTGCTCAGGCCAACCTCGCAGGGCTGTTCCCTGAGGCTGCCCCGGGTCGCCCAGAGGCTGCCTGGAGGCCCATCCCGGTGCACACAGTGCCCATCACCGAGGACAAGGTCAGGGGGCTGGACAGGTGCAGGGGGGTGGGAGGGATGGAGTGAGACCGAAACCCCTAGGTGGGGGGAGCCAGTGATTGGGAGAGGCAGCCTGTGCTGGCTGGGAGCAGTGAGACCCGCCCTGCGACAGAGCTGTCTAGGTGGCTCATGGATGTCGTGAGCCGCCATCCCCATGATGTGCGGCCAGATTTGGGAGAGACCGCGTATTTTGAAAAGAGAGATTTGGACGAAGGCTCCACAGCCCCATATCCCGCACTGCGACTGTGGGGTCCCAGTCACGCTGTCCTCTCTGAGCCTCAGTTTCCCCCAGCTGCTGAGGTTCCCCATGCGCAGCTGTCCCCGATACCATGAGCTGCTAAGAGAGGCCACAGAGGCGGCGGAGTACCAGACTGCCCTGGAGGGCTGGACAGTGAGCTGGGCTGGTGGGGCGCACTGGGAAGGGTGTGGGGCGGGGGCGGGGCCGGGGGCGGCCGGTTGGACTCACCCAGGTTCCGTACACCCAGGACTTCCTGACTCACCTGGAGAACGTCACCGGGCTGTTGTTGGTTGGAGAGCCGCTCCGCAAGGCATGGAAGGTTCTAGACACACTGATATGCCAGGTGAGCTCCTGCCCCACCCAACCAGCCGCGTGATTAAGGGCACCTGGATTCAAATCCCAGCTTTGCTGCTCACTATCTGCGTTCCCTCAGGCAAGTCACTTAATTCTTGGTGCCTCAGTTTGCCCTTCTGCACAGTGGGGATACCAACAGCACTTGGGGTTTCTGGGAAGATCAAAACGGGTTAATCCACGCAATATGCTTAGAACAATGCCTGGCATGCAGGCCTGCAGGAATGGTTGAGGCTACATGTTTGCTGTTCCTCCTCTGTTAGATCTCTTGTGGGAAAGGCTCCCAAACCCAGAACTTGGGCAGCAGGGACCGACCGGCACCGGTGTGATGCTCTTTAGATAGCTAGTCTTTGCTTAGCCCATTCCGTAAGAATTACCCTAGTTGCACGGTGGGAATAACAACGTGTGTGATTAAGAGGGCTGCCTAGCCCCCACTGGATGTATTCTGAGGGAGATGGTATTGCCACCATGGGAACCTTCTAGATTCCAAAACGTCTGATGTTTGAAACACCCCTGGCTCCTTGCGTGGGGGCTCCTGGGCTGTGGGGTGATGGTCATTATTATTGTTAATTAATGATGGCTATTGGCCATGATTTCCTGACCAGCCAGCCCATGAGGGGTTTGGCGGAGGGGTGGGAGAGAGGACTGCAGCTCAGGGGGACAGCACAAGTACTCGAAGGGCCTGAGGAGAGCATAACAAGCTCAGAATGTCCCAGTCACTTTGTCTTCTCTCCGTGTCTCTCTCCAGCAAGCCCATGGTCTTCCCCTCCCATCCTGGGCCTCCCCGAAAGTCCTACGGACCCTAGCCCAGATCTCGGCTTTGGATATTGGGGCCCATGTGGGTCCACCCCGGGCAGCGGAGAAGGCCCAGCTGACAGGGGGTGAGGTGTGGGGCTGGGAGGCTGGGAGGCCTAAGCGCCTTCCTTTGGGGGATTCTCAGCACTGTTCTTGCCCTCACAGGGATCCTGCTGGATGCCATCCTTGCCAACTTCTCTCGGGCCCAGCACCTCGGGCTGCCCCTCAAGATGGTTATGTACTCAGCTGTGAGTCTTTGGGGAGGGAGGCAGTGCCACGTGGGCACAGGGATGGGGGATGTCAGATGGCAATGTGGATGGTCAGGAAGAGCTGGTGGGGTGGTCTCAATGGAACTTCAGCCCACTGCCTTGGGTAACTCATATCTTCAAACCGTACTCTCAGACTGTATCACTAGAGGTATGCAGTCTAGAAGGAGGGAGGTGTTGGTGTTATAAGAGAATCTGGCTCTTCTGCAAAGACAAGCTGTTTAACTGAGCTGCCCAATCATATTTTTGCATCTTTTTGACCAAGGTTCATTAAATGATTTCCTGTATCTGGTGGGACTGCCTCCAGGGTGAGCTGATTTGGGGGGGCAGGGTTGGTTCTAAGAGATCTGGGGGGCATCTGGGAGGAAGCCGGATGCATAAGTCTAGAGTTCAGGAGAGGGGAGACATCAAAAGAGGAGCGTGTCTCAGCCCTGGGATCCACCTGCAGCACGACAGCACCCTGCTGGCCCTCCAGGGAGCCCTGGGTCTCTATGACGGGCACACCCCACCGTATGCTGCCTGCCTCGGCTTTGAATTCCGGAGGCGCCTCGGGGACCCGGATGAAGATGCAGGGTAAGGAGAGGGCAGTGCCCGGGAATGGGCGGGACAGGACTGTCTCAAGAAGAGATGGGGTCCCAGGCAGAGGGGGATTTGTGTGGGATGGTTCAAGGAGGTCGATACGTAGGAATCAGGAGTCCAGTGTCTCCACTCCAGATTTAAGTCAGTGACGGGGGAGGTAAGGAGGGATCTGGGTGCTATCACCTCCTGTCTTCCTCCAGGAATGTCACCATCTCCCTCTTCTACCGCAACGACTCCACCAGACTGCCCCTGACCCTTAGCCTCCCCGGGTGCCCAGGCGCCTGCCCACTAGCCCGCTTCCGTCAGCTCACTGCCCCGGCCCGGCCTCCAGCTCACGGGGTCCCCTGTCACGGCTCCCATGAACCTGCCACCCCTGCAGGTGATGGCCACTGGCGTTGGGGCGGGAGTGTGGGGGGGCCCAGGTCCCGAGACTCACACTCCCATGTTCTCCCCACAGCCACTGTGGTGCCCCTGCTGGCCGGGGCTGTGGCAGTGCTGGCGGCGCTCAGCGTGGGGCTGGGCCTGCTGGCCTGGAGGCCCAGCTGCCTGCGGGCCTGGGGGCGCCCTGTGTGAGCTGGGAACCGGGCACCCCCTCCTCCACAGCTGGCATTGCACCCCAACATGTCTGCTCACCCACTGCTTTGGCTTCCGTGACTTACTGTGCGCACCTGTTCCTGCAGGAGATGGGGGTGGCGGGGCTCTCTGGCCAGGAAGCTGCAGGCAGTTGTGCGTGTGATCCTGTGTGTGTCATGGATGTGTGCCCGGGGCGGTTTGTGTACATGTTTGGCTCCTGTGTCTACACATTCATGTGTGCTTCTGCACTTCTACACAGGAACACAGAGACTCACATTGGTGCCTATGTGCATGTGTCCCTGTGACACATTTCTATGCATACATACACGTGTGTGCTGGTGCATGTGGGGCTGCTGTGTATGGGTGTGTTCCTGTTGTCTCCATACAAGCTGGGGAGTATATGCTACATCAGTACACGTGGGGCTACAGGTTTGTAGGTGTGCACCTGCTCTGGGCGCCCCTGCACAGGTCACACACCTTGTGGAGACAGGGCTCCTGGGACCCAATCTGGCTCTGGTGACCCTTGCAGGCTCTTGGGGCAGTAGGGACTGGTGTCATCTTTTCCCCCAACTTCTGGGCGGGGTGGGTCAGGCCTGCAGTGTAGCAGGAGAGCCTTCTGGCAGTGCCAGGTCCAGAGCTGTGGGCAAGCTTGAGGCAAGCTGGGTGACCAGCCTCTGCTCCCACCTCACTTGGCAGAGCCCAGAACCCCAATTCATCAGACCCCACAACCCTGGCCATTAACCTCCTGGGAACCAGCACAGCAGGTGGGGCTGGGAACATCACTCAGGGCTGCTGCGCAATGGTGGGGGGCAGGGGGTGTGGAGTGGGGGCCTGCAGCAGTATCCATTGGCTGCCACATGGCTAAATGAAATAAAGTGGAACGTTCCAGCCCCGGCTGCACTGGCTGCAGCTTGGGGTCTCTGGCCAGGCCTGGCTGGTCAGAGTAGGTAGGGCTCCCCTCATTGTAAGCACAGCTTGTGACGGCATTAAGACTCAAGCTGCCCTGCACACCTGCTAGTGAACAGCAGGCTGGTTCACGTGTTCCCACACCTAACCACTCAACCTGCAAGGGGAGGTGCACGCTCCCACCGCGTGCCAAGTGCCCCGAATGTGCAGCACCAGCCCCCCCAGCCATACCCCTAGCATGTGGCACTGATGGTCACGCCTGAGTTGTCCGTGGGGAGCCCAGTGTGCAGGTGCCCATCAGTTAGGGTAGCTAGAGGTGGTCAGAGATGGGGTGCCTACAGACAGAAGCTACTTCTAGCCATGAGGACCCCAAACTTCTACCTGGGGGGGAATAAGGCCCAGGGCCCTCAGACTGGGGCCAGCAGCCCTGGAGTCTGTACAATTTAGGAAAGCTTGAGATCTTCTTTCACACCCATCCCTGGGTGTGGGCTCAGCTCTACTGATGTCCATACCTCCCTGCCCATCACTGGCCCTGGATGTATGGAGCCATCACAGGGCTGCAGAGTGTCTTCATGAGCTTCCGGGGGGAGAGCTGGTGGTGATGGCGGTGAGAAGCATCTTCTTGCTTAGAGATTTGGACCCAAAGTTCTAGCAGGTTCCCCTACCCTGTTCTAAGTGACTCCAGTAGGGGCCCAGACTTCTCAGCATACTGGGATGGCCCAAGGAGATGGGGGGGGGGGGCTTTCCTAGGGCCACAGTGCAAGACCTCACCCTCCCCCAGGAGGGTTCTAGATTCCCACCAGGACCATGCCACAACCCTGCTCAGACACCAAGGTCCACACACAGCAATGCTCACGCTATTTAATGAGTCCCATGTGCCCAGTGTGGCCTGCCAGGGTGGCTGGCTGTCGTCACAAAGCTGTGATTCTTGGCCCCAACATCTTTAATCCAGATGTGACCAACACTGGCCAGAGACTGGCAGCTGCTTCTCCAGGTGAGCAAACAGCAGAGGTCCACTTTAAATGGGAAAGGAATTGCAAAACAGTAATAAAAAAGTCTTAAGGGGAAAAAACATTCCAAGAGAAAGGAACATCCCTAAAATCAAAATGTACATGCTTTAAATCATTAGGTAAAAACACTGCATTTAAAAATACCTTAAAAAAGGTACAAACTTCAAGGTGCTTTCACATCAATGGGCCGTGGGGTCTCCCCACTTGGCCTGTAGTGCTTAGGGGGCCCATATGGCCAAAGGGTGGGTCCCTGCCCACCCACTGTGCCAATCGGGCTGAAATGTAACGGATAAAAAGGAACAGGTCATGCCCCAGGGGAACGAGGCACCTAGGGCCACTGGCTGGCTCACCTGCCTCCACTGCTCTGGCTGGTGACACCTGTGGGGTGGCTGGGGGCAAGGACAGTCCCCTCTTCTGGGAACCTCAAATACAGTAACAGTGCGGCCTGCTGTGGGGAGGCTGGAGAACAGGCAGACGGGCCATCCCTCAGTCTATGACGTTGGGGGCGGGGGGGGGGGGGGGCTGTGGTGGGTAGGTGGAGCCAGAGTGTGTTTCCCCTGGAATCCAGCCTCCCTCTGCCACGGAGTTCCATTGAAAACCTGGCCGGGAGGCCTAGTCATGGTGCACAGGCACAGGCGGCTCCTCCCCACAGGCCTGGTCTGAGTAGGGGGGAGGTGGGGGCTGCTCGTCCCCCAGCATGTAGGCTGGGTGGCTGCGGCTACGCTTGGCCTCTTTGATGTACAGCTCCAGGAGCACCTTGGTGGGCTGCTTGTCCACCCTCTCCTTGGGCACGCCATGGCTCAGCAGCCAGCCCATGAGGTCTTTGCGTGTCGGGTTGGGCCCCAACATGAGCTTGGCACGGCCTGGCTGGCTCTGACGCCAGAGCAGGCCCACGTCGGCGATGGTCTGGATCTCCATCACTGCTTCCAGCACCGTCATGCCCTTGACCAGCAGGCTGACGAGTGAGAGCCGCAGCTCCGAGGGTGCGGCCGTTAGCAGGCGCCGCTGGAGGCCCTGCGTGAAGGGCACGTCCTCAGGTGCGGGCCTTAGCCCCTGCTCACCTGCGGGAGGCGAGGATGGCTCGCGGTAGATCCAGTCCAGCATGCCCAGCTCACGTACCAGCTGGATGCCCTCCTCCATGGTGGTCCAGGGTCGAAAGGGCAGCTCGGTAGCCTCGAAGTGCAAAAAGGATTCCCAGCGCTGACGCCAGGCCAGCAGCAGCCAGGTGAGCAGTGACTTGCAGCCACCCCGCAGGGTCTTACAGCGATAGTTGAAGATGGCATCGCTGGTCAGGTCGCCCAGCAGGGCCAGCTCTCCAGAATTCAGGGACAGGGCCGGGCCCCCCTGGTCATACACACGCAGGATCCAGGTGATCATGAGCTCATTAGGGTTCTGCTTGAAGCGCCGTGAGATGGCCAGGAGCTCAGTGTATGTGTAGTAACGGTCCCCCCGCCTTATCTGGATTTGTGCCAGTGCTCTCTCAGCCATGGTCACAGCTGTCCTCTGCAGGTAACAGCAGGAAGCCCGGAGGGGTGCCGCCGCAGGACCTTTATGGAAGGACAGAGGTCATCAATGGGAAATTAGTCACACCCTCCAGCACCTCCCTGGAGTGGGACCCCTCAGATCCCCAGGTGTCAAAGGTCCCGGGGGGCACTGTGTCCTCAGGGGAGGTCAGAGCCCAGTGCTGAACATCATGGGGGTCCAAGCACAGTCCCTGCAAAAAGCCCTGGCAGTCAGCATCACTGCAACCTCCCCCCATAGGCACACTGTGAGGATCAAGTGACTCCAGAACTCAGCATTTGCTTTTACAGGATGAGCATCATCTACAGATCTTACAACAATAAGTTATCCTGGTATTAATAAGAGAGACCCTCTTCTGTTCTTACCAAGCACAGGGATGGTGTGGCTGTTTGATTCCTGGAGGAACCACCTGCAGACGGGAAGGGGACAGGGAGGGAGGAGCGGGTCAGTGGGGCACAGGACAGCCATGGGCCTCCATCCCTCCCTCTCCAGAGTGGGGGCCCCTCAGATCCCGCCGGGTGTCAAAGGTCCCAGGGGGGCACCTTGTCCTCAGGGGAGGTCAGAGCCCAGTGCTGGGCATCATGGGGGCCCTGGTACCCTTTGTCACCTCCTCACTCAGGTCGCAGAGCCACCTCCCTCCAGTCCTAAGGTTGGGGGGAGGGGGGATGACAGACAAGAGCTCATCCAGGTGGGACAAATGACTGATACGTGGCCATTGAAGAACCAAGGAGCAAGCCCCCATCACATGCCTTTTGATGCCATATTTCCCCCCACACCAATGCAACTGACTACAGCATGCCCCCACCCCCGCCCCACCCAGGGATGCTTCTCCTCCTGGAAAACAGAGATTTGCCTGACAGACCCATGGGAGGATGGGGTCAACTCCAAGGAGCCCCTACTGGAAACACCCCATGTCTGCTCTGTCTGTACCTCACGTTCCTCCCACCCTGCCCTGTACCTCTTCCAAAGCCTCCAGTTCTGCTCTCATCTCCCCTCACCTGTCCTTGCTGAACAAGTGGAAACTCCCTACTCCACTTTCTCAGAAATTCCCTCTCAGCGGCAATGAATGCTCTGCAGAAGGACACCCTAGGCGAAGAGCCCTGGTCCTCAGATACTCGTGATCTGAAATCTGAGCTCACTTATCACAAAACGTAGCTTCTTCTCCCTGAAGTGCTGTCAGAAGAGTGGAAACCTCCAAGGACACCAGAACATACTTGCAGTTCTGTTCCCAACAGAAAAGAGCGTTCTAGAGCCAAGAACACTTGTTTCTTTTCTGATAACAGGTCTCTACACCCATTTTAGGATTTAGCTTCTTGAAACACTTGAGCAACATTCTCCAGATAAAGGGTCCCTTTAGACAATGGTTACTGTGTAAATCAAGGGTAACTTTAATAACTGTAGCAGCTTATAGGTAAAGGATTCTGGGGAAGCTAAGCTCTGCTTCAAAGTACGAGGTATTCAATCTACAAAACCCTCAGTATTAACAGTGATAAATGTTGCCAGCTTGTTTCTTTTTTTCTGCTGACTTTGCAAATTAGATTTCTGGTTAGCCCCTTTCTTTGAAACCCATATATAGGTTTATGTTTTCTTCCGTAATCCATGTATTCTCCATCTAATTCAACCCCTACCTTTGAAGATGGGAAACATCACTGCTACCCTCTCCCCAACTGCACAGAGGACTCAAGCCCATATGTTCAAGTGTGGTGCCTACTTGACAGACTTAGAAACTGAGGCTCAGGAGACCAATCACTTGTCTAGCTCTCCAAGCTCATGAACAGCAGAGCTGGGATTTGAACCCAGGCCCATTCTGGCTATACTTCCACGGCTATAAATGAACAGGGATTTGCATCCCCAGCACAAACGCTGGCCCATAAATACATGTCCACACACCAGAGAGATGTGAAGTGAAGTCACTCCAAATGAAGGTATTTTAGATTTGGGGTTGGGGAGGGAGCAGGTGGGCCAGGGAGTGGAAGCAAAGGTTCTCACCAAGATGAGGTCGTGGTGGGTGGTCCTTCAGCTTGAAGATACACCTGTAACACAGAAAGGACATAGGGAGGGTGGAGGAAGAAACAGTCTTGGGGCAGGGGTGGTGGTCCAGAGACATCCAAACCAGGGCCTCTCAGATCCCCAGGTGTCAAAGGTCCTGGGGGGCACTGCATCCTCAGGGGTGATAGGAGCCCAGTGCTGGACATCATGGGAGCCCTGGTCCCCAAGGCAACCACATCCCAAGGCCACTCACCTTCAGGAACAGAGGCCAGATTAATTGCACTCAAGAGACTGGAAACACAAAACCCATCAGGAAGGTTTGAAAGCCCTCAACTCTCCCTATGGAGACACGCCATACCCCACTTCCCCAGTGTCACAGGTCCACAGGGGACTGTCCTCAAACCCACTACATGGAGAAACCCCAGTGTCTATCAGCCCTTGCCCCGTTCTACAGATTTTCAGCATTGGCTCTACTTGCTAGTACCTGAAGCAATGAAAGCTGCTAGGGTACACATCCATCCCTTGGAAGAACCTATTGGGAGATAAAGGAGGGAGCTATTCTAGGAAAAAAACACAAAAAACAAAAAACAAAAAAACCCCAAAACCCCTAAGATATAAGCAGCATATGCAATGATCAGAGACCCTTTACTGCAACCATTCTGGAATAAATCCGCTGAGGAAGACATTTTGGAGACGACTTTGAAAACACAAATACAATATAAAGTGTTAACTATTTTCGATAAAATTAAAAACGTGCCTTCAAAACACAAGGAAAGCAAACATGGCAAAACGTTACAACTTAAACTTTGGTGGCATTCCCACCAGCCTGAGGATTTTAATGATAAAAAGTGAAGCAGAAATACATCGGACAACAGCGACAGAGGGCGCACCAGTGAGTGAGGAGAAAGATCCTTTCACTTGTGGGGCGGCCACTGTTAGGATCAAGTCAATGATTTTCCAGGTGGTTGCCCAAAGGGAGAAAAAACTCTGAGAGGATTTTTGGTGGGTCCTGGTGGGGAGACAGATGATCAGCCACCTGCCACGGGGCTGGGTCTTCTCCGGAATCAGGAAACCAATGGATGTCCAAGACCCCAAGGACCAATGAGCCCAAAAGTTACGTCTCACGAGAATGATGCTTGGAGTGAACACAAAACTCCTGATACCTGGACGGGCCGTGTCAGAATGATTCGTGAGGGTAAACAAAGGCCCCACTTGCTTACTCCTAAAACCACACCTACATGGTTCTCAGAAACAACCCAGTAATTCATTTCGAGACTCTGCTCCGCCTCATTCCTTAGAAATCCTCCCCCAATAAACTTTGTGCTAGGCTGTACAAAATGCCAGCCATGTGCAATCGAAAAAACAGCGACTGCCTAAGGAAAACAAATGTAGCTAACACAGGGGTGGAAAACCTAAGAAAAACTCAAAAGTCACACGCGCTCCCCAGCCCTCCCAAGATTAGTGGTTAAGATGGCGGAGCCCTGCAACGTGGGAAACAGAGATGGCGCAGCCAGACTGCGGTACAAAGGCACGCTAGCTCTGGGAGTCTTCATTCGCTCCGGCGGCAAGAGTCCTCCCCACCCTGGCCGCCCTTGGCAAAGGTGCACCCCCCGCAAAGAACCCTAGGCTCGCCTCGGAATGCGCGCCGGGGTCTCACAAGGGCCCAGACCCCTTTCACGCGACGACCTGGCCGCCTCGCCGCAGCCCTGGGGCACCTCCTGACAGAAGCTACCCAGATCCCAAAGCCCAAACGCGCGAACGGAATGAAGCCAAAAGAACAAGAACATCTTACCCGTCCCTCAGCGTCTCCAAAGCGTGCGCCGGTGGCCTCGCGTCCCGCTTTATAGTGCGCGCCGCTCGCCGGGTCCACCGCGCGCGCCAGCCCGGGCTCCGCCCCGAGGCGTCCAGCACACGCACCGGTGTCGGAAAACCAACTTTGGCGCTTGGGAAAGCGAATAATGCCTATTCTCGCAAAATCTTCCTGAACAGACAACAGAATGTTGTCCCTGGAGTCGGAGAAAAGGAGCAGTGGGATATCGGGCCCCGTTATCCTGTCAGGAGAGTCAGGCAATTCTGAAGACAGTAACAAAGGCGGGCTGAAAAGGGGCAGGACCCCGAATGCGGCCGGAGAAGGACCGCGAGGCAACTGGAATTGCCAGCGGGGCACCGGCGCCAGCCCTGGGCGCAAGGGGCGGGGCCCACCCCGACGAAGTCCGAGCGCAGGGCGGGGGCGGGGCCAGCGCGGAGATTGACAAGGACGTTCTGGGGCGGTGCTCGCGTCTGGGGCGCAGAATGAGAGGCTGGTCCTGAGCTGCGGAAGGAGGGGTTGGTCTCTGGACGCCCGACTGGAAGCCTGGACGTCTGGATCAAAGGGAGGAGGATCCTGGGGGCCTGGAATCCTGGGCTGAGGTCCGGATTCCCTGCCCTCAACCCCCCACCCCCAGTCTAGATGATCTAAGACCTGGGGGCTTGGATTCTTCGTAGGGTTGGAGCTCTAGGGAGTGTCTTTCAATTGACAATGATTGTAAACATTATTTTCTTTTCAAAGATAAAAAATGAAACTTTCCGCTTCAAACCCAACCCACTCACTAGAGTCGCCACTGTCGATGTGGTGTAGACTTTTTACATTATGGCTGTACACACGCATACAAGTATTGTGGGTAATGATGTTTCCCGCCCCTCTTCCACTCTGTCCCATAAATAGTCCTCCTGCCCATCAGTACATATAGAGTGACCTCATTCCTTAAACAGAGGCAAAGTATTCCCTTCTGGAGTGGAACACACATTGTCTCCCTTGTCATTTGGTTTGTTTTTTTCTCATGAAGTTTATGGTCTGAAGTAAAAGAGACTTAACATCCTCCTGTTAAGAAAATGAGACATTCCCTTCACTGGATTTTGCCTCACTCAGAATAGAGCAAAACCCTCACTGTGGCTCACAAAGGCCAGAGTGAACTGTCTCCTGTTCCCCCTCTGTCCCTGCCCCCACTACCTTGCTCAGGGCTTCCCTAGTCTTCTTGGAGCCTGCCAAGGATGGACATTTGTACCTCAGGACCTTTGCACTTGTTGTTCCCTCTATCGGGAATCATTTCCCTCAGTCTATCCCAAGGCTCCCCTCTCTTCAGTCATGTGTCTGTTCAGATGTCACCTTGGCAAGGAGACCCCACCCCTTCCCAGACCTGTCTCTCTTCCCCTCTTTTATTTTTCTTCATAACACTTATCCCTAACATATCTCTTTGTGGGCATATATTTTTGCCTCTCTGCCAAAATGTCAAGCCATAAAAATAAGGATTTGTGGCTAGTTTGATCACTGCTATCGATCCAGTGTCTGCCACATAGTTGAAGCTCAATTTACATTAAAGATGAAGATAATTTGAGAACCTTTTGTGGGAGAGAAGTGGCAGGATTATTTTAGTAACCCTTAAAGAACACAAACTATGGACTAGGTGTTATGTTAAATTCTATCTAAGTTGAAGTACTATCATTACCCCCATTTTACAGATGAGGAAACAGACCCAGATGGTTCAATACCTGGGCACAGGTCACAGAGCTAATAAGTGGCAGAGCCTACCCTCAACCCTTCTAGCTTAACCACTGTGTGAAAGGGAAGTAGAGGGGTCCCCCTGGTTGAGACCCTGCAGAGGGACCCAGGCAATGAAATAAAATCTGTACTTGAGTTTCAACCCTGCCCCTGCTCAGCAAATGACTCTGAGAGCAAAAATATGTCGCATCGAACAACCTAAAAGATAGGTATACAGGTAAATAGACAATTAAAAAAAAAAACAGCTCTGTGTTGGGGGATGATTAAAGAAGAAGAGGAGGTCGCAATGGGGGATGCTGGGAAAAGCAGGAGACAAAGTGTGGGTGCAGAGAGAATTGGCTTCAGAAGGGGCACATTACTGGCGTTCATGAAAGTAAAAGATAAAGCCTTGAGAGCCTGTAGAGACTCAGCTATCCAACAAATATTGATCGGCATCATCTGTATGTATGCCAGGAACTGTTGGCTCAGTCTCTTTGTTGACCTTGTGCCTTGCATCTCTTTCTCCTGAGTTCCTTCCCTTACTTGTCCCTCTACCCCAGAGGGCCCAAGAAGAGGGGCATTTCTACAGGACACTTAACAATATTCTCCTGAGCTAGGAGAATATTCTGGGCAAGAATACAGATTGTTTAGATATACTAATTATTAATCTGAGTGGGGGGATTCAGAGAGGACTGAAAAGGGCAAAAACTCTCAGAGGGGTGGAGGGCTTGAGAGCCGGTTGTCAGGTACTTGGCAGAGAGCCATGGAGACAGGCCTGGAGAGGTGGAGTCATTCCCACGTCCTAAGTCCAGATGGCCTGGAGCGCCAGGATGGACCAGAAATTCATGTAGTTGAGATAGGAAAAGAAGCCTGGAGAAGGAAGAGAGCAGAGAGGGTGAGAAGCAGAGTTCACAGCCCACCCCTGACCCCAACTCCCTCCCCAAGCCCAGTCATACCCCTACCCTGTCCCAAATCCATTCCCAAATCCAAACCCAACCCCATCCCCACATCCAGCCCTATGCCCACACATTCCCACCCTCATCTCTCCAATCCTGTCTCCCACCACAGTCCCATCTTATCTAGCCCTATCCACAATCCATCCTCATCCCAAGCTCTATCCCACTCAGCCCCTGTCTGTCTTCCTGAAAACCCATGCCCAAACCCAACCCCACTGGAACCCAGACCAGTCATCAGGAAGACAAAGACGCCGATCCATGCCAGGTAGAAGCTGAGCCCCAGCTTGTAAGTCATGCCTTCCTGCAAGTATTCCCTGGCCTGCAGCAGGTAGAACAGGACACCCAAGATGATGCTGGTCCCTGCATGAGTAGAGGTGTTAGGAAGCTGGGCATCAGGTGTGTGCAGAACCCTGCCCATAGTTGTGCAGCTGCCTAGCCCTTGATCAGTATTGTCCCACTTTCTGCTGCCTCCCTGTACCTCTGTGCACAGGTGGGAAACCAGGCTCCTGACCTTGTCATGGTAGAGAACATTGGAAGCGCAAGTCTTCAACCAGGCCATGGTGGTGTCTAAAACCACAGACTTTGGAGCCAACAGACCAGAGCTCTTGCCCTGCGTCTCCCTCCCACCTCATCTCTCCCACCACTTCATCTCTCTGAGCCTCATTTCCCTCCTCTGTAAAGCAGGCATAATCATAGGACTCATCTCCTTGGACTATCATGAGTTGTTGAGATTGGCACATTTCCTGATACACAGTGAACCCAGAATTGAGCTCAATTATTATCATTGTATTGTGTCTTTAATTTTGGGCTTCTGAAGGAGGGGACAAGAAACCCATTCATTCTGAATATTTCAACTTTTAAAATTTGGGTAGTGAAGGCTTGGGTAATTTTTTCCTTTATGTTATTGAAAGATAATATAGGAGGTGTTTTCCATTTAATTAAAAGGAATGGGCAGAATTTTTTTGGTAGAAAAATGTCTTCTATAAATGACACAAAACTAAGGTGTTTTATACCCTTTGTACCTTATATTTCAACAATTGGGAAGAGCTGCTGAACAAATTGGATAAATACTTCTTGCACACAAGGCAACAGGAAGTTCGAGTGTTGCTTATTCTTGACTTTGCTATCACTCTCCAAGAATGTTTTCCTGATACAAATAAAAGTTGTGGTCAATTACTACAAATAACAGGAACGTAATATCCTTCATTTCCAAATTGAAGTGCCGCCCCACCTCCTTTTAAAAAGTGTATTTGGCATGCAAGTGGGGAACTAGACCCTTCTCCTCCTTTTATCTTCTTTTTAAACTAGACTATTCTAATCAGAGTATCAATTTTGAGTTATTTGTGTCAGGTGGGAGGATTGTCATGGTTAAGGACTTGGGCAAAGTTAAATATCTACCATCAAGTAGCAACATATTCTAATTCAGTCCTCAGTATACCTCCATGTGGTGGGAAATTTTATCCCCATCCTACAGATGAGAAAATTGTGGCTCAGAAAGATTAAGTAGCTTGAACACAATTACAGAGCAGGCGGTGGTGGGGAGATAGGATTTGGGATGGGAGTTGGAACTATAAATGGCTAATTGGGTAGAGGTTGACATTTGCGTGATAAGGATGGAGGATGAGGTTGGGGATGGGTTGTGGTTGAGTTTGAAAGTGAGGGTCACGGGTGATAGGGTTGGGTTGAATTTGGAATGAGTGCCGAGGAGGGTTAGGTATGGGGTTGAGTTGGGTGTTGAGATTTGGAAAGGGATTGGGGATGGGAATGGGGATGGTTTAGAGATTGAAAAGTAGATAGGATTGGAATGCAGTTTGGGATGGGGATCGGTACCCCCAAGGGGGAAATGGGTGAGTTTGAGATTTGTTGGTGATAGAGATGGGAGGCAAAGTGGAAGCTGGTATTGGGGCTAGAGATGGGGTTGTATTGGAAGTTCATATTTTTTTATGGGCATGGATTGGAGATTTGGAGGCACATAGGACTGGGATTGGTGATGAAAGGGAAGATGGGGATGGGATTGAAATGTGGTGGGGAGGGGATTGGATATCATGATGGGCACCAGACAAGGTACTTTTCGCCTTGGTTCCTGAGGGAAAAATCTTAGTGCCGTGCCTGCCAGGAGGCTGATGATGACGTTGGAGAAGTCCAGCACGGGCAAGTTGGAGCTGGTGAAGAAGATGATGTTTATGAGTAAAATGCAGAGGCAGAAGCTGGCGATGCTGGCGAGGAGGAGAAAGGCCCATGCAAAGTCCAGCAAATCTGGGGAAGGAAGAAAACCAGGAACACTGAAAGAGGCACTCGGTCCCTGAGCATGGTGGAGAGGGTCCCCAGTGAAGTTGGGAATATTCATGAACCCTCTCCCTTGCAGATTCTTCATCTTCATTTTAACAAAATTGAAATTGGTCTCTAGAGAAAAGATACTAAGGCAGATGCCTGTAGCACAGAGGGCACACCTCTGGGTCAATGAGAATAGGTTCTTGGGCAGGGAGAGGGGAGATGAACATTGAGGAACCAGCTCTGTGATGAGGGCAGATTCCATGGGGTGCAAAGCCTCAGGATAATGTGTAAGATCCTAGGGTTATAAGGACTGTGAGGTTGGGCATCATGGAGGTGAAGGTGAGCACAGGGCAATGGGGATGGTCCTGAGGCAGTGGGGACCATTGGGGGAGGAGAAGGGATGACTATCCAAGGGGTAATGAGAACTATTAAGAGAAGGGAAGACTAACCCAGGGCAGTGAGGACCATCCCAGGGAAGGCAGAGAAGGGTCCCTGGGACAAAAAGGAGAGATAAGTCCCAAGAATGGTGAGTATAGAACAGGCCTTACAAGCATTCTGGTCGTACTCATGTAGGCAGGAGATGTCAGGGCACTGCACAAAGAGGACAGTGTTGATGGGGATGGTCAAGAAGCCATCAGGGTGCTCAGGAGGTCTGAGTGGCACCTGGAAGTGGATCCAGGGCTGGCCCAGAGAGATGAGACCGATGATCATCATGCCAACCAGGCTTAGTGCCAGACTCAGTTGACGGCTGATCTTCTTGGCTCCGTGCAGCAGCCGCCAGCCCATGGGCAGCTGTGAATGGCTGTGTCTACCCCTGTTCTGAAACCTGTAGCAGAATGCCCACCACCAGTGTCAGGACTGAGTCCAGCCACCCAGCCCAGCCACCCCAGGTCCAGCTGCCAGACCCTGTCCCAACCAGTCTACCCTTCAGACTTTCTTTTCTCTATGCCCATCCTCCATGCCCTGTATCCCCCAGGTCCTGCCTTTAGAACCTGCTCACCCACGTTCAGCCTCTAGGCTTTCTTACCTCCAGATCTAGCTTCCAAACCGTGCCACCCCCACACTCCATTCCTAGGTTGAATCAATCACAGGTCCAGCCTTTATGCCAAGCCCCACCCACAGCCAACCTTCTGATTCAGCCTCCTGCCACACCTGGGTCCATGCTCCAGCCTCCAGTATACTAGTTTTAGTTCTGCTTCCTCTCCTTTGCATGCTGTCCCTTCCCCAGAATTCTAGCCCAGAACCTGGCCCCCTGCCTGGACCCCTGCCTCTCACCTGCCAGCATTGATCTCTTTGGATCTGCTTGCCTGTGTGCTCTGGATATTATTTTCTAGAGTTTGGTTGGATTGGGTATTGTCCACAGAGCCTTTGAAACTCTCCTGGGAGGGCCAGATGACTGATTCAACGCTTTTGATACTGACTGTGGGGCTGTGAGTAATTGAAGGGGGGACATCGACTTTAGCCCTGACTGGCGGTGTGAGGCCTTGAATATTTGAGTGAGAACTCCAGCGTCTTGGCCAGTGGCTATTGCTACTAGCTTGACTTCTGCTGTGGGTATCTGACTCTATATTAGTCAGGGAGTTGGTAGTCATTAACAGAGAATTTTGAACGTTGAAGTAGTGAGTTTGGAAATTGGGTGGAACATCTTGGGTGCTGAAGTGATGACTGTAGCTAACTGATGGTGCATCTTGGACACTGACCCGGTGACTGCTAAGAGTGGCTGGTGTGTCCTCAGTACTGACACGACGACTGTGGGTGACAGATGGTGTGTCTTGGGTACCGGCCCAGAGACTGTTGACTAATGGAGGTTCTTGGGTGCTGACCCGGCGATTGTGGATAATGGGCAAGGGTTCTTGGATGCTGACCTGATGCCTGTAGGGAATGGGCCGAGAGTCTTGTGTGTTGGCCTGGCGACTGTGGAGAATGGATGGAGAGGTTGGGGTCTCCTTTTGGGTATTACTGGGAGCTGCTGGAAGGACATCTGGCTGGGTGCTCTTGTCGTGAGGTTGGGGCCTCTGGGACATGTGGAAATGGAAGGCAAAGCCAGTCCCCCAGGTGAATTAAACAGCCTGCCAACTGCTTCAGCCCCTCCTTCCAGGCACCTTCATGTCCACCTAGGAGTCTCTTGGTCTCTTTTCTAGATTCAGGCTCTGTCCTTTGTGGTTTGGATCTCTCTGACCCTCCTTCTGTGTTCTCTGGTCTCTCCTGCTATTTAGGGGCAGGCCTCAGGCCTTCAGTCTGGCCTACAGCTGGGGGGAGGGGGAGGTTCCATGACAGTTGGAGAGATTCCAGGAAGTTAGGACGTTGGCCATGGATTCACACTCTAACCTGTGTGAGTGACAGGGGGACTGGACTGGGGCTGGGTCAGGGTGGGGTCCATGTGGGGTATGGGCAGAGTCAGGGTTGGGTCGAGAAGAGGTCATGCCTGAGTTTGAGAGATGTCAGGACTGGGCAGGGGTGGAGTGGCAGTGGGGAGGGAGCGACCAGTCAGAGCAGAATCAGAGAGGGGCCAGAGTAGGGTTAGGGCTGGGCAGGGCTGAGCCAGCCCTGGTGCCCCTGAGGTCAGTTCTTAAGTTTCTGGAGGGTGTGAGATCTGAATTTGTAAGCCCCTTCCTATCTGCCCCTACTCCACCCCACTCCCAGGGGGGTCTGAACCAATTTCCTCCTTGTATTCCCTTTTCCAGTTCAGTGTCCCTCCTAGCTCTCTTTCTCTTCTGTCTCTGTCTCTCTTCATCTTTTCCTGAGGCCTTGGGGACCAAGAGAAGGTTGGACCCATTCCCTGCCCTCAGAGACCTGCAGCCCAGGCTTGGGAGGGGAGGCAGAACAGCCACAGCTTGAGAAGGGCTCAAAAGTGGACAGTGGAAATGCAGGAACTCCAAGTATGTGCAACCTTTCCAGTCAGGAGTGGTGATATTGCAAACTTCCATTTCCCTTATCCTCCCTTTAGGCTTTTGTGGTAGCCTTTTGGAAAAAAGAGGAAGGAAGGAAGGAAAAAAAATGCACAGACTTTTATGTCTTTAATTACATGAATATCAAACTCCTCTGTGTCTTGTTTTCCTCATTTGTCCAAGGAGATAATGGTATTTCAGAGAGTTGTCTTAAGGATAAAATGGGTTGGGGCGCCTGGGTGGCTAGGTCGTTAAGCGTCTGCCTTCTACTGAGGTCCTGATGGTTGAACCCCATATTAGGCTCCCCAGGGAGCCTGCTTCTCCTTCTCCAGCTTCCCCATGCTTGTGTTCCCTCTCTCACTATCTCTCTGTCATAAATAAATAAAATATTTTTAAAAAGAAAAGGATGAAGTGGATTAAGAACATGTAAAAGTGCCTAGAACCAATCGTAATAAAAACCTGTTGGATTTTTTATACTTCGCAGATACTGATTTCGACTCACCAAGTTATGTTCTCCATTCCCCAAGCTCCTTCCCAAGTCCTAGACCCGTATACCCAACTTCCTCTGAAATCCACACTGAGAGGTGCCACAGAAGGACAGGAAGGAATTACTAGAACTAGATACCATGAATGTCCCCACGAGCTCATTCTTTCTCACATTCCATCATTGCCTTTTTCATTAAACAAATAGCAAAGGGTCTATACCAGCTGATGAGGGGTCAGTGGGAAACAGAAGATCTTTGTTGCTGACCCTCAATGAGGTCCATTGGAGAAGACTGGTAGGGAGAAAAAGTAGCGGGATAAGGGGAATCACAAGTCTGTGACAGCAGTGAAGAAAAGTTGCATGTTGCACGGTGGGAGCATTTGGTGTGTGGCTTTGTCCAAGAATTGAGGCTTGGCTAGGCTGGACAGCTCAGGAAAGGAGATGTGGAAGGAGTGGCGTGGGAGGGTGGTTAGGGCATTTTGGGCACAGGTGGAAGAAGAGTACAACAGGCAGAAGGAGCAGCCTGAACTGTGTGTGGAGGTGCTGAGGTAGGGAAGCTCTCAGTGTGAAAGGGACCCTGTGAAATCTAGTGTGGCTGGACATAAGTGAGCAAGAGAGGTGGGGCAGGAGTCCCTGCCAGTCGGGAAGGTTGACAGGATCACAGGGGCTTGGTGGATGTAGGGTATAGATGACACCATGGATCTCGGCCTTGTGAACATGCTTTGGAGCCTGTGTTGTAGCTGTGTGTGTCCTGGATTGAGATCTGTGACAGGGTCTAGATAAGGGGATGAGGTTGAGAGCAGAGATGGAGCTGGGGTTTGGGGAACAGGAACTGGAGGAGGGGGTTGGAGACAAAACAAGTGTGTTTGGGCTTCAAACAGGGTTTGGATGGGGGCCAAGTTGGGTATTAGGGTTAGAGACGAGAATGAGGATGCATTTAGAATCAGAGACTGGGCTGAGGTGGGAATTGGGGTTTGGGTGGGGGTGGGGAGATGGCTGTGGGAGGAAGGGGATTGATAATGAGGTAAAAGGCTAGGTCTGGATGGGGGTGGAGATGTGGCCATGGTCAGAAATGGAGACTAGCATGCAGCAGTGGTTTGCAGGTGGATCCTAGCCCCTAGAACTCTCTTCTTTCCCAGCCAACGTGGTCTCTTCCTGGGACAAGGACCGCAAATTCATCCTGCGGGGCTGGTCTCTTGTCTTCAGTGTCCTTGCAACCCTGATGGTGCTCAGTGTGGCGGATGGACGTCTGGTCTACTTGCAGGGCTCTTTTACAGGCTACCTGGGCATCTGGACAGACTGCAGGAGGTACAAGTGTGCCAACCTGGGCCAAGTCACCGGTCAGTAGGCGCCTGGGCAGGCTATGGGATATTTGAGGGAGGGGGTGTATCAGGACGTTATTTTGGGGCAGGAATCTCTGAGGAATCTCTTTGGATGTTCTTGGGAATGTTTAGAATTCTTGGGAGGGTCTCCGGAGATTCCCTAAAGGCATTGTGAAGGAGTCTTCTGGAGTTGTATATGACTTTTGAGGAAACAGGGAAACAAGACTGTCCTAGTGGATAGGAAGAGCATCACAATTGACAGAAAATCAATCTGTCTCATGATTAGATGGCTAAAGGCACCATCATTTTCTCCCTCACTTAAAAAAAAAATTATTTATTTGAGAGAGAGAGAGTGCAGGGGGTAGGGGCAGAGGGAGATGGGGAAGGAGAGAGAGTCCCAAGCAGACTCTGCATTGAGCCTGTGGTAGGGCTTGATCTCAGGACCTGGAGATCCTGACCTGAGCCAAAACCAAGAGTCAGATGTTCAATAGCTACCCCCTTCCCTCATTTTTTAAAATAGTGTTTTTAAATTTTTATTTATTTATTTATTATTTTTTTTTAAAGATTTTATTTATTTATTTGACAGACAGAGATCACAAGCAGGCAGACAGGCGGGCAGAGAGAGGGAGAGGAGGAAGCAGGCTCCCTGCAGAGCAGAGAGACCAATGCGGGACTCGATCCCAGGGCCCTGAGATCATGACCTGAGCTGAAGGCAGCGGCTTAACCCACTGAGCCACCCAGGCGCCCCTAAAATAGTGTTTTTTTTAAAAGATGGTTAAAGAGGGGTGCCTGGGTGGCTCAGTGGGTTAAAGCCTCTGCCTTCGGCTCAGGTCGTGATCCCGGGAACCTGGGATCGAGCCCCACATCAGGCTCTCTGCTCAGTAGGGAGCCTACTTCCCTTCCTCTCTCTCTGCCTGCTTGTGATCTCTGTCTGTCAAATAAATAAATAAAATCTTTAAAAAAAAAAAAAAAGATGGTTAAAGGAAGATGATTTCCAGCTCCTTCAGAAACATCTTGCTTCCTTGTAGGTCTCTGTGTGTTTCCCGCACTTATGAGCACTGCAACAGGAGGCAGCCCAGAACCTGGAGCCAGAGTGCCTGGGTTTGGATCCTGGCTCAACCATTTGTTGGCTGGGTGATCTTCGGCAACTTCTTTGGCCTCTCTGTGGCTCAGTTTCCTCATTTCCAAAATGGTAGTGGTAGTAGTCCCTATTAATGCATTGTTAGAAGAATTAGGAAGTTAAAACAGTGCCTGGTACATATTAAGTGCTACACCAGCATTAGCTATTTTTATTATAAGGGATTTTTTTTTTCAGCCAATGCACCTACCTTCATTTCAGGTCTCAAATAAGTTTATGAAACTTCCAGAACACTGCGATATTAATCTTATTTATTTTGGATATCTCTTTTTTGTATACCTCCCAAACTCAAGTTGGTATAAGTAAGACAAACATGGTTTCAAGTTATAGAAAAGTACAGAGGCCTAGATCTATCCCAGGTTCAGGTACTGCTGGATCCAGGCGCTTAACGGGTGTCATCAGGGAATCCGTCTCTTGCCACCCCTCTGTGAAGGCTTCCTCTGTGTTGGGCCTCAGACAAGCACTGCCTGGACAGTGGCAGTGGGGACCATGAATAGCACCCAGATTCTCTCCTTTCTGTGAGCAACCATGGGGGAAAGAGAATAAGTTATCTTCCATATCCCTCAAGCAAAGATCTCAGGATTAGCACTGAGGGGATCATATTTACTTCTCTGGGATTTCTCACTCCTCCCTGCACCAGTTGCTGTGGTCAGGAAGAAGTCATGCTGTGAATGGCTGGGTCTAGATCAGATGCTTTTCTTACGAGTCAATAGAGGGGCCATTTCTGTCAGAGGCACAAGGACCAAAGGTGGACAGAGAGCTCCTTGAAACAAAGTCAAGTTGCTGTTGCCAGAAGAATAGGAATGGATGCTGGTCAAGCAAAAAAAAAAAAAAAAAAGGTTCACAAATTTCTCCCATATTAATAATACTTTATTGGAACTTAATTACCTTGGGGATAAATTCCCAAGAGTGGAATAGCAGTCCTTCAGAAGAGCTGAGAAGACTTTGTAAGACTTTGATACACATTCCCTAAAATTTAAGTTACTTTTATTTGAACAGGCAATATATTTACACAGATTAACATTTTAACAAGTTCAACAGTCTCCCTCACATTTCTGTCCCCCATTCCACCCATTCCCCTTCCTGGGGGCAACCTGTGCTACTAAGCCATTTTTAAGATCCCGTGTGTTCTTCTAGTCTTGTTTTCTGCACACATGAGAATATAGTTATGTTTATATACAGTATGTATAAACAAACATCTACACATACACACATAAACACCCACACATATGTCTCTCTATATATTGCATATATTTATCACTTAAAAACACACAAGGTGGTATTACAGATCTCTTTTTATTTTTAAAAAAAATTTAAAAAGGTTTCATTTATTTATCAGATAGAGATCACAAGTAGGCAGAGAGGCAGGCAGAGGAGGCGGGTGCAGGGGGAAGCGAGCTCCCTGCTGAGCACAGAGCCCAATGTGGGGCTCGATCCCAGGACCCTGGGATCATGACCTGAGCCTAAGGCAGAAGCTTTACCCCACTGAGCCAACCAGGTGCCTCTACAGATCTCTTTTTAAAAGTAAATCATCATTTATTGAATGCTAAGAATGTATAATCCTTTATGGTTGGTATAAAGACATAACATATAGGTTATGAGGGCCTTTTTTTTTTTAAGATTTTATTGTTTATTTTACAGAGAGAGAAATCACAAGCAGGCAGGGAAGCAGGCAGATCATGACCTGAGCCGAAGGCAGTGGCTTAACCCACTGAGCCACCCAGGCGCCCTGAGGGCCTTTTTTAAGGTATAGAAACTTGGAATTTTTTAAAAGATTATTTATTTATTTGACAGAGAGAGAGAGAGATCACAAGTAGGTAGACAGGCAGGCAGAGAGAGAGAGGAGGAAGCAGGCTCCCTGCTGAGCAGAGAACCTGATGTGGGGCTTGATTCCAGAACGCTTGGATCATGACCTGACCCTGTCACTTCCTGTTGGCGAATGGAAGAAGAACGAGGCACAAACAAGTCAGCTGCAAGAGAAAGGGAGCAGGGGGCAACAGTAGAAAAGACTGTTGCCCCGAACAATTCCTCAGTCTCGCTTTTATTAGATAGAAACAGTAACCAACAGAAGGGCCGAAGAAGGCCAAACGTTAGTCATATGCCTTGTAGATAAACAAGAAGGAGGGCAAAATAGGTTTGTACAAGCAGTATAAAGTTTATAGTTGAACAAGCACATTCAAAGGACTTATCTAAGTAGCCACAGGTGCTCTCCGGGAGGAAAGGGGAGATAACGGAAAAATGAAGCAGGTGGCGTTCCACCCTGAGCGAGCCAGGGCATCCCCAGCCGCTCAGCTTCAAGGCCGTATATCGTCCTCTCCCCCAGAGGCCTGTTGCCAGTGTGTGTTTTTCTTAAGGCTATATCTAAATGTGCTTGGTAACTAGTAAAATTTCCCATGGGTTATATTTTAAGTAATACATTGTTCTGAGGGGCAGTTGCATGACCCAAAGGCAGAGGCTTTAACCCACTGAGCCACCCAGGCACTCCAGAAACTCAGAATTTTTATGTTCTAATTTCCCTACCTTTGCCTCTGAGATTTTACCAATTGCTTCTCAGCTTTGGGGAGTTCTTCTCCCTCTAGATTTTTGGCGAAAATTCAATAGTGGTTGTGTGTGTGTGTGTGTGTGTGTGTGTGTGTGTGTGTCTGTGATTTTAATATGGGGTTTGCAGAGAGAATTGAATCCTGTGCTCCTTGCCAACCTATGGAAATAATCTGAATTAGTCAGGAGTCTTTGAGATCATAAGTAACAGAAACTCTAACTTGAAATAGCTTGAGTGAAGGAATTTATGGTCTCATTTAAATGAAAAAGAGTGGGAGTAGGAATGCTTTCGGGCATGGCTGAATTCAAGTGTCCAAGTGATAGCATTAGACATTACTACCTGTCTGTTCCTTGGCTACTTGAATTGGCTTCACTCTCAAGGCTCCCCATGGTGGTAAGTCAGGATCTAGTTAGAAAAATAGATAATTCTAGATGCTTCAGAGGGTAGTTAATATAGGGACAGAAGAAAGGGAGGTGGTAGTGTTACCAGAGCCTGGAAGCTGGAGCCATATGGAAGGCATAGACTCATGGTAGGATTTGCTTAGAGGTGACTAGAATCATAGGGGGGAAAATGCAGTTACTGCTAAAGACACCAGCTGAGGGGGTGGGGTGGGGAGAGGGAAATAAATACACTGGCCTGTCCTCTTCTTCCAGAGCCAGTCTTCCACTGTGCTGCGCATTAGCCGAACATACTAAGCCAGTGAGCAAAGGAAGCTCAGAAATGCACTCCTTGCAGTAAAGAACAGGGAAGGGTGGGGAGTGGATCTGAGAGTAGACAGACAAACTGGCAGAACTACTAACAATGTGGCCTCAAGTCTGGCAGGAAAAAAAAAAACCCACAAAAAGTTTCTGCAAAAGTCTTGTGTGATGGGTCACATGAGCACCCCAAATCAAATACAGCAGCCAGAGCAATGCAATGCATTGATCAGCTTATAAGTGGGGCTGAGAGTAGTGAATGGACCTTGAAGCTTACACCACAAACGTCTACTTCTGACCAAAACACAGGTGCTCCATTCTCTGGGATGACAAGAGCCAGGGACTTGAATGTTATTTCAACTCTCTTTCTCCTGTCCTCCTGTCTGGTTCCCTTTCTTAGTTTTACTCTATCATATCTCAAGCACCCAGGAGACTGGGTCTAAGGCTCAGGCAGCCCCAGGCTTATAATCCTCTTGACTAAAAGAAAGAGTTTTTGATAGCTTCAATTAGAAAAAGTCCCAGGGGATAACTGTGTGGCTCAGTCGGTTAAGGGTCTGCCTTTGGCTCAGGTCATGATCCTAAGGTCCTGGGATCAAGCCCAGCATTGAGCTCCTTGCTCAGTGGGGAGTCTGCTTCTCCCTCTGCCTGCCATTCCCCCTGGTTGTGCTCTTTCTCTCTCTCTTTCTCAAATAAATAAACAAGATCTTTAAAAAAAACAAAGAAAAAAAAAACCCAGAGCAGAGCTTGGTTGGTTGGCTTTGGTCATGTGCCCATCTTTAGGCCAATCACCATGGCCTGAGGTATAGGGCACTGTGATTGGCTCAGCCAGGGTCATGAGTATCTCTGTGGCCCGGGGAAGGCAAGGTATGTCATGAGAAGTCCTCAACCAGGATTTTGTGATTGACCCCCAGAGCACTCTTGCTATTCTGTATACATGACCAAGCTTTTACTTTCTGGTTAGGTTTCTGGTTATGTGATATTCAGTTTGCCAGAAGCAAAGCAGATGGAGTCTTAGCTTATTTGGCTGTAAGAGTCTTGCACTGTTCATAAGTAGGCAAAGTAGGGAAGAGTGAAAAGGAGATGCAATTCTCAGAAGGGGCAAAATTTTTGTTCTGAAACGTATATTGGATAAATAGCAACTTAAACTGAGTGTGATTATGTTTTAGGGTATTGGAAGTTTTTCTTGTGTGTACATATCTGTGTATGCTCTAAGGGTCAAGGTAGGTGATTTGGAGAATATCTGTGGGGGACTCTGGGATGTGAATGGGGATAATATTTGGGAGGTTCTGGGAGTGTAAATGGGATCCCTAGGGGATGTAAGTGGGAGAGACTATAGCAGTAGTAGGGGGACTTTGGAGACTAGGGATGACTAAAGTGTTTTGAATAACTTTGAGGGTGCTACTGGGGATGTCAGGGTACAATACTGAGGGTATTAATGTGAGTTGCTGTGGGATGCCTTTGGGGGTGTCTGTGGGGATGACTCTAGAAATGACTGAGATGATTCTGTGGGGTGACTTTGAGGCTGTGAGTGGGAGTGACTTAGGAGTCATCTGTGGGGTCACCTTGGAAGTATTGGTGGAGTTGATTATGAAGGTTCTGGGGTTGACTTTGGGGTCGGTGGGGGGTGATTTGTGACAATTTTGAGGGTGTAATTGGGGCTGATTTTGACTACACAGGTGCCTAGGGTGACTTTATGAGAGTCATTTTGGGGTTTCTAGGAAGGTACATAGGTGATGGGATTGTGGGTAAAGCTGAGGAGGTCTGTTGCCAAACTTTGGGGGTGTTCATTGGGCCGCTGCTGGGGATGGCAGTGGGATGAGATTGGAAGGTGACCTTGAAGAGTGTCTGGGGATGACTCTGGAGCATTTCCTCTTCTCTCTCTAGTTCTCATCCATATGAGCATGGGCTTCATGATGCTGGCCCTGACCCTGTGCCTCATCCTCCTCCCCACCATGGGCCTCTCCTTCCGGCCAGTGTTCCGACGCCTTACTAAGGTCGACCTTGTCTTCAGTTTTCTCAGCTTCAGCATTGGTAAGTGTCGGCTTGGGGAAAGAGGTGCCTTTCCCACCACCAGTATTTCTCCCCACAACTCTCTTTTTGGCTTTGGGAAGGTGTACCTCTAAAGTTCTGTCCTGCTACCTTCTGGGTCTGTCTTTGAATGTCATTTAGGGTTCTCTGCCACACTCTTTCTGTGTGCATCTCAGTTCCACTTTACCTTTTGCAGTTGGGGTGAGTGTTGGGGGTTATGTCTCTCTCCCCTTCCTATTTCCCCTCTTTCTTTCCACTTCTGTCTGGGTATCTTTTTGTCTGTCGCGGGAGTGTGTGTGCATATGTGTGCGCGCGTGCGTGCGCGTGCACGCACAATGGCTGGTCACAAAGTGGCGGGGGAGAGGAGAGGCTGTCTCTTTTCTCTTTCTGGGGGGGGGGGTGTCCTGGGGTCCCTGCCCAGCCATGTGTCCATCTCTGGCCTCACCCCAGTGCAGGGTTCCTGATTGTTCTCAGTCTGACACTCTTTGTAGTCAGCTGCGAGACGTTGCACCCGAGGCCACAGATATCCTACCTGGTAACCACTTACCTGTGCTGGACTGCAGGCGCCTTGATGCTGTGGGCCGGTGAGGGCGGTGCCTCGGGAGGAAGGGGCGGTGCCTCGAGAGGGCAGGGGCCGGAGCTCGGGGGAGAACTGGAGGCAGGGCCCGGGGCTGGATAGGGGTGGACCCGAGGGGAGACGGCCACGAGGCATTGGACAGGCCCTAGGGCGGGACTCGGAGTGCAACCGCTCACACGGCCTCCCCGCACCACTCCTCCCCCACCCCCTTCCCCGGCCCGCAGGAACTCTGAGCTACTTAAACCATGTGGGCCTGTGGAGCAAAAGGACGTCCTCTAAGGAGCGGTGGGTGAGTTATCGTCGGTGGGCTTTGAAGAACACCCTGAGAAGCGTGTCCCAACAGCAGCCTGACTCGGACCACAAGCACACCGTGGACCTGCCCGAGGCACTCACCCCCTCAAGCCTCCCGAATCAGTCGCACGGAGCTTCTCAGGATACTGACCGATGACCACGGTCAGATACCGGGCCCATCCCCTTAATCGTGGCCACGTGCCCGAAGAATATGCCCCCATTCCTCGAGCTACCCTTTCCAGCTCTTTTCCCGCCCACTGAATCTCTGCTCCTACCCCTACAGTGCGACACAGCCCCCTTCGATTCCTAAATTGTCTTCTGCGCAACTTCCAGGTGTGCCCCCCACCCCCAACCTAGCTAGGGCCGGCCCCTGGGTGACAAGCCCCCTCAGGCCACGCCCCGAAGCTGCACTACAATGTGGGAACTCCTCCCCTTCCAGGGCGAGTCACGTTCCCAGTTGGAACACTACACTGTCACCCATTTGATGTAGCTGCACCCTTCTGGGGAACCAGCTTCTCCCCCAGAATGGCATGGCTTGTGATAACACTTCCTACACCGCCCCCCACCTTACTGACTTTTCCGACACGATAAAACGTGGGAGCCTCATAACCTTTAAGTCCGACCCTCTATTGCGTTCTCTCCCCCAGGGCAGGGTCCAGGGTTCAACGTGTGTGAACCTGTATCAAGTCCCTGGCCCTTGCTTGCCCTTTGGGGTCTGAGCCTCTCTCTGCGGGTTTGTCTACACCTGTCTTGGCTCATTCGTGCACACCTCCTGCGGAGAGCCTGGGAGGGCTTGAGACTGGGCTGCTGGGATCCCCAATTTCCAGGTTCCCAGCGTCTGGGAGGCCAGAGGACAGCAAAGGTGATGCGAATTTGATGCTTATGCGATTTTACTGGGGTAGAGAACATATGGGGGCATTCAGGAATTGGCTGTCATGGTCTCCTTGATCCAGTCCAGGTGCGAGATCACTTTGGTGTAGATGGCGGGCATACTGGGGCTGCCACATGGCACGTGGCCCCAGGATGTGATACCTTGAAGCACACCATCGCAGATCAGTGGGCCCCCTGAGTCACCCTGCAGCACAAGGCGGAGAGGAAGAGGAAGGTCAGCAAGGCCCCGGGGTCTGTGTGTGAACCACCAGTTCTAACACCCGGGCTCACAGAGTGCAGACAGCGACTCCCCAGCTCCGGGAAAGACCCAGTTCTCTCCAGAGTCCACTGCCAGAGGGCCGGTGGGATGCTAACAGAGGTGAACTCTGATATGGAGGAGGGAGATCCTTGGGACACCAGGATGAGGGTGTGGGAAGGAAGGGGGACAGTGGGGAGGGCACAGAGGCTGGTTGGGGAAGCTGGAGTTGATGCCTGATTAGCTCTCAAGTCCAGAACCTGAGTCCCCTCCCCCAGCACCAAGAGGCCTGGGGGCAGGGGGTGGGGCAGGCTGACTCACCGCACAGGTGTCCTTGCCGCCCTCCAGCTGTCCAGCGCACAGCATGAACTCTGTCACCTTCTGGGTGTGGGCCTTGGCACATACATCATTGGACAGGAGTTTGAGGTCCACACACTGGAGATAGTCTGGGTATGTGACTACAGACCAGACAGAAAAAGGGCTGTGACCAGACCCCAGGTGGCTCCTCAGACCCTGAGTCTAGTCCCCAGCTCCCTCCTCCCTACACCCAAGTGCCTGGACCGGCTCTAGCGTACACTCATCTGGTTCAGTGCTACCCCAGCCAGAGGCATAGCAGGTGCTCCCCAGTTTGGGTTCCTGAGTGGGCAGGTCCAGGACCCTCACGGCGTCTGTAATCTGGACAGGCGCTGCCAGGCGGAGCAGCATGAGGTCATGGCTGTAGTCCTCTCCCGGGAGGCGGGTGTGGTTCTTGAGGAGACTCAGGTTGAATTCAGGGTGTGGAAAGCTCTCACTGACCTGGACAAACTGGGCTGTGTCTTCATGCTCAAACAGGTTGTGGCGACCCAGCCAGAGCTGGTAATTGCTGGGGAGAGAGGGGGCCCCAGGGAATGAGGAGAGAGGAGGGAGAAAGGGAGATGGGGCCAGGGAAGGTCCTGAAGACAGAGAAACAAGGAGTAACCTTGGAGAGAGAGAGAGACAGTTGGGAAGATAAAGGGCTATGAAGAAAAGAGAGTGAGTGAGAGACGGAAGGATGTGACAAGGTCAAAGCCAGAGACAAAGACAGGAAGAGTGAAAAAGAGAGAGCACAAAGGGAGAGAGGGGATGAGAGGCAGAGGGGGAACAGTGAGAGACAGAGCACAAAGGAGGCAGAGACAGTAGAAGGAGGGAAGGAGCAGGAGGGAAGGAGCAGGGGTGAAGGACCACACAGGGAGGAGAAGGAGCAGCAGGCTCAGTGCCACAGGGACAGGAAGCAAAGGGAGAGAGTGAGGAACACAGGTGGTGGGGGTGGAGGGCAGGCTGAGAGGGACAGGGAGGGAGGTCAGGGAGGCAGAACAGGAGGGGCAGGGAGGGGGCCTGGGACAGGCTCAGCTGCAGCAGGGACTGTGGCGCTGGCTCCCCAGCAGCGGGTGGGCTGGCCGCCAGCCCAAGGTCTGCTCCACCTCCCTCCCCAGACTTTCTCCCCCTTTCTCCTCCTCTTTTTTCTCCTCCTCCAACCCTACAGGGCCCCCACCGGGCTCCAGCTGAAACCAGCCCTTCCCTGTGTCCCCTGGAGGACATCACTGTCCTGGAGGGAGGGTCTGGGTACATGAGAAGCGCTCCCCCCCACCCCCAACCCCATGCACACGTCAAGAGAATCCCTTCCTTTTCTCTGGGGATCCCCCTCATTCCCATTCTGGGGGTGCTCAGCAGCGATGCAGGAGAGGGAGTGAGGTCTGCAGCAGAGGGACCCAGAGGTGGACAGATGCAGGGAGACACAGACAGACAGACACAGGACAAAGCCAGTTACTAAGAGACACAAAGACACAGGGCAGGGAAACACAGGAAGACAGTTATAGGGAGAGCACAGAGACATAGGCTGCCATGGGAGGGCTTCCTGGGTGGTCCCTGCCACTCTCCAAGGGCCCCAGACCAGTACCATCTTTGTTTCCCTTAGCCCCCCAGCTTCCCCTTAGGTGAACCCAGGGTCTGTGCCCAGTTGCTTATTCCTGTGGGAGCACAGACATCCACCCTCCCCACATGCCCTGTCTCCACTCACTCGTTTATGCAGTGGGCAGCTGTGAGCACCCACTGTGGATGCACCAGGACACCCCCGCACTGGAACTTGCTGAAATGGTACAGAGCTGCCTGCCAGGGTTGGGAGTTCAGCTCACAGTCCCAGCCTCCTATGATCCGGGACTGGACTGGGGGCGCGGCACCTGTGGAAGGGGTGCTGGGTCAGGGCAGGTGGGAGGTGGCCCTCGGGCTGGGGATACTGGGCTAGGAGAGGGAGCTGTGATGTGGGGTTGGAGGGACATGAGGGCAGAGGAGCAGGGCTGGAGGCCTGGGGAGATGAGCAAGGGGTGTGGGGGATTTCTGGAATTCTAGAGCCATCCCTGGGATTATGGATTGGTGACGGGTCCTGTGTGGAGAGACTATGCTGAGAACAGAGCCAACCACAGGGATCAGGCAGGAGATAAGAAGGCAGTGTGTAGAGTAGCATGTGTGGGGACCGGGTGATATGTGGGTGATTTGGGATCTTGGCCTGGGGAACAGAAAATTGTAAGTTCTGAGAGGGAAAAAAAAAAAAAGATTCTAGAAATAGAGGATATATGCCCCAAGAGTGTGGTTCAAAAGCTGGGGAGGAAGGATTTGGAGGGTTACAGAGATCCCAGGCTGAGCAATTGGTTAGGGCCCAGGTTGGGCTTTTGGGGGTCTGGAAAGATTCAGGGGAACTTTCAGGGAAACTAGGTCTGAGAGGCCAAGTATATAGCACCTGGGCTGAGGAGTCTTGGTGTGATTTGAGGTCCCTTGATTGGGGCTGGGAGAGGGTCCCCTGGGCGTCTAATGTTTTTGTAAACGGTTTTGTAAAAGGGGTGAAGCCGTGGAACTGGGGTTGGGGTCAGGATTGGGGAGGGGGCTTAGGGGATACAGAGCTCCATGAGATTTCCTCTGGGATTGGGTGATTCTCATGGAGATGGGGTTCATCGTCTGCAGGTACAGGAGGGATCTGGGGGTCTCTCGGGGGTGGTGCCAGATAGGAATGAAGATGGAGACTTACTAGGGCCAAACAGCTATGGGAATGCAGGGAGGACCCACTTGATGTGGCGTTTTAGAAATATAAGCTGGAGTGCTTGGTGGGTGGTAGGGCAGGATAGCTGGCCTGTGAAGGTATTTGGGGATCCTGGAGGGAAGTCGGGAAAACCAGAGCCATTCAGGAGGGATTCACTTGGGGAGGGCTGGAGCATGGGGAGGAAGGACATTCCAGAAAGGAAGGAGCCTGTAGCTGGGGGTTCTGGGTGTTCTTCCTCAGGGAGAAGAGGGGGTGGTGCTGGAGCAGGGTTCACAGACAAGGAGTTGGGGAAGGAGGAGATATTTGTAGAATTCTTATACCATGATGGGCCCCCCCCCCCCAGAGTCACGAGCCAGAAAGTCTGTTTGGGGAGAAATATAGGTGTCTGATGGAATTTGAGGGTCCTGGGAAGATTTAAAGGGAGCCAGATGCCAGGAACAGGAGGACGTAGTTGAGAGCGGACAGCCAGATGGGAAAAATCACCAGCGTATAGAAGAATTTGGGGACTCAGGAGCCAAAGCCATAGAGAACTAGGGGGTGGGTGGGGGTGATTAGGATCCCAGGGCCTGCTGGGATTGGGGGCCCTCCTTGGAAGAGGTGGAGTCCCCCAAAGAAAGAGACAGAGATGACCCAGGCTCTGCCCCTTTGGTAAGGGGCAGAAGTCTGAGCAGGAAGAGGAGAAAGTTCTGGGGGTCCTGGGAGGGGGCAGGGACCTATTGCAAGAATGAGGACTGCAACCAGGAAGAGGGGCTGGAACTTTAGGGGCCTGGGTCTGGGGTGGAGTGTAGGAGAGAAAGAAGTTATGGGGGGTGAGGGCAGCATGAAAGTCGGGCCCACTCCCCCACCCCACATCTTCCCCGCTGTCTCACCAGTCCCCGCCACGGACAGGGCAAGGCAGAGAACCAGGAACCACATGGTGACCACGGGCAGGCTGGTGGTGAGCTCGGAGCTTGGAAGCCTCCCCAGGAGTGTTTTAAAGCCCTCGCCCCCCCTCCCACCCTAGCCCCACCCCTGCCCTGCTGGCAACAGATACTGGCCAAGGCCCTGCCCCTGCTGCCTGGGGGCTGGACACCTCCTGCCACCCCAGAGCTGTGGAAGGGGCGGGAGACCGAGCACCTGTTACACGCTGGCTCTGATTGTGCTAGAACGGTTCCTGGGGCCTGAGGTCAGAGAGGGCAGGGCTTGGAGCTCCTGGGCCCCTGCTTTTGGAGACAAGAGCCGGTGAGGAGAGGTGTGGGGGGTGACTGGGACAAGAAAGAGGAGAGTGGAGGAATCAGTGACCACCAATACAAAGCCCCATACATTGGAGCCCCAAGGAAAGTCACACACCTGAAGAACCAGTATAACCTCAAACACCAGCGGTAGGGCTCTGATTCCCTTCTTCCTGCACCACCTGAAGCCAAGATGCCAGTTTCTCAGCTTCAGCTGTCTCTGAAACGTAAGCTTTGGCTTTCAGAACACCCTGATTCTGGGGCTCCTGGGTGGCTCAGTGGGTTAAGCCTCCGCCTTTGGCCCGGGTCATGATCCCAGGGTTCTGGGATGGAGCCCCGCATGGGGCTCTCTGCTCAGCGGGGAGCCTGCTTCCCCCTCTCTCTCTGCGTGCCCCTCTGCCTACTTGTGAGCTCTATCTGTCAAATAAATAAATAAAATCTTAAAAAAAAAAAAAGAACACCCTGATTCTTACATTCCCCGACTCAGGATCTAGGCCCTACCCTACTGTTTCTCTCCAGATAAAGTCTTGGATCTACCACCAAGGTGGTATCTACCACCATCACCCTAGTACCCCCAGATCGAGAAGTATGAAGTTTCAGTGGTCTCCCTGATTATGTTCCCTAGCATTTCAAAACCCAGTGTCCCCCTGCCCTTCAATAATGTTGGGATCCCATTACACCTCACC
This sequence comes from Mustela nivalis, assembly GCF_964662115.1. Classification (NCBI taxonomy): domain Eukaryota; kingdom Metazoa; phylum Chordata; class Mammalia; order Carnivora; family Mustelidae; genus Mustela; species Mustela nivalis. Next base: position 54,031,659 of record NC_139037.1, on the reverse strand, counting down.
CCTACTCCTTGTTCCCCTGGATGCTCAAGGTTATGTCCCCCAAAGTCCCGCAAATTCCAAACTCTCTGCCTTCCACAGTCAAGTGCATCTTCACAAATTCTAATCCCCCTTCCCCCAGTAAAATATTTAGGTCTCAGGAGCCAGGTTCATGTAGTTCAACATCGGGTGACCTTGAAGATCACACTTGGGGGGGATCTCTGTTGAGAACTGGGAACCAGATTCCTGCAGCCTCAGTGTTAAATTCATAGGCCCCTGACACCTTCCCTTGGCTCTTCAGTAAAATCAAAGTACATCGCAGGGTAACCCAGTCTCCACTATGTGTCAGGAAGCCCGCCCAAGGAAAGGAGAGCGTTTGCCATTTTGCCTGGCTACCAAGAAGTCCACAATGAAGTCTCGAAGAAAATGAGGTCATTCTTGATCATCTAGTGTGCTGGGTCCTCTCACTGGGGTCCGGAGGTATATTTGCCCAGTGCCAGGCACTATTTGAATCAGTTCATATGAGCTTCCTCATCTAATCCTTACAGCCCTGTGAGGGAAGCAATACAGTAAGTTCTGTTTTACAGATGGGAAAACCGAAGCTGAGGGGCACTGGGTCTTTTCCTCAAGATTACACAGGTGGGGGTGCTTGGGTGGCTCAGTGGGTTAAAGCCTCTGCCTTCGGCTCAGGTCACGATCCCAGGGTCCTGGGATCGAGTCCTTCATTGGGCTTTCTGCTCAGCGGGAAGCCTGCTTCTCTTCCTCTCTCTCTTTGCCTGCCTCCCTGCCTACTTGTGATCTCTGGCTGTCAAGTAAATAAATAAAATCTTAAAAAAAAAAAAAAGATTACACAGGTGATCCTATGTGTATAGAAATGAAGAGAGCCCTACCTCATGCAGTTTCTCTTCACCTAGGCATTGGGGTGTGGGTGAAAAGGAATAGTGCACAGTGGCTCTGGGTCTCCTTACAGTCTCTGGCTCCCACTTCCTTTCATCCCCAGGAAAAAGTCACAGAAACTTGCATCAGCACTCTTGTTATCTCAGTGTTTAAAATGGGTGAACTTGGATGCCTGGGTGGCTCAGTGGGTTAAGCCACTGCCTTCGGCTCAGGTCATGATCTCAGGGTCCTGGGATTGAGTCCCGCATCGGGCTCTCTGCTCAGCAGGGAGCCTGCTTCCTCCTCTCTCTCTCTCTGCCTGCCTCTCTGCCTACTTGTGATCTCTCTCTGTCAAATAAATAAATAAAATCTTTTTAAAAAAATGGGTGAACTTGAGCACCGGCCCTGGCAAGGGACAAGTCCTTGGATAACATCTGTCCCTTGGACAAATGAGGTCTTGAGGGTTGGCTCAGTTCTGCCCCAGTCAGGATGGGGCTGCTGGTCAGCTCTGGGAGCTTCTTCTCAGAGACACGAGATAGGAGACCAAAACTGTCAGTTCCTCTTCATGTTTTCCTTAATCCACTCCAAGTAGCTACAGACTTTGGAATAGACACCAGGCTTGGTAGTAGTGTCACAGGGGACATCACCCCAGGACACAATGCCCTGCAAGACTCTGCCACAGACCATGGGTCCCCCAGAGTCACCCTGTGGGGAAAAGGGAAAGTGTGAATGGGAAACTTCTGGATCCAGGGCCCCCATTCTTATCCCAATCACCCTTCACAATCTCAATCAAAATCTAATCCAACCCCACCCCATGCAATCCCACCCCACCTCAACTCAATATAACCCAATTTAGCCCAAACCAGTCCAACCCAACTGCAGCCTAACACAAGTCAATACAACTCAGCCAACCCATGTTCTATCCTTTTCATGTAACCCCACCCAACCCAATTAAACCCCTACATCTTCCCCATTCAGAATCAAACCAGACCTACGCCCATCCTCTTTGCCAACACAACCAATCCTAGTCATCATCATGTCTTTCACACCCTAGACAAAGTTTTCCCTATCCCCCAGTTCAACCTTAAATATTTTCCATCTAAATCAAACCAGGGGCACTGGGGTGGCTTGGTCGGTTAAGCATCTTACTCTTGCTTTCAGCTCAGGGTCCTGAGATGGAGCCCAACACAGGGCTCCAGGCTGCAGTCTCCATGCTCAGTAGGGATTCTGCTTGAGATTCTCCCTCTGGCCCCTCCCCACCTTGTGCTCTCTCTCACACCCTAAAATAAATAAATATTTCTGAAAAAAAAAAATAAAATCAAGCCCATTCATATTCCTTTTTTAAAGATTTTATTTGTCTTTTAGACAGAAAGAGCATGAGCAGAGGGGCAGAGGGAGGAGAAGCAGACTTCCCGCTGAAAAGGGAGCTGGATGCGGGGCTCGATCCCAGGACCCTGAGATCATGACCTGAGCCACGCTTAACCGGCTGAGCCACCCAGGTGTCCCAAACCCATTCCTATTCTTAACTCAAACCCAGGCCACTCCAAACCAATCACCACATCATCCACCCCAAACACAACCTAATCCATCTCCAACCTCACCCCCATTCTAACTGCTCTTCCTTCTCCATCCCCAAACCTCTCCCTGGCATCTTCTCTGGCCCAAAGCAAGCACAACCTGACCCCATCCCAACTCCCATACCTGTCCCTCTACCCCATGGCTCTGACCTCACAGGAGTCCGGGCCTCCGCCTACTCCCCCCCCCCCCCCCCACACACACCATAGAGGCCATCGGGCGCCCTGGGTAGTCCTTGTTACAAGATGTGGCTGGGGTAACACTGATGTTGGCACAATGCAGGGTATCTGGGTATCCCTCACGGGGGAGACAGTGGACTTGGAGTGAATCCGTATTTTCAGGCCCTAGTCTCCTTCACCCAAGAGCCCTGGAGAATAGGATCCCTAGAGGCCTGACACCCAGCGCCATCCTTTCACTCACCTTGTGACTCTGTGCTCCCTTTGGTCCCAGGCTTGTCATCAGACACCAGGCCCTTGCCGGACACCAGGCAGGCCTCACCCCGTTGGGGGCAACGTGTGGGCAGCGAGCGCCACGGGGCATACGTGCAGGGAGAGGGACGCGGCTGTGTCAGACATAGCAACAGCAACATGTCACAGCGATGGCTGCGGGCTTCGTAGTGTGGGTGTGGGATGACTCAGGCCACAGTGCACAGCCACTTGGGACCACCGCGCTTGCGCAGATTGTGTTTGCCCAGGTGCACTCTCATGAGGCTGTGAGGGCGGGTGAGGGCAGGTGATTACCCGCAAGAGGAGTGAGGAGTGCACAGAAAGATCAAAGAGCGAGCGAGCTGGGGTCCCCCCACCTTCCGAGAATCTGGAGACGGCATACACTGTCCAAGGCACTGCAGCCAATAGTTTTAGGGCCTGCCACTCAGAGACCAAGGAGATGCACCCCCCCTCCTCCCCTGCTCCCGCCCCGGAACTCAACCCCGAGGTTTCAGCTCCTTCCTCCGCAGAATCCAAGATGCTCAGATCCCTAGACCCTTGCTGCATGCCCCTCAGGACTTGGAGCCCTGCCTTCATACCAGGTTTGGTAGTGGTTTGTAGACCACACCCAGAGTGTGGAAATGAGGGAAGCGCCACAGCTGAAATGCCCACGCTCAGAGAGGGCCACTTGGCATGGCTGGGAGTGGGGCTCACACTCCTCACTTCCCAGTATCTAGTTAGTGTCATCTTGGGCTGCTGGGAGAGGGGGCAGAGGAGGGTCCCTGAGGACAGAGTCCTTTTCCTTGGGTCCTACACCTTGCCTGGACCCTATTCATACCATGCATTTTTCATTTGTGCTTTCCCCCAATCTCTTAAGGTGTCCCTGTCCTTGAATTTTCAGCACTGCCTTCTCTCTGGCTTTTACCACTGCTGCTTGTTTTCTCCAGAACTGTCCCCCTGCCCTTGGCCCTCACCTGTTTACTATAGGATTCTGGGAGAGCAGGGAGGTGGGAAAGGACTAGAAGTCAAGAAGTCCTCTGAGATTAGTAGAGACAGCAACATTGGATACAGGTTCCAAAAGATGACCACTTGGAACCAGCCACTCAAGGTCACCAAGCTGTCACAGACATCAAATGGATGTGGCCACTCAATACGAATGACACGCAGTCTTGGCTTCAGAGTCTGAACATCTCAGCCAAATGCAGATATGGCCACACAAGGTCATGGGCAAACTTGGGAACAACCAGTCTCCCGAACTTAGGAACTGAGGAAGAGAGCACTTTAAGCTTAAATTCACTTGCATATACATGGGTTGAAGTTTTAAGAATCACAGCATATTAATAGACATAGCTGAATATGAACAGCTACAGCAGTGGCGTGTGTGCATGTGCGTGTGTGGGCACACACACCCACACACCACAGACCCTGATTTGCACGTAGAAGTTCACACCTAAATTTACAGTCTCTAGGGGTGGCTGGGTGGCTCATTGGTTAAGCGTCTGCCTTCAGTGTGGGTTGTGATCCCAGGGTCCTGGGATCAAGCCCGGCATCGGGCTCATTGGTCAGCGAGGAACCTGCTTCTTCCTCTCCCTCTTGCTGCTCCCCCTGGGCTTGGGCATTCTCTCTCTCTCTGACAAATAAATAAATGAAATCTTTAAAAAAATAAATTTACCGTTTACAGTGTGGATCTGAATATACCAGTCACAGACTTGCACACTAGTGCACAGGGACTGGACAACACGGTGGGATTCTTAATAAGGGTACATGGGGAGAGACATACATATGAACTCAGACCCTCAAAGACTTGTTCACAGACATGAGTCTACGTATAGGGGTTAAATCTGGAATGTTAGAATAAAGGCCCTAGATCCAAACGTGTTATCTGTGAGCCTCTGAGCAAATTATTTGACCTCTCTGGGCCTATGTTTCCTCCTCTGTAAAATGGGATTATTGTAAGGATTAAATATGTGTGTGTCTATGATGTCTGGCTTATTATAGTTGCTTAATAAAGACTAGTTATTTTAAATAAATGACATAGATTTACTTATGTAGGTGTACATGTGGATAATTAGGTTCTGGAGAGAAATTTAGCCAAAGTAAGTCAGACATATGACCAGGCTCAGATGAAGAGTCAGGTCAAAATTGTGATTCTTCTTCAAGTGTGGGGATTCAGAGTAAGAGACATGAATCCAGAGGGCCAATACTCAGACGTGGACCCATTAGATCAGACCCCAGGGAAACAGTGCACGCAGGGCTAGATATCTAAGGTCAAAGACGTAGCCGGAGACACAGGGCAGGACATAATTTACCATCTCCAGATGAGCCCCCTACTCAGTCACTGGTGTTCAAGGTCACTGGGTTTCACATAGGGAAACCGGTTCACACATGTGGGTAGGGTGTGGACACACAGAGATTTGAAACGCCCCCCCCCACACACACACTGCACTATGCACAAGGACATAAACAGGGATATATCAAGGTTACAAGATTATAATCTGCTGCTGGACAATGGGGATATGACCTCTGAAGTTCACGCAGACACCCATCCTGGGGCAGGAATTTGCAGAGCCAGACCAAAAAGCCATCCTCTGCCTGCCAGGGTCAGGAACTGGGCCAAGGGCCCTGGCAAGGTTGGGGGAATGCGGATGTGGTGGACAGGGGGCTTAACAAGGGAAGGGCGGGGTTGTTGTCCTCTGAGGAAGGACAGAGGGTGCAGGCTGAACTGCCGGGTGTCGAGGCTGCTCCTGGCCAGTACAAGCCGGAGGGGGGTGCAAGCCCCAGCTGGGTGCAGCAGGCAGGCAGGAGGCAGGGAGGAGAAAGCACAGAGAAAGCCTGAGGGGAGGCTGGCAGCAGGGGGGAGCTTCAAGGGGAACCCAGAGGCGAGGGTCATGTGAAAGTCCACCCTCCACTTCTCCAGAGTAAAGGCATCAGGTTACAGTTAAATTCTCCATGGGTGGTAGTTGAACATGGGCTGGAGTTTTCCTGCCACCCAGGGTCACCTTGACATAGTGGTCACCCCTCCCCAGCCTCAGCCCCTTTCCCTGTCAAATGAGGCTAGTAGAGACCACCCCACAGAGATGTTTTGAGAATTAGGGGAGCTCTGGCATATTATCCTCGTGGCTGCCTGGCATCTACCCAGCACTCAGCCCACTTACAGGACACTACCCTGGACTAAGTATCTTCTCATGCCTCACCCACAGGACCAGATTTAACCCTTACAACTCTGGGGGCGTCTGCTGTTATCTCCATATCACAGAGATGTTAAGTCACCAGAACACAGCGAGTTGGAATTCCAGCCCAGAAGTCTGTGTTCGTGGCCTCTTAACACTTGTTTAAGGCTTATTTCCTCAAGGTGACACAGCAAGGAAAGGGCAGCCCCAGAACTCGAACTCAGGTCTGTGTCACCCCAAGGACTGTTCTTGTTGTCAGAAGCGCAAGAGGCCCCAGTTGACATGGGGACTCCAGGGCAGCCCCAGGCCTCTGACAGTCTTAAGGTAGGGTGAGGACTCTGGGAGGGTTGGGAGGGGGAAAGTAGAAGACTGTAGGGCCTGGATTTGTTCTTGATGTTGGGGAGGGGGACGACATTCCCATAGACCCAGACCTGACCTGGGCCCACCTCATCTGCAGATATCAGCAGGAAGGAGAAGGTGAGGAGAAGCCACATTGTGGAGCAGGGACAAGGGTTCTGTTGAAGTCTGCGGAGAGGAGAGAGTAAACCCGGTTGAGGCTGGACACTTGGGCCCTCACCTGGATTCCTCCAGACACAAACTCATCCCACCTGCTGCTTGATAAACTTCTTCTACCATCTTTGCCCACCCCCTCACCCCAGACTGCTCTCCCCCCAGCCCCGGCCTTCCCAGGTTCCTACCCACCCCAGCCTAGCCCGGTTCTCCATCTCTGAGGGTTGTGTTGTTCCTCCAGGCACCAAAACAGACCCTCAGGTGCCCCCAGAGCCTATCAGGCCCCAGCACCATCCCACTTGCTCCTGGATCTCTCTCCATGCTTAAGGCTCTGGTTCAGAATATGTTCTCCCCCCAGACCCTAACCCAGCCTCCTACCTGGCCTCCTGGGTGCCCATTGCCCCCCACCCCTCCTGTCTGTCTCTCCAATCAAGTTCACACTCCCCAGCCTACATGGCCTTGCAGGGTCTTTCTAGACCCAGAGCTGACCATGTTACACTCCTGCTGATAGCCCTCAGGATATCGCCAGCACACCCAGTAAAAAGTCCTAGCTCCCCAGCCTTACTTTCGAGGATATGAGTGGTTTCTCTCTTTCCACCAGGCCCTCTGAGGGGGTCTCTCATAAGCTTGCCCTTCTAGATGCAGCTGATTCTCCCATTTTCCTTCCTTGATGTCATGCCTCCATGCCTCCTCCTCCCAGGTATGCCATTCCTTTCAGGATCCACTTGACTTTGAGGGATTTTCTGACCATCTCTAATGAGTGGTGTCTGCCTCCTCCATCAGACTGAGAACTTGCTGTAGGCAGGCCTGACCTGACTGAACACTGGATTCCTGGTGAAGGGTCCAGTCCATGGGAGGCCCTAACAAGCTTTGGGAATGAATTAAAGCCTTCCCCTTATCTTCCAACTTCATATTTTCCCTCCAAGGCTCAGCTCCCACCTCTTCCAGGAAGCCCTGAGACCTAGCAGATGTCTTTTCTGGGCCTTACAGCCCCTGGTGTACCTCTATCACACCACAAATCCCCAGGAATGCTCATATAAGGTCATCTCTGTGTCCCCAGCCTGGGGCCTGGCACCTGGGGAGATTGAGCTGAGCTGACCTGAACCCTTGATAACTCCTGACCTTTTCTTAGCTCTGATACAAGAGCTTTGGGGGACATCCTCCTGATTCACTCTATCCCCCTCCTCCCTGGCCCCTCTGCAGCTCCTTCTTGCATCTCCAGGACAGTTTCTTTGTTCAGGTCCAACTTGAGGCTTCAGTAAAGGGCACATGGACCTAAACAGGTACCCTTGAAATTCAAGTCCCTCAGGGCAGTGTATGTCTGCTTCCTGGGACCAGGGCATCCAGTGTCTCCCCTAGACCAGGGAAGACCTGTGTCTTCCTGGCTATCTCCCATTCCCCCCATCCCTAGCTCTTGTCTCAAAGATCTCACCCCAAAGATCCTCCAGCTTCATCTGGGGCAGCTTGGATGCCAGAAGAAGGGGAGCAGGCACCTGAATACCTGAATTTGTAGGCTCTGGCCCCACCTAGAGTCTCTAGGGGGTGGGGTGGGGTGGGGTGGAAGGTGGCTGAGAGTCAGGTTTACAGGTGGGGACACCTAGGTGGCTAGTGGGGTGGGGGACAAGGCCTAATGAGCATTTATTAGGTTGAAGCTTTTGTCTGAGTCTATAAGGAAGAATTCCCTGCCGGGGACAGTTCCTAAAGGGAGAGGAGGCAGGAGGGCAAGAGCCCCAAATCAGAAGAAATCAACAGATAGGACCAGCAATCTGGAACCTGGAACCTGGAATTGAGGTCTGGAGTATAGAAACTGTATTCTAGCACCATGTTTCTTATGCCTGGGGTAAGGTTCTGAATCTCAGATTCTGGACCTGGATCTGGACCCCTCAATTCTGGGATTCTGAACCTTGGATCTCTGATTTTGAACAGTGGAGTTTGGATCTGGATCCCCACTTCCTGATTTGGGGTTTTGGATTCAGATCTCTGATTCTGGATCTGGGTGCCTTTGGCTCCTAACTCTGGATCCTGGGCATTGTATTCTGGATCTTGGGTTTTGTACGTTTTGTTGTGGATCTCCAACTCTGGACTCCGAATTTGGTGGTCTAGAGTCAGGCATTTATGATCTGAAGTATAGAGTATGGATTTTGGAGTCTGTATTCTGGAGTTTGGGTCTGGAATCTGGATCCTACAGTCTGGTCTTTGAGTGATAGGTCTTAGTCTTGGATTCTAGATCCAGGGCCTTTGAATCTAGAACCCAAACTAGGAGTCTGGAATTTGGTGTTTAGCACCTAGGACTTGAGGTCCTAGGATCCCTCACATCTGCTGTGTGAAGCCTGGGGCATGAATGGTAGATTTTAAATTTTGAGTTTTAAGGCCTGGATTCTAGAGTCTGGATCTAGACCTTTAAGATTTCATGGATTAGTTTTGGAATGTAAAGTCTGGAGTTTCAAATCTACACCGTTCATTTAAAGGGCTGAACTGGGAGATATGGGCCTGAGTTCCACAAGTCAGAGATTCCTAGAATCTTCTCTGTAATATGAATTTAGACACTGGCAGATTGGAGTCTTTAATTTAGATCCTTTAATTTGGATCAAGAGATTCTGCATTTTGAAATCTGGATTCTGCTTTCTGGAGATCATTATTAAAATGACTCAAAGCTTTGGGAATTCCAAGTTGTCTTCCGATGTCTCAGGACCATAGGAGGGCCCTTAGCAATTTTCTAGAGTCTGTGCTGGCTTGTATAACTAATGAGAAGGCACGGAGAGCAGGAGGGTCTGACCACAGATCACCCAGTGAAGGATGGGACCTACTACAAACATGGTCCCTCTTAGTGTCTGGAAAGCCATTACCTATATGGGAAGAGGCTGCATGAACAGGGCTGACTGTTTAGGGGATCAGTGGCCAATGCCTCCGGGTCCTTGGCCCTTGATTTCCCTACAGATAATATGTGAGAATGATGGCATCTAAGCCACCAGATGTCTTTGGGATATTCCTGAACCACTGACCCCCAGTTATTCCAGAATCTTAGGGTCTCAGTTATTCTAGAATGATTGACCCTCAAAATTTCTAGCCTACTACATCTCCAGATTCTAGAATCTAATATCTAGAACTAAAGATACCTAGAAGTCTAGGACCTCGAACACTTTAGAACCTGAGGTTAAAATAGTCTAGAACCACGAACCTCCACATATTCTAGAACCCTAGATCTTCAGATGTTCTGGAATCCCCCCAGACATTAAACATTCTGGATTCCCAGTTGAGAAGCTATTCTAGAACTCCTTTGTCCCTTCATCTGGCAAAAAATTTCTTGCTGAAGATCTCTAGGACTCAGTGGGCTACAGCTTCCGTTAGGCAGTTCCTGTGTACCTTATCTCATTTATCCTCCTGACAGCCCTGTGGGGGTGGTTATCATGGCTTCCTTCTTAATGTGGAGAAAACTGAAGCTCAGAGAGGGGTGTCATAGGCAATGGTCATGCAGAGGATGCAGAGGAATCCAGCATTCTGACTCTTCGAACACCTGGTTGGCCCATTGCCTCAATCCCAGGAGCCACCTCCCTCTGTTGGATCTGGGTGGTGAAGAGGGGAATGAGGTGAACCCCTGGGGTAATCACCATGAGAACTTCCCTGGTGTCAGGCTAAGCACTTTCCATCATGATCGCATGTGTTCCTTTCACTCAGGCAGGTGTTGTAAGCATCCCCATGACACAGATGGGGACACGGACAGATCTCAGACCTAGCTCAACCCAGGCTCACAGGCTCATGGGGAGGGCACCCCGCCCCGCCCTGACACGGTGACGTCAGCGCCCCTCCTCCCACCCACTTTGACCTAGACAGACCTGGGCTATCGATCCATGTCCTTCTGGGCCTCTTTCCAGTTGTCCTTCACCTCCACAGGCGGCCTGAGTCCCGCCGTCTGCCTTGCTCCTCCTCCTCCTCCTGAGAACACTCCCTGAAGCCTGAACCTCTCTTGTCTCAACTCATGTGGTTCAACCACCAACCACACAGGTCTCCTTCATCTGACCTCGAACTCTAGCCTCTGGCAGCCACCTGCTTCTGGGCATCCTCCCACCCGCAATGTCCTCAGGCCCTTCTCACTCACAGTGTCCTAACTCATTTCTCTCTCTCGCCAAACTCGTCTTCCCATGTTTTCCATCTCAGGGACAGCTCCACTGTTCACCCTGTCCTACAGCCTGTCCCGCAGGCACTGTCCCCATACCTTCCTTTTCCTTATCCCCTACAGCTCAATGGTCTCCAGCCCCATCCCTTCTCTCCATTCCCTTGGCCTGGCTGCAAGTCAGGTATCCTCCTCTACTCCTAGACCCTCACCTCCAGCCTCCCGTCCTCTATTTTGTCTCCTCCCACCCATTACCAGGTGATCTCAGAAGGTCTCTCTACACTCAGAGTTGACCCCTTTCCTCCCCTTCTCATAGCCCTTCAGTGGTGACTGCATCAAACCCTGGACAAGGTACTTGCCTTCAGTGAGTCATTTGAGGCTGGGATCCCCTTGTCCGAACAAGTCTCATCTTGAACCCCCTTCCCCATGGAGACAATCATTGTGTCCCTCCCGCCCTGGAATGGGACTGGACTCCTGGTGCCTGAGGCTTCCCTTCACCCCTCCCCTCCACCTTCAGTGTGGGACAGTGGAAGGTGGTGTTTCAGAGTACGGGCTCTGGAGTCAGAGAGCTCCACCTCACTGCTTGCTAGTTTGGGAGATTCTGGTGTGTCTTCCTTTCTCTGCTTCTGATTCTCATCTTTAGAATCAGATAAACAGAGGGTCTCCTTGTAGAGTTTACCAAGGAGTGTCTAAGAGCCACTACCTATAAGGAGCTAAGGGCACTATTAATTTCACTCCATTTCACACACTAACAAACAGTGGGGAGGGGAAGGCCCCAGTTGTTCAAGGTCATCTAGGCTGCAGAGGGGAGGGGGCAAGAGAATGATCCAAGGGATCCTTGGGTGCAAAGCATCACTTCTTTGGTTATCAGGGTCTCGTTGTGGGATAGGAGTGGAAAAAGGGTGGGGATGGTCTCTGGTTGGATGAGGTAATATGCATGGAGCAGGTGTGTAAATCATAACATTAGGTTCGCACTTAAAAGACCGGTTAACACAGGATGTGATTCAGATGTGAACTCTAGAGCCAGGGGCCTGGGTTGGCATCTTGCCTGCAGCCCATAATACTGTGCATCTTGGGCAAGTCACTTGGCCTCCTTATGCCTCAGTTTCCGCATCTGTAAGGTGCAAATAATTGCTTCTGCCTCATAGGAATGTTTTGAGGCAAGAGTGCCTGCTTGGCATTTAGGGCCATAAATGCTGCCATGCCTGGCATTTAGGGCCTAGTAATCCCAGATGATGATTAGTCCTGTTTATCCTGGGGAGGAGTGGTCGTACGGTCTGTCTTAGATAACACAGTCGGGCAGCGGCAGTTCCAGGACTTGAAGAATCCGAAATCCGACTGTCCACCTCTCAGATATGGCACCTTTCTCTGAAATTCCTTTATAGAGACTCCCGTTTTACACACGGGAACACTGAGTCCCAGGGGGTAAGAAACAGATGTTTGGGGCCCCAGCGTGAGAGTGTTCTCTCCAGCAGGGAGAAGTACTCCGGTACGGACTAGGATTTCTAGTTTATCTCTGAGATTTTGTCTCACTTTCTGTGCTGGGAGGAGCCGCGGGCGGGGCTGGGGGTGGGGCGTCTTTTCTTCTTGGCCTGGCAGGCTCCCGCCGCTAGGTGGCGCCAAATGCGCTTGTCCACGGAGGTTTGCTCCCGGGTCTGAGGGAGGAGGGTTTGGGGGAATCACGCAGAATTCGGGAACGCTGAAGGAGGTGGATCTTGGCGGCGGCCGAGAGGGGTAGGTTGGAGACTCGTCCTGGAATTTGTTCTTAGCTGTTCTGCAGGAATTCTTGGGTCCATTCGGCGAACGGGCACAGGTTTGTGCAGGAATTAGGTTGGTGTGCGGGGGTTTTCCGCAGCCCTGTGCTCCCGTGGACACAAAGTCTGCAAGTATCCGTCCACCTCAGACCTGAGGGCTCCCGCCGCGCTTCCGGGACAGAGGGAAAGGGACCAAGATCCAAGTCAGGCAGAACATCAAAGCCGGTGGGGTGAGGAAAGAGAGGGTGACTCGGAGAAGAGGAGGAGAGAGACAGAGCAGGACAAAAGACAAAGGTGGTTGGGATAGAATTCTCCATGGACTCCCATGTTTCTGCGTGTTTTTGGAGTTTGGTCTACCAAGCCGTCTTGCTAGGTGGTTATTCCGGTCCAAGCAGTTGGTTTACAGTCCGGGACAATAGAGATCTCTCTCCAGAAAAAGTCTGTGTCTTATCCTAGCGAATAAAGACAACATCCTGCTCTCATAAAGATTTATTTGCTCTTTAGAAAATAAATATGCCTCCCACGAAGGGACATTTCCCAGCTCGCATACTATGTGGAAGAGGTACTGGAGTCATGGGGCTGGAGTGCATGTGCGTGTGCCTCCGGACTGCAAGGAATCTGAGAGGCAGGGCAAGACTGTGGCTCTAAGATGTTAAGAGCAGGTGAGTGGAACTCCAATGTCCCATAGGGTTGAGAGAGCCCAGGTTGCTTACACTTTGGTCTTTTGTCTGCCCCACACTCAACCTGTGCATAGCCATCTGCCTACACAGTTGCACGTGGGTGTTCGTGGTGCGTACAGTTTGCATAAACGCAATGCTCAAGGGCAACCGTGGGCTGTTTCAGGCTTCATCCAGCAGTGCTGTGAGACACAAGGTCATCACCATGAGGTCAAGTTGTTGAAACTAGCCCAACCAGTGTGACTCCTACCACTTGCACTGCCCAGAGTACTGCCCACACCTGCCCCCTTGTGTCCAGAGCCTGCATGGCAACTGGCTGAGCCCTCGTGTCTGACAAGGAGCCCAAGACCACAGGGAGTCATGTTGGGAAGATGGATGATCAAGGCTGGACATCATCTCTCCAGGAATCATAGGCTCCAAGGCTGCATTGTGGAATGGCCATTGTCCATAAATTGGTTTTGTTTGAAATGAGTGAGTTGGGGTTGTATGGGGTTGGGTCAGAATTCAGTTAGGTGTGTCAGGTGCTATTTTAGTTGGGGTTGTAGATGAGGGTCAGGATGGAGATAGGGTGCTGGACCCATAAGGTCTCTCCACAGGGTGACTCGGGGGACCCCGATCTGCATGTGGGTTCTCTGGCCCCTGAATTGACTATATTCCTCTACTCCAGTTCTTATGATCTTAAAATGGGTTTTTGTCTGCCCATTTAAAAAAAAAAAATCCAGTATAGTTAGCATGCTGTGTTATTTTAGTTTATACAATGGCCACTTATTTATCTTATTTTTGAAAGGAGGATATTTCATTACTTTTAAAAAGTAAACTCTATCCCCAATTTGGGGCTTGAGATCAAGAGTTCAGTGCTCTACCAACTGTCCCAGCCATGTGCCCCTCAATGTCCCCAAGAGCTTATTTGTGTGCTTAAATAGGAGAGGAGGGGGATTTTCTATCAAGTTTTAAACACATACCTTAGGCTGACCCATCAAGAGTAGCTCTGATTTTTCCAAAGAGCCTTGGAAATTAAAATGGTGGAAGCCTAGTAAACCATTCTGTCTCTCCTTTGAGACCCCCAAAGAAGAACCTTGAGATGCATGAATCTAGCTCCTGAGAACTACATAGTCCATTGCACAAAGTACTGGATTTTGCATGAGGATACTCTTGACTTGGGTTGTCAGATGAACCAGGATCCCTAGGCTATCAAGTGCTTTGCTACTTTTCCATTCTGGTTCTGAGACCACTGCTAGGAGAAACCCAAGTCCCTTTGGTACCTGAGACCATGATTTCCATGTCTTTCAGACAGAAAGGGCCACCTCTCACCCCCTCCCAGGATGACTATCACTCACCCCTCTCCTCCTGACTGCATTCCCACCATGACCACAGCATTGTTCCTGAACCTCCCACTCCCTCTTAGAATGCCAACAGCTCATGGGAGACCACTCCTAGCATTGACCCTCACCCTTTCAGTCACCCTGTGATAGGGAGATACCCAATTCTCTCAACTCTCAGCCCAGCTGAAAGCCTCCAGCCACAGTTCTGGGAACCCCCATTCTCAAACACCCTAAATCCATCCAAGATGCTTTTCTCAGCCCACCAGAACTAACACCTAAATCAGTGATGTTTTACAACCTCAAAAGCTCACCACAGGCCTCAAAAGTTTTTCCAGCATGGAACTCACTAAAACTTTCCTCTCTCAGCCTCTGCCCCTCTGGGACTCTTATGTGGAGTTTCTGGAAACTCTTAATATCCCAGACCACACAACCATTTCCCCCCACCCCCCGCCATGTGATTCCTCAAATCACCAGACCCCCACACCACATGCTACTCTAGATGCTGCCCTCTGTGTCCTGCTTGATTCTTGTAGTTGGCTCTACATTCACTATAGTCTCCCCACCCAGGCCCTGCCACCAACCCACAACCCCAGGAATGGCTCCAGAATTTCAGAACCTTCCCACCCTTCCCACTCCCCTTGTCTCTCTATCCGGACCCTGAGCAGTGTTCCTGTCCCCATGTCCCTCCACCTCCACAGCACAGTTCCAACTCTTAGCCCAAGCCCTCTAAGCCCCGCTGCTTATGTGTACTCTCTCTCTCTCTCTAAGAAAAAAACTTTTTAAAGTGGAGAGTTGATATATCCCTGAGATAAGATGTATTTCTGGTGTATGGTGTAGTTCTGGCTTTAGGAACTGCAAGCAAACTGCTTCTGGTGGTCTTCACCATTCTATGTCTTCCCGGAAAGAACCGTTTATTTTTTTATTGCTGCAGAGCTGAGGTTTCTGAAATCCAAACCTGGAGTCTTACCCTCTGAGTGGCTGAATTACAATGTAAAATGAGTTGCCAGCCATCCCGGTATCTTCTGTTCAAATGAAGGCATGATGGGAAAGAAGAGCGTTCAGAAGTTCAAAAGGAGATATATGGGAAGATCCTGATGAAAGGGAGGACACTGTGGGTAGGGTCCAAATAGAGATGTGTTTCAACCAGGGTGTAGGGGACAGAGAAGATCCAGGGAGCGAGTGTTCGTGTCTGAAGGTCTGTGAGGCACCTGGGGTCTGTCCTGGTGCCTGAGGGAACAGTGTACTTTCCCCAGAGGGAGAGCCAAGAGGACGAGCGTGTTGGGCAGGGGGAGGGACATTAGTGATGAAAGGAAGTTTCTGAAAAAGCTGGTGGGATGACTTTGTGTTTGGATGCATCCTTGGGGCAGGCGAGTCCAGCATCTCCACTGCTTACACCTCTCCCCCAAAGTTCAGCTCAGTCCTGGTCTGTCCTCCACCATGTGGCTGCCCAGCAGGTCCCCTGCCTACCTCTACCTCCATCTGGCCAGTTGCTGCCTCAGTGTCTAGCTGTTTGTCACGAATTCTGAAAAGTCCAAGATTTTACTGCCTTGCAAGCAAATGTTAGCTGGCCAGTTTTGTGAGTACTGGCAGAACACAGCAGATCCTGGGTCAGAGGCAGGATTTTATGACTCATGGCCCAGGAGGCAGCATGGGCTTTATATTTTCACCCATTCACCTGGCTCTCCAACACCCATGGGGGTGATCAAGGAACATAGGTGGATTCTGTGCACACAGTGATTTGTGTCATAGCTGAGGATTTGAGTTTGGGAATCCTTAATCTTATAAGGGGGCTGCTGGTATACTTTCCAAAGTCAGAATGTGGTTGAGATATTATCTTTATAATTCTGGATTGCAAATAAAATTTCTCTGGAGGGACATATAATTTTTATTGTCCTTGGCCATAAACAGACATTATCTTTTATTAAATCGTGGACAGTAAACAAACCTTCTCTGAGGGAGATACCATCTTGAAAGGCTGCTTGATAGACAGACAATCTTGGAAGACAGTCCAGAGTAAAATACATATTGATTCCTTTGTTATGAAGATGTGACATGCCCATGGAGAATTTCTGAGAACATGAGTCCAGTCTCACCCCTTCCCTTTCCTCCAAGGAAGGGGAAGGTAGTATCACTCTGCTTTCCTCATGCTCTTTCTCCACCACATCTACATGGCCTCTGCTCACCAGAGTTCCAGCCCTAGTTTCCAACAGCAGGGGGAAGAGTGTGGTCATTTGATCTGTGGGATTGATGTCCAGTCCTGCCCTAGTGTTGGCTTCTGTTTCTGTGCATGTGTCTGTGTGTGTGTGTGGCTTTGATCTTGAGGGGATGTCTCTATGTTTCCCTTAGATAGAGAGTTCTGTCGTAGACAAGGAGTTCATAGAGGTTCATAGTCCTTTGAGCTCGTAAACTGCCTGTCTGGTACTTGTGCACAGCGCAGCTGTGTGTGTGGGGGGGGGACAAGTGTGCAAGGCCTTACCTGTCTCCTACTTGCTTCCTCTTGTGAACTTTGTCATCATACGTGAAACACAGCGAGAGATCTTGAACATCAAGCATCTGACTTGGGGGCTGATGTAGCGATGTGTCCTGTCCTGAAGCCTGTATCTCCAGCTGTCTCTGTCATCTTCAATGTCCAGCCTGTGTCTAGGTGTTGCACTGGGGTCGGATCCACTGGGTCCACACCTGAATGCTCAGCCTCTGGGTTTGTGCCTGCCACTTTGAATCACCGCCACTAAGTGGCTTGTGGAATAATCCAGTTTTGACCTTGACTATCTTACCTGGGTCTGCATCTATGTGAGCATGCATCTATGTGCATCTGTGAGCATGACCATATCTGTGTCCACAACATTTAATATCCACATTTAGCCCTTGATGAAAATAACTGTTATTAAGCAGCAACTTGTCCGAGGCATTCTCTCACACACAGACCCCTCTTTAACCTTAAAACAACCTCCATTTAACAGATGAGGAAATGGAAACACACAGAGGTCAAATGCTGGCTATAATACCATTTTATAGAGCTATGTTTCTGAACATGTCTTCAGGGGCCTGAGTCCATACTGACGTGTCTCCCCTGTGTATCCTTATTCAGGACCCGGCTTCTATGTCTAGACCCCGTGTACAAGTGTGTGCATCTCTGATATTGGATGTGTTCAGACCTCCATTGGACACTGTGAATTTAGGTCTGAGTTGGTACATCCAAAGCTTGGTGTCAGTGTGTGTGTGTGTGTGTGTGTGTGTGTGTGTGTACAGGCACTCATGACTTATCTGCCTACATCCATATGCACATATGAACATCTACTGTGGTTCTTGAATAACGTGCATATGTCAAGTGAGTTTCAGCATGAGGTGCTGTCCACTTAGTGCCCAAGTTTGAAAGTGTGATTTGCATGTGTGTACATCCATGAAATAGGATGACCACATTCATAACCTTGTGTGACACTGAATTTGGCTGAGATGTTGGAGTCATCTGTGACACAGAGACATCTTTTTGTCATCCATTCTCAGTGGCTACATCCACTTAAGCGGTATGGTACATGGGTGACATTGAGTGACTCAGTCCAAGTGACCACATGTCTGAATCTGTGTCCACTGGCTTTGCCTCCATCCTAAACCATGGAAACCCCTGCCCTCCTGTCCTTTTCCTCTCCTCCCTCCTTCAGGTACTAGCAAATGAGAGGGTGGGAGGGACAAAAGGAATGGAGTTCCAGAGGAAAGAGACCGTAGTTTGAAAAGCTAGAAGGGGGACAATGTTGAAAAAACACATCAGGAGCACATGGAGAAATTGAAAGGAAGGCATGGGTAAAGTTGGGATTTGGAATGGTTTTGGTTTGATTTGGATGGGAATGATGTGGGGGCTCTAGGGGGATGGTGGGCAATATATTTGTGGATGTAGAAGACCTGTGGGTTAAGATTGGTTGTGTTGGATGAAAGGGGTATGGGTTTGGTTTGATTTTGAATGTGGAGAAGGTGGTGGCTGTGTTCTGTTGGGTTAAGTTGGATGGGTTCATTTGCCTTGGGTTGGACACGTGTGGGATTGGGGTTGGTTGCGTTGGGTTGTACTGGGTTTTGGTTGAGGTCATGTATGGGGATTAGGATGGGGATTGGGCACTGTCTCCATTTCTCCCACAGGGTGACACTGATCTGTGTGTGGGGGAGGTCAGATCACGGACTGAATGTGTTCCTGTACCCCAGTCTTTATGGTCTTTACTTGTGACTGTCAGTGACCACTTTTCTCACTTCCTGTCTTGGGAGCTTCTCATGCAGCTCAGCGCAGAGGGGGAAAGATTGGATCAAGTGCTTGACATGGGAGGGGCTGGATCCACCTGTCTTCTGTAGGTGAGAGCCCCCTTCCTGGCTCACAGATGACTTTCTTTTCTCTGTGTCTTGGCATGGCAGAAGGGGAAAGGGATCCCTTTTAAGTGTATTCATTCCATTCATGAGGACTTCACCTTTGTGACATAATCACTTCCCAAAGGCCCCATCTCCTCAAACCATCACACTGGGGAGTAGCAGTTCAATGTAAGAATTTGGGAGGAATGCAGACATTCTGTCCATAGCACGTAGGATAACACTGGAGGCCTGAAAGGCTCTAGTTCTTGAGTCTCTTCTGAGACTCCAAAATGCGATGTTCAATGCCAATTCATCCTGAGGTGCATTAACGAGGCCCCTCTAATCTAAATGTTCACTGGAGCAGCGCCACTGGATTCTTCGAGGGTTCTCTTGACCTGAATATGCAGCTCATCCGGGTGTCCTGGGTCATCAGATGTCCAGGTTAAGGAATGAGGAGTTGGGAGGGGGTCTATGTTGGTACCTCTGAATTGTTCTGGGGAACGTTGGATTTTGGGATGCTAGGAGATTCACTCCAGGATACCTTTGGAATTTCATATCTCTGGGTCCAGTAGTGTTGGGATTGTGGATCTCTGGCATTCCAAGAATTGATTTTGTGGGGAACATTTTAGTCGGGCAACTCATTCCTGCATCTGGAAGTACAGGGGTTCTGAAAGCCAAGCTCGTATTTCAGGGATGTGGGAAGTTGGGGGACAGGCATCTTGGCTCAGGGGGATATCAGAGAGCTTCAGGGACATAGTGCATGTATTTGAGGGTCCAATGGGCTTTGGGTTGTGAAATCTCTCTTGGAGTGTAGCCATTGGAGGCTTTGTAATAGAAATCCTGATTCTCCAGTGCTGCTGATTCTGTTTTCTCAGGCTTCCTCTCACTGCCTGTGTCGAAAAGAGCAAGGCAACAGGGCTGTAGGCCCTGGCCCATTTGGACTCAGAGCCCAGCATATATCCAGCGTGATTAAGGACCTAAGAACAACATGTGCTTGCTCTTTCATCCCTCCCATAGCCCTGGGGGTGGGGGCTGTCCACACCCAGAAGCAGGGCCAGGCTTTGGCCAGCTTCTTGGTGGCAGCAGATCAGGGGTGTGGCCATGGGGTTGTAGACTTTAAAGCCTCCCCAGCTCCTAGCTCACCGTCTGCCAGCTCCTGGACACTCTGTCACCATGTGGCTCCTGGTCCTGTGCCTGGCAATGTCCCTGGGGTGGACTGGTGAGTAGAATGGATCTGAAAGAGGGAGAGGGGCCCTGACTCTCATGGTGCTCTCACCCTGCCACCCCCACAAGGCCAGCACTCTCCCCATCCGTGCAGCCTGTTTCTCCCACCCACAGTCCAGCCCAGGCTGGGTACCAGTCTCTTCCTGCCTCTCCCACCCCCACCCCAGAACCTTCCTTAGCTCTCCACCCTGCCAGCCATCTTCTTCACAGTCCTCACTGCCACACTGGGTGCCTGCTTCCTCCCAGTGACCCCCAGACAGCTTCCGGACACACGCAGTCTGGAGCCATCTCTGTCTCTTCTCTTCAGTGCTCCCCAACTCTTCCAAGCAGCACCTCCTCCTCATTGGACCCAGGGACCCTGATCCTCCTGTCCTACTTCCTAGTTCTCCAAGGTCCGGTGCTCTGGCTCCTGAGCCCCCAGGTGACCTTTCCTCTCAGTCCTCATCCCCTAAATATTGAAACCTTCTCAGAACCCAAAATTCCCACCACAGGCATACAAGATATTTAAGACTGAGACCCCTTAGCACCACTCAAATTCTTCTCTCCCAGTCCATGATCCATGACCCTCTCCTTTGGAGTCCTTAACACTGATTTTCTTTTTCTTTCTTTTTTTTTTTTAAGATTTTATTTATTTATTTGACAGACAGAGATCACAAGAAGGCAGAGAGGCAGGCAGAGAGAGAGGAAGGGTAGCAGGCTCCCTGCTGAGCAGAGAGCTCACACAGGCCTCCATCCCAGGACTCTGGGATCATGGCCTGAGCCAAAGGCAGAGGCTTTAACCCACTGAGCCACCCAGGTGCCTGCTTAACACTGGCTTCTAAATCCCCTTCCTCTTCTCTGAGCCAACACCTCCACAAAAGCCAGCTGTCCCCCAGTCCAGGAACTCCAGATCACTACAAAACAGCTGGCCTGCACACCACAAGTTTCTCCAGATGCTTCTTGTTTTCTTCTGATTCCTGGGGTGCAGTCTGTCTCAGCAGAATGTCTTCTTAGGCAGGATCTGTCTCCCACCCAAATTAGGGACTGCAGGAAAATCACAGACCCTTACCGCACCACTTACCAGAACCTCAGCTCTGCTCTTCTGCGGCTGTGTCCCTCTCCTAACCTAGACCCTCCCAGCCCCATCATCTCCTCCCACCTGCCCTGACTCAGCATCCTTCTGCAGGTGCTGTGGCTCCCATCCAGTCCCAGATGAGCGGAGGCTCGGAGTGTAATAATTTCCAACCCTGGCTGTCGCTTGTGTACAATTTCAGCAGTGTCAGATGCGGGGGTGTCCTGGTGCACCCACAGTGGGTGCTCACAGCTGCCCAGTGCATGTACAAGTGAGTCTGAGCATGGGGTCTGGGAGGGGGTGTCTGTACTCCCACAGGAATAAGCAATGGGGCACAGACCTTGGGTTCACCCCACAGGGATGTGGGAAGTTGGGGGACAGGGGATATCAGAGAGCTTCAAGGACATAGTGCACGTATTTGAGGGTCCAATGGGCTTTGGGTTGTGAAATCTCTCTTGGGGTGGGAGAGGCTGGGGGGCTGAGGGAAACAAAGATGATACTGGTCTGGGGCCCATGGAGAGTGGCAGGGACCACCCCAGGGAAGCCCTCCCATGGCAGCCCGTGTCTCTCTGTCTCTCCCTGTAACTATCTTCCTGTCTCCCTGTCCTGTGTCTCTGTCTCTCAGTCACTTGCTCTGTCGTGTGTCTGTCTGTCTATGATTTATCCGTCTCCCTCTCTCTCCTGTCTCAGGGTCTCTGTGTGTCCCCCTGTGTCTGTCCACCTCTGGGTCCCTCAGCTACATCCCTGTCACTATAGGTCTCACCCTCCATGCCTCTGCCCCATCTGTCTCTCTGGGTCTCTGCCTCACTCCCTTCCCCCGATTGCTGCTGAGCACCCCCAGGATGGGACTGAGGGAGACCCCCAGAAAAAAGGAAGGGATTCTCCTGATGTGTGTGTGTGTGTGGGGGGGGCTTCTCATGTGCCCAGCCCCTCCCTCCAGGACAATGATGCACTCCAGGGGACACAGGGAAGGGCTGGTTTCAGCTGGAGTCTGGTGGGGGCCCTGGAAGAAGGAGGAGAAGGAGGAGAAAGAGGAGGCCAAAGAGGGGGAGAGGGTGGAGAAGAAGAGGGGGAGGAAGGTTAGTGAGGGGAGCTGGTTGGGGGGGAGGAGAAGCGGAGATAGTCCCAGGTGGGAGGGGGTGATGGAGGGATGTAGAGGTAGAAGATGGAGGAGGTCCTGGGAGGGAGGCGGCTGCCGACCTTGGGCTGGGGGCCAGGCCACCCGCTGCTGGGGAGCCAGCCCCCAGCCCCTGCTGCAGCTGAGCCAGTCCCAGGCCCCCTTCCAGCCCCTCCTGTCCTCCCTCCCTGTCCTCCCTGCTCTCTCTCAGGCTGCACCCGCCACCTGCTTGCGTTCCTCCCTCTCTCCTCTTGCTCCTGTCCCTGTTGCACTGGACCTGCTACTCCTTCCTGTCTGTTCTTTCAGTCTTGCTTCTTTCCAGGGACCCTTCCTCAGGGTCGCCACCTTTTCGCTTCCTCTCCTGTTGCCTTTGTGCTCCTACGGGCTCCCTGTTCTACTCTCTGCCTCGTTCCTTCTCCTGTTTCAAGCTCTCTCTTTCACTGCTTCTCTTTATCTCTGGATCTGCCTTTCATGCTGTCACCCTCTTTTGTTTTCCCCAGGTCTCTATTTTTCCGTGACTAATTCTTTACTGCAGGCTCTCTCTCTTTCTCCATGGTTGCCTCTTGTTTCTCTCTGTCTGCAGGACCCTCCCTGGCCCCACCTCCCCTCCCCCTTCTCTCTTCTCATTCCCTGGGGCTCCCTTTCTCCCCAGAAATTACCAGCTCTGGCTGGGTCGCCACAGCCTGTTCCAGCATGAAGACACAGCCCAATTATTCGAGGATATTAGAAACTTCCCACACCCTAAATTCAACCTGAGTCTCTTGAAGAAACACACCTGCCTCCCTGGAGAGGACTACAGCCATGACCTCATGCTGCTCCGCCTGGCAGAGCCCGCCCAGATTACAGATGCAGTGAGGGTCCTGGACCTGCCCACCCAGGAACCCAAACCGGGGAGCACCTGCTACACCTCTGGCTGGGGCAGCATTGAACCAGGTAAGTGTACGCCAGAGCCGGACCATGCAGCCTGGAGCCCAGACACCTGGGTGTAGGGAGGAGGGGGCTGGGGACTGGACTCAAGATCTGAGGGAGGAGAAGGACTGAGGAGCCACTTGGGGTCTGGCCACAGCTCTTTTTTCTCTTGGTCCTAGTCTCAGACACTGGCGATCTCCAGTGTATGGACCTCAAACTCCTGCCCAATGATGTGTGTGCCAACGCCCATATCCAGAAGGTGACAGATCACATGTTGTGCGCTGGCCCTTTGGAGGGCAACAGTGACACCTGCCCGGTGAGCCAGCCTCTCCCCCACTCAACCACCTGGGCTCAGACACGAGGTGTGCAGGGGTGCAGGACCGGTGTGCAGGGGTGCAGGACCGGGGTGCAAGGGTTAATCAGGCATTGGTCCCACTGCTGTCCAGCTGTAGCCCCGCCCCCAGTGCCTGCATGCCCCCTGCCCTATCCCACACCCCCTTCTAGGCACCACCCCCGCACCTCAGTCTTCTACATCACAGTCCATCCCTTCCTCCAGGCAGCACGTACTTACTGAGCATCTACTGCGTGCCCGACACCAACCTAGCCCATGGGAAGACAGCAGTCACTGCTGTCTATGTCGCGTTCACTGTTTCTGTCTGTGTCCCTCACGTGGTGGGGGGGGGCTTCATGAGAGGCACTGCTTTCATGTCAGGAGATGCTGGTGCCATGGGGTAGAAGGAGACATCATGGAGCCGGGGGAGATGACCAGTGAGCTGAGGGGAAGGCAAGGAGGTGGTGGGATTGAGTGGACACCTGTAGCAGGTGAGGGTGAGTCCAGTGGAATGGGGGGGGGGGTAGAGCAGGTGCAGAGGTCCTAGGGCAAGTGGGCCTGGTGTATGTGAGGGTGTCAGCGAGGCCAGTGTGGATGGAGCCCAGTGAGCAAGGGGAGAGGGTGGGAGGTGACACCAGAGGGAAGGGGTCCCTCCTGTGGGACCCCACCTGGGGCCTCAGGGAGGTGACTGCCACTCCTCTGAGGGACCTGGGGAAGCTATAGGGGAGAGGTGACATCAGAGATGGGCCCTCAGGTCGGAGGGCCCAGTAGATGGATCCCACTTCTTTTCGCCGTTGATCTGTCTGCTGGGACTATTCTCCTGGACCCTCCCCACTGTGCAGAAACTAGACCCTGAAGTCTTCTCCCCATTGGCCAGGACTCAAGCTATTGTCCTCTCTGTTGGAATCCCACCAGCCCTCTGGCAGTGGACTCTGGAGACAACTCTGATTTCCCCCGGAGCTAGGGTGTCACTGTCTGTGCTCTGTGGGCCCAGGAGCTGGTACTCTGCATGCAGAACTGAAGGCCTTGTTAATGTTCCTTTTCTTCTCCCCTTTGTGCTGCAGGGTGACTTGGAGGGCCCCCTGATCTGCGATGGTATGCTTCAGGGAATCCCAGCCGGGGGCCATGTCCCATGTGACAGCCCCAGTTTGCCCTCCGTCTATATCAAAGTAATGTCCTATCTGCAATGGATCAAAGAGACCATGTTGGACAACAGCTGAATGCCTCTGACCTTCCCCTCCTCTTAGTCAAATAGAATACGCAGCAAATTCTGGCATCGTTTGTCCTTTCTAGATGTGGAAGTCAGGGACCCACCTGGCCTGTGTCTTAAAGTGTGGAGTCAGGGGTAGAGACGGGGAAGACCAGTGGCTTTCAAATGGGGGCGACCCCCCAACCTCCAGGAGACATTAGTCAGTGTCTGGAAACACTTTCTCACCCAGGCTGTACAGACACACTGAAGGTGGGGGTGGCCAGGCTCTTGTAGGAGGGATGGGTGTCCACCCTGGGCAGGTGGACAGTGACATGTGGTAGGTGCTTGCCACATGGCACTGAGCAGAGTCCGAAGTACAAAGCTGATGCATGCATGCCAGGGATGAAAGCACAGCCATGAGTGAAAACGTGTGAACATACAATAAGTCACGGAGCCTAACAGCCTTACGTAAATTACACTATGCGCCCACAGTACTCATTCTGTAGAGCACAGTCAAGTCATGACGCCCAGGGAAGACACCAGAAGGGGTGCCTGTGGGAAGGGGAGTGGGTTATGGGGATGAGAAGGAATCATTAGTTAATAGTTGAGAGTCTGAGTCAATGAGTTGAATATAAACACAGTGGGAGGATGGGTCATGGATGCTGGATCAACGGTGCATGAGCCAAGGAATACAGTTACCTCCGCCTCCTGCCCATGAGGCCCTCAAAAGACAGTGAATCAAGAGGGAACTCCATGGCCATCCTTCTCAGACACCACTGCAGGAAGCTTGGGCCGTCGCCTAGGGACAGGATCCACACTCGGAGATGTGGACTAGGGACAGAGCTGTTAGGGAGAGACCCCCACCCCCACGGGCGCAAGGGCAGCAACAGTGGCTGAAGAGCTCACTGTGGGATGTAAGTGCCAGCCGGACACCAGTGGTGATGCTGCTGGTGCCGACCCAGTCCGGCTCCGTGGTTGCTGAGTTCGGTTTGGTGAGCGTGAGGTCCTGGCTATGAGAATCTCGGTCCCCACCAAGGTTGTGCGGACCCAGCTGGATGTTGGAGTTGCCGCAGATGAGCACATCTCTCCCTGCCTCAGCACGCCCATGCGGCGGCAGGCTCCCCTCATCTGAGCTCCCACCCGAATGTCAGCCGCATCTCATTTCCACGGCAAATCCATCCAGTCTCATCCCCTCTTCAACTTCCGCTGGAAACCTTTCCGAGGAAAGACACTCCCCTTCTACTCAGGCACCACCCCATAGATGAAGCCCCGCCCCCAACTCAGGCCCCGCCCCTAAAGTCTATGTTCCGCTTCAAGAGCGCACACGGGGCGGGCAGTGGAGTCCCTCTCCTTGCAACATGGCCATGTTTGGGTGTGGTCTGCAGCCCCTGCCGTTAGTGATGGGGCTTTGGCCGGGCCCTGGCCTGGACGCCTAGAGGCTGGGTCAGAGCACAAAGTGTGGGAGTCAGGGTTCAGGGCGGGGCCAGAGCTCAGCGGGTGGGGTCAGGACCAAGGAAGGTTCAGGAAGGTGAGGCCTGGACACAGTCACCAGTCAAGAAAGCCATACGTTAGGACACCTCTTCTGCACCTCTCTCCCCCCACTCCTCGCCTATCCCCACCCTCAGACACAACAGTTGCAAAACCTGCCTGGGTGCACATGGCATCTCACATTCAATCCCTTTCCCTTGGCAACACGGGTCCTCACCATACAAGAGTCACGGGGGAGTCTCAGGCTCCACCGAGTCTTCAGGTGAGTGCGGGGCCTTTAGCTCAGGCCTGTCCACCCCCCCCCCCCCCATTCTTTCACTGTTTTCCAGGAGATCTCTGGGCTAGAAAATTTCTGTCACTTCAGAAAAGTTCTCTTACATCACTTCCCATTGTTTCTACACCTACTCCTTTCCACCCCATGATTAGTTTTGTCTGTTCTAGAATTTCATATATAAAAGGAACCATACAGGATGTCATATTTTGTGTCTGGCTTCTTTCACTCAGCATAATGAGTTTTGAGCTGCACCTCCATTGGTGGGTCTATCAACAGTTCATTTCTTTTCATTACAGAGTAGCATACCATTGAATGGCTATGTCCTAGTTTGTCCGTTCAGCCTTGTATATGGACATTTGGGTTGTTTCCAATTTGGCTATTATGAGGAACTTCTATTCTTCTATGAGGATGATGTTTCTCTGAGCATTCTTGACTAGTCTATTGTTTTTTTTTTCATTGCTCTTACATAAATACCTAGAAGCCAACCTGCTGGTCATGGGGTAGAGGTATGCTCATCTTTTTCAGACATGGCCAAACAGTTTTCCAAAGCAGTTGTACCATTTATGCCCCCTCAGCGAAGTATGAGAGTTACAGCTGCTCTACATGTTAACCAACACTTGGTGTTGTGATTCTTTTTTAATTCCAGACATTCTGGTAGATGTATCTTTTGGAAGGATGGTATATTCTTCAGATACTGGGTACAGGTTCTATATAGAAACATTAAATAGAGGTTTTTAAAATTAACATATAATATATTATTTGCTTCAGGGGCTCAGGTCTGTGAATCATCAGTCTTACACAGTTCACAGCACTCACCATAGCCCATACCCTCCCCAGTGTCCATAACCCAGCCATCCTGTCCCTCCCCCGTCCCCCCCCCCCCAGCTTGTTTCCTGAGATTAAGATTCTCTTTTTTTTTTCTCCCCAGATTTTTAAAAAAAAATTTTTATTTTTTATAAACATATATTTTTATCCGCAGGGGTACAGGTCTGTGAATCGCCAGGTTTACACACTTCACAGCACTCCTCCCCATAACCCCACCCCCCTTCTCCCAACCCCCCTCCCCCCAGCAACCCTCAATTTGTTTTGTGAGATTAAGAGTCACTTATGGTTTGTCTCCCTCCCAATCCCATCTTGTTTCATTGATTCTTCTCCTACCCACTTAAGCTCCCATGTTGCATCACCACTTCCTCATATCAGGGAGATCATATGATAGTTGTCTTTCTCTGCTTGACTTATTTCGCTAAGCATGATACACTCTAGTTCCATCCATGTTGTCGCAAATGGCAAGATTTCATTTCTTTTGATGGCTGCATAGTATTCCATTGTGTATATATACCACATCTTCTTGATCCATTCATCTGTTGATGGACATCTAGGTATCTAGGTTCTTTCCATAGTTTGGCTATTGTGGACATTGCTGCTATAAACATTCGGGTGCATGTGCCCCTTTGAATCACTACATTTGTTATCTTTAGGGCAAATACCCAGTAGTGCAATTGCTGGGTCATAGGGCAGTTCTATTTTCAACATTTTGAGGAACCTCCATGCTGTTTTCCAGAGTGGTTGCACCAGCTTGCATTCCCACCAACAGTGTAGGAGGGTTCCCCTTTCTCCTCATCTTCCCCAGCATCTGTCATCCCGAGATTAAGATTCTCTTATGGATTGTCTCCCTCCTGATCCCATCTTGTTTAGCCATTAAATAGAGGGTTTTTAAAAAAGATTTTATTTATTTAGTTGACAGAGAGAGAGATCACAAGCAGGCAGGCAGAGAGAGAGGGTTGGGGGAGCAGGCTCCCCACGAGCAGGGAGCCGATATGGGTCTCAATCCCAGGACACTGAGATCATGACCTGAGCTGAAGGCAGAGGCTTAACCCACTGAGCCACCCAGGTGCCCCTAAATAGAGTTTATTAATCCTATTCATCATCTATGTCCTTACACATCTTTATCTTTTTCATTCTATTGTTTTCTTTCTTTCTTTCTTTCTTTCTTTCTTTCTTTCTTTCTTTCTTTCTTTCTTGTAGGCTCCATGCCCAACTCAGGGCTCGAACTTACAACCCTGAGATCAAGAGTCACATGTTCTACCAACTGCACTAGCCAGGGGCTCCTCTTCTATTATTTTCTAAGAGCCATCTTTAAATCCTCTTTTATGAGTGGGAATTTGTTTACTTCACTTTTAGTTATTTCACTCCTTACTTTATGTATTTTGAGGAATATCTCCAGATGAATAGATTCCCAAATAATATATTTATTAACTCGTTCTTGAATAGACATTCTTAGCAGTGTATTCTTATGGATATAATATATCAACGAAGAGTATGATAACAATTCCAAATATTCTTTTTTTTTTAAATTCCAAATATTCCTGGGCCCTCAGTCTCCCACCATCTCTGCCCTCAGTCTCTATATCTCTCCGTGATCCTTCCCATCATGCCCCAGTTACAGCAGGAGGATTCTGAGGCAGATTCAAATGAAAAGTTCTTCGAATGCGTTTAAGAAGACAAAAACAAAACAGATTAACCAAAGTTAAAAACAACAACAACAACTAAGCAAGAAAATCTCATTAACTGGCCATTTGCTGACTTGGCTTTTTTGAAATTGGACATCCACAGAATCTCTTAACCTCTCAAGCGTATCTCCTCCCTTGGGAATCCAGTGGCTCTCCTGGTTCCCAAGAAGGAAAAGTTATTTGTTGGAATCCTTTGAATAGGATTGGAAGCAAGGAGGACAGTTCAAACAGAGCCTGAGATTCTTTTAAATTTTTATTTCTGGGCTTAAGAGAAGAGGACAAAAAAGATGAAAAACCAACCCCCTCTGCCACTGGTATGGCTGGGTCAACATTGTGCCACTAGGGGGCACTGTGTACAGGAAAAGATTCTTGTGGGACTGGATTCTTGGGGCTAAGGGAGTAGGGAGTTGGGAGTGTAGACTCCTGGGTCTCAGGCAGGAAAGCACTGGACACCCAGGGTTCTGAATCCCTTCCGCAACATATACTGGGGGCTCGGTTTCTTGGGTCCAAGTCCCAGGAGTTAACTGTCCTGGATGGTTTTCTGTATCCAGTCAGTGAACTTGCAGAGGTTGGTGTAGACGCCTGGCACGTAGGGTAGGCCACACTGGGCTTGTCCAAAGGACACGAGGCCCTGCAGGGACCCGTTGCAGACCAAGGGGCCCCCAGAGTCACCCTGGTTTTGGAGAGAGGAAGAAAGAGAGAATCCAAAACACAGAGACGTGGAGACATATTGAAACCAGAAAGGAACCCAAAGACACCAAGAGACAAAGAGGGAAATAAAAGACAGTGATGTACACCTTCAAGGCCCCTTCCAGGGCCCTGACTACATGGAATTCTGCTCCCTGAGGTTCAACGGCTGCTTGATTCTCCTGCATTTGTTGTTATTCTGTCTCTCACTCTTTTTTGTTTGTTTGTTTTATCTCCCCCTATGGCTTGTTTCTCGGTCTCTGACTCCCAAAGTCTCTGTGCCTCTCTGCATCTCTGGTATACTCTGTTTCCCTCCCCCTACTTCTCTTTGCGTTTCATTTCTGAGTCTCTGTTTCTCCCTGAGGTGTATCTCTGTGTGCGCCTGAGCTCATGTCTATTACTCTGTTCTCCATCCCTCTGTCTCCCGGGGTGGGTTTCTCCCTGCGTGCCCCTCCCTCCCTTCTCCATTGCCCCCTTCCCTCTCCTCCCCTCCCCCATCTCTCACGTTGCAGGAGTCCTTTCGGTCCTGTCCTCCGCCAGCGCAGAACATGCTATGGTGGTAGACGGGGGCGTAGAAGGCACTGCAGATCTCCTCGGGCACCACCGAGATATTCACGCACTGGAGCACTTGGGGCTGCCTGCCTGCGACGCAGAGCTCTGGGTTAGCCCCCTCTGGCTGGGACGAGAACCCTTCAGGGAGGGCGGCAAACGCACGCTCAGGAGCTCACCATTCACCAGCTGACCCCAGCCAGAAACGAGGCAAGAATCCCCAGCAGTCGGGCACTGGGAGGCGATGCTGATGTTCTGGATGGTGTCAGACCCGGACACCGACTCTTTCAACTTGATGAGCATGAGGTCGTTGGCGATAAAGGGTTTGTTGTACTCTGGGTGCTGTATGGAGAAGTTGGCCTCCACCATCCGGCTGCCTGGCTCTTCGTTGGCCTCGAGACTGTGCAGTCCCAGCCCGATTGTGTAGGAGCTGAGGGACACGGGCGACCGGTTAGTTTTGTGGCAACTACACCGTTATCTCCATGGCCACGCTCAAGCACAGCCCGATCTCCACCCACCGACCCCAACCTCATCCTCCTTGTTAAGCACGACGCTAAGAGATAGCCAGCCATGATCTCAAACCTTCATTCATACCATCAATAATCCAGCCATAAGAACTTGTCTTAATTCACTAGTGACTCAGCAGCTGAGATGGGATTTCGACCCGACTCTTTCCCCCACTTCCCGAGCAGAGCCTCGCTTCGCAGACGTTTCGGCTCTTAGCATGGAGGCCGAGCCTGATATTAGGACCCTCCCCTCAGCGACTGTACTGCCCGGTCCGGTCCGCCCCCCCACCCCCACCCCGCCCCGCACTCACTCCTGGAAACAGTGTGCCGCCGACAGCACCCATTGCGGATGCACCAGAACACCCCCGCAGAAGAATTCGTCTTCCGTGAACAGTGCCGCCTGCCAGGGCTGCGAGTGTGGGCTGCAGTCTTCGCCGTTGATGATGTGGCCGCCGCCACCCGAGGCCAAGGATCCTGAGGGCGGACGAGGGCTAGGGGCGGGCTCAGGGTGGGACCAAGGCTCCTGGGGGCGTGACCATGGGCTAGGGACGTGGTTAGGGCTTCGAGGGTGTGGGCAGGACTGGGGATGGTCTCAGGATGGAACCAGGGCTCCTAAGGGCAGGGATCGCTGCAGGGGCGTGGGCCAGGTTGGGGGGGGGGAGGGACAGGCTCAAAAAACAGGACTAGGGTCCTGAGGGCGGGGGTGGGGGAGGTCTCGGTGAGGGTGCGTGACCAGTACTTCGGGGGCTGCTATGGTGCCAAGGCGTGATCAGGGTCTCATGAGTGCAGTCAGGGACCCTGAGGGCAGAGTCTGGCTCCTAGGGGCGGAGTCAGGAATGCTAGGGTAAGAGCAGGAGGTGGGACCAGGCCTCCTGGGGGTGGGGTCCTGGCGCAGGGCTTTTATGGATCAGATGACGTTTCTTGTGGTGGGCTGGGAGTCCGGAAGACATCAGAGCAGAGGAGAGGGGTCTCTCGTCGAGAGGGATGTTGCAGCTTTGAGCGAGTCACGCCCACCTCCGAGACCCATTTGCTACCTTTGTCGGTCTTTCTCTCCCTCCCTCCCCGCGCGCGCCCCCCCCCCCCCCACGAAACACGCCAGGCTCGTGCACTACCCGGGCCACGGTCCCCCAGAACAGGGGACTCAAACCCTCAAACAGGGTGCAGAGACAAGGGTGACGCAGCCAGACGCTCAAGCAAGCAGTGTCGCTCTCTGTGACCCTGAATCCCGCCCCGCAGTCGCACCAGCAACAAGCCAGTTCCCAAAGAAACCCCATCACGCCGTCCTTGACGTGGGTCCCCGGGGATCCCTGGAACAGAGGCTCAAAAAAGTAGGCACCGATTCCCCGCAATGGGTGACACATCCAGAAGCACAACCTCCCTGTTCGCGGCCCCCTGGGCTTCTCCTGTCCTCACTGCATCGTCTGCCGCCCTTGTTACTCCGAATCCTCCGTCCCTAATGCACCGCCTTTCACTGGTTCGACCACAGAGCTCAGCACTCTGTGTCGCACAAAGAGGTGTGCAAAGCCACACACTCACAGTGCACCAGCAGCACACACACAAACTCCCTATGATACAAGGAATCACACGTGTTTAACCAGAGAGCATGGTCACGCGGCAGTCACACAGGCAGCTTTAGTCACACAGAGGAGGACTCTGAGTCATACCTGCATACCCCTAGGCACTGACAGACACACACATACACACTCAGATACCTGTGACACCAAGGATGAGGTACCCCAGGAAACAGCCCCAGGGGTTTCCTGCTGTGGTCATGACCTCGGCACCTGCACAAGACGGTCAGTTTCTGATGAGTCTGGGGAGACCTACAGCTCAAATCTCTCCCTCTGTCTCTGTCTCCCTCTTTTTCTGCCCCCTAGAATATTATGGTCAGACTAGGACCCCTACACCACCTCTGCCTCCCAACACACACATGGTAGGTCTGAGATCTTGGCTCAGAGCCCCAGAACCTAGAGAGACTTAGAGAGTGAGAGATAAAGGGAGAGGGAGAGAGAAGTGGAAGGAGAGAGAATTTCTAGGAGCATGGAGAGGACAGAGACAGCACTTTCAAGAGATAATCAGAGACAGACTGAGAGCCAGAGTCATGGACAGAGACGTTCAGAGAAACAGAGAGACCAGGGGAGCCAGAGAGAGAAAGGTAGAAACTCCTAACTAAATAGAGACCTCTTGGAGAGGAGACTGGGAGGCACAGGGTCCTGAGGCTGAAAT
Source organism: Mustela nivalis (assembly GCF_964662115.1). Lineage (NCBI taxonomy): Eukaryota > Metazoa > Chordata > Mammalia > Carnivora > Mustelidae > Mustela > Mustela nivalis. The sequence continues at coordinate 53,998,873 of NC_139037.1, read as the reverse complement.
TCACAGTGGTGTGGAGTTGTGGGGAGACTGTGCTCTTAGGGGGGAGGGTGGAGCGCGGAGACCACAGGGATGCTCACCTGGCTGCCTCTGGGCTCCGGGATCCTGCGCTGGGCTGCACTCCTACTGGATGCTTCCTGCAGGGGCCCCTGTGGGACTTATAAGCATTCGCAGCTGGGCCGGCCTACCCCCGGGGACACATTCCTGGGGTCAGGTGCTGCACAGTTCCAGCTCAGCCCTAGTGCCAGGCTACTAGCTGGCGGGGGGGGGGGGTGCACGCAGAGGTGCTGGGAGCAGTGACCCAGCGGGGACATCCTGGACTCAGGGTCCCACTTGTTTTTTGGTTCTCCCTCTCTCATCATCTTGTGTTCTTATTCTCTCTTGTTGTCTTTCATTTTCTCTCTCTTGTGTTCTCTTATTTTCTCTCTATTAAATCTTTCTCATTCTCCCTCTTTCCCTCTGTCTCCCTACTATGCTTCCCCAGCAAACCTTCCTGGGCTCAGAGACAAACTGAAAGCCAGAGTCATGGACAGAGACGTTCAGAGAAACAGAGAGACTAGGGGTCTACCCTAGTGGGGTACCTTTGGGATACCTGCTCTCTCAAGTTTCCTACCTTTGGAAACTTGGGGTGACTGCCTCTCTCTGAGCCTACCTTTTCCCATCCGTAAAACCAGGGAACTATTGTTCCTCACTCCAAAAATACCCATCCAAAAAGAGAATGCAGGGAAAGAGCCTTGGCGCAGTGTCAGGCATGTAGTAGGAGCCCAGTAAGTGGGAGCACGATGAAACCCTTGCTCAGAAAAAAGCAAGTACGCACCTGCCATGCTCCGAGCTCTGCTGTCTGCACTTGAGATGCAGGAAGAAACCAGCAAATTCCAGGGCTCATGGAGCTCACATCCCAGTAGGGGAGACAGACAAACAGAAAAACTGAAAGGGGGTGCCTGGGTGGCTCAGAGGGTTAAGCCTCTGCCTTCTGCTCAGGTCATGATCTCAGAGTCCAGGGATGGAGCCCTTCATAGCACGGGGCTCTCTTCTCAGCGGGGAGCCTGCTTCCTGCCCCCCACCCCGCCCTGCCTGCCTCTCTGCCTACTTGTGATGTCACTGCCTCTGTCAAATAAAATATTTAAAAAAAGAAAAACCGAAAGGAAATATCTGATAGTCACCTGTGTGAAGAGAACACAGGTGATGGTAGATTGACTGGAACAGTGGGGTTTCTGCAGACAAGGTGGTGGCTGGGGAGTCAGAGGAGGAGACATTTAGGCTGACAGCCACCATGCCCCATGAGCCTTGCAGGAAAAAGCGAGAACTTGGTGAGTGCAAGGCAGAATAAGGAGAAGGAACAAGACAGACTGTGCAGGGTTTTGTGCTGGGGAAGAAGTTTGGGTTTATTTAAGTGCAATAGATTTTAAGCATAGGGGTAGAGGGAGTAATATGATCTTATTTACTTTTAAGAGAATCTTGTGTGGAGAATGACTGGAGGGGGAGAAGGGAGCAGAGACTAATACAGAGGTGGGAGAGCAGCCCAGGTAGACAATGCTGTGGTCCAGGGAGAAGAGCCAACATACTCACCAAGGGGTGGCAAGTGGGGAGGGGGGGGAGGAGGCAAGGCTTGGCCTGACCATCTGTGGCACCCTTTGTGGAGGCAGGCAAGGAGATGTGGGGGCAAGGGCTGAGCTGGGGATGCCTGTTGGGAGCCAAGTGGTTGGGCGCATGGGCAATCAGAGGTGCAGACAGAGGTCAGCGCTGCTGAGAAGTGGTGGGGAGTCATAGAGGAGAGGTGGTGTTTAGAGCCATGGGGTTGGGTGAGATCACCTAAGGAGCAGGTTTGGATGGCTTGATGAGGGGTTGGGCGACAGATGACTGTGATGATGAAGCATGAATGTCTGTGCTTCTCTCTGCCTCTCTCTGGCCTCGTCTCTTTCTGACCCTGTCTCTCTTTGTAGCTCTCTTAGTGGCTGTCTGGTTCTCTAGCTCTGTCTCCGTTTATCTGCCTGCGTTCAGTCTCCTGGTGACACATGGACACCCGCCCCCCAACCCTGCCCTGGTCCTAGGACCAGCAGCTCTAATCACAAGGACAGATGAGGCATGGAGGAGGGGCGGGGGCTCAGGGTGGGCTCAGGTCTCCCAGCCGCCCAGACGTGACTAAGTCTGGACAGCGGCAGGAGGCAGGTTGGGGCCAGTGCTGGGGCCCAGGGCTGGGCAGCTGAAAGAAAAGAGAAGGAAGTAGACGTCACGCCTCTCTGTCCCTGTTTCATGGTCTCTCCTATGCCCTGTACTGTCCGAGGTAAAACAGAAGTGATCCTCTTATTAGGTTATGGGTCCAGGACAGAGCTGTGGGAGAGTTACGCCGTGGAGATGCTTCTGGCCTGGCAGGTGGGAATGGTTTGGAGTGTGGGCCAGGGAACCGGGCTCCCTGGCTCAGAACTCAGGCTGGGGTTGGGGGAGGGTGGACATAGAGACAAGGGGAGACAGAGATGAACAGAGAGAGAAATGGTCACAGAGCTGATGAGAGGGAGAGGAACAGAGACAAGGAGAGAGAACAGGGCGAAGAGATAAAGGCAGAGAGGGACAGAGACAAGAGAGCCGGAGACCGAAAATGAGACAGACAGACAGATTGGGACACAGACAGAGAAATTATCTCACATTCTGGAAGTCATTTTTTTTTTAAGATTTTATTTATTTGACAGACAGAGATCACAAGTAGGCAGAGAGGCAGGCAGAGGGTGGGGGGAAGCAGGCTTCCTGCTGAGCAGAGAGCCCCATGTGGGGCTCGATCCCAGGACTCTGGGATCATGACCGGAGTTGAAGGCAGAGGCTTAACCCACTGAGCCACCCAGGCACCCCTGGAAGTCATTTTAAAAATGTAGACAAGGGATACCTGGGTGACTCAGTCGATTAAGCGTCTGCCTTCAGCTCAGGTCATGATCCCAGGGTCCTGGGATTGAGCTCTGCATCGGACTCTCTGCTCAGCGGGGAGCCTGCTACTCTCACTGCCTCTGCCTGCCACGCTACCTGCTTATGCTCTCTCTCTGACAAATTAATTAATTAATTAATTAAACCTTAAAAAAAAAAAGTAGACAAAGGGAGTGTGAATTTCTCCCAGTGTGATCCATCCTAGGCCCAGAACCCATTCTGCATAAGCGGCACCCCATTCACGAGTCCCCTCTGGTTCTCTGCTCACCTGCAGGCCCCCCAGGCAGCACCTTCTCAGAAACATAATTCAGACCTAGCAGGTCACCTGCTTCGCCTCCAGACCCTCTTCACTCCTACTCGTGCCTGCTTCTGTCTATTCCCAGAGGGACGTGGCCCCAAGCCCTGTCTCAATTAATAACTAAATCTACATTGGGGCAGATTATATTACCTGAAGAGAAGTGAAGTGTTTTCCTCCTTTATTAAGAGCACAAGAAGGGGCACCTGAGTGGCTCAGCGGGTTAAAGCCTCTGCCTTCAGCTCAGGTCATCAATCCCAGGGTCCTGGGATTGAGCCCCACATTGGGCTCTCTGCTCAGCGGGGAGCCTGCTTCCTCCTCTCTCTCTGCCTGCCTCTCTGCCTACTTGTGATCTCTGTCTGTCAAATAAATTAATTTAAAAAAAAAGAGCACACAGGGAGGAGTACCTGGGTGGCTCCATTGGTTAAGTGTCTGCCTTCGGCTCAGGTCTTGATCCTAGGATCCAAAGCCATGCATCCTTGCTCAGTGGAGGTGGTGTGTGTGTATGTGTGTGTGTGTCTGCTTCTCCCTCTCTCTCTCTCTCTGCCTGCCGCTCCCCCAACTTGTGCTCTCCCACTCTCTCTCTCTGTCAAGTAAATAAATAAAATCTTAAAAACAAAACAAAACCAAAATGAGAAGCAATGGGGGATTCAGTAGGGAAAACCTCACAAAGGCTCATGGGAGCATCTCCCTTGCCTGTTCCTGTCCCAGGCAAGGGAGAGGCCAGAGCTGACCGGGCCAGTCCTAGGGTCTGCATGGACTGGAGGAGAATGGAGGGAGAGGGTTTTACTGGAGAGAGAGAGAGTTGTAGCTTACCCTAGCCTGGGGAGCGACAGAAAATGTACCCTGACCATATGTACGATGGGAGGATGGCAGGGACCACCATGGGAGGCACCTCCTGGCCCTCCTGTCCGTTCTGCAGCAACAGGGTTTGGGAAGGACCTCAGCAAACATCCAAGGGGCAGAAATTAAGATGGCGCCCCCCTGGACCAAAGGCCTGGACTTTCCTCCATGTTTCTAGCACCAGCCAAGCTGAGTTCTCTGTCACCACTTTGCAGAGCAGGATAGGGAACCCCAGAAGTGACTGAGACATTTCCTGCCTGGTGGACTCAGATCTGCTTCACCCAATACAACAGCCACCAGCTAAGCGTGGTTCCCGAGCCCTTGAAACAGGGCAAGTGTGGTTGAGGAACCAGCTTTTAACTTCTATTCAATTTTAACTAATTTAAATGTAAATACTGGATCTCCCTTCAGTTACTGGAAAGGTTTTAAGTACATTTGGGACAATCTGGGTACATGAATCTGCTTTTCCAAGTTGAAGTTTCATAGGCTGCATAGAGATCAGTTATGTCTGATGAAGATTTAGTGTTTGGGTGGGGATACCACTGTAGGTGTAAAATATTTGCTAGATTTTGAAGACTTGGTATAAAGGGAATGTAAGCTATCTTATTATTAATGTATACTGATTACATGTTGGAATGATCATTATTTGGATATGTTGGGATAAAATAAAATATCTCTAAAATTAAATTTTTACTTGCTTCCCACTCTTCTTTAGTGTGGCTACTAGAAAATTTTAAATTACGTATTTGCCTCATGTTAGATTTTCACTGGTTAGGGCTGATTTGGAGAAAATAGGAATCAAATCAAATGGGATCAAAGCTTAAGTGCTCAAGTGATCTTAAGTGGAAACTGCCAGGAGAACTTTTTTTTTTTTTTTAAGATTTTATTTATTTGTCAGAGACAGAGAGAGCACAAGCACGGGGAGTGTGCAGGCAGAGAGAGGGGGGAAGCAGGCTCCTCGCCAAGTGAGGAGCCCAATGTGGGACTCGATTCCAGGACCCTGGGCTCATGACCTGAGAGGAGGGCAGATGCTTAATGACTGAGCCACCCAGGAGTCCTTGTCAAAGCACTTTGTAAACTGGTTGTGGAGATGGGGGAGTGGGAGCAGAAAAAAAAAAAAAGCTCTAGAAACAGATCCTTGGCTGGGCTGATCTACAATGACCCTTAGCTATATGAGAAAATTATTTAACATGGTCCTAAAATCTTGTGATCACACTCAGAGTAGAAGCTAGAATTTTCACCTTGACCCAAAGGCCCACTCATGATCTCTCCCTTCTTATTCCTGCTTTGACTTCATCTTCCTCCTTCTCCACCTTGCTCACTCCAGCAGTACCTGCCTCCTTGCTGTGTCTTAAATATGTAAAGCATGTTCCCACCTCAGGATCTTTGCACTTGCTGCTGTTTCTACCCAGAATGCTCCTTGCCCACATATCTACTTGTCTCTGTCATTATTCAGGTTTCTTCTTAAATGTCCCCTCCCCAGAGGATCCTTCCCTGATGGCTCCCTGTCTAGCTCCACTCTAGTGGCTCCATTCTTCTACCCTTACTATCAGTATATATACCCTAATTATCAGTATAAAACTTATTTTTGGTTTTATAAATCTATATCAATTTCATATTGCTGCTGTAAGAAAATATCACAAATTTAGTGGCTCAACACAACCCAGATTTAATCTCTTATAGTTCAGAAGGCCAGAAGTCATAAGGCAATCTCATTGGACTGATTTCTTCTGGAGGCTCTAGGGGAGAACCCACTTCCTTGCTTTTTGTAGCTTCTAGAGGTACCTGCGTTCCTTGGCTGGTGGTCCCTTCCTCCATACTCAGAGCTAGCAATGCATCACTCTGACCTCTGCTTCCACTGTCACATTGTTTTGTCTAACTCTGATGCCCTTGCCTGTCTCTTAGAAGAGCCTTTGTGGGGGTGCCTGGTTGGCTCAGTGGGTTAAAGCCTCTGCCTTCGGCTCAGGTCATGATCCCAGGGTCCTGGGATGGAGCCCCGCATCGGGCTCTCTGCTCAGCAGGGAGCCTGCTTCCTCCTCTCTCTCTCTGCCTGCCTCTCTGCCTACTGGTGACCTCTGTCTGTCAAACAAATAAAATCTTAAAAAAAAAAAAAAAAAAAGAAGAGCCTTTGTGTAATCTGGGTTAATCATCCCATCTCAAGATCTTTAATTACATCTGCAAAGTCCCCAAGTAAGCTCATATATTCACAAGACATCTTTGCTGGTGGGCATTATTTTATCCACCATAAAATCACATGACACTTTAGTGATTCATTTGTTCCTGGTGTCTGTCTCCTCCACTGGAACATAAGCTCCTCCATGAGAACAAAACTTCCCAGCCAAGTTTGCCATTGTATGGCCAGGGCCAAGAGAAATGAATGCCTGGAACATGGTAGGTAGTCAATAAATATTCACTGAGTGAACAAATGCCCTCTGGGAGGGAAGAATTAATGCCCTTACTAACAACTAATTTACAGTAACAGAAACAACTTCCAAACTGATTTTACACTGATTAAGAGACAGACTCTGGAGCCCAGGCTGTCAGGGTTCAAATCCTGGCTCTGCATTTACTAGCCGAATGACCTTGGGGACATTACCAAGTCTCTCTGAGCCTCTCTTTTTTATCTGTGAAATGGGGACAAACATGTTACTTATCTCACAGAATACTGAGAAACTTCATTCAGTTCATACCTATAAAGCAGATAGTCCAGAGCCTGGCACACATGGGAAGTACTTTGTAAGTATTCACTCTTGTTAATATTAATATTACTTTGCAAATATCTGAAACAGTGTTTCACAAAATGTGATGCTAACCCAAAGATAGGAGGTTTCTGTGTAGATCAAAATGGAGACAAACAATTTCAGGGGGTGCCTGGGTGGCTCAGTCGGTTAAGCATCTGCCTTGTGCTCAAGTCCTGATCCCAGCATGCTGGGTTCTGTGTAAGACTCCCTGATCTGCAGGGAAACTGCTTCTCCCACTTTTTCTGCCCCTCCCCCATGCTTGCAAGAGCTCTCTCTCTCTCTCTCTCTTGCTCACTCTCTTTCTCTCAAATAAATAAAGTCTTAAAAAAAAAAAAAAACCTCACTAACATCTTGGAGGACCCTTATAGCACTCATCTTGGTCATCAGAAACTCACCAAGTGAGAAAATACAGTACATAGAACTCAATCAAAAACTGAATCTTGACTTCACAACCTAGCTTAGCGAACTCAGCTGCCAATTTATTTCCTATTAGGAACATGCGAAATCCACTCTTGAACAAAAAGTCTTGTTCAAGTGTGTGTTGGTGGTTAGCTATCCCATATAAGTGTAATTGTGCAGTATTTCTGGGACTGGCTTATTTCACTTAGTACAACATCCCTCAGGTCCATCCATGTTGTGACAATGTCAGGATTTCCTTTTTTAAAGCAGAATAATATTCTATTGTGTGGATGTGCTCTATTTTTCTAATCCATTCATCTGTTGGTGGACACTTGGGTTGTTTCCACACACAAATAAATGTCTCTTGGAGACTCTGATTTCACTTCCCTTGAATAAATAACCAGAGTGAGATTGCTGATCATATGGCTATACAGTACAATTCTATTTTTAATTTTTTGAGAAACCACCATACTGTATCCCGCAGCAGTAACACCATTCGTGTTCCCACCAAGAGTGAACAGGTGTTCCAATATCTCCACATCCTCACCAACCCTTCTCATCTCTGTTTTTGTTGTCTTTGCTTTAATAACCTCCATCCTAACAATTGTGAAGTGATATCTCCCTGTGTGTGTGTGTGTTTTTAAAGATTTTATTTATTTATCTGACAGAGAAAGAGATCACAAGTAGACAGAGAGGCGGGCAGAGAGAGAGCAGAGAGCCCCATGCAGGGCTTGATCCCAGGATGCTGGGATCATGACCTGAGCCAAAGGCAGAGGCTTAACCCCCTGAGCGATCCAGGTGCCCCGTCCCTGTGGTTTTGATCTCCATTTCCCTGATGATTAGTGATGTTGATCATTGTTTCATATACCTGGTTGTCATTTCTATGTCTCCTTTGGAGAAATGTCTATTCCTGTCCTTTGCCCATTTTTGCTGGAGAATTTTAAGGGCATTTTGTTTTTCAGAGCATTTTTACAATAATCATCTTGTATAATGTTCTCGTGTCCTTTTTAAAAATATTTTGTTTATATACTTATTTTACAGAGAGAGAGAGAGAGAACATAAGCAAGGAGACCTGTAGAGAGAGAGAGAAGCAGACTCTTTGCTGAACAGGGAACCTGATGCAGGACTAGATCCCAGGACCCCAGGATCATGACCGGAGCCGCAGGCAGACTCTTAACCAACTGAGCCATCCAGGTACCCCTACCTTTGCCCATTTTAAAATTAGGTTATTTGGGGTTTTTATTCTGTTTTGTCTTGTTTTGTTTTTGCTTTTTGTATGTTTTTTTTTGTTATTGAATTGAAGGAGTTTCTCATATAGTTTGGGTATTAACCCCTTATCAGTTGTATGGTCTGCCAGTGTTTGCTCAAACTCCATAGGTTACCTGTCACTGGGGATATTCCCTTTGCTGGGCAGAAATGTTTCAGTTTGATATGATCCCACCTGTCTATTTTTGGCTTGTGTTGCCTGTGTTTTGGTATCATATTCAAGAAATCATTACCAAGATCAATATCATGAAGATTCTTTCCACCCTTTTTTCTTCCAGGAGTTGGACAGTTTCAGGTCTTCTGTTTAAATCTTTAACCCATTTTTAAAAGATTTTATTTATTTATTTGAGACAGACAGAGAGAGAGAGAGAGCACAAGCAGAGAGGAGGATCAGAGGGAGAGGGAGAAGCAGACTCCCCTCTGAGCAGGGAGCTCAACTCCAGACTTGGTCCCAGTGTCCTGAGATCATGACCCGAGCCAAAGGCAGACGCTTGACCACCTGAGCCACCCAGTTGGCTCTCTTTAATCCATTTTGAATTGATTTTTATGTGGCATGTAAGATAGGGATCCAGTTTCATTCCTTTGCATGTGGATATCCAATTTTCCCCCACACCATTGGTTAGAAAGGCTGTCCCTTCCTCCTTGTCTATTCTTGGCACCCTGTCCAAGATTAGTTGACCACATATGGGTGAGTTTATTCTGGGCTCTGGATTCTGGGCATTTTTTTAAAAAAAAGATTTTATTTATTTATTTGAGAAAGAGATAGCTGGGGGCGCCTGGGTGGCTCAGTGGGTTAGGCCGCTGCCTTTGGCTCAGGTCATGATCTCAGGGTCCTGGGATCGAGTCCCACATCGGGTTCTCTGCTCACCTGCTTCCTCCTCTCTCTCTGCCTGCTTCTCTGCCTACTTGTGATCTCTCTCTGTCAAATAAATAAATAAAATCTTAAAAAAAAAAGAGAGAGAGATAGCTGGAGCAGGGGAGTGAAGGGCAGAGCCAGACGGGGAAGCAGGCTCCCGCGTGGGTAGGGAGCCCGATGTAGGACTCTATCCCAGGACCCTGAGATCATGACCTGAGCCAAAGGCAGGCACTTAACCCACTGAACCACCCAATCACCCCTGGGCATTTTTTTTTTTTTTAAATTGGCCACCAGCATTGATGGACCAGGAGATTTCAAGCTTCTCCTGAAAATCAACATTGTGTCTGCATTCCCACGGACATTATCCATCAGCAGCCGGCTCTGAGTGGCCAGCCCCCTGAGGGCAGGCTGCAGGGTTTCCTGACCCACACCCAGAAGCTTCCCGCATCTACATTACCCGCCTGGCCCTAGGAGGCAGCAGAGTTCATGACCCCAGTGAAGGAAAAAAGGAAACGTGGACGCAGAAAGACTCAAGACACAAAGCGATCAGAGAAAAACAAGCCACAAAAACCAGTAATGGTCATACACTGACATTATGGTTATGGAGAACCTACATATAAACCTCCCTATAGGTTGTACAGATAGTTCTCACCTTGCTTCCTTCCTCACAAATGTTAACTGGCGTAATCTCAACATCCTCTGAAATAGGAACTGTTAGATTCCCCTACTGTACAATGAAAAAAGCGAAGCACAGAGAAGCTGAGAGGCGTTTGTGGATCAAGTTGGTAAGTGGCAGAGCTGGGATCTGAGCCCTGGTCCCCACACCATCCCCACTGTGTGCTCCCAACCACTGGGCAACACTGACCCCTGGTGGAGCCGGAGACACACACAGGGAGACAGTCCCGTTGTGGAAGTAAGGAACAGAGAAGGGGCCCCAAGCTCCCCGGAGTGGGTCACTGTGGGCCTCAGCACCCAGTTATGGTGCTAGATAGGGGACAGAGTGGCAGGTGTAACCCAGGTAGCGACAGAAGGAGGTGGCCACCTGAGCTTTGCCCCTTGTGAGCTCCTGTCCTGACCTTGAGTCTCTAAGGTTTTAAAGGGAAGAGCCAAGAGTATGGCCTCTGGGGTCAGACCCTGGGCGAGAGACTGAGTATTCCTGCCTCAGAGCTCAGCCACTGGAACCTCCAAGGATGGCCAACAATGTAATGATTTAATAAGTTGGAGAAATCGGGCTCCCTTGGCTAAGCATCAGACTCTTGATTTCCGCTCAAGTCATGACCTCAGGGTTATGAGCTTGAGCTGTGAGGTGGGCTCCAAGCTCTCCATACCTCCCTACCCCCAGTCCTTTCCCCTTGAAGGACCTCAGTGTGAGAGACCTCTCTCTCTCTCTCTCTTAAATAAATAAATAAATAAATAAATAAATCTTAAAAAAAAATAAGTTGGAGACATCACTATCATTTGTTTATTCTTGGGTCATGGTGATCTTGGTTGTCTTCTAGAACCATCTCCTCTGTGCACCCGGATACCCAAATAATGATCTTGATAAGAATAATAGTAATAATAAGGAGTCAATCCCATTTACAAATGTACCCAAAACCATAAGATACCTAGGAATAAACCTAACCAAAGAGGCAAAATCTATACTCAGAAAACTATTACTCATGAAAGAAACTGAGGAAGACACAAAGAAATGGAAAAATGTTCCATGTTTATGAATTGGAAGAACAAATATTGTGAAAATGTCTATGCTACCTAAAGCAATCTATACATTTAATGCAATCCCTATCAAAATCCCATCCATTTTTTTCAAAGAAATGGAACAAATAATCCTAAAATTTATATGGAACCAGAAAAACACCTCGAATAGTCAGAGGAACATTGAAAAAGAAAGCCAAAGTTGGTGGCATCACAATTCCAGACTTCAAGCTCTATTACAAAGCTGTTACCATCAAGACAGTATGGTACTGGCACAAAAATAAACAAATAGATCAATGGAACAGAATAGAGATCCCAGAAACAGACCCTCAACTCTATGATCAACTAATCTTCGACAAAGCAGGAAAGAATGTCCAATGGAAAAAAAGACAGTCTCTTCAACAAATGGTGTTGGGAAAATTGGACAGCCACATGTAGAAAAATGAAACTGGACCATTTCCTTACATCACACACAAAAATAGACTCAAAATGGATGAAGGACCTCAGTGTGAGAAAGGAATCCATCAAAATCCTTGAGGAAAACACATGCAACAACCTCTTTGACCTCAGCCGCAGCAACTTCCTAGGAACATCGCCAAAGACAGGGGAAGCAAGGGCAACCATTGGGACTTCATCAAAATAAAAAGCTTTTGCACAGCAAAGGAAACAGTTAACAAAATCAAAAGACAACTGACAGAATGGAAGAAGATATTTGCAAATGACATATCAGATAAAGGGCTAGTATCCAAAATCTATAAAGAGTTTATCAAACTCAACACCCAAAGAACAAATAATCCAATCAAGAAGTGGGCAGAAGACATGAATAGACATTTCTGCAAAGAAGACATCCAGATGGCCAACAGAGACATGAGAAAGTGCTCCACATCACTCAGCATCATGTAGATACAAATCAAAACCACAATGAGATACGACCTCACACCAGTCAGAATGGCTAAAATTAACAAGTCAGGAAATGACAGATGCTGGCGAGCATGTGGAGAAAGGGGAACCCTCCTACACTGTTGGTGGAATGCAAGTTGGTGCAACCACTCTGGAAAATAGCATGGAAGTTCCTCAAAAAGTTGAAAATAGAGCTACCCTACAACCCAGTAATGGCCCTACTGGGTATTTACCCTAAAGATACAAATGTAGTGATCCAAAGGGGCACGTGCACCCGAATGTTTATAGCAGTAATGTCCACAATAGCCAAACTATGGAAAGAACCTAGATGTCCATCAATAGATGAATGGATCAAGAAGATGTGGTATATATCTACAATGGAATACTATGCAGCCATCAAAAGAAATGAAATCTTGCCATTTGCGACCACGTGGATGGAACTAGAAGGTAGTATGCTGAGCAAAGTAAGTCAATCGGAGAAAGAGAACTATCAGAAGACCTCCCTGATATGAGGAAGTGGAGATGCAATATGGGGGGGGGGTAGGAAAAGAATAAATGAAACAAGATGGGATTGGAAGGGAGACAAACCATAAGAGACTCTTAATCTCATGAAACAAACTGAGGGTTGCCAGGGGGAGGGAGGTATGGAGAGGGTGGTGGGGTTATGGACATTGGGGAAGGTATGTGGTATGGTGAGTGCTGTGAAATGTATAAGTCTGGCGATTCACAGACCTGTACCCTTGGGGCTAATCATACATTATAAGTTAATTTAAAAATTTTAAAAATTTTAAAAAAGAATAATAGTAATAATATAATAAACAGCTCATATACATCAAGCAATCACAGTCATTGTTTTACTTGTGTTGTTGTACTTAATCTCCTGGGATTAAATCATGAAACTGTCTTTAAAAAAAAAAAAAAAACCCAGAGAGATAAAGAAATATGAGGGGTGGCTGGGTGGCTCAGTGGGTTGAAGAAATATGACTTTCTCATTATAAATAGTAATAATTTTTTTTCTCAGTAGAATCTTCACTGGCCAGGTTCGTTAAGATGGCAGCGGAAGGTGAAAAGAAAGTACTTTTTTGTTTTTACTTATTCAGGGGGAAATGTTAAGACGATGGACCAAAGTCTGCTGAGCAAATGCTCTGTAAAATTGTTTTAAGGGCTTTGCATGAATTAGCATTTTTTATTTTTTATTTTAAGACTTTTTTTTTAAAGACTTTATTTATTTATTTGACAGAGATCACAAGTAGGCAGAGAGGCAGGCAGAGAGAGAGAGAGGTGGAGGAAGCAGGCTCTCTTCTCTGCAGAGCAGAGAGCCCGATGCGGGACTCGATTCCAGGACCCAGAGATCATGACCTGAGCTGCAGGCAGAGGCTTTAACCCACTGAGCCACCCAGGCGCCCTTAAGACTTTTTAAAAAGATTTATTTATTTGAGGTAGAGAAAGAGAGAGAGCAAATGCTGGCGCATGTGAGTGGGGAAGGGGGGAGGGAGAGGGAGAACAAGAATTTCAAGCACACCCTTCGTTGAGCTTGAAGCCTGGGCTGGGACTCAATGTCACCACCCTGAGATCATGACCTGAGCCAAAATCAAGAGTCGGACACTCAGTCAACTGAACCACTCAGGCACCCCCAGATTAACTTTTTTTATATTCCCATAAACCTTGCTGCTATTGCTATCCTCATTATAAGCAGGAAAAACTGAGGCCAAGTGACATTAAAATTATTTTCCAAGGTCACAGAATAAGAAATAACTGAGTTTGGGGGCATCTGGGTGGCTCAGGCATTAAGCGTCAGACTCTTGATTTTGGCTCAGGTCATGATCTCAAGGTCATGAGATTGAGTACCCCCCCCACACACACACCACCATCAGGCTCTGCACTGGCCATGGAGACTGCTTATTAGGACTCTCCCTCTCCCTTTGTCTCTCCCCTCCCTCTCTTTCTCTGAAAGAAAAAGAAATAGCCAGTGTTTGTTGTTGTTTTTATTTTTTTAAGATTTTATTTATTTATTTGACAGACAGAGATCACAGGTAGTCAGAGAGGCAGGCAGGGAGAGAGAGGAGGAAGCAGACTCTCTGCGGAGTAGAGAGCCCAACGTGGGGTTCAATCCCAGGACCCTGGGATCATGACCCGAGCTGAAGGCAGAGGCTTTAACCCACTGAGCCACCCAGGTGCCCCAGAAATAGCCAGCTTTAAAACCAGAGAGACTTGGATGAGAATCTATGTGTGTGTATGCAAAACATCATTTCTACTTAATTTTTTGAATAGGTACTATTCTCACATGTTACAAAAATGAAATATGTTTATTTAAAAACTATAGGGGCACTTGGGTGGCTCAACCATTAAGCTTCTGCCTTTGGCTCAGGTCATGATCCCGGAGTCCTGGGATGGAGTCCCATGTCAGAGTCTCTGCTTGGCAGGAAGCCTGCTTCTCCCTCTCCCACTCCCCTGTTTGTGTTCCCTCCCTGGTTGTCTCTCTCCATCAAATAAATAAATAAAATATTTTTTTAAAAAAGTATAGAGTGATAAATCATGACCATATCCCCCTTCTGTTCTGTCTTCACCGCTTCTTCAGCTAGAATATATTACTTGGGTCATTTTCAAGAGTTTCGTTGCACATAAACTGGCAAGTGCAAAGTTGGGTTCTTCTTTTTCCCTTGTCTTTAGCCTTTGGGCTGGGCTCCCAGCAAAGTAAGGCGTCTCCTGGTGTTCTAAACACTTGGTTAATTCTTTTTCCTGTTATAAGCATGGAAGACCTGCCATGCCTGGGTAGTTTCAAGGTTTGTGAAATACTGTTTAGATAATTACATAAGTTGTAAAACAATGACTGGTGTGAAATTTACAGATGAATCATAATTATATCTGTGACTATAAAACTTTAGGTTGGGAAGTCTTTCAGTCTGGGAGAATTTAGTGGGAGGCAACATTTTTTTCCCCTCCCCAAGGGAACTTGTTATTCATTTTGTCCAGCTTAGAGGTTGCCAGAAAAGAAAGAAAAGAAAGCAAATAAGACCGGATGAAAGGTGTACATAGGGAGATCTAGGACCATAATGACTAACGCTCATTGACCTCTTCCAGTGTGCCAGACACGGTTTTTAGTATAACATTTTATTTTGAAGTTGTTCAGGAGAAGTACAGAGAATTCTCACAGAACCCGCAGCCAGTTTCCCTCAATCACACCTCTCACAACCATAGTCCTTTGTCAGAGCCAGCACGCTGACTTTGCTACAACAATAGAAAGTGGGGGACAGATCTTACTTGAATTCCGTCATTTTTAACATCTCTCTCTGACTCTCTCACCACCACCCTCAGGATACACAGCTGTTGCATCATCAGGAAGAAAAGTGTCACGTGCTCTCCCTTAGGGACCACACCCTTCCCCCACCCTCTGGCCCCGACAACCACTGTGACTTTGAGAATGTTATATAAATGGGATCATATAATAGGTACCACTCTGAAATCGGGGTTTTCCCTACTCATCGTAATGCCCTGGAGATCCATCCAGGTTGTTACGTGTATCAATCATCTGTTCCTTTTATAAGCATTTAAAAAATATTTTGTGCATATCTAATCACTTACCTTCACAAAAGCCTGAAGGTTGTAGTTTCTAGTCAATATTCCTATTCGCAGATGGAAAAACTGAAGGCAGAGAAGTGAAGGAACTTGTCGAGGGGCACATAGCAGGTAAGAGGTAGGGCTGAGATTTGAACCCAGGCATCCTAACTCCAGGGACACTCATAGAAACAAAACAAAACACCCCCCCCACACTTAAAACTAATGAAACTTGATACCTCCTTTTCCTTTTTTATATAATCAAAGACCCCCTAATCCCACTTGTGGACTTCCGGTTATACATATTCGAAAGAACTGAGAGCAGGATCTGGGAAATATATTTGCACATTTCCTGTTCATAGCAGCATATGGACAACAGCCAGAAGGTGAAAATAACCTATTGATGGATGAATGGATAAACGAAATATGATGTATGCATAAAATGGAACATTATTCAGCCTTAAAAAAGGATATCCTCTCACATGCTATGTATGGATGAACCTTAAAGTACATTATGTGAAATGAGATAAGCCAGTCACAAAAAGACAAGTTCTTGCATGACACTTCTTAAGAGGAGGTGTCTAAAATAGTTAAAATTCAGACAAAATAGAACAGTGGCTTCTGGGAAGGAGCAAGGAGGGGGGATGGGGAAGTTATAATGTGCAATGGGTACAGAGTTTCAGTTTTGCAAGATGAAAAATTTCTGGAGACAATGTGAATGTACAAAAATATGAATGGACTTAACACTACTGAACTGTACTCTTAAAAAAGGATAAGATGAGGGATCCTGAGGGGCTCAGTCATTAAGTGTCTGCCTTTGGTTTGGGTCATGGTCCCAGGATCCTGGGATCCAGCCTTGCATTGGGCTCCCCGATCAGCAGGAAGCCTGCTTCTCCCTCTCCCTCTGCCTGCTTCTATTCCTTCTCTCGCTCTCTCTCCCTTTCTCTCTCTATGTCAAATAAATAAATAAAATCTTTTTAAAAATGGATAAAATGGGGGGAAAATGGATAAGATGGTAAATTTCATGTTCCATGTTCTCTACCACAGTTAAAAATAAAATCTTAACAAAAGACTCCCCTAATGCGTGAGTTGGTTATAAAGTTTGTGACACACCATTTAGTCAATTGTATAAGTTGTAAAACAATGACTAAGTGTGAAAATTAGTAATGACTCTCTTAATTGTTATCAGCGGAGGTAAATGATACAGCCCTGCAGCTCCCTGGCTTATTTCTTAAAGCACATTGTTTTAAAAACCTATTAAAACTCACCACAGACTCCTAATTGTGGAGATGAACAGTTTCACTCTTCTTTGTCTATGGCCCAGAGGAGTGTTGGGTTGAGGGATTTCCCGACAATTTTTTTCTTGAAACCCAAGCCCACACTCACAGCTTTGTTGGGTATTATGTTCAGTTATCCTTGAAATGACCCCTTGATATTGTACTGTTTTTTTGTGTGTGTATGGGTGGTTTTTTTGTTTTGTTTTGGTTTTTTTTTGTTGTGGTGGTGGTGGGTGTTTTTTGGGGGGGGGTTTGTTGTTGTTGTTTTTTGTTGTTTGTTTTCTTGCCATTTCACACACATTCAGTGCACAGTAGAGCTATGTTTAGGGTCAAGCAATTTGGCTCCTGCAAGGATTTGTGCTTACCATCCTGCTATCCTGCCTCATGGAGGAAACTGTCAACACTGGTTTTCTCTGGCTGGTGAGATCACAGGATGGTTTTGTTTCCTTCATGAGCCTTCCTTCATACAGTTCATACACTTCCTTTGTACACCTCAGTGTTCCTCAGGGTAACTGGTCAGTCTCTCGCACTCGCATAAGCCCCGCACAGGGAGACGCACAGGTCTCAGGGCCAAGGTCGGAGGGAACCTGCCCTTTCCTTCTGTACCATTTCCAGATGTGTCTGGAACGGCTCCTGCCCGGAATGTTCTCTTTCCTTTTGCTCCCAACAGAATAAAACATGATAAGCTCCAAAGGATCTAATCCAGGTTAAGCAGCAAAGAGAGAAAACCTAAAGCCATGTGCTGATGTGCACAATAGCACGTAATGAGAACATGTAGGAGAAAAAAGGTGCGCGAGTGCATTTGAGAACACAGAGCGCTGGTGTGGGCATTCTCCTTTGTAGAAAAGATGAAGTTAACAGTAGAAAAATATAGTCTGGGGTGCCTGGCTGGCTCAGTCGTGGAGCATGCTATTCTTGATCTCAAGGTCGTGAGTTCGAGCCCCACGTCGGGGCGGAGTTTACTTAATGAAAAAATTTAAAAAATATATATATATTCTGGTCAGCTCTGAAGGTTTGGAGAAAAAATAGCAGCAGCAGCAGCAGCAGAACAATAACAGTTTTACCTGGTGGGACAGTGAGATGTGTTCCTGGCTTGAGCTGAGTATATTGAAGGCAATAGCTCATCCTTGTAGAGCTAACTCCTGGATGGTTTATTTGCTTGAACTTCCCTGGTGACCACAGGTTTCTTACGATCATCTACAAAATGGGAACCATTAGAGAAGACGACGTTATGCAAACTTTGTTGACGTGTTTGTTCTAGATAAGTTGTA
Source organism: Mustela nivalis (assembly GCF_964662115.1). Lineage (NCBI taxonomy): Eukaryota > Metazoa > Chordata > Mammalia > Carnivora > Mustelidae > Mustela > Mustela nivalis. The sequence goes on along the minus strand of NC_139037.1, from coordinate 53,980,865 downwards.
GCTGTTAGAGTGACTGTTTTAGAATATTTCGTGTTTTCTGAAAGTTAAGAGCTATGTTTCCAGATAGCGGACAAGTGAAGAGAGGCTCAGAATCATCAACAGTTCGAGACATGCAAGTCTAAGACGCAACGCAGGGTATTATTTCACACCGGTTAGATTGCTGGGGAAGCTGGGGAAGCTGGGTCATGTCCAGAAGCAGCAGTGACCTGAACTCCAGGGATCCTCGGGTTCTGCCCATGGAATGCGGAGGACAAAGCCACTCAAGAGAGTGACCTGGCCCTTCTTGCTCAGATTACTGTAGGCCCACGCTATCACCCAGTAGATCCACTCCTGGGTCTAGATGCTGGATAGCACCCATTGCTAGGTAGCAATTCATCCCAAATGTATCAGCTTAACACAACAAACTTAAGAAAAAAAATCTCACACAGTTTCTGAGGATCGGGAATCTAGGAGCAGCTACCTGGGTGGTTGTAGCTTAGGGTCTCCCACTAGATTTTAGTCAAGATGTCAACCAGGGCTGTAGTCACCTGAAGGTTCCACTGGTGCTGGACGGTCTACTTCCTGGATGGGTCACTCCAGGGGCTGTTGGCTGGAGGCCTTGGTTCTTCACCATGTGGGCTGAGGAGTGTCCTCAAAACATGGCGGTTAGCATCCCCCAGAGCAAGTGAGCTGAGAGGGGAAGGGAGACAGAGAGAAGGAGGGAGGGCAGGAGGGCAAGAGAGGGTGAGAGAGAGAAAGGGCGGGAGGGCAGGAGGAGAGGAGAGGGTGAGAGAAAGAGAGGAGGGAGAGAGGCAGTGCCTTTTACTAACATACAATATCACTTCTGCCACATTCTGTTCATGAGAAGTGAGTCAGTAAGTCCAACCTACACTCAAAGAGAGGGGAATTCAGTTCCAACTTTTGAAGAGAAGAGTGTCGAGAAGTTGTGGATATATTTTGAATCTCCACAGATCCCAAAGAAATTCTCACACAGATTCTAAGGAGACATAAAAAGCACTGCTCATGGAAGTGAGGAGTAGGAGGTAACTTCTGTATCCATCCCTGAGGTAGTGGAGGGTAGGATGCGATGGGTGCCCCCCCCATTCCATGGGGAACTGAGCACCGGTTAAAAACACGAGATTAGGGGGCACCTGGGTGGCTCAGTGGGTTAAAGCCTCTGCCTTCGGCTCAGGTCATGATCCCAGGGTCCTGGGATCGAGCCCCGCATCGGGCTGTCTGCTCCGCGGAGAGCCTGCTTCCTCCTCTCTCTCTCTCTCTCTCTCTCTGCCTGCTTCTCTGCCTACTTGTGATCTCTGTCTGTCAAATAAATAAATAAAATCTTTAAAAAAAAACCACGAGATTAGGTGTATACATATCAATCATGGACAGATTTTAAGGGCTCCGTCTTGAGTGGAAAAAAAATTAAGGTGTGATTTGGGGCCTATAACCAATATGTATATGCATTAAAAACATGCACAGGAGGGACACCAGGGTGGCTCAGTCGGTTAAGTGTCTGCCTTCGGCTCTTATCATGATCCCAGGGGCCAGGAATCAAGCCCCAGATCAAGATCCCTGCTCAATGGGGAGCCTGCTTCTCCCTCTCCTTCTGCAGCTCCCCCTGCTTGTGCTTTCTCTCTCTCTGTCAAATAAATAAATAACATCTCTTTTTTAAAAGATTTTTAAAAATAGTTCATTTATTTATTTGACAGAGAGAGAGAGAGAGATCACAAGTAGGCAGAGAGAGAGGGGGAAGCAGGATCCCTGCTGAGCGGAGAGCCCGATGCGGGGCTCGGTCCCAGGACCCTGGGATCATGACCTGAGTGGAAGGCGGGGGTTTAACCCACTGAGCCACCTAGGCACCCCAATAAATAAAATCTTAAAAAACAAACAAACAGGGACGCCTGAGTGGCTCAGTGGGTTAAAGCCTCTACCTTTGGCTCAGGTCATGGTCTCAGGATCCTGGGACGGAGCCCTATACTGGGCTCTCTGCTCAGCAGGGAGCCTGCTTCCCTTCCTCTCTCTCTGCCTGCCTCTCTGCCCATTTGTGATCTCTGTCTGTCAAATAAATAAATAAAATCTTTTAAAAAATGGTGACAATGATAAAAATTTAAAAACAAACAAACAGGGACGCCTGGGTGGCTCAGTTGGTTAAGCAGCTGCCTTCGGCTCAGGTCATGATCCCAGCGTCCTGGGATCGAGTCCCACATCGGGCTCCTTGCTTGGCAGGGAGCCTGCTTCTCCCTCTGCCTCTGTCCGCCTGTGCTCACTCTCTCCCCCACCTCTCTCTCTGATAAAAAAAAAAAAATCTTTAAAATAAAAAAATAAAAATAAAAATAAAAACAAACAAACAAACAAACAAACAAACCAAAACACATGCCCAAGTTGATGGAGCATCTGACTCCCGATTTTGGGGCTGTGAGTTCAAGCCCCACACTGTGTGTAGAGATTACTTAAAAATAAAATCTTAAAAAAAATAAAACATATGCACAACTCCAACATCCTTACACATTTTGTTAATGTGTAATAAATAGCATTGGGCTGGCATCTGTCTCCTGTTCTTGGGAAGGAAGCTCTGAACCTTTGGAGTGATAGAAGTGTCTTTATTACATATGGCAGGCCCCCAGGGCCTCACTTCAAAGACCAACCAAGTGTTTAGAAGGCTGGGGCTTTGGGCCACTTGGTATCAGCCTAGGGAGGAAAGAAGGCTGGACTGAATTCAATCGCATGGCCCATGATTCGATCAACCACATGTCTGTAATGAAACCCCAGTAAAAACTCTGCACTCCAGAGCTTGAGGGAGCGTCCCTGGTTGGCAATACTCTTTGGAAACTGTCACCTCTCTGATGCTGGGAAGCTAACACATCCCTGAGGTTGAGGAAGGCCTCACACTTGGAACAATCCCCTACTTCCCTCTATGCGTGTCTTCTACTTTCTGTCTTTTCGCTGTAATAAAACTGCACTTGGGGCGCCTGGGTGACTCAGTGGGTTAAGCCTCTGCCTTTGGCTCAGGTCATGGTCTTGGGGTCCTGGGATCGAGCCCCACATCGGGCTCTCTGCTCGGCAGGGATCCTGCTTCCTCTCCTCTCTCTCTGCCTGCCTCTCTGCCTACTTGTGATCTCTCTCTGTCAAAATAAATAAATTTTTTTTTAAAAAACTGCACTTGTAAGTATGGTGCTTTCCTGAGTCCTGTGGCTGTGATCTGTGAAACCTGAGGGCGTCCGTGGGGACTCCAAGTTTGTAGCTAGTTGGGCTCTCAGCGGGGGGTGGTGGTGACCCTGTGGATACCCCAAATTGCAGCTGGTGTCTGAGACAAGGGCAGTCTTGTGAAGAACTGTCCGCAGATCCAGTAGCTTGACACACTCACAGAAATAGAAACACGAAAAACACAAAGATACGAATGAAGCGTAAGAGGGTGGTTACCTTCAGGAAAGCTCCCAAGACCAGGAGTTGGGGGGAAAGAGGGTCTTGGGCATAAACATAAGCATGCACCAAAAGCCTCAGTAACCAAGGATAAGTACTATGCTAATGCAGTGTTTTAAAAACTCAAAATTAGGGGCGCCTGGGTGGCTCAGTGGGTTGGGCCACTGCCTTCGGCTCAGGTCATGATCTCAGGGGTCCTGGGATCGAGTCCCGCATGGGGCTCTCTGCTCAGCAGGGGGCCTGCTTCCCTTCCTCTCTCTCTGCCTGCCTCTCTGCCTGCTTGTGATCTCTCTCTGTCAAATAAATAAATAAAATCTTTAAAAAAAATAAACTCAAAATTAATGCAACAATCTAGGATGAACTGAACACCAAGATTTAAAATAAAGACCATATCCAGCGGGCTTGGGATTAGGGCGTGCCTTGCAGAGCCAGATCCCTGTGTGGACTTGTCTGTGTTCATTTTGACTTTTAAAAATATTGTTTGTCTTGATTTCTGAGGTTTTGGGCTACTCCCTAAACGTTGCTTCTGAGGCAAAATACCTCATTTGCCTCTAGTTTTGGTCCAGAGGAGGAAGGGAATAAGAACAGGGGATGTGTATGGGGGGGAATAGATTGGAGAAATTATATAATAAAATAAGATAATATAATAAAACAAGAAATAAGTCTTGATAATAAGGTGTCAGCAAAGGTGCCATATGATGAACACAACCTCTTTTACCTTTGGTCTAAAGTAAAAGCAAATAATAAACCATACTTAATAGAGAATATTGAGTTTGCTCTGGAATCCGAGAGAATCTGACTCAGGAATTTATGGACCCACTTGATTTACTCAATGTGTGTGTCTAGGAAGTGTTCTTTATTAGGATTTTTCATTTTTGCAAATTTTTTCTTTCTCCCCCCTCTTCTCCTCGTCCTTTGCAAGTGAAACCAAAAGCAATTATAAATAATTTATTATTTTTTTTAAAAAGCAAACACTCTTCATTTTCAGTTCTCCAAGGGATTCCCAACTCAGGTCTCAGCTGGGGCATGGGGCAGAGGAGTGCTGCCTGACAAGATTGGAAAGTGGGACACTAACAAGGGCCAGACCATGTCAGCCTTCATAGGCTCTGGTGACAAGTTTGGGCTATATCCTAAAAGTAGTGGGAAGTCATCATTGGTGTTTGAGGGGAAAAGGGACTTCAGCCAAGTTCTCCCCTGGTTCCCATGAGTAGTTTCAGCCCCATCATCTACAGTATCTCAGAATCCAGCTGTCACCAGAAGGGACACAATTTTGGATTTCCACACAGAAGCCTGGCCCAGGCAGTCCCAAGTTTAGGAAGCTTATAGGTGGTAGGGTTTGCCAAAAAGGGTCATCTTCCAAGTGAGGACTTCAGCCTTGAGCTTTCAGCATGCTGGTTCCTGAAAGACCCTCCAGATCTCCCATCCCTCTTCTAGCTGCACTGCTCGCTCCTCTTTACTCTTCCTTGTCACACCTCTCCTCCTCCACATTTACCTGCTAGACACCCACCCAGGGACCCTCAGTTCTTCTCACTATGAAGCCAAATAAATGATCCAGCTTCTTCCATCTTCCATCTTCCATCCACCATCAAACTCCACCACAAGCCCTACTCAGCCTCACAGTCCCCACCCCAACCTACAGAACAGAAGGAGCCTCCTTCCCTGTAAACAATCTAACCCTCCTCTGTTTTCTGTGGGAGAACAGACGAGGGGCAGAGCAGGGCAAATAAATGCAGAAACCAGTGCAGGGAAGTGGAGAGACTGTTTGCAACAGTCCAGTGTACCTGTGTCAGCCACACATCCTGGAGGATCCCCAATCACCCCCATGACTCCCTCCCTCGCTGCTTCTGGTCTGTGGTCTTAGTTACTTCCTAAAGAAGCCTCTCCTGACCAGCCAGTGGGAAATAACACCCCCACCCCTACGGCCAGCACCCTCTATCTTCTTACCCAGCTTGCCTTATTCATCTTCATAGTATCTAATGTTCCCAATATTACATAATTATTCATGTCTGTCCTTCTCCTCCTATAGGGAAAAAAAAAACCAGCTACACAAAAACAGACTTTCTCTGGCTTATTCTGTGCTATGATCTGGAAACCTAGAATAGTGCTTGAAAATAGTAGGTGCTCAGTAAGCGTTTGTTGAATGGATAAATGAATGTCTAGGGGAGAAAGAAGAGCAGCTCCAGCTAAGGTGATGACAATTAAGATGGAGAAGAAATCAGTTACTGCAATTCAGCTAGACACATGTCTGGTTTCCCCCTCAACACTTATATTAGGAACATTTTTAAACACACAGCAAAATCACAAGACTTTGCAGCATACCCATATACCTGATACCTACATTCCACCACTCACAATTTGCTATACTTGCTTTATCACATGTCTGTTGATCTTCCATCCAACCATCCATCCATCCATCCATCCATCCATCCATTTGTCCATCCGTCCGTCTGTCCATCCATCTATCCATCCATCCATCCAACCATCCATCCGTCTGCCCATCCATCTATCCATTTTACATCTGATGCATTTCAGAGTAGGTCACAGACTTCAGTATGCCTCATCTTAAACTCTCAAACACATGTGTCATGTACTACAACTCAAACTTCATGCTTCTTTTTTAAGGTAAAATTTACATACAATGAAATGCGCAAAATGTAAGAGTTACCTTTCAGTGAGTTTTGACCAACACACACACACACCAAACCCCTTGCAGAACACAGAACATCCACCATTACCAAGCAAGTTTCTTCACATCAGTTCTGTCCATCCTCCACCCCAAGAGGCAAGCAGCATTCTGATTTCTCTCCATCATAGAGAGAGCTTTGCTTGTTCTGGAACTTCCTGTAGATGGAGAAGTAAGTGTGTACTCTTTGTGTAAGACTCCTTTCATCTTGAGTTCCCTCAAATAGCAGCAATTCCCCCCTAGTGATTGCTGAGGCATATCCCATTGTTTGCATACACTATGATTGGTTTATCCTTTCTCCTGTTGATGGACACCTGGGTTGCTTCCAGTTTGGGGCTATTACACATAAAGCTTCTATGAACATTTGTGTTAAAGTCTTTGTATGGACATGTGCTTTCTTTTCTCCTGGAGGAATACCTACTGGGGGACTGCTTGGTAGAGTAGATAATGCATTGTAAGAAGCTGCCGGAGCTTTTTCCAAAGTGGTTATACCAATTTACACCACTAGCAACAATGTGTGGGAGTTCGAGTCGCTCTACATATCATCTGCTACATTTGGGAGTTTGGGGGGAGGATTTAAAAAATTCTTTTTTCCAGTCTGATGGGTGTGTACACATGTCTCATTGCAGTTTTAAGTTGCATTTCTCTTGTGACCAAAGACGCTGAGCATCTTTTTGTGTGTTTGTTGGCCGCTTGTATATCTTTGGTTGTAAAGTAGATCTGTGTTTAATTTCTTCCTCTCATGGAAAGGGTTCTTGAGATGTTCTAATATCCTTATCTGACTTACACAGAAGATCAACTTTCCCATGTGTAGTAGTTTCCTAGGGCTGCTGTAACAATGTTCCATAGACTGTGGGCTTAAAACAACAGAAATGTATTCTCTTACAGTTCTGGAGGCCAGAAGTCCAAGATCAAGGTGTCAGCAGAGCTGTGCTCCTTCTGGGACTCTGGGTAGAATCTTTCCTTGCTTCTTCCAGCTTCTGTCAATGGCTGTCAATCCTTGGCATTTCTTGGCTTGCAGCAGCATCACCCTGATCTCTGCCTCTGTCTTCACATGACCTTCTCCCCTGTGTGTATGTCTTCCCTCTTCTTATAAAGACACCAGTCATATTGTTTTAAGAGTTCACCCTATGCCAGTATGACCTCATGTTAACTAATTATATCTGCAATGACCTTATTTCCAAATAAGGTTACACTCTGAAGTCCCAGGGATGAGAACCTCAGCATACCTTTTTGGGGAATACAATTTAGCCCAAAACACTATGGATTCAGTGGTCTGCCCTCTAAATGATGCCCAGGCTTCTCAGAAACCGTGGTGCATTCTGATAGCGATAAGACATTTTTTTCAGCACCAACTCTGCAGCAGTCACCGTGCATGACGTGCTGTTGTGATCTCAGTATTACAGGTAAAAAGTGTCACTTAGCCATGGCTCAGAGAGATCAGGTAACTTGTCCAAAGTTCCAAAGTTAAGCAGCCTGAGAACCGGCACCCAGGGCTGTGGTATTCCAAGTCCACGACTTTCTGGAGTCGTGTCTTCAACAGGCCTCAAGGTGACGCCCTAGAGCAGGTGGTGGATTCTCACACCACGGGTTTAAAATTCCTTCTTCCTGGGACGCCTGGGTGGCTCAGTTGGTTTAGCCGCTGCCTTCAGCTCAGGTCATGATCCCAGGGTCCTGGGATCAAGTCCCACATCAGGCTCCTTGCTAGGCAGGGAGCCTGCTTCTCTCGCTGCCTCTGCCTGCCACTCCGTCTGCTTGTATGTACTCTCTCTCTCTGACAAATAAATAAAAAATCTTAAAAAAAAAAAATTCCTTCTTCCTAGGTGCTTAGGGGCGCATCTCAAACGCAAAAGTGCATACGAATCACCAGTAGATCTTGTTAAGATGCAACTGTTGATTCGGTTGGTCTGGGGGTGGGGTGGGGACAAGAATTTACACTAAACAAGCTGCGGATGTGGCACAACGGCTCTCTTTGCACCTGTGCGGGCTGCTCAAGAAACTCCAGGACAATAGTAATAATGTCATAATAATCACAGAAACTACTATTTTACACGCCCTTTCAATGGCAGGCTCTGTGCCCTGGCCTTTATGTGCATTCACTCCTTTAATGCTCAGAATTGGAAACAGACACAGATTTGAAGCCAGCCTGTCTGCTCTTTGGCACAGGAGGGACATTCTCTGGGGAAGGTTGGGGTGGTGGTGGGGAAGCTCAGACCAAGGCCTGAAGGAAAGGGCCTGAGGGTTCTCGAGGTCTAGCTGCAAAGCCTATGGGTGGGGTGGGGGCACTTAGGTGTCTAAAAGTTGGGGGAGAGTGAAATTAAGGGTCAATAAGGGAACCTGGGATTTCCCAACCATCCCCTTAAAACTGTCAGTGCAGGGATCCTTCCTTCCTTTCTTTCTGTCTCTCTGTTCCCATCTTCCTATCTATCTTACTGAGTCCCTCTCTCCATCTCCCCTAGGTCCTTCTTCAGAACCTTTCTCTATGGCTCTCTTTCAGGGCCCCTCCTTCCAAAGTTCCCCAAAGCTCCCTTGGTTTCTGAGTCACTTCACATCTGAACTTGTCTTTAAATCTCTTTTGCTCTCTTTCTGTAAAGCTCAGTCTCTCCCCCTCCTCTTCCCCACCCACTCTTTTCTTTTGTCTCCTCAGCCGCTCCCTCTCTTACCACTGTCATACTCAAGGCACCCTGGCTTTGGCCCAGTGCCCCTGTGTTTGCTTCTGTTGGCTGGAGCACAGTGTGGTTTCGGGCATAGGCTCAGGCCTCCTACTCCCTTGATTCATATCCCGGCTCCCACATGTAACAGCTACAGAAATTGAGCCAAATTCACCCAACTTGGCTGCCCCTCAGCTTCCTGATTCGTTGAGGGCCTCCCTCCTGAGGTTGCTGTCATAGCTGGGAGAGACGAGGCATGCAGTAAATGCAGTGAGGTGTCAGGCACTCAATAACTGGTTGCTGTTGTCATCATCATCATCATTATGATTACTAATAAAAGGTAAACCACAGCCAGCCTCTCTGTAGCCAACAATTAGATGCTTATCTGGTGTGTGGAATGCATGGGGAAGATCCTCCCACTGACAAAATTGGGGCCACTCCCTGACCTCGGTTTTTAGCCAGGACCAACCACCCCAAGAGCGAGGGCACCGGGTGGAGGACACACCAACTTTCCAAGCCACACCTGATGACAGTTTTGTACCTGAGTCGTACCCTCTCTGAGGTCCTGAGCCAATTCTGCGCATTGCAGGGGAGTGTGGAATCAAGCAGGCACCACTTAATGGGTTACATGAAGCGTCCGATTTAACAATTCAGGGATATAGAATAGTATCAGAAGGTGGCCACGGTGAGCCAAGACATGCAAAATGCACACAACTTTCCTAGCCCCACAGAGGGGCTCAGCTTCTAGACACCGTCCATGCAATTTAACAAACTTATTTTTTTACTCCCTTCAGACCTTAGGTGCAGAGGTTCAATGCTAAATGCATCATTATCATCACAGGTTTGTACAGAATCTTTCTTTTCTCTCTCCTCCCTCCCTTCCTCCCTGTGTCGCTCCTTCGCTTCCTTTCTTCCTTCTCTTCCCCCTTCCCACCCTCCCTCAGTCTTACAAAATGCATAGTGTGGTTCTTATGGCCTGTAATTTTAATTTATGCAATTGGGGTTGGATTATATATCTCATTCTATTCTAATTCGCTTTTCAAACAGCACTGTTTTGAAGACCCAACCACATTGCTGTGGTCACACGGCCCCATTGCATCAAACTCCACGATGGGCGTCCACACATTTAGTCAACAATCCCCCTTGGGGTGGACACATGGTGGCTGCCAACTGAGAACACCACTGAGAACACTGCAAGTCACATCCATGTGCATGTCCCCCTGTGTGTGTGGAAGAAATTCTTTGGGATGTATAGCCACTAGAGAAATTGCTGGGTCCTAGGGAGTATATATATTTCATTTAATGAAACAGTGCCAGATCCTTCCTCAGAACTGGAGGCCCCACACTAACCCCAACAGCACTTGAACATTCAGGGATGCTGGTACATCCCTGACAACACTAGACATTACCCATCCTTCTCATTTTCTCCAGCCTAATTAGTGTAAAGTGGTATCTCATTGTTGTTGAAATTTACATTTCTCTGACAATGAATGAATTTGAACATCCCCTCATATGCATGTCAGTTCTTGGATTCTGCTTCTGCAAATTACCTGTTCCTACCCTTTCCCTATTCTCCTCTAAGGGTGCCCATCTTTTTTCCTATTAATTTACAGGTGTTTCTTGCATATTATAGGTATTAGTCCCCTCCACATTATGAGTATCACAAATAACTTCTCCCATTCTGATAAATGTCTTAATGATCCATTTTACTCTCCTTTCAATTTTGACATAACCAAACTCATGAGTGTTCTGTTCTAGGATCTGTGCTTTTGAAGTCTTAAGAAGCTGTTCTCTGTCACAGAGATGTGAAGATAATTTCTGTGATTTCTTTCTGTTTGCTTTATAAGAGTATCTTTCACATCTGGAGCCCACCTTTGTGTGCGGTGTTAGATAGAAATCTAGGTATATTTTTGTCCACACAGGGAGCCGTTTACTGCTTCCCATCTTCCTCCCATTAATTTGGGTTGCTATTTTACCATGTTTTTTATTTTACTGTATTTTATAACTCCCCATATAGCATATCATATGGAGTTCTGCACTCTCTCTTCCGTCTCGCTGAACCATTCTTCTGTTCTTGTGCTAATAACACACTTTTAAAAAATACATTATTTTGTGTTGCAGCCTCTCTTAATATCTGGTAGGGCAAGAAGCTTATTTCTTGCATCAGCACCATCTCCTCACCACTTACATCACCATGCAGGAAGTACACTGGTCCTCTCCACCCTTGACAGGAACCATTTGCTGACATGTTTCCTCCTGGTTCTGGAGCAAGCCTTCATACTGAAAAAGCACATCCTCATCCAGGAAGAGAAAGCTGAACCTGCCCAGTAAAATCTGCACAGTATCTTAGCTCAGTTTTTGTTCCTAGAAACTTCATTTCTCCTCATAAGCATACTTAAAACCAACCACAGTGGCCCAGATACTGGAGGTTTTGTTCTCTCTTTCTCATGTCTCGATGTTGGTAGTGTGTGCCTGGAGCAGGGGCTTCAGCAAGTCACGAAGAGTGTGGGCTTCCGTTCGCTTCTTGCAGTCCCATAATTATCCTGTGGCTTCTATCCTTATAGTGCAAAGTGGCTGGTCCACTTCCAGGCAAGAGAGTAAGGTAAAACATAACGCCCACCCTTTTATCAGCAAAACTGAAACTTCCAGGGAAACCCAGCCACTAGGTTTCAGCTTATAATGTATGGTTAGAACTGGATCCCATGGCCACCCACAAGGAGGATAAACATCTTTATCCAGGTTGCTTGCCACCCTGAGCAATAGTTGGGTTTGTGAGGTAATCAACAGGTACATCTCAATTTTGCCCAAAATGCCCTGTGCTGAGTCAAACAAGATCACAACATGTCAACACATCTATCTCTGCCCCTGGTCCACACACCTACCTTCTGATCTCCTGTCCACCCTTGAGCCAAAACCTGACCCAGGATTCTTCCAGGTTCTGCCAACAGGAGGAAGAAGAAGGGGAGGGGGCAGTTTCGAAAGGCTGTGTCAAGCACAATGCTCCTGAATTTTCGCCATAGCTTTGGGAGCTGTTAGATCAGCAAACTGCCTTTAAAGTTGTTGAAGGAACTAGAAACTCCCAAATGCCCATTTATGGTAAAAGTGGGTCAGTAAATTGGAGTACCTTCACAGAAAAATATATGGTGCTGTAATGAGAAGGGGACATTTACAACTACAGACAAAATCTGAATGAAGCACACAAATACAATACAGAGCAAAACGAGCCAAACACAAGGTGATTGTGTGATTTTATTTATATACATTTATCATGTTTCCATAAATATATATAAATAAATTTACATTTATTCATATAAAGTTAATAAATGGGCAAAACCAAAGAATGGTAATAAAAGTCTGGAAAGTCACTACACTTGGTGGGGCTAGTGACTGCAGGGGGACCCCTAGAAGATCTTCTGGGGATCTTGTTAGATCGTGTGGCCACATCTGGGTGCTGGTTACAAGAGTGTCTTTATCGAGTTTGTAATATTTATGATAAGGGCACATTTCAGTTTGTACATTATACTTCACTGAAAATTTCATTTTAAATATTTCTAAGAGGATGCCTACCCACAGACACCCTTGGCTATTTACCCACCATCCATTTTTCTCTTCTTCTTGAATCTTCCTTTTACTCAGGGAGCAGCCCCTTTCCTCATGCCTACAGTACTCAGGAGACTTTCTGAGCTCAGTCTCAGAAAATAACCCTGACTGGTGCAAATCAATCATGTCAATCCATTTCTCCTGGCCTGTAATTGGTTTAGGAAAGAACATGTGACCCAATTCTGACTAATAAGAAAGAAGGGAATTCTGCTGGAGCCGTTTCTGGGAAAGTGTCATCCTTCTCTAGAACATGTTCACTACAGTCGTTGATCTTGAGGATGATGAACCCACATGAAGGAGAACCAAGAGAAGCAGAGGGAAGTGGAACTGGAGACACAACATTCTCTTGCCTAGAGTTGTCCTTACCTGTATTTCTTGGCACGCAAGGTCAAAACCCATTTAAGACAGTATGAATTTTCTCTTGTTGCCAAAAGCAGATTGACTAACAGCATCATTTTGGAGAATGTACTCAAGATTGCCCCTCAGATAGCATTCTGCTCTACTCTAGACTTTCCATAGTCTAGACTTTTAATATTCTTTTAATTATTTAATATTCTAACTTTGAACTGCCATTACGTCAGTATTATTTGTCCCACCACCCATCTTGTCCTTGCTTACAGAGAGCAGTTGAAGCTGAGCTAAGTGCACATTGGTCACTGCACACTGGATATTAATCTTAAGATTTATCTTAGACCACCAAGAAGAAGACATGAATCTTTGGCAAGGTCAATGGCCCCAACCCTAGCATCCCAACCCTTGTAGAATGTGCCCCCCAAATTGTTGTGAGGAGTTGAGCTAAAGAGAGATAATTATGATGAGTATCATTATATCAATAATTAGTATCTTCTTCCTTCACACCATTGACTGTCTACCCAAAGGCCAGTTCTCACCCTCTCCTCTTTCTGGACAAAGACAATAGACACAATAGAGACTGAAAATGCCAGAAAACAATTTTTCCAGTTTCTCTTGCAGCAGTGGGCATCTCTCTTCCATTGAGACCCAAAGAGAAGTCTGCAGAAGCAGGTGTGTGTGTGTGTGTGTGTGTGTGTGTGTGTGTGTGTGTGTATGTGTGAGAGAGAGAGAGAGAGGGAGAGAGAAAAAGAGAGAGAGAGGGAGAGATGGGGAAGTTAGAGAGGGACTCTAGAGAAGGACTTTCTTTCCTTATGAAGACAGCTCTGCTAGGAAAAGCTCTCCTTCCTGCCTTTTGTCATGGTTGTGACAGACTTGATGGCTGGAACAGTGGCAGTCATTTTTATATCCAAGAGGTTACAAGCCTGAAGAAAAAACAAGACATATTTTCTTCCCCTTTCTAAAATGTAAGCTGAAGGAAGGCAGAGATTTTTTAAAAATCTGTTTTGTTAATTACTCTATACCAAGTGACTAGAATATTACCTGACATAGTATATTATTAAGTGCATGAAAGAATGCAGAGAATATTACAGAAGATAGATAGAAAGAGCCTAGACTCCTAGTGACATCATGACATTTAAGACATCACACTGATCGTGTAACTGTTCTTGCTTTGAGTTTCTTGTTATGTGAAATACTAAAGGTCCTTATTATGTAAGTCACTTTTAATTTGGTGTTTTGTTACTGATAAAATTCCCTAATGTAATTCCTTTCCTAGAATGTTCCATTTCTGGGGCACTTGGCTGGCTCAGTCAGTAGAGCCATGTGACTCTTGATCTCAAAGTTGTTATTTCAAACACCACGTTGCTCCTAGAGCTTACCTAAAAAAAAAAAAAAATTAATAAAATGCTCTATTTCCAACATATTCCCTGGAGTGACTTTTCTGTGTCTACTCCTGACCACCAGGAGTAGGTATCTCTGGGGCTGAGTCCACGTGTGAAGATCTTTACATTGCAATCTTCTCATTTTATGGATGGAAAAACTGAGGTCCAGAAAGAGGACGACTGGTTAAGAGGTCACTCAGTCCTGTTTCATTGACTTCCATCCCCACAGCCTTATTAGGGGCACTGCCAGCCCACTGCAGCTGGTGAAAGGGGGGGTGAGAGGGATTCAGGGTGTACAATGTGGCCCCACCCTCCTTGGCTACAGCTGATTGGACCCAGAGTCAACACCTGACTCACAGGCAGCCAATCAGGACTGAAGAAATGCCAATAATTGGAGCTAGTTATGGGGAGCGCTATTGTAGGCCACATACCCCCAAATCTGAGGAGGAAATAGAAGATGCCCCTTGGAGAAAATGAGAAGAGGGAGGTGTGAAAGAAAGAACACTGCAGGAAAGCGAGCAAGAGAGATCCCACAGGCAGCCCAGCTGCTTCTGGGCTGACATCTGCCTGTCCCAAGTTTTGGATATTCTGTTGATAGCCGACCTCCCTTTTCTCCTCTGTCCAAAAAGCAGCTCTGCTGTGTCCTTCACCAGCAGGCAAATGATCTTCTTACACAGAAATTCCCAGTCTCTTAGGGAAAACCAAGAGTTTTGAGATACATTGGTCTTTCCATTCCTGGGAAATGCCCAGCTGGTCCCATATCAGAGCCTTTGCTTTGTCCTTCTGTTTGGAACACTGAGACCCCAGAAATTCACTGGGCTAGCCACTTGTTATTCTGTAGGACTCAGCTCAAATGTCACCTCCTCCCAGAGGCCCTTGATGTTAGTTTCTGCTGAAACAGATTATCACACTTGGTGTCTTAAAATAACATTAATTTACTCTCTTATTGTTCTGGAGGACGGAAGTTCCAAGTGTTGCCAAACTGGGCTAAAATAAAGACATAAACAGGCAGGGGTGAATTATTCTGGAGGCTAAGAGGGAGAATCCATTCTTGTGCCTTTTCTAGCTCCTGGAGACCACCTACATTCCTGGGTTCATGGCCCCTTCCTTCATCTTCAGAACCAGTTTAGCAGCATCTTCCGATCTCAATCTCATTTCCACTATCCACTCCCCAACTCTTTCTTTTTCTTTTTTTAAAAGATTTTATTCATTTATTTGAGTGAGAAGGTGGGGATAGCAACAGAGAGCACAGCAGGAAGGAGAGGGAGAGGGAAACTCCCCATTGAGCAGGGAGTGCAATGCCGGCTCAATCCCAGGACTCTGGAATCATGACCTGAGCCAAAGGCAGATGCTTAACTAACTGAGCCACATAAGTGCCCTCCACCCCAACTCCTTCTTATAAGGACCCTTTGGGTTATAATGGTTTCACCCAGAAAATCCAGGATCATCTCTCCATCTCAGTATCCTAAAATCACACCTGTGAAGTCTCATTGCTGTATAAAGCTACATATTCCTAGGTTCCAGGGATTAGGCTGTGGACATCTTGGGGGCACAGGTGAGGAGTCATACTGCCCTCCCACACCCTTCTTGACCATCCTATATAAATAGGCCTGTTTCTCCCCCCCCCCCCCGCCAACAGTCCTCTTTCCTCCTGCTCTGTGCTCATTTTATACATATTGTATGTAATGTATTCATCCACCTCTTTACTGTCTGCCTTCCCCTAGGATAATAGGAGGTCTGTGAGGCAGGAAATTGTTCTGTTTTGCCTGTTGTAGTGTCTCAGCATCTGGAAACTTCCTGGCACAAAATAATCAATATTTGTGAAGAAAATGGGGCGCCTGGGTGGCTCAGTGGGTTAAGACTTCTGTCTTCAGCTCAGGTCACGATCCCAGGGTCCTGGGATGGAGCTCTGCATTGGGCTCTCCGCTCAGTGGGGACCCTGCTTCCCCCTTCCCCCTCCTGCCTTTCTGTCTACTTGTGATCTCTGTCTGTCAAATAAATAAATCAAATCTTTAAAAAATATATTTGTGAAGAGAATGCAAAGCAGCTTGAGTAGATCTCTGTTTCCTGCAAGTGAAATACCCCCTAAGAGCAAACACAGTTTTGTAGAGGGAAGAAGTGACTTGTTCCTCGCTGCCTGGTCATTCAGTGAGTGGGGACACCACATACAGAGCTCACTTCTCCTCAGATGCTTTATTTCTGGGACCAAATTTTGGTCATAGCTGATGAACAAGGATAGCCCCTGGGCCTGAGGAAGGAAGCATGGGGGAGACTGAGGTGCAGCCCTCACCTTGGTCTTTCTGGGAAATTCTCTCTAGGACCTGACTGGAAAGACAGGGTCAGCCCAGGGCTAGGGAAGGGGGACCCAGATTCCAGGAGACTTGGGGAGGGACTGGAGAGATTAACAACCCCAACATCCTCAAGAAGGAACAGGGGTATGGAGGGAGTGTCATGGTCCCTGCAGGAGTGATGACGGCAGTGGGTGGGGCACACCAGAATGCTGGGTCCTGGGATGCCTCATGAGTTCGACTGAATGGTGTCCTTGATCCACTTAGTGAATTGGCAGAGGTTGGTGTAGACACCAGGTCTGTTTGGTTGGGCACAGGGAAAGTCTCCCCAGGACACAAGGCCCTGTAGGGAGCCATTGCAGACCACAGGTCCCCCGGAATCACCCTGTGGAGGAGAAAGGAGTTCAGAGAGGCGGAGTTGTGGGGAGGTGGAAGGAGGGAGACACACAGGTGAAGAAGGGCCAGGGTGGCAAGAGATAGAGACATAGAGATGGGAAAAGTAGAGAGATGAAGAGACACAAAGACAGAGAGGGAGAAACAGGCAAGACAGAGAAAGAGAGAGCGAGAGAGAGAGAGGAAATGTTAACATTTCCATGTAAGTCTCACCTTTAGAAGTTCCGTTTGCCCTCTCCACCCAATGCTACCTCTTATGTGTGTCTCCCTCACTGTGTCTCCCTGTCGCTATTTGTCTTTCTCTAGTCCAACCTTTGAACACTGCATTTCTCCTACTGAGCACACATGATTTACACCTCCCCTTTGCAGAGAGGCAGCTCTTGGCCCCTAAAAGATGGGGCTTTCTCATCCTGGGCACCACTGACACAGGGAGGGCCAGATCATTCTTTGCTGTGGCGGCCGTCGTACACATCGGAAGATGTTCAGCAGCATCCTTGACCCCTATGCATTATATGCCAGTCACTGCCTTCCTCCTCCAGGCACAGCTCACCAGGCATTGTCATATCTCCCCTGGGTGGCAGGAGGCAAGTTGAGGATTGCTTCTTTAGGTTGCCCACCCATGGCTCCCCAAACTCCTGCAGCTACCTATAATAACACTCACCACTCTTTACTGTCACTTCTTATGTATGTTTATGCAAGATACTAGTATCAGTTATAAAGAAATCCAGAGCCTGACTTCTTTCCCTGTTAGCAGGCACTACTTCAAGGCAAAAGAGCCTGACTGCCTGCACCTCTGAATTTCAGCTTTCTTGGAGTTTAATTTTTCTCATTATATTTTGTTTAATATCCCTGCAGAGTTTCCTTTGAGAGGCAGTTCATTAACTGCCCTGAGCTTGGCTCCTCGTCGGCAAATAGAGCTAATAATAATGGTGAGTCAATGAGCTGATATATGTGAACCACATAAAGCAGGGTCCCGTGTTATTACTATTATTGTATTAGTGTTATTACTTTTTGCTCTCAGTGGCCAAACCCTGGCCACATGCTGGTATGAAAAGCTAACTGGGGTCTGCAAACTGAAAAACAAGATGCAAAGCTTGGCTTCAGGAAAGTGAAATGGTTTTAAATGCTGACATTTGAGGGGCACCTGCCTGGCCCAGTCAGTGGACCGCCTGCCTCTTGATCTTGAGGTTGAGTTCAAGCCCCACGTGGAGGGTTGAAATCACTTAAACATAAAAATCTTTTTAAAAAGTGCTGACATTTGAATCAGGTGTGCTTTCTTCTGATAAAAATCCCTCCGCCCACTCCTCTGTCCAGATGTGTGTGTTTCCATATTGAGTGGGGACAGAAATGACGTTGGGAAGTTGCTATAATCCTCAGGTTTGTAAAATTTGGGGGGATGGGCCCTTTCCCAGCCATCAGAGTGGGATAGGAGTGCTGTCTGAGGCCAGAGCTTACTTCCTAACTGCCAATATTACTGAAGTGTTTGTCCTGCCAGCAGAGAACACCTTAATTTACATCCTTCTAGAACCCTTCAGGACCTGAATACAGGGGAGGGTCCTGATCCCTGCAAGAGTTTAATTTTAACCTCTGTCATCCTCAACAGATAGAGATTCCATGAGGACATAGAGAAGCTCTGTCTTGGGGGTCAAGGAATATTTGTTGAACATGGACCCCACCCATCTTCCCAGGCCCAACTCTTGCTGCGTCCACTCCCCCTACCCAGTCTCCCAAACACTCTGGCTTTTTCTCTTCTTTGAGCTACCAAACTCCTCCCTGCTGCAGGACCTTTGCAAGTGTTTTCTTTCCTTTAACCTTTGCAAGGATGGCTCCTTTATGTCATTCAGTGTCTACCCACCTCTTGGAGGAGGCCCTTCCAACCACCTTTTTGAATATTGTCCCTCATCACTCCCTATCATAAAACTATATTTTATTTTCTGCATAGTTTTTAATCATTCTCTGAAATTGCCTTATTTATTCATTTTCTTGACCATTGGGGTTTTTAAAATAATTTTAGTTTGTATTTCATTTTAAATAATCTCTATACCCAGCATGGGGCTTGAGTTCACAACCCTGGGATCATGAATCACACGTTCTTCTAACTGAGCCACCCAGACGTCCCTCTTTTTCACTTTTTAAAATGTAGCTACTAGGGACGCCTGGGTGGCTCAGTTGGTTAAGCATCTGCCTTCCACTCAGGTCATGATCCTAGCCAGGGTTCTGGGATTGAGCCCTGCATAGGGCTTTCTGCTCAGCAGGGAGTCTAATTCTCCTTCCTCCCCTCTCCGGGCTTATAGGGGCATGTGCACAAGCGCTCTCTCTCGTAAATAAATAAAATCTTTAAAATAATCAAATAAAATGTAGCACCTAGAAAATTTAAAATGACATGTATGACTCACATTATATTTCTACTGGACAGGGCTGTGTTCCCAGCACTTAGCAAGGTTTCAAGTTACACAGCTGGCACTGGTGTATATCTGCCTCATGAATGCCTGAGTCTTGAGCCTTACCTGGCAGGAGTCTCTTCCCGCCTCATCGCCAGCGCAGAACATCGTGGAATCTATCTGTCCTGGATAGGCCTTCCTGCACCTGTCAGCACTTAGCACAGTGATGTTCAAGCACTGGAGGACCTTGGGGAATTTAACTGTCAGAAACACACAGAGCAAGGCCACTGTGAGCAACGGAGAAAGATGGGGGACGGGCAGTGCTCAGAGGCAGAGAGGGGAAGGAGGCAGACAAGGGTGTGTGCATCAAGAGGGACCTGGACGCTCACCGTGGGGGCTGCTGGTTGTTCCCCAGCCAGAAACCAAGCAGCTGGTCCCAGCAGTGGGACAGTGAGGGGAGATGTTGATGGGTTTAACAGCCTGAGTCTCACGAATTTTTCTGTTCAGTTTGATGAGCATGAGGTCATTGGAGTGGCCAGGATGGGAATAGCCAGGATGGGGGATGGATTTGATCCCTTTGAACAACTGCTGTCCAGTTTCATAAACGGGTGACAGGGAATGGTGGCCAAGGCGAATTCTGTAAAATCTAAAGAAGGTAGTGCAGATTATTAGCAACCCCGATTCCTATGCCCATATTCAGTGCCGAGTACACCCCAATCCAGTCCCAACCGTGACTTCACCCCATCCCATCCCATCCCCACCCCAAATCCTTTCTCCACATAGAAACCACCACAGCTGCATTCCCAACCTTGATCTAACCACCCCAACCTCAAATCCAACCCCCTCCAACCTCCCATAATTCTAATCTCAACCCCATCCTCAATCCTACATCCATCCCCGCCCTCAGCCCTAACCCATCCCCATGTATCTGCACCCATCTCCAATTCTCCTAATGGTATCTCCATTCCAGACCGTCGGCAGACGCGTGCCCAGCTCCAGATCCAACCCATTCCCATCCCCGATCCTAGCCCTAATTCTTCACCCACACTCAAACCATCAATACATGCATTCCCGACTCCAAATCTAGCCATTTCCAGTGCCATTCATAAAGCTAACCCCAACCCCATCTTCAACCCCAGAGCTATTTCCAATCCCAATACCATTTCCATCTCCACCCTACCCCAAACTCTAAAGTCACTCTGAATCTCATCTCCATTCCAAACCACTCAACATATGCACTCCTCACGCCCAAATCCACCGCATCTCTAACTCCCACCCCTACCACAATTCTCTCCCCAGCCTAACCCCATTCTCCACCCAAACTCCATCTTTGATCCCATCTCAGCTGTACCCCTTTCTCACCCGCGCCCGACACTCACCTCCATGGCCTTCCCCCCGCCCCTGCCCTGTCCAGCCCTGTTCCTGGAGCCCCACTCACGGCTTCCGGCAGTGGGCTGCTGTGAGCAGCCACTGCGGATTCACCAGCACGGCCCCACAGTAGAGCTGGTTGGGCTGCAGCAACAGCGCACCCTGCCACGGCTGGGCGTGCATCTCGCAGTCGGACCCATTCACGATGCGGCTGCTGCTGCCTTCGTCTGCCCTGGTGTCCTCCTTGGCCCCACCTCCAATGTCCCGAGTGCTTCCAGAGGGCCCGGTGTCAGAGGGGTTGTCGCAGGAGGTAGCATCATTTGCAAGAAGAGGTTCTGGGGGCAGAAAACGGGCGGGGCTTGGGCTCAGGGCGGAGCTTGGGCTCAGCTGTTGGGTCTTAGATCCAAGAGGTGGGACCAGCCAGAGTCTTACCCCCTGAAACACTCTTATATTGAGGAGGGGGTCAGCCCAGGACTTTAGGGGCGGGGTCTGGAATCTAAGGTTGAAACCTATGAAGAAGGGCAAGGCTTAGAACTCAAGAACAGGGCAACTGGGTGGTTCGGTGGGTTAAAGCCTCTGCCTTCAGCTCAGGCCGCGATCTCAGGGTCCTGGGATCAAGCCCCACATCAGGCTCTCTGCTCAGCGGGGAGCCTGCTTCCTCCTCTGTCTCTGCCTGCCTCTCAGCCTACTTGTGATCTCTGTCTGTCAAATAAATAAAATATTAAAAAGAAAGAAAGAAAGAATGAACTCAAGGACAGAGTCCAGGATGAGGTGGTTTACTGGTCTCTGACTGTACCTCAAGGTTCCTGGGAGTGGCTAGAGCTCAGTGGGTGGGGCCAAGAAGGTAAAGTTGGACAATCCCAGAGGCAAAGCCAAAGTTCAGGGGGCGGAGCCTGAGAATGGACCGGTGAGCAGAGCTTTCGTGGTGGACCCTTGGTTCAAGAAGTGTGGTCAGTCCTCAGAGAATGAGGTCAGGGCTGGAAGGGGCAGTTTGAGAGGCCAGGGTCATGTGGAGAGATGGAGTCTAGAAAGATCCCTGACTTTGGGCAAGGAGGTAGGGGCTCAGTTTTAGGAGCTGCAGACAGAATTGGAAGGGGCCGTGGCCCCAAACCTGAAGAGCCATCTAGGTGGGGCCTGGCTTGCAGGGTGGGGGGGTGCATGCCCAAGGGGACCCTG
Source organism: Mustela nivalis (assembly GCF_964662115.1). NCBI lineage: Eukaryota > Metazoa > Chordata > Mammalia > Carnivora > Mustelidae > Mustela > Mustela nivalis. The sequence continues at coordinate 53,959,193 of NC_139037.1, read as the reverse complement.
TCTGTGGATAAAGTCTGGACTCGCATGTGGAGGACGAAAGGGGGTCAGAGTCAGAGCCCCTGGGCGGAGGGAGATTTGGGGGAACAAAACCAGGGAAGTGCTCAGCTAGAGGGACCTGGTGGCGGCAGAAAGTAGGACCGATTTTGAATTCTCCAACAAGGACTTGCCTCCTGAATCCTCCTGGCAATACCCTCAGACAGACACAGATACCCCACTCCATCGCCAGTCCCCCATAGTCAGTCCACTACCTCATACTCTTGCTGATGACCCACAGATGCCAAGCCCTGGCGCGCACATCCAGGAAACACGCACACAACTGTTGTTACAGATAAGCACGCACAGAGTTGCATGAGAGATGCACATCATCTCCACCGGAGTAGCTACAGGCACGGTTGGGTCTTATGGTGCACACACTTCCCAAGCCCCTGCACTGGGCGGCAGCCTTACAAGGTTTCGCGCACCCATGCAGTGTCTCAGGCACGTGTATGCATCCCTGTAGAGACCAGCACAGACTCTCCTGCACACAGACACGTTGGCATGGTGATAACACTACACTCCAAAAGCCCAGCAATAAATGACCTGGTATCATCCAACCTCACACAGTCACCATCTCGAAGTGATAGACACTTCAGCCCTTAGGGGAGGGATGAAAACCCCACCCACGCAGCCGCCCCATCTCACAGACAGTCCCCTATAAACACACAGTCAACAACACCTGGACACAGAACCTCAAGCGGTCTCACAGCCCGAGTTGAGGCATACATAATCCCACACTCAGCCGCAATCTCACAGCCCCAAACCGTTACCTGCACGCACCTGGCCATGCATTTTCACCGTAAAAAGCACTTTTGTGACACACAATCTGGTGACACAGGGACAAGGACTCCAGATACCTTCAGCCACACAGAGCCACACACATAATGTTCATACAATTACCTGCACAGACATTGAGCCACACATGATCCTAAATGCACACATGCCCAGTCACACAATCAGACACACAGCCTCCAAGCTAGTGCACCTGTTGCAGGCAGTCACTTGATATGGGGAAAGGCACCCCACCCACACACACACACACAGTGACAGGCACACAGCCACACACAATCACCTGAACATGAATAAGGACACCGACTCACAGTCACCCAGTCCTAGAGCCATACCCCATCACACAGAGTCCCCTTGGAACCAACACTCCAGTGTCCCTCAGAGAGTCACCCATAGCCCACCCAGTTAGTCTACAGGCACACAACAGGGCTTCTGGTTACCTGTCACTCCCATCATCAGGGCTGTGATCAGGGCACCGGCCATCCACATCCAGGGGTGTCCTGCTGGAGCCATGGCCACTGCACCTTGTGGGGAGGACAGAGGGCAGGGAGGCCGGGATGATTCTGGGAAGCCCTTACCCCACCTCCTTTTCTTCCTTGCCCCATTTCCTAAGGCAGAAAGGAACCACAAGGGGATTGCCCCCAAGCCAGAGACTATAGACTTCAGAGGAGCAGACATCCAGCCCCCTCCAGTCACGCAATGAGGGAGGATAAAGAGAGAGTAGGGGTGCATCCAAGATGCAGACCCCTGTCCCTGTGGTCTTCCCCAGGCCTCACCTGCCGAGTCCCCCAGGTAGGGGGTGGGGAACGGGCTCCCAGCTCAGCCACAGACTTCTCAGGTCTGTGCCGTCCTGCAGCCACCTCCTCCTCGGCTCTGGGCACTCAGCCTGAGTTATAACCACCCACTGATCCCCGGGGCACATTCCCAGGGAGTGAGGCGCCCTGCCAGGCCTCAACAATCACTCCTCCTGCTTCCCCCGACCTCCGCCCCCAGAGCACCCCCCACCCAGTCCTGAAGGCCACTCCCTACTTCCCTGGCGGGGAGGGGGACTGGGGGGGTGAGTTAGGAAGGGGTCTCTGCAGGGCTGGCCTACCCAGCCCTGAACCCCATTCCCCTCAGCGTTGAGCTCATGCTTCTCACCAGCTCTCACCAGGTCTTCTTGATACCTGGATTTTTCCTTATTTTCTGTGTTCTTCATTCCTTCTGCATCTCTCCGTCCCACTTTATCATCTTCCCATCTTTGTCTGTTTTTTCAAACTCTTACAGCCTTCTTTCTCTGTGTTTGCTTCCCTCGGAATCTTTCGAAGTCTCTCTCAACATGAGACATGCCCACCAAGTATCTTGCTTTGGGTCTCTCTCCCCACCTTTGTCATGTCACTCTCCCTGCGTCTCAATGCCTGTCTCTCTGCCCCTCCCTCTCTGTTTTTCTGTGTCTCTAGCCCTTGCCCTTTATCTGTGTCTTCTGATTCTCTTTCTTTTTAATGGTTCTGAATGGTGCATATATCAAATATACCTTAGGATTCTGGTCTTATTTTCTTTTACTTCTCCTCTGCCTTTTTTTTTTTTTTTTACAGCTTTGAGGTGGAATTGGGGTACAATAAACTGTGCACATTTAATGTGTAGGATTTGATGAGTTCTGACACACATCACCACCGATAGGAAGCATACCCATCACTCCCTTTACGTGTCTGTGATTCTCGATCTCTGTCTCTATGCCTCAGAGAATCTCTTGTATCTTTCCTCCTCTGTTACCTCTCTTTCCCCTGTGACTCTGTCCTTCCCAGTCTCCCTCTGTTTCTGTATCTGCATCTGTACCATTCTGCCCCTCTGTCCCTCCTCCCACCCCCATCACAGGCTCCAAGTATCTGCATCTCTGCATCATTGTGTCTCTCTGTCTCCCTTGTCTTGCATTGCGGGTAGAGGAGACTCAGGCCACTTTGCCAAAGGGATCCCATCATCCTCCCTCCTGCACTTCACCCTGGGACTGGGGCCACAGAGCATAAAGGGGTAGGGATCCAGTCTGGGGGCCCCCTGCCAAGGACTTGGCTGGGCTGATGCAGTCAGGCGTGGGTGAGAGGGTTGGGCAGGCCACCTGTTGATGGGGAAAGAGGCCAAGAGGCCAGGATAGGGGGTGGGTGGCTCCTGGCCCTTTGGGAAATGGGGCACTGGGTGGGGATCCCAAAAGGGCTTCCGTCTCACCAGCCCTGGGCCATCTGGAGCTGCCTCTCCCAACCTCTTCTCCATTTGAGTTCTTTCTGTCTGGCTTCGACTCTCTGAGTTCATCTCTACCCGTGTCTTCAAGTTTCTAACCCTCTGGGACATTGAGCCAAATACTCACTCAGCCCCTGTCTCCTGAGCAGCCCCTGCGTGCCAGACTGAGGTCCACCCATGAACAAAACGGACAAGGACTCCTGGCAATGCTGCAGTCCTCATAGAACTCATATTCCTTGAGGGCAGAACTGAGCTGAATTGCTCACTTCTGTAACCTGGCACCTGACGAACCAGAGGTTTTGGAGCCCTTAGGCTGGTTTCAGGGTACAGGGGGAAAACAGCGTTCTGAGGCTTATTTTGATTATTTGCTTTTTGTATTGCACACATGGATGTGATATATATGGCAACGCACTTCTTCTGCAATCTTTCAAGGTTGGCTTACAACCCTTTTAATTCTAGATATGCCTCTTTACTCCGGATAGGTCTTTACTGTAGTGTTTGGTCCCTTTTACAAACTAGATTAATTAAGTCTCTTCAAACATTTTCAATCTACATTTCTATTTCTTAAAGGATTTTATTTATTTATTTGAGAGAGAGAGCAAGAGATCGCACAAGGAGGAGTAGGGGCAGAGGGAAAAGGAGATTCACTGCTAAGTAGGGAGCTCAACATGGGGCTCAACCTCAGAACCCTGGGAAGATGACCTGAGTCAAAGGCAGATGCTTAACCAGAGCCACCCAGTTGCCCCTGACACATTCATTCTCTTCTGGAAGCCCTTCAGTTTTTAGACAGACCTCCCAGAACATTTAGGTAAATTTATGCATCTAGACATACTACATTTGTAAATATGATCAACATGATATTCTTTTAAGTACCTCAACACGGACTATAAATTTGGTATGATGTCAACTTAAAAACCTTCAACAGGGGCGTCTGGGTGGCTCAGCGGGTTAAAGCCTCTGCCTTCGGCTCAGGTCATGATCCCAGGGTCCTGGGATCGAGCCCCGCATCGGGCTCTCTGCTCAGCAGGGAGCCTGCTTCCTCCTCTCTCTCTGCCTGCCCCTCTGCCTACTTGTGATCTCTGCCTGTCAAATAAATAAATAAAATCTTAAAAAAAAAACAATAAAAAAAACCTTCAGCATTTCAAGCTGAAGTCAGGAGATGGTCTCTGTAATGCGTAAAATTCTCTTAGACATACAAGCACCTTAACATGCAGACAGTCTGCTTAAAAAAAAAAAAGATTTGGGGTACCTGGATGGCTCAGTCTTTAGGCGTCTGCCTTCGACTCAGGTCATGATCCCAGGGTCCTGGGATCGAGCCCCGCATCGGGCTCTCTGCTCAGCAGGGAGCCTGCTTCCTCCTCTCTCTCTGCCTGCCTCTCTGCCTACTTGTGATCTCTGCCTGTCAAATAAATAAATAAAATCTTAAAAAAAAAAAACAATAAAAAAAACCTTCAGCATTTCAAGCTGAAGTCAGGAGATGGTCTCTGTAATGCGTAAAATTCTCTTAGACATACAAGCACCTTAACATGCAGACAGTCTGCTTAAAAAAAAAAAAGATTTGGGGTACCTGGATGGCTCAGTCTTTAGGCGTCTGCCTTCGACTCAGGTCATGATCCCAGGGTCCTGGGATCGAGCCCCGCATCGGGCTCTCTGCTCAGCAGGGAGCCTGCTTCCTCCTCTCTCTCTGCCTGCCTCTCTGCTTACTTGTGATCTCTGTCTGTCAAATGAATAAATAAATAATTCTTCAAAAAATAAAAAATTTAAAAAATAAAAAATCTGTAAAAAAAAAAAGATTCATGTTAAGCCTTTAAACATGTTTATGCTCAACTTGGGAAGGTACCAGAATTGAACTAAAGCTACCCTATAGCCAAGCAGTCAGGAACTGAGACTCTGGCACCAATCCCCTAACATTCAACCTCCAGCTTGGCCATCTGCTCTCTGTGAAACTTTGGGCAAACCATGGAGCCTCTCTGTGTCTTGGTTTCCCCATCCCTAACATCAGAACAATAATGGTACTTAGTTCACAGGTGTGCTATGAGATTAAATGAGTTAATAGATAAAACCCTTAGCACCTATGAGATTAAATGAGTTAATAGATAAAACCCTTAGACCAGTGCCTGTCATGTACTAAGTAAGTGTTACTCATTGTATCCATTGAAGAAGGTAATTCTCTCTTAATGAATTGAAGTTGATTTTGCTCTGGACATTCATTGACTGGTTCCTCCTGGTGACTCTGGTGCATTTCATGGCCCTATTTATCATTCAAAATCTTTAGAAGGGATTGGTCAAGGCGGGCCATTCACATGACTGAGTATTTCCACATACACATAAAGATCCGCCACTCCCTCCCATCATGTGTCTTGATTAACTTTCACCTTGCTTTGGTTCTTAAGACATGTGCTTTTTCTCCAAATCTGAAGATCTTTGCAACCGAGGGACTTTGTTCTTTTAAAATGCTCCCTCTGGGGACGCCTGGGTGGCTCAGTTGGTTAAGCAGCTGCCTTCGGCTCAGGTCATGATCCCAGCGTCCTGGGATCGAGTCCCACATCGGGCTCCTTGCTCAGCAGGGAGCCTGCTTCTCCCTCTGCCTCTGCCTGCCATTCTGTCTGCCTGTGCTCGCTCTCCCCCCCCCCCGATAAATAAATAAAATCTTAAAAAAAAAAAAAAAGAATAGTAAAATGCTCCCTCTGTCTTCAGACCACATAACTCTCCCATCACAGAATGACACACCATTGACTTTGAACATCTAGCTGTTTCTCTGTTTAATGAAGTCCGATTTCATTCTAAGCTGTGCTGGGCAAAATAAGGTTGCAATAAATATCAAAACAAATGAATTGTTGTTTCTGATTCTCCCTCTGTTCCTGAATATTTCTCTGTTCTTAAATCCAACCTCCATGTAGGGCCATCTTTTCCCTCTCTCTCTCTCTCTCTCTCTTTCTGGGAGCTCCTAACTGTCCCACTTGCTTTGCTGGGAGGACCCCTGGCTTAGAGGTTATTTTGCCTTCCTCACAGAAGATGCAGGAAAGGTTGTAGAGAAAAAGGCTTCTCTGAGGACAGGGACAGTCCTGGGACTTGAGATAGAGGCATGTACATCAGTTAGGGATCATGCGTGGTGCTCGTCTGTGGAAGCAGCCCAGAAAGCATGCAGAAGCCTAACCCACATTTCTCTGGGGACATCCCATCTCTCCTCTTTCCTACCCATTGCTGTCCCCCTCAAATGGGCTGCAGCAAGATCTTTCTAGTGTGCAGATCTGAGCCTGTAGCTCTTTCTAGGCCACATGTTTCTTCCTGGCACTCAAGGTCAACATGATCTTCCAGTAACCTACGCTTCCAGCCATGCCACCCACCTCTCCCACCTCAAACTCCAGCTTCACCATTCTGGATGATTCACCATCTCTGGGGCACACCAGGTGTTCTCACACCCCCATGACTTTCTATAGGTTGTCCCTTCTATGACAATGAACATCATCCACCCAACCCTCTCCATACAGTGACCTCCAATGCAGCCTCCTTCTCCAGACTGCCTGGCCCCAGCTCATCCCTCTTCTTGTCCTGCACCATCACTTTGACCTCCTCTCTGGCCTCCGGTCTCTCTCCTCTGGTCCATCCCCTACAAGGTCTCAGTGCTGCTCTTGTTCACAAGCCTTCCATGGTTCCCCACTGACCTCAGGAGAAAGTTTTATTCTCTCAATCTGGGGTCTGCGGTCCTTTGGGATCTGGCCCCAGCTCTGCTCTCCCACCTTCTCTCCCACCCCCTACCCACATACAGTGGTCTCCCAGCCCTCTCCCCTCACTTCTTTCACTGCTACAAAAGGAGTTTGAGGGAAAGAGCCACCAAGAAGTCTAGTCCAAGGTGGAGTACTCACAGATGTCTTCCTGGAGGGGAGGAGAAATGAAATTGGGCTATAAAAGGGAACAAAGAACATCTAGACTTGAGAGAGGCTGAAGTGGGATAAAAGCAAAAAAGCACTTCTAAGAATAAAATCCACTCTTTATTGCTTAAGCAAGTGTGCCAGGCACCGTTGTATGTGTTTCACGTTTTGGAAATCTTGAATCCTCCCCCAAAACAACCACTGCCCTGTGAGGAATATACTCTTATTATCCTTACTTTACAGATGAGATCTGCACAGTGAAGGGAGGCCCTTCCCAAGGGTACCCAACTAGCAGAGGGCAGAGCTGGGATTCCAACTCAGGTTTTACCTGACTCGTGACCACTCCTCTGTAGGAAGAAGTCGAACCCACTGAATAACCAAGGAGGGAGAGATGCTTGGAAGGGGTATTCCTGTATTCTCCTACCGGTGGGGTAAGACTTTAGCCCACATCCTCACTTGTCCCCAGTGATGCAAGGATGGGGCTGGGGTAAAACCAGGGTGAATTTGTACTGTCATGTCACTGCTTTTATTAAGCATTAAGGGTTGGGTCTAGGCAGGTGGGGGGAAGGCAAAGTCTTGGTCAGGGATATTCTGGAGCCAGCAAGTGGGGGCCACAGGTCAAGAGTTGGATGTCACATGTCAGGGTTAGTTGCCCTGAATGGTTTTTCGGATCCAGAGGCCATATCTGCAGACGTCGGTGTAGACCCCTGGCTTCTCCTTGGATCCACAAGGAACATTACCCCATGACACAAGGCCTCGGAGACGGTCTCCACACACCAGCGGACCCCCGGAATCACCCTGTGGGAAACAGGGAGAGAATCAGATACAGAAATACACAGAGAGAAAAAGACAGAATGACAGGGCCGCCTAGCCGGCTCACTCCGTAGAGCATGTGACCTTGATCTTGGGGTTGTAGGGTGTAGAAATTACTTAAAAATGAAATCTTTGAGAAAGAAAGAAACACAGACAGGGAAACAGAAGGACACACAGAGACATGTAGAGAAGGAGAGGGAGAGAAACTCAGAGATGGATAGCCTTGGGGACAGAGAGGCAGATAGACACACACACAGTCACAGACAGGGAAATGGAGAGTGTGAGGGAGACTCAGAAATGTGGAGAAATAGAGAGAACATCAAGATCCAGAAAGGCAGGGAGAAAAGAAGAGAAAAAGAATAGAGATTAGGAACAGAGACTGAGAGCTCTGTCTTGGTCACCCTGCTTGGTGGGGAGCCTGCCTCTCCCTCTCCTGCTGCTGCTCCCACTGCTTGTGCTTTCTCTCTGTCAAATAAATTGATAAAATCTTTAAAAGAAGAAGAAGGAGGAGGAAGAGGAGGAGGGAGACTGAGAGGTATGGAGAGAGGTGGAAGTGCAGAGTGAAGAGGAGACAGAGAGAAATATATATGTATATTATACACATAATATATATATACATACATACATACAATAAAATATATTGTGCATGGTTTTACATTTCATTACTTATGCATTATTTCTATAAATCTATTCATATAATAGTTATGTTTATATATGTAAATATACATATAAAGAGGCAAGAGTAGAGAGAAAGGCATCTAAAGAGAGAACGGCACTCCAGTTACAAGATGGGTAAGTGCCAGGGGTGTAATGCACAGCATAGTGACTATCGTCGACACCGCTGTGTGATGTCTAGGAAGCTTGTTAAGATAGTGCATCCTAAGAGCTCTCATCACAAAGAAGCAAAATTTTTCTTTTCAGTTTCTTTGCTTTGCTCCCCCTTCTTATTGAATCCACAGGTGATGTTGGGTGCTAACTAGGCTGACCATGGTGATCATTCCACACCTACGGAATTACATCCTGCTCTATACCTGAAACTTCTACACTGATGTATGTGTGCTGACTGTATCTCCACAAAACTGGGGAGAGAAAAGATAGCTTCAGAAATGGGACTTGTCTGCTAGTCTTTTCTCTGTGTCCAAGTTGCTCTATAACACTGTTCTGAGCTCCGTCTTGAGCTCTGTTCTCCCTTTTGACTGGTCTCTTCATGTCCCTCAGTGGACTGGAGTAAATTTGGGCATAAATAGGAGACACCCAGTGGATGAAGTGGAAACAAAAAAAACAAAAACAAAAACAAAAACAAAAACAAAACCAAGATAAAGGAGGCATTTGGGAGTGGGGATGGAGCCCTGTCTCTCCCCAGCTGTGGTCCCCCTACCTCCAAAACTTGGTCAGGTCTAAACAGGACAGCCCCTGTTTGAGGAAGGATGGTCCCCTCACACCGTCTGCCTCCTTACAGTGTCTCTCTGGTTCTTGATCTCTGTATCACCCTCCTTGTCTCTGCATGTCCTGTCTCTGCTGGCTGGCTTTATATCTCTGCCTGTTCCTTGCTGTGTCTCCAAGTGGCCAGCTGAGACTCTCTCCCTGGGATTCTCTCCCAGCATGTCTCTGCAAAGCTCTGTTTTGGTCTGTGAGTTTCTCTCTCCCCGTCTCTGACCTCGGCTATGTAGCCCGAAGGTCCTGGTGGCCTCACCTGGCAGGAATCCTTCCCGTACTTCTCATCCCCGGCACACACCATGTTCTGGGTGATCTGGTTGGGGTAGGCACGCTCACACTCCTCACGGGACACCAGATGGATGTATGCACATTGGATGGTGTTAGGGAAACCACCTAAAGAGAGAGAAGGGCCAGGCTCACTTCACAGTCTGTCCTTCCCAGGTCCTCCCCAGCGATCTTCCAATCTCGTTAAGTCCTCTCTCCCCTACTGGTCTCTATTCCCCACTGGTTTCCTTCTTCTTATTTGTCTTTCATTCATAAAAACCCATTTCCATTGGCCCTGGCTCCTGATTGGTCCCTCTTTACATTATCCTTTCCTCCCATTGGCCTGCCTTCCTCATTAATTGTCCCTTCTCCACTAGGCCTCGTTTCTTATTGGTTTGCCCTTTCTCTTAGGTCCTGCCTCTACTTGTCTTTTTCACTAGTCCCACCTTCTTCAGTAGTCGCAGCTCACCTCTAGTCTCTCTTCAATTAGTCCCTCCTCCACCCTTTCATTCTGCATTGGACCCTTCTTTTCTGTTGGTTCATCCTGATAGGTCAACACTTGATCATTGGTTCTTTTCTAACCGGTCGCATTATCCCCCATTGGCCCTCCCTTCTTATTGGTCCTTAATCCAAAGGTCCACCTCCCCCTCATTGGTCCTATCCTAAATGAACCCACCCTCCACTATACATTCTCCCTTCCTATTGGCCCTTCATTCAATAGTCCATCTTCCTTTTTTGGCCCTTCACTCACCGACCTATCTTCCGGGGTTCCTACTGACCTTCTAGACTTGTTCTTACCCCAGTCCTTCTTCTACTGACTCCTGTTGATCACTGATCTTTCCTCAATTGGTTCCTTCCCATTATCTCACTCCACTCCACTTGTACTCACAATTTGTATCTTTCAGCTGGCTTCCCTGTTTTATTGATTTCTCTTCTTCCATTAGTCCCTCCTCCATTATTGCTTTTTAGTCGTCTGTGCATACTGATTGGTCCGCTTCCATCACTGGCCTCCCCCCACCCCCGCTTTTTTGGGCCTCCTTCTTGATTAGCATCTCCCCACTGACACTCCCTCTTCACTGATCCTTCATCTTACGGCCTATCTCTCCATACCATTCACCTGTGGGGCTACTTTCTCCACTGGCTGTTCACTCCTTCACTCAACTCCCATATTTGCCAACCCTCCCCACTGACACACTGCCCCACTGGCCCTCACCATTAGCCCACCTAATGGGCTAAGCTTCGGCCTGCTTCCCCATCACCCTCCCCCTACTGACCGTCTGCTGTCTTGCCCCAGCCTAGGATGTGGCAGCTGGCATGGTTGGCCCAGCAGTCTTCCTCCAGGGGGAGGGGCTGGATGCGTTCAGAGAATCTGGCGGGTCTAGCCAGGCGCAACAGCATGATGTCCTGGTCATGAGTGGCAGCATTGTAGCCAGGGTGGACCACAGCCCGGACAACAGAGCTCTGCTCTTGGAAACTCTCCCTTTGCTGAAGGTTGTGCTTTCCCAGGTAAACCTGAAGATTCCTGGGAAAGAAGAGAGCTGGGTCTTACCTGGAGTCCTTGGGCTGCCACTGAGACTCGGGAAAGGGCTGTGATGGGAGATGGGGGTAGCCTGGTGGTACCACAAGCTATCTGGTCTGTTCCTCTCACAGTCTTCCCAGCTCAGGAAAGGACAACTCCATCCTTGCAGAATAACCTTGGAGACCATTCTTGACTCTCTTTGTTTCAAGCTGTGCAGAAGTCTTTTTTGGCTCTCCAAGGTATATCCAGGATGTGATCACTTCTCACCTCCCTCACTGCTACCATTTTGGTCTGGAGCCATCATCTCTTACTGGGATTATGGCAGTAGGCACCCCACCAGACTCCTTTTTCTGTGTTTGCCCCTCCACAATTTACCCTCCACAAAACAACCAGAGAAATTTTAACAACATAAAATATCCCACCTCCTCCTGTCTCTCCTCGGCTCAGAACCCTCCAATGACTCTCATCTTACTCAGAGTAAAAGTTGAAGTTTTCACTCTGGCCCACAAGGTCCTGCACATCCTACCCCCATCACCTCTCAAATATTACCTTCTCCCACTCTCTCCTTCTCTCCTTCTGCTCCAGGCACACTGGCTACCCTGCCTTTCCTTGAAACAACAGTCATCCTCTCATCTCAGGGCCCTTGCTCTGGCTCTTCCCTCTGCCAGCAACTCTTTCTCCCACATATCTGCATGACTTCCTCCCCCACCTCCTTCAAGATGTCACCTTCTCTGTGAGGCCTTCTCTGATGATCAAATTAAAATGCAAATACCTACCCTAACAGGCAAGTCCTTTCTTCCTGTTGTTGTTGTTGTTTTTTTTTTTTTTGTCATCCAAGAATCTACCATCACCATCAGATATACTATCTATGTATTGTTAAATATTTACTGATTTTATTGTCTCTCTTCCTACCATAGCAACACTGTCCAATAGAACTTCCTCAGTCATGCAGCTGTTTGATACAGTGGACACTAGACACTACTGCTACTGAGCACTTGTCCTTTGGCTCCTGGATTTGTCATCTCATTGTATTTTCCTTAATGTAAATTTAATTGGCCATTTTTGTCTATCATATTAGGTGGCACAGCTCTAGAATATCAAGGTGGGATTTTTGTTTTGTTCAGATACAGCATCCTCAGTGTCTCATCTATGTCTATCATATTTACAATAAATGTCCAACAAATATTTGTGAAATGGATCAAAGAGTCAGTCCCTTGCTCAAAATTCTCCCATGGCTCCCCGTTGCCCTTGGAATAAAACTCGTTCCACCATCCCCTGTCTCATTGTCAACAGGTAACTTTCTTAGAACACTCCAAACAGTTTCATCCTCAGGGACTTTGTCTTTGCATTTCTTCTGCTGTGAATGTTTGTCCCCCTTCTTCATTTGTCTACCCTTTCTCATTTTCCATGCTTCAGCTTGGACTTCATCTCATCAGAAGGTCCCTCCTGACACTCTCCTCCATTCAAAGTAGGTATCTCTGTTCTTTTCTCTCAGGGAGCCATCCCTATTCTTTTCCTTCACTGGACTTGGGGTAATTCGTAATTATATGATTTTTCGAGGGCTTGTTTGTTAAAGAATTATCGTTCTGTGCCTTTTTGCTTCTGTGCTCCTAAGGTCAGAGGCTCTGTGTATTTCTCTCACCTACTACAGAATCCCCACTGCCCACCTCAAATCTGGCAGATGCTTTGATCAATGTGCACCAGATGGACGAATGAGAGAATGTCGGGAGTGATGTCAAGTGTGGGGGAGACCATCCTGGGGTCCTTGAGTCCATACCCTTGCAGGATTAACCCCTCCTCCCACAGTAGGAAGTGGCACCTGTTGGTTTCCAAACACTTCAATTGCCCCTTACTGCTTCCCTGAGCCTCAGTATCCTCATCTGCAAAATGGGACCAGGATTCCCTTGTTGTGAAGTTTCCAGGAAATGTATATTAACTGCTTAACTCAGCACCTGGCTGGTAGTTAGCACTGAACAAAATGGCAACTGTTAACCTAACTAGTGATCATTAGTTCTCTGAGGGTTAGTCCTAGTCCCTCTATCCTTTTCAACCTATGCTTGCTTTTTGGATGATCTCATCCCATCCTGTGTTTAAATACCACTTATTTGTGGATGACCCCTTAATGTTTCCCTCCAGGTCTGACTTCTCCTCTGAGCACCAGGAGCTTACTCTCATGCTTCATTGACATCTCCCTGGTATCTCAGACTCACCTTGGCCAGAACAAAATGTCTGACCCTCCTCCACCCATGTCCATACTGGTTCTATTTCCCTTTCCTTTGGATCAGAAAGACACAACAGAACATCCATTTGTTTGAGTCAAATACCCAGAGGTTGGTCAGCTCTGCTTCTTCCATCCCACATCACTGAATCCCGCTGGTCTCAAAATATCTCCCAAGGTTTTCAACTATCCTCCATCTCCTGGTCCAAACCATCATCCTAGGTCAATCTTCGTGCATCCCTTCCTTCATCTCCCCTTGCCCAGCCCACTTTCCACGTGGTGGTCAAGATGCTCTTAAAGACTGGGTGGCTCAGTCATTAAGCATCTGCCTTCAGCTCAGGCCATGATCCCAGGGTCTTGGGATCGTGTCCCACATCAGGTTCCATGCTCAACGAGAAGCCTGCTTCTCTCTCTGCCTGCCATTCCCCCTGCTTGTGTTCTGTTTCTGTCTCTGTCTCTGTCTTTATCTCTCTCTCCCTCTCTCTCTCTCTCTGACAAATAAATAAATAAATAAAATCTTTTTAAAAATGTAAGTCAGATCCTGCTGCTTCCCTGACTGAAATTTTCCACTGGCTCCCTACCTCACTTAGATTGAAATCCATCACTCCATTCCTGTCTACAGGGTCCTGCCCCATCTGATTCCCCAGTTACAAGGTCAGTCCATAAAAGCAGAAATTGTGTTTGTTTTCTTCACTGCTGTATCTGCAGGGTCTCAAACAGGGCCTGGCAGATAGGTAATGCTCAGTTAAGTACTGGCCAGGTGAACCTCGTTATCAGATGGCCTTGGGTTGGGACAGAGGGATGTAGGTGTCTCTTTGTGCCTGAAATCTGTAAGACACCCCCAGGGTCTCATTGCAATCAGGCCTCATTCATGGAGTGGAGACTCACGGTTTTTTGCAGTGGGCAGCAGTGAGGACCCATAGCGGGTGAATGAGGACCCCTCCGCAGAGCAAGTGGCCTGACATGTAGAGGGCAGCTTGGTAGGGGTGAGACGTCTGCTCACAGGGTCCACCATGCAACACCTTATTCTGCTCCTCGGCCCAGGCTGAGAGAGGAAGGGTCTGAGTCAGGGAGAAGGAGACACCAGGCGAATCCCCCAAGGTGAACCCCAATGCCATCCCAGTGTTCTAGGTCATCTCCACTCCACCCCATCCTCAATTTTTTCCCCACCTTCTAGACTCCCTCACACCTCCTTTCTGTCTGCACCCCCATCCCTAAACTAGCCTCCTGCTTCCTCCTCACTCCAAGTCCACCCTGCCTCCATACCTGTGTGAATCCCTACCCCAAGGTCCAAAGTTTCCCATCAGCAGCCCCTACCCGCCCCCCACCCAACCACCCCATTCCATCCCATCCCCTGTCTTCCCACCTGCAGCCATCAGGACCAGCGCCACAATCAGCGTCTTCATGCCCATTCCTGAGAAGGGAAACCAAATGCTCCTCAGTCCCCCTCTCAAGTCCCCACCTCCTTCATTTCCCCCCTCTCCCCACCTGCATGCTTTCCTGACCCTTGACCTCCATCCTTCCCCTGGCCTCCTGTCACTCTAACCACATCTTCCATTCTGGGGTCCCATGAAGGCAGGTTAAGTAAGAACCCAGAACCTCTCATGGTGCTCTGTGGCTCACATTATGCGTCTCTTATTTCTCTGGGCTCCAGCATGCCCGCCTGCCAACAAGAGGGGATGGCCCAGGAAGAGTCCTGACCTTCTTCTCTCCCCATGGGATTTTTCTTCTGTGCTCACTGTGTTGCTTTCCCCACATCTGGAGGTTCTGGGGTGCAGCATGATCTTACCTGCTGGGGGCCAGCTGCCTGAGGGTCCAGAGGACTCCTGGCCGAGGGGCTCTTGGGTTGGGATAGGGATAGCACGTGTCACAGGCAGAGAGACAAAGGAGCAAAGAGAATCAGAAAGGCAGGGAGTTATGGGGAGAGACCAGAAACTGAAAGCAGAGAGGATGCCCAGGAGCCAGAGCCACAGAGACAGACAGCAGAAGATGTATGGGCTGTGGGGCCCAGGCAGACACCTGGGCTTCCTGGCCTCCCTGGAAGAGGCTGCTCTCCGTCCACAGACACTCCTGGTTCTTCCTTTTAACCCCTATCTCCCCAGGTCCCTGAGGCAGGAGGCTGCCCCACCCTTTCCTCCTCACCCAGACCTCCCACACACATTCCTTACTTCCGCATCTCCCCATGGTTTTACTCTTGGTGACCCCTGACTGGGCTTCCAGGGAGGGGAGCACTAGTCCCTGAGTGCACTGGGGATCTGGACTCCCGGGCCTGAAGAGAGGCGAGGCTAGGGGTCCAGAATCCAGGGTCTGAAGGAGGAGTCTAGAATTCTAGATCTTCAGGAGAAGGACCTGGGCACCTGCACTTTTGAGTCTAAAGAAAAGATGGGGGCTTGTTCTCAGTCCCTAGACTTCTACGTCCTTGAGCAAGGTGTCTGAAGACCAATACCCAGGCAAGTGACCAGTGCCCTCTGGCATGCAGGAATCCCCCCCCCCCCACCTCTGTCTGTGAGCGCTTTAGGCCTGCAGACTCTCACTCCTGGATGTGCTGCCTTCAGACACTGAAAACCAGGCAGCATGGGTCAGTGGGGTTGGGGTGATTCACGCACCTGCCCGTAAGTCCCTCTGTGGTTGCTGACGACCTCCGTGTCCCCACTGTAGACAGCAAGCCAGTGAGAAAGCATGTGTCACCAAGCTGGCTCCCGCCCCTGCCCTGGGCTGGGGCGCAGGCCCAGCGCTATGGGGAAAGGGGCCTCAGACAATCGGGCTTTGTCCGCCCCCAGGACCCAGTGCCATGCTCCCAGCAGCTCCGTTTCTCAACTTCTCTTCCGGGCAGGCAGGCGGCTATGTCAATAGCTTCCCTTTGTCCCTGTCTGACAGTCCTGTTGCTGTCCTTTCATTGTCCACCCACTTCTGCCAGATATCAGGACATTTGACCCTCCTGGTTCCCCTGCTCCTAGCCTGCCCACCTGTGAGATCTCACTGTCCCCCTCTCTCCCTGGCGGTGGTGGAGCTGTCTCCATGTCTCCTCCCACCGCCCCTCCTGTTTTCCTGTGCTCATCTCAGGTTCTATTTGTGTCTCTGTCCCTCTTTCCCCATCTTTTTCTCTGTATCTCTCTCTGCTTTTCTTCCAGTTCTCTGAGTCTCTTGACATTCTCTACATCTTGGTTTGCTTATCCTCCCCTGGCTTCCCCTGCATTTCCATCAGAAGCCTGTGCCTCTGCCCAGAAGCAAGATAGTTCCCTAGGGAGCCAGAGGGTTGATATGAGGAGCAGTGGGGAAGCCAGTGGGACACAGGAGGGTTTCCAATGAGATTCAACACCTAGGGAGAGGCTTGGAAATAAGCAGGAATACAAGAACACTTGAGAGTGATGTGGGAGTATGAGATGGGGGCCCCAGCAGCTGTGGAGGGACCCAGGAGGATTTGAGGAGGTGCTTGTGAAGTTGGACCTTGAAAGCTGTGCCCAGTGTTGGGCGTTGGTTAGGAGAAGTGGGGCAAGAAAGCCTGGCATGTGGCAGCCGTGGGGAGGGAGAAGAGGATGGATGTGATGAGCATGGGGCATGAGGAGGAAAATGTGAGGAAGTCACTGAAGATAAGGACAACTGATATCAGTAATGTCCATCTCAGCACCAGCTCAGGCCTGGCACTGGGGAATGAAAATCAATATTTGGCATTCGACATACTCTCCGGTTGTTCCTCTGTCCCCAACTTCCCCCAGGCCCTTCATACCCATGTTCCCATTGAACTGGGCATCTTCTCAGAGCCCACCATCCTCCTGGACACCTAGCTGGATCCCTTACAGCCTGGCCCAGCCCTTCCTCTCCATCGCCATGACCCTAGCGCCAGCCCAGACCTGCTCCTCTCCCACCTGGACCATCACCTTGGGCTCTTCCCCTTTCTCTGTATCCTTCACCTGACCCCAGAGGGCCCTTCCTGTACCCAGAGCTGACTGTGCCCCTCTCCTGCTTGTAACACTGCCCTGGCTCCCCCATTACCCCTGCGACAAAGTCCCATCCCCTCAGCTGGCTGTTGGAAGACCTTCAGCATCCACAACATAGAAATATATTGCCAAATACAAATGCACTTTAAAATTTTCTAGTAGCCATTTTTTTAAATAGTAAAAGGATGGGATGCCTGGGTGGCTCAGTTGGTTAAGCGTCTAACTCTTGATCTCACGACTCTTGATCTCAGGGTCGTGAGTTCAAATCCCATGTTGAGCTAACCCTAACCCTACTTAAAAAATAAGAAGAAAAAGGGAGAAAACCATAAATAAAAACATTGTAATGAGAAAAAAATATAAGAAGAAAATAGTAAAAACAGAGACAGAAGTTCATCTTAGTATTTAATTTAGTCCAATACATCCAAAATTGCAATGTGAAGCCAAAATAAGAACATATTAAAGATAGTTTGTCTTCTTATTTTGTGTGCAGTGAATGTTTGGAATCTGATATGCCTTCCCCTCACAGCACGTGTCAGTTGGAACTTGCCACATTCCACAAGTTAGGAGCCACCAAGGTGAGCAGCTGCCGCAGTGCACAGCCCAGCTCTGCCCACGGGTCTCGTGTTCCAGCTGGGAAAATTGCTTTCTCACCTCTGGGCCTCATCCATGCTATTCCCCCTCTCCAAATGCACTTCTCACCTTCTCCTGACCACAACTTGTCCTTCAAGTCTTTGCTTAGACATCATCTCCTTCTGGAAACCTTCCCTTGAACACCACCCAACTCCCACCCCCTGCAGTTGGGTTAGTCACTCTCTCACCCAAGTTCCCACAGCAGGTGCAACCCTCAAGTCACCCTGGACCGTGAGCATGTGGATTCATATCTATCTCTCCCACTGGGTGGTGAGCTCCTTGAGGATAGGCACTGAAGCTGACTCACCCTCCTGTGTCCCAGGTGCCCTCACGGGACCTGGCCCAGAGGAAGCCTTAGGAAATGTTGGCCAAATGACGAAAATGTCTTCATTACACCCACTCCCATTTTACAAAAAAAGAACACTGAGATTCAGAGAAGGAAGTTAATTGCTCAATGTCCAACACCAGGAAATGGTGGGATCTTTTGGATTGGAACTCAGCTTCCAACATGGAGATGGACGTGGCCCATCTTTTGGCACTGCAGCTGGATGTCCCTTAGCATAATAGAGGATGGGAGGGTTTGGGAGGAGTTGTTGAGAGCCTCGTGGGAAAGGAGGGAGGTGATAGATGGCGAGGAGCTCCACCTCTAAGAGCCTCTTAAGAGAGAATAAAGTGCCTAACTGCAGGCTTTTGTCAGTGTCCTTTTAGGTTTTGCTCCTGCCATGTACCACACATTATTATTTAAGGGATTTTCCCCCAAACTGACATGCTCCACAAAAGACTTCAATAAAGAAAATGTGTTATAAGAAAACTTTATGAGAGTGTAAGCAGGAAATAGTGCTGGAAATCACAGATGAAAAGAACCAATACTCACTGAAAGCTTATTCTATGTCAGGCAATGTTCTAGTACTCTCTGAATATTAAATTTATTTAACCTTCATAACAGACCTGGGAAATAGGTGTTATTTCTCTCACTTCAAGGATGAAGGAAGGGGAAAGGGGAAGTGATGTGCAAGTAGCTGACAGGTACCCGAAGTGAGGCTAGAATCCAAGAAGCCTAGTTCTGGAGTCAGTGTCTTTGACTACTATGTTGTACTGTCTGCCCAAAAAGAAAGGAAGTTATTTTTAAAAATCCAACAGAAGTGCTATCCCAAGTCATTGCAAACCAACCCACCTCCAGACTTGTATGCAGTAGCTGCCAAGAGGAAGGGCCAGGTGTCTCCAGGCTGATTTAGTACAATTGCATTGTACTAAAAGTAATTTGATTACTTTTTCGAACTTCAGATGAATATTGATTTGAGGTTGTTTGCTGGGCGAAGGGGAAGTTGATGGATCTTCACAGGGACAGATGGCTAAAACCCCTTGACATTCCTTGACACTGATCTAGAGGCAAGAAGAGTCAAGGGTCTGGACCCATGAGTCTGAGGGGGGAGGTACTGGAGGCAGGAAAGTTAGGTATGAGGGAGGAGGGTCTAGGGTGTAGATTCCTATGTTTTGTACCAGGAAGGGGCTTAGCCTCCTGTGTGCAGGGAGTTTGTGGCTGCAGGTTTTATGCAATATGTGAAGGGATGGAGGAATGGAGGGCTAGGAGAAACTTCTCAGGGAGATGAGATGAGGAGTGGAAGGATCTGGAGGACACTGGCTGAGAATTCTGAGGGAGAAACTGGAAAGACAGGCAGGAGGGTGATCCCTGGGCTGGAGAGGATCCCTCTGTCAGCAGCGTCTGAGGTGTGACTGCCCAGGGAGCCTTTGATGGCAGGAAGCCAAGAACATGGCTAGGCTCTGAGTCACAGGGGACTCCTCCTTCCTCCCTTCCAGAAGTCCCCTTCCCTGCCTTCTTTGAGAATAGGAGCCCACCGACCCAGATTTCCACCCCCATCTTCCCCTAGCACCCAGGATGCTGTTTTCTCATTCTGGGTGGGCTCCTGTGGGATCCTGGTGTCCCATCCACCTGCCAGTCCTATCCTTCCTTAAAATATCCCTCTCTCCTGGTTTGCCACCTGTGAAAATCTCAGGAACACTTTCGTATCCCTTTCCACCCCAATGAAACAGACTTATTTTCTCCTCCCTCACTCTTCCTTCTTCCCTTTTGACCTGCTCTTCCACTCTCCAACCCATTTTACAGATGAAGAAAACTGAAATCTGGGAAATGGATAGAAACAGGTCACTAGGCAGGAGATTCCTCCTCCCCAGCCTTAGATCTTCAGAGATTTTCCACTTTTGTTTTCAAGTTACAAAAGTACACATCTACAGAAACATAAATGAAAGGAAGGAGGCACCCCCAACTACCACCAAATGCAGTTCATATGTGTTAGTATTTCAGATTTTATTCTGTAAACATTTCATTTTGCACAGCAAGAGTTACACACACATTTGTATCTTTCTTTTTTCATGTTCCATGATATAACAAACATTCTTGCATAACACTAACAATTCTGCAGTTATTATCCTTAACAGTTTCCTAATATCCCTGTCCCAAACAGGCCTATTGTTTACATAAACAATCCACTAATCTGGGACATGTTGAGTGTTTCCACTGTTTTGCTATGATAAATAATGTGATGAATTCAAACCTTACTCTACACTTTGGATTTTTTCCCAAACCTTGCTCTACACTTTGGATTTTTGGATTTTTTTGAGTAGTATCTTCCTCAACTAGAGTCACAGGATCAACAAGTGTCTCAATCCACCTTGCAAAACGGCCTTCCGCAAAAATGGCACGATTTACAGTTCCATCAGTTGAGAGTGCTGGTTTCACTGCATCTCTACCAGCACTGAGGTTTTTGTGTTTCATGCTGGTTTTAAGTCTTTGCTAACTTGATTGGTTTACACACGTGTCGTATTGCTGAGGTTTAAATTTGTCTTTGAGGAAAGGTAAAGTCAAATATGACTACAGTTCATCACGTCCTTATTTCTGTGAATTTCTTGTTGAGGGTGTATGGTTGGAGAGGTGGGAGGCAGGCAGAGATCAGCGATGCTTTCTCATGGTCTCCTTTATCCATTTGACATACTTGCAGACTTGGGTATAGACACCTGGGTCATTGGGTTGGCCACAAGGAAAAGTTCCCCAGGACACCAAGCCTTGCAGGGTACCTTTGCACATCAGTGGTCCTCCTGAGTCACCCTGGAGAAAAAAGAGCAAATTAGTTTCAGTTTCAGAGCAAGCACCACAGACAGACCTGTCTACGGTCGGAAGTTAATCACGTCTTTGTGGGCAGACCATGGACTTCCACCCTGGCCAATGGGAAAGACTCATGGTCTCCTGGGGCCAATGGGAGAACAGGAGTTGGTGTTGTCATGGAGAGAACAAACCTGCTCTCTGAAGAGTTGGGCTTGAGCCCGGGTCAATGGGACCAATCACTGGGAAGGAGGTGGAGCTTCTGGGGGGATCAGAGCCCCATTTACTTTTCACCTTTAAGGACTTGGCGCCAAGCCAGAGGGAGAAGGAGTGTTATCTCCAGAGACTGGGTACATGACCTTTGCACATGAAAGGTGGGGAAAGACTGGCCCTGGAAAGCTGGCAGGACAGGATATAATTCAAAAACCACAATGCAAAATGAATATGCAGCCACTGTGTTCAAAAATTATTAAGAGATTCAAGACAGCAACAGAAGTGCGCTAACTCCTTTGTGTGGGACTCCCCGAGTGTGAAGTCCTATGCCACTGCGCAGCTTGCATATTCATGAAGCCGGCCCTCACCAGGGAAAAAAGGGGAGCCGCACCGCCCATTCTCTAGAACGGACATCCCTGTCCCATTCCGCCCCAATATCTCACACACACCATCCCACCTCCCCTGAAGGCTGGAGGGGTACATGTGAGCAAAGAGAGTGGGATACTGAAAGAAGGGTGGAGAGGAGAAGGCAAAAGGAAGAGGGCGACAGAGAAGCAGAAAAGCAGGGGGCGAAGAAGGAGCAGAGTTGGACACAGGCGGAGACCGGGCAGAGAGAGAGAGAGAGAGATCGATCCCACACAATGGGATTCAGATACAGAGAGAAGGTTAAAAAGATGAGGAAAGGGGGAACAACGAGAAGGGGGAGAGATAGTTCCTTCCCT
Source organism: Mustela nivalis (assembly GCF_964662115.1). Lineage (NCBI taxonomy): Eukaryota > Metazoa > Chordata > Mammalia > Carnivora > Mustelidae > Mustela > Mustela nivalis. The sequence continues at coordinate 53,937,413 of NC_139037.1, read as the reverse complement.
AAAACCAGGACTGGGATGAAGTGGAGGAGACATTAGTTCCAGGCACAAAGATTCAATAATTGCAGTAAATAATATTTTAATGCAATGATTGAGAAAACTTGGATTTAGTATGAGAAAGTCCATGATGAGCATGGTATCTCAACTTCAGATAAAGACAGTGTCAGGCCAGTGCTGTGCTGCACCATTACTGTAGCCTGAGGTAAAAGAACAATTCAGTAAGACTGATGGCTCTTCATCGAAAATTCTGGCATTTTGTTCATCATGGACTTTTCACATGGATTTAATTTTTTTTAATGTTTCATTAGTAGAATGTGATTTATCTTGGATCTACTTGAAGTTTGGGCTTGAAGCCAGTACCTCACTCACCTTCTGCCTGTTCTAACCCCATCTTTTCTGCCACCATTCTGCCCCATCCCCAGGGTCATGCCAGCCTCCTGGGCTCCCACTACTGCCCCAGAAAGAGAGCAGAGTAGAGAGAGTTAGGAAAACTGGCCTTGGGATGCAATGGGGGTACAAAAGAATTGCTCAGCACCAAGGTCAGGGGCCCAGATTGTTGATGGAGGGAAAGGCAGGGGATCTGGGGCTAGGGATGGGTGGAGTCTCACGTTGCAGGTGTTGGTCTTGGAGTTGGGGATGCCAGCACACAGCATGGATTTTCCCAGTAGGTCCTTGTAAACCTTCTTGCAATCCTGGGAGGAGATGAGCTTGACATCCGTGCACATGAGCTTTGATGGAAAGGTCACTGGGGGCGGGGAGGGGAGGTCAGTCAGAGGCCTGGGCCAGCAGCCCCTTGAGTGCTGATGGACAGAGGAAGAGACTTGGACCCCAAAGTGAGAGGGGACTGGAGGCTCAACACTCAAGTCATGATATGGGGTCTGACTCCTGGTCTCCAGGGTCTGAGGGGGGGAAGCTGGGAGCCAGGGTCCCAGAGGCAGCCTCACCATCAGGGCTGGTGGTGGTGCCCCAGCCAGAAACAGTGCATGTGGTCCCAGGGGGTTCACAGCGAGAGGGCAGGTTGACTTTCCTCACATTCGATGATAGCCTGGCTCGTCTACTTAGCTTCACAAGCATGAGGTCATTAACATGAGTCTGAGTGGAGTAGCCGGGGTGGCGGAATGACTTTGTGGCACGGATCTTCTGGGATCTATTGTCACCCAGCTGATCACTGCCTATGTGCACGTTGTATTCACTGGAAGAACAGAGTGACATTTAGAGAGAAACACTATGATTGGGAGAAGGGACAGGGACCTCGAGGGAGGAGGACAGAGACCCAGAGAGAGGGCTGTAGTGTCCCTGCCACATACCTCATCAGGCAGTGGGCGGCAGTGAGCACCCACTGTTCATTGACCAGCACACCTCCACAGTGGAGCTGATCGCCCTTGAGCAGGGCCACCTGCCAGGGGTGAGAGCCTCTTGTACATGGGACTCCATCAATAATCTTCTCCCCACTCTTGTCACCTTGGGTTGGATAGAGATAAGGAAGAAAACATGGGTAGCAAGCATCAAGCGGGCTGAAGAAGCAGTCAATGGATTTGGTGACTAAGATGGAAAGAGACAGAGAGGCTTGAGAAATGCAGAGGCAGAAGCGAGGAACAGTGCAGAGAAAGTGGGACATGGAGATGGAGAGAGACAGAGGGAGCCTGGTCATAAACCAGGAGGAATATCGTGCCTGAAGGCAACTCCAGAAGCTGATAGGAATGACAATGAGTGCAGGAGATGGTCTGGAGGCCAGATGACCCCGGGAGTCAGAAGGAAGCAGGAAGAAAGGGGGCAGGAAGTAGAAGAGTCTTGCCTTCCCTGGGAGGAAGCTGCTGCAGGAGGAGGGTCCTGACCCAGGAAGTCCTTGGAGAGAGGGGGCTCTGGCAAGGGTCAGTGTGGACAATGGGAGGCCCCAGGGGTGAAGTCAGACCTCCCAGTCCAGCCCTCACCTTCTTGGCCAGCAGATCGCAGGACTAAGGTCAGTAGCAGGAACTGCAGGGACAAGAGAAGGGATCCTGCCATGGTGACCTCTCTGAGCCTCTCCTGGGGCTGCCAGGCAGAGCAAGGGTCTCTCCTGCGTGGGCTGGTAAGGACAAAGAGTTCAGGAAGCAGGAGTCCAAGCCCCCATCCCTCCTCCACCAGACCCAAGGGTCTGGGCCCCAGCCCAGACCAGCAGACCTAAAAGTCCAAATCCTCAGTTCCTCCCCCACTTAGACCCAGGAGGCCAGGCCTCCAGACCTCCTTTTCCCTTGGGACTCAGAAATGTGGGTTCCCATCTCTCCTCATCCACAAGTCTAGATTCTCAGTTCCTTTCTCCCTAACAGACCTCAAATTCCTGACCTCCAGTCCCTCATCTCTCACAACCAGAATTCCAACGCCTCTCTCTCCTTTCAGAAGCAGGAGCAAGCTTCATCCCCCACCGAATAAGGCCCCTTCTCACCTCCGGAGGGTCTGATGTGATCTCGGCTCCACTCTCAATTGGGAGCCAAGCGTGTCCAGCCCTGTGGAGGGCGGCCCTCTTATACAACCCCCGCCCCCACGCCCGCCCCCAGCGCCCTCGGGTGCGGGAGGAGCCGGCTCTGAGACGCCCCCAACCTGCACTCGCAGTTATCTCGAAGCCCTGAGGCAGCGAAAGCAATTGGCCGCACTCAATTCTTGCTCCACCCTTCCTCTCTAGGCCGGGGTCGGGCGGTACCCAGCTAGTTCGCTCCGCCCACTCTGGCCCTAAGTCTGGTGGCTGCTGCAGATGAAACCAGGTGTTGGCTCCTAGGGGGGCCGTGGGAGCAAGAGTCAAGGAACTGCAGAGCTCAGGGAATGGCCTTGTCTGGGGCCATTTTCTTGTCCTCATTCCCTCTCAGGGGTGGCCTACACCCTATACCCTAATTCAGACCGGCTTGTGGGAATTTGTCCAGGCTGGATCCCCACAGTGTCTTTGAGCCTGAACCCACTCCCAGCCCTAATATAGGGATATGAATTAAAAAGAGAGCGCTTTCCCTAATCCCACTGTACCAAACGCTCACTATTATCAATTTAGTCTGCATTCTCATATTATACACAGATTTTTACCATGTTATGTTTATAACAAAGAACTCTCTACTTAAGCATTATGTAACAGAACTTTTTTTCTCTGTAAAATACCTTTGACAATTTTTCCTCCTAGTATCTTTAGAAAATTTCCCCTTCCTTCCCAAGGATTACATAGTATTCCATTCTATGGTTGAACCATGCTTTGTGTACTGTGTTTCAAACTGGTGTATTTTGGATAGTTTTCATTGTAATAAAGCTGGAATGAACGTCTTTGTACATTCCTCTTTGTTCCTCTGCTTTTTTCAAGTATTCACTGAGCATTTACTCTGCCAGAAACTGTTCTACTCCTGGGGACACAGCAAGCAGTCAATAAAGCAGACAAAAATTCCTTCACAGAGGCTCTCCTACTGGGTGGAGGCCATGAAATACAAAAATAAGTACATAAAATATATTGTTTGTTAGGTGGTGGGAAGTGCTATGGAGAAAAATAAAAGCGGGAATAGAGATAGGGAGTTATTGGGTTCTTCGACTCTCAGAGATCCCTGAGGTTATAATATTTGGAATGATGACTGGAAGGACTCCACATGAAGGCAACATTTGAGCAAAATCTTGAAGGAGGTGGCAAATGGATCCATGTAATTATCTGGGTCGTGAGTTCCAGGCAAAGCAAACGGCAGGTAAATTAGGCAAGGGGTGTGACTAGAATGTTCTAACAGGGAGGAAATTTGAGTGGAGATGAATGAGCAAGGGAAACAAAGGCGGGCCATGAGATCAGAGACATAACAGGACTCCAAGAACAAAGAGTCTTGAAGATCAGTGTAGGACTTCAGCTTTTAGTAAGATGGGACATTGTCTGATTATTATTTGGAGGCAAATTCCTAAAAGTGGAATTGACCCCCACTTCTAAATCAGATCTCCAAAATGTAATAGGTTCCTCAGCTATCAGCCCAAATCTTATCTCAAGGCTGACCCAAACCCAGTTCTACCTTTGTTCCATAATCTGACCCATAATAGGCATTATTGTTGCTTGCCCAGGCATTCACTCCTTCTGCCTTTCTATGAACACCCTGGTTTTGCTTGGATGATCTTTTGTCCTTATCTTGATGATAAATTTTATTGCCCCAAACAGGAAACCCATATTCTTCTTGCCAGTGATTGGTTTAGAAATGGACATGAGGGACAATAAGGAGTGAGAGAAAGATCACTGGGGCACTTCTGGGAAATACTGTCTTGTTTTCAAAAGAGACACCTGAAGAATTCTTTTTTCTTCTGTCCGATGATGTCCCTAATGTAAATTATGGAGCTGTGGCAACCCTCCAGGAACCATGGAGCAAAGTGGCTGGCAGACAAAGCCAAAACAGTGAAGGTGGCCAGAGACATGGAGGTAATTGGGGTCTTTGGTGAGGTCTCTGAGCTAGCGAATTAACCAACTATAGATGCCTATTCATCTCAAGACTTCTTTGGGTTTCCTATCTGATTCAGAGTATTTGGTTCCTAGAGCCAAAATCTTCCTTACTAAGACCTCAATAGTTAAATTCAAATCTGATCCTAAACCATGAATCCAAACCAATTCTAACTTGAATCTGTATCTTGAAACCACAGTAATCAACAAACCACTCCAATCCAACTAGAGAACTACTCTCCCCAGACTCCCTCCCACACCGTCTTTCAGATCCAATCCTTTATATACTTAAGAAATACATATTGAGCACCAGCTATATGCCAGGCTGGGCTAGATGCTGAGGATACAATGGTACACAAACCTGGACAGAATCCCTTCTCTCAGGGCGCTGACAGGGCAGGGCAAAAGATAGGTAAATAATTCATAAGCAAATGTAAAATTACAATATAATGTGTGCTGTAAGGATAGGCACAGGGTATTATGAAAGCACTTCCCGGAGAGTTGGACCCAGGAGTTGACAACAGGATAAGAGCTGAAAGAGCAGTAAATATTAACTAGAATAAAATGGGAGGGGACTGGAGAGTATATCTTTTAGAAGAAATAGCCTGTACAAAAGTCCTGAAATGGGGCTTATGGATAGAGCTCAGAGACTGAGGATTGACTAGAACCAGACAATGAAGAACTATGTGAGTTTGACTTTATCCTGTGGATGATGGTGAACCACTTGAACTCTAGTCAGAAGAGTGACATAACAAGATTTGTATCTGCAAAATGTCACACTACATGCTATATGAAGGGTAGATTTTAAGGGGTTTTGGACCCATAAGGAGACCATTTCTAGGTCACTTAGATAAGGCCATTTAGGATGTGGAGATAGCAGTAAGGGATGGATTCAGTATGTGCTTAGGAAAGAGAATCAACAGGCCTTGGGATGGATTAAATGTAGGATGTGGTAAGGGAGTCAGATGTTAAAAGACTTCAAGGTCTGTTGAGGATGGTGGTGCCATGGTGGTGCCATTCATTGAGAAGACCTGTTCAGATATGATCAAGTGCTTGTGAGGGGTGAGAAAGACCTCAGTCTCTGGCTTCAAGCATAATTCTAACTCTAGTCCTTACTGTGACACAGTTCTCAACACCAGTCTTGACACAAGTCCAAGTCTTAACCTGAAACCTCAATTCATACCCAAACCTAACTCTTAACTCTGCTTTATCCTTGCCCAAGTCTAATTTATACCTCAGCTTGGAACCTATTTCTTGACTAAGTCTTTGACTCCAAATGTCAGCTCGAGCTATAACTCACACCTCAACCAACATTAAACCTTGACCCAAACCCTGAATCCCTAAATATAAATCAAACTCATTCTTGACCCAAAAGTGAATGTCACCATAGCCTCAGTCCCAAACTTGACCTATGCACAACTCAAACCATAGTGTCCATCACAAACTATAATAATATTCCAGGAAGCCCACACTGACATCCTCCCTATGAGTTCTCCACAACTCACCCCAATCCTAACATTCTGACTCCAGTTCCAGCTCTATCTCATCTCCAACACAATTTCTACCTGAAATTTCATATTCACTTCTAGGTCCTACTCTTTCCCCATCCCATCTTCATTTTCCCAACTCCACACCCCACCTTGACCCTTCACTTCACACAAACTCTAAAATAAATTCTACCAAATGACACCATACTAACATTGACCGCATACTGACTAAATCCAAGCTAAGTTTCCAAAATTTACTCTCATTAAATCCAAAATGAGACCCCAGAACTCAGGCTCCTGACTGCACCAATTCCACAGGAAGACCCTGGCCTTGAGGGGTGTCAATCTTCCTGACTTGGGCTCCCAAATGAAGTAGAGGTAGACCCCAGTTTACCTGACTTCATAGCCTCCCGAGTCAGTAATCTGTATCTTTCCCTCTCAGCTTCCTAAAGAGAGGAATTTTAGCAAGACTTCCAGTTTGTTATCTTCTGCCTGAATCTCTATCCCTGGACTCTCTCTTCAGCCCCCTGCCTCATCAGCCTTCTATCAGAAAGAGGAAGGGAGCTATACTCCTCGGGAGCCTTGTTGTTCATTCTAACAAACCCAGAACTTCTCCTCTGCTGTGTTCTGCATATCTATCTCTCTGTGTTCTTAATTATTTAATCTGATTTTGTTGCTAAACACTTCTTTATGAGCAGAAGGAACGAGTCTGGTGTTCATTGGTGTTTTCTTTAACACCCAGCCCAGACCAGGGAACACAGGAGGTACTTAAATAAATACTAGTTTGCAAACCACTGTCATCCACAGATTTGGCAACCTTAGACTCGGTCTTTCCTTGATCTCTGCACCAATCAGCCATGGGGTGTGAGCAAAAGAACTTGGTCTCACAAGTCAGACCAACCCAGGTGTGAATCCTAATTGCTCACCCTGTGATTTCAGGTTAAGTGACTTCATTTTTCTGAGCTTCATTTTGCCCCTCTTTAAAGTGAGTAATGGGGCATCTTGGTGGCTCAGTTGGTTGGGTGTCTGCCTTTGGCTCAGGTCATGATCTTGAGGTTCTGGGAGCAGACACCACATTGATATTCCTGCTTGGGGGGGGGGAATCTGCTTCTTCCTTGCCCTCTGCCACTTCCCCCAACTTGTGTGCGTGCTCTCTTTCTCTCTCTCCCTCTAATAAATAAAATCTTTAAAAAAATAAAGTAGGGGAGAGAAAAATTTACTCCTGAAGGTAAATGGGAGATAAAATAAAATTATGAAAATAAAGTGAATGTACACATAGCATACCATGAATTAATATTAGCTCCCCTTACCCCATCACCCAGAATGAAGCAGCTTCCATTTCTTGTATGGCTGCTGTGTGATGTGTAAGGCGCTTCTCAGAACTCATCTCTTTTCCTCATATGGGTCCAAGTAAGGACTGTCTTCCCCATTATATAGATAAGAAAATGGAGTTTTAAAAGAGGTGCGATCACTTGAGCAAAGTCATATAGCTAAGGAATCAGAAGAGGCAGAATTCAAATGCTGAGGATTGCCCTTGTTATCATGGTTTTACAGATTCACACCCTGAGAAGAAAATTTCCCAGGGACACTGCCACACATCCTTGAAGTCCCATATGGCTCAGAATAGACTTGGAACCCTCTGGGCCTATTAACGATGCATACCCCCTTATTGGTGAGACTGCCAAACACCAGCCCTCCTGTGCCCTTTGAGTTTAGCACCAGCACCTGTTCTGAAGTCCCACACAGATACCCAGCCTCATAACTCCCTCGCCCTCAAACCTGTGTCCTGAACCATTGCCTGATGACTCATCCTCCACCTCATGATCACACCTGAGAACTGGCATCTGGTTATCCTGCCAGCTGTGCCTTGCCCTGAGGGATCCTGGACACTCTGACCCTGGAACCTCCTGACTCTGCCCCTTGGGTTCTGAAGGCCCATTGTTTCTAACTTCCTGGATTCCCTTCCCTCTTCTTTCAAGAACAGCTCTCCACTTCTGGGAAGCTGCTCTTTCATTTTGCGTAGTTCTGGTGAAAATGTCAATCATACTTCTCCAGTCCCTCCCACCTGGACACCCAACCATTGGGACTGACCCAGGCCAAGCCAACAAAAGCATTGCTTCCTCCTTGACAACAAAGATTGAACCAAGCAGGGGGCGGGGCTCAGTTCACACTGAACCAATCACAGTTCTTCTCTGGGAGTAATATCAAGATGCCAGGAGAATGGAGATCTTTGTTTCTGCTGTGTTTGTTTAATTGGGTGTGTCAGTAGCTGCTATGTTCCTTCCATCTGAAAAAGTCTGTTTACAGAGGCTAGAATGAGATCCATAGAAGAGGGAAAGAAACAAGCAAAATGAGAAACAACTCACACACATCAAAAAGAAAAACAGAGGCAGAGAGAAGTAGGCAGAGTGACAGAAAGTGTCAGCAGAGAGAGAGAGCAAGAGCATGTGTGAGAGCTGATTGGCTTAAGTCACCATTTCAAGTACTTGAGACTCTGGTACCTGTGTCATATCCTGACATCAGGAACCATCCCCATAACCTTCCTAGGCACCTAAGCCAGCCATCCCCTCTTGCATATAAGCCAGCTCTAACTGGGGCTCTGACATTGCTGTCCAAAAGTTCCCTAAGTAGATTCTTCCAGCTTTTGTCCATGCCTGGTGTTGTGATTTCCTCCCAGATTCCATAGACAACAATCCTATCCCTGAATTTCTGGTTGACTTTGGACCAGTCTCTTCCCCCACCTTGACCTCAGCCACATCCATCCTTAATACTATAACTCAATCTTCAAGTGTTCTCTGTTTTTTTTTTCCCAATTGGGGACATTTAAAAATCACCTGGATATTGAATGATATTAAGGAATTATTGCTAACTCTGTAAGGTGTTGATAATGTAAGGTGTTTATGTCTTAAAATAACCTATATTTTAGAATTGGAGTTGGCAAAATTTTCTCAAAGAAGAGCCAAATAGGAGGGCACATATTGCATGGAGCACTGGGTGTGATGCATAAACAATGAATTCTGGAACACTGAAAAGAAATTTTAAAAAAGAAAAAAAGAAAAAGAAAAATCAAATAATTCACGGGTGCCTGGTTGGCTCAATAGGTGGAGCAAGGAACTCTTGATCTCAGAGTTGTGGGTTCAAGCCCCATGTTGGATGTAAAGATTACTTAAAAATAAAATAATTGAAAAAAATTTAAAAATCAGGAAATAAAGAGCCAAGTAGCATATACTTTAGGCTTTGCAGACCATGAGATAAAATTGAGGATATTATGTACTTACAACACAGAGAAAAACTGGAAAATAAATTTCCAATTTTAATTGATGAAACCTAAAATACAGTAATAATTGTTTGTTACCAATTTTTGTCCTACAGGTCTATTAATGACAGAATGGAATTATTTTTGAGGGATAACATCTTGCTTAATTAGAGTTCAAGATTTATGCTCCCTATCATCAAATCAAGTAGTAAAATCTATTTTTAGCTCTTGGGAGTTGGCCCCTTGGCTTTAATTTGACATACCCTGTTTTAGACACATAAAACAAAATATTTAGGAACAATAGAATGGTCAACATCTTTTTCAAAATATTCTGACATTAGGGAAGTGTGTAGTATAGGTGAAAGGATTGGTTTTGATTGAGTTGGATGGTGGTATAGGAGGGCTCCCATACTATTTAACCTATGTTGAAATTGTTTGTAGTAAAAATTCTAGAACAATTCTTTAGAGTGAGATGACCCTTGAGTATATCTCCAGAAATGCTTCCAAAGTTCCAGGAGTTTACTATCAGACATGAAAGACTTCCTTAGGATTTCTAGTATTCAGGGACTTTCACTGAGGACAGAGACTGACGCATGAGACGCCTCTTGCATACCCACACAGCTGGTGGAGAACTGCCACCGCCCACAGCCCAGGACTGAGAGAGGTCTCCTGTCAGGTGACTCTAACTACCTACTGATTGGATGGGACTGGTCACCTGACCAGAATGCAGTCAAACCACTGGCCATTCAATAACCTATTGTGTGGTCGGCTGAAGGAGAACCATTGACCTGGACCAATTGGGTTCTCTTGCATGACAATATAATCTGGGAAATCCTGGGACAGTGATGTAGTTGGTGGTAGTTGAAGGTGAAGTTCGGAGGTGGTGAAGCAAGGAGAAAGACTGGAATAGTGCAAGAGGGAGCCAACACCTCGAAAATGCAGAAGCATGGAGGAGAGAAGGGCGTCAAAGAGTCAAATGAGTTAGAAGTTTGGTAGCAAGAAAGGATTGAAACATAGGTGGAAAGAAAAGAGACAGACAGAGGGGAGCCAGGATCCATCCTGTTGTGATTCATTAATATCCTTACAATAACTGCCCCCTCCAAACGCATCTTCCCCCAGACTTCAAGCCTCTGTTCTGTTGAAAAAGCTCCCAAACCTTTTTTTCTCCACACTTCAGTTTGGACAGTGACTCATTTCCTTCCACTAGACCAGAAAAGCTCTGAGCTGTGAGAAAGATTTCTGTCGCTAAGAGTTTTGCGGGTAGCCAATGTTCCATTTCTTCATCTGGGTGGTGGTTCCACGGGTGTATATTTAGGCTGCTCATGTATTTCCTGCCCCCCTCCACTCTGCATATTTCATAACGGGGGAGGGGAACTCCCCCTCAAGACTCAGATGCACTTCGGCTGCTCAGAAAAATGAAACAGAAGTTCTTTCAAATCTGTCTTTTGCAGGCCAGCCCATTTGGACACTTGGAAATCCTTGTGTGTCTTCTCCCCTGAAATTAACCTTCCATTCCTCCAAGCCCTTCTAGAAAAAGGGGATCACTGCAGGCAGTGGTGATAGCCAGAGTGGCCATAGGGGCTCTGGTCTATATAGACCTCCCAGCAAGGCGCAGACCCCCGTCCTCCCATTCCTCCCCGCAGGGCCAAAGCACAGACAGGCAAGGAGCCAGAGTGGGTTGTGTTTTATTGAAGAGGGTCCAAAGTTTGTCCTAGAATCAACCCCTTCTGCCTATGGTCTTCTTGATCCAGTCCAAGTAGCGGCAAATGTTGGTGTAGACACCAGGTCTCTCGGGCCGCCCACAGGGGTCTGATCCCCAGGATGTGATGCCCTGGAGAACACCACCACACACCAGCGGACCCCCGGAATCTCCCTGGATGGGGAGAGTAGAATACTTTTACCTAAGATGCCTTGTTGAACCCAGCAGTTAGTACTAGTTCTGTAGCATGATTGGTTCCCTCTAGCCAATAGGGATGAGAGCATTGTGCCCTGGGCCTAGTTGTGAGAGAGAGGGGTGGGGCTTCATGTACAGGGACATGGACCGGATGTCCTAGGGCAATGGGGAACATCCTGACCAAGGAGGGAACAGAATGGTGTCTCAAAGATCCAATCCAGAAAGAAGATAGTGATGATTACATGGAAGGAACTGAGCTGATATCTCCATTGCTAGTCAATGGTGAAAAGATCTTTGCATCCAGTTAGGAAACATAGGAGGAAGGAGCAGAATTCTTGTGGATGCACGCATGCGCATGCAAGGGACAAAAGCAGGAGTCTTTTGAGAAGAGATCATTGTCTCTATGGAACCGAAACCATCCTGAAAGATTAGATTTCATGGAAGGACACTGATGGAAATGACTTCATTCCTGGTCAATGGGAAGAAAGCACCAAAGCATTGTCTTCAGAGACCAATCATTAGCAAAGGGGTGGGGCTTCCATGGGGCAGAGGGCAAACCTGGGGGAGCCCTGTGGACCCAAACTGCAGTCAATATGAACAAGAGTGTTATATCTATGGCAAATCCCAAGATTTATTATCTTGGGTATGGGGAGCTCTTCGAGGGACCATTAAAGTCAATGGCCCCATTCCCTAGCCAGCTGGCAAGAGAACATTGTTCCCCAAGGGACCAATCAAGGCAGCCATGCTAGGGAACCCAGTCAGGTCCTAAAGAAAAGTGGTGGACTACCTAGTCAGTGGTAGAATTCGTACAAAGGGCTGAGGAAGGAAGCAGGGGAGCTTGCATACCCTCTAGCCTCAGAGTCTTTCCCTCATGGATAACTCATCTTACCCCCTTATTTCCTCCCCTTTCTTCCCCCAATCCTGAAGACAAGGGTTCCCAGGAAAATGATAGCAACAATTCAATGTTCCTGAATCCTGTGCTGCACACCCTGCAGAGAGAGTGTGGCCTTCTCTGAACTTGCTCCCCACTCTAGAAATAGGAGTAACCTCTATGGGTACTAACTATTTGAGGTCACCCTGCTGCCAAACCTTGAGCTTCTACTGTGGGGGTGAGGGACAAGGGAAGAAGGGGGTTTCAGAAGTCACTCACCTGGCATGAGTCGGCCCCATTGCTGTCGCCTGCACAAATCATAGCATCTGTGACTTCCCCGGGGTAGACATCCTTACACTTCTTCTGGGGAAAGATTTCTACTTCTGCGCAGTTGAGGGTGTCAGGAAAATTCTCTGAGGGGGTAGAGGTTGTAAGTTCCCAGAGAGGGCAACCATTTCCCCCTCAATCCCTGTCTGAATCTAATCTCCCTTCTGTATATCCATGGCTGCCCAGGAGAGTTTTCTGACACATTTCACAGGACACATCACTTCTCACCACATTAAACAAAGCCATGGACCCTGCTGTTTTCTTTCCAACATCTAAAGAAAGGCTGTTGGACCCTACCTTCTATTTCTTGTCCTGTCATTTTCAAATTAAGTATCGGGTGATTGGGAGACATGGAGGTGCCCCCGTACGACAGTTCTGACCTTGTCTCTCCAATCTTCCCAAACCCAGACCACCAGGCCCCCAATTTCAGCTAAAGCCTTCTTCCAAATTCACCTCATCATAGAAGCCTTCCATGACCACTCTAATGAAGACACCATCCCTCCATCACTGCCTATCCTCTTACTCTCCATATTTCATTATAGCACTTAACTCTACCTAATAATTCATTTTATACGTGTTTGTTTATTGTTTATTTTCCCACCTAGCATGCAACTCCATAAGATAGAGACTTCAAACTGTAAAGCAGCTGGGGCATACCAGATGCTCACAAATAAATGTTGAATTAATGACTAAACGTGGAATTAATCACGTAAGATACACCACAGGGAATATAATCAATAATATTGTTACAACTTTGTATGGTGACAGATGGGAACTAGACTTATTGTGGTGATTAGTTTGCAGTGTCTACAAATGTCCAATGATTATATTTACAGACAAAACTAATAGAATGTTGTGGCAACTATACTTCAATTAAAAAAAGAAAGAAAATGGAATTAATCTTTCTTATTAAACTTTGAGCAATAGACTTGAGGGGGGGAAAACTTCTATCTATGTTCCAGAAGCTGTATACTCACAATCTCATTGATTGTGAGAAGACTGAACTCACAATAGCTTTTTGAAAGAGGGATGCAGAGACACCTGGGTGGCTCAGTTGGTTAAGCATCTGACTGTTGGTTTTGGCTCAGGTCATGGCCTCAGGGTCATAGGATCGAACCCCACATTGGGCTCTGAGCTGAGTGGGATCCTGCTTGAGATTCTCTTTCTCCCTCTCCTGCTGCCCCTCCCCCTGCTCTCTTTCTCAAATAAATTGAGAATTTTTTTTTTTTTAAGAAATTGGGGTAGGGACGCCTGGGTGGCTCAGTGGTTAAGCAGCTGCCTTCGGCTCAGGTCATGATCCCAGCGTCCTGGGATCGAGTCCCACATCGGGCTCCTTGCTCTGCAGGGAGCCTGCTTCTTCCTCTGACTCTGCCTGCCACTCTGTCTGCCTGTGCTCACTCTCTCGCTTGCTCTCTCTCTGACAAATAAGTAAATAAAATCTTTAAAAAAAAAAAAAGAAATTGGGGTATGTTCATTTGCTCCATCATTCATTCATCCATGCATTCATTCAAAAAATATTTATAAAGCACCTACTATGTACCAGGAACCATCCTGAGCACTAGGGACATACAACGAAGAAAATAGATTTAAGAGCCCTTTTGGAGCTTAAAAATCTATGATCTATCTATTACCTAAAATCTATGATCTAACCTTAAAAATCTATCATTTTGCAGATGAGGCAAATGGGACAAGAGATGGGAAGGGGCTTGCCCAGAGGAAAGGGTTTGAACTGACCTGACCGATTTATGAGCAGTTGGGTTTCCACAGCATTCCACTGTCCCCTTAGAAGTACGTTCTGACAGCTAGGGATCTGAATCCTGTCTTTTCTTGGAAAATCCTGGATTTCCTGGTGAATCACATGCCTCTCTGAGCTGAGCCTCAGTTCTCGCTGTGAAGGAGGGTGAGGGTCTTCTGGACTCCAAAGCCCCAAAAGGAGGACCTCAACGGAGGTCAAGACTTTGGGTCCAGAGTGAGGAGGGGGCTGGAGACCTAGACTCTGGGTCTTGGGAGGGGAAGGGACTGGATTTTGGGTTGTGAAGGAAGAGAGTCTCTGGCACCAGGAATCATAGGTTCAAAAGGGAGAAGATGCTTAGGAGCTTGTTTTCTTGGGCCACTGAGGAGCCCACATATCCCAAGTCTGTTAAGAAGATTATAGAAAATCCTGTGCAAGGAAAGATTTCATAACATGGTTCTCTCCATGGGATGCCTGGGTGGCTCAATTGGTTAAGCATCTTCTTTCGGCTCAGGCCATGATCCCAGGGTTCTGGAACTGAGCCCTGAGTTGGGAATCCCTGCTCAATGAGGAGTCTCCTCTCTCTTCCTCTGCTTCTCCTCCCTGATCTCATACTCTCTCTCTTGTTGTCTCTCAAATAAATAAAATCTTTTAAAAAAAGATAAAGGGGGTGCCTGGGTGGCTCAGTGGGTTAAGGCTCTGCCTTCGGCTCAGGTCATGATCTCAGGGTTCTGGGATCAAGCCCCACATCGGGCTCTCTGCTCAGCAGTGACCCTGCTTCCCCCTCTCTCTGCCTGCCTCTCTGCCTACTTGTGATCTCTCTCTCTCTATCAAATAAATAAATAAAATCTTAAAAAAAAAAAGAAAGAAAGAAAAAGAACATGGTAGTCTCCACCATGAAGGAGGCATGCATGCATTCTTTTTTTTTTTTTTTTTTTTTTTTTTAAGCTGGGTGTGGAGCCCAAGTTGAGGCCTGAAGTCAGGCTGTTGAGATCGACCTGAACTGAGATCAAGAGTCAGACACTGAACCAATGGAGCCATGCAGGCATCCCAAGGAGGCATGCATCCTTTACCCACTCATTCATGCATCCATTTTTGGGGGAACCTGGTTTAACGATCTGCTCTTTTGCTTCCTTTCTCCCACCACTCCTGTTAATATTCTGGCCTTCCAGGTTTCCAACATGGGCCACTTGTGCATCTCAACCACACAATCACTGTCCCTTCTCTATCTCCTTCTGGAGGCAAAGCTTTGCCAATGGCTTGAGGTCCACTGGGCCGGCCAGCTCCTCTGCTCCCTCCTACTACCTCGGGGGCTGGTGACAGTGCCCCAGCCTGAGATGGTGCACTTCTGGCCAACTTCAGGGCAGTGATCCGTCAGGCTGATGGGCTTCACTGTGGGCCCCAGTGATGCCCGACCACGTAGTCGGATGAGCATGAGATCATGGCTGTGGTCCTCATTGCTGCCGTTGTAGCAGGGGTGTTGGATGGACTGAGCCACAGCCATTTCTTGCTCTGATCTGTCCTTATTCTTCAGGCTGTGATCCCCCAGGCGTACTGTGTACTTCCTGTAATGGTGGAGAGTAATTTGGGACCCAGGCAGGAGTCTGGGACCCCAGTCCCCTCCTCCCTTGGCCCTCTGCATTCAGAGGCGCAGTCTCCAGCTCTTTTCTCTCCCCCTATCCCCAGGTCCCAGCCCACCTCTGCCCCAGGCATCCACTCACTGTTTTTTACAGTGGGCTGCTGTAAGGACCCAGTTGTCATCGATGAGGACACCCCCGCATAGCAGCCGGATACCCTGGAACAAGGCTGTCTGCCAAGGCTGCGAATGGGGCTTACACTCCTGGCCGCCCAGCACCTTGGATTCCTGTGCCCTCAAGTGTCCTGCAGCAGGAGGGAGAGGGTTTGGATCGTCACCCCCCTGGGACAGGGCAGAGGCCAGGAAAACCCACTGTGGGTTCCAAAGGACATTGAGCAAGTTCTCCACCTGCCTCCTCACATGTCCACACCGGGACTGTGAGGCTCCCAGGTTGCACAGGCTGTCACACACAGAGGCACATGTCCACTCATTGATGCCCATGAGTCACACCAAGTCACACACCCGAGCATGCTTCCACATGTTCCCACATGCGTCTGCACGCCCTGAATACTGTGCATATCTGCACCCCTCAGCAAGCAGCCCTGCCGGCTTGGTGTGCTCCTGCAATATGCAGCATAACCTGACACACTCCTGCCCACTGCCATGTGTGCATGCCTCCATCCACCCAGGAAAGCCCAAAGGAGTTCCCACATATGATAGCATGTTTCACATCTCCCCGCATGCCATCACCAGCACCTACCACGGCATTCCTATAGGCTCCCGCCAGGCCCCCTCACCTGCCCAGGCTTCCAACAGCAAGAGCAGGAACATCCAGGTCCAGACCGCAGCAGGTGAGGGATGTCCCATGGTGGGATCTGGCAGAGGGAGAAGTCAGGGCTGAGAAATGAGGAGGGAGGAGCCCTAAATCCTAGGAGAAACTTGAAGTAAGGGAGCAGAGCATCTGGAGCCGTTCTTCTGCGTCCTGCAGGTGGAGGGGACTGGGGACCCAGCTTCTTAGGTCTGAGGGAAAAGGGACAGACTCCAGGTTTCTGAATCTGAGGAAAGGTGGTGGGGGCTGGATTCCTATATTCCCAGGAATGGGAGAGTAAAGAGTCCCAGACCCCTGGATATGAAGGAAGAAGGAACTTGGAGTTAAGATTCCTAAGCCTTGGGGAGGAGGGGGCCAGGGGCTAGATTCCTAAACCTTGAGGAAGGAAGGGGTCTGAGATTGGGGGTCCTGAGCCCTGGAGGAGCAGGGGTCCCGGGGCCTGATGCCTGTGTCTAGGAACTTTGGCATCTCACCTTGCAGAATCCAGGGGGCGGGGTCACCGACTGATTCAGACCCAAAGGAAGAGGCCCCAATACTTCAGCTCTGTCTGCCTGGTACTAGGTTCTGGAGGCTTTTAACTGGGAATCCCCGCCTCCTGCTCCGCCTCCTCCCGCACTGGAGCCGACAGAGCATCAGGGCACTGGAACCCTGTGTAAGAGTGAGGAGGGGCTGAGGGGCTGAAAAGGAAACACTGAGGTGGGGAGTGGTGGCTAGGATCTGGAACTCCTCAGGCTTGGGAAAGAAGGACATCAGTGCTGTGACTTCTGGGCCTGAAACAGAAAGGGCCAGGGACCCGGACAGCTGGATCGAAGGGAAGAGGGGCCTGGGGACCTGAATTCAGGGTCCAGGGGAGGTAGGGATTGGGGGGTCTGAACTCCTGGGTCTGAGGGAGTAGGGAGCTGGAACCCGGAATCCTGGGTCTGAGAGAGGAGGGGGGCTGGGGACCTGCACTCTGGGTCTGGAGGAGGGGGCTGGGGGAAGAGAAACTGGGGGCCCAGAGCCCTGAATTGAGGGAAGGGAGGTTAAGTCTGGACTTCTGGACCTGGGACGGGAAGGAATGGGGTTCTGGGCTCCTGAGTCCGACGGTGGATGGGGTTGGGACCTGAACATTTGCGTCTGGGGTGGAGGGAGAATAGGCCTGAATTTTTGGTCTGAGGAAGAAGGAGGCTAGGGACTAAATTCTTAAGTCTTTTTAGGAGTGACTTGGAGCCTGGGTTTTTGTGGGAGCAGGGGATTGCTGCCACTAACTGGAAGTGGAAACAAGGTGAGTCTTCTGAGGGAGGATCGGGCCCCGCCCGCTGCCCCCTGAGAGGTTCAGGATCTGGGAAGGCAGGTTTGGGAGGCACCGTGACCTGGTTTCCCCTTCCCCTGGGGGCGACGGGACCAGCCCAAGCAGAACCCAGCGGCCTTGCTGCAATAGAACCTGATGGAGACAGACTTTAGGCAGGACCTACAAGGGGTAAAGGGGGATTTGCTGTAGGGTGGCGGTTCCCTGTCTACCCACCGCCGCCCACCCGTTCTTCCTTCATCCCACAACATAGGCAGACGGAAGGCGCGGCTCCGCGCGTTTATTGTAAAATCATCCATTGACTCTGGATGAATTGAGACCCTCCCTCAATTTCTCTCAGTCGGGTCCCCGCCAGGATTCAAACGCCCAGGGGGCGCGGGCACAAGGGGCGGAGCCCGACCACGCCTCGGAGCCTTGTACCGGACGCTACAGCGCCCCTGACGTCACGGGGGCGGGCTCTCCCGCGGAGGAGGCGGGGTTACAAGAGATGGGGCCCAGAGGGGAAGTCTCATTGGGCAAAGTTCCGAGGGGAGGAGCAGTCTGCTGGAGGTGCTCCTGGCGCGGAGCCACAGGTGAAGCTGCTCCACCGGGTTGATGCCCGCTCCGATGACATCACAGAGGCGGGGCTACAGGGCCGGAAGTGTCTCCCCGCTGCTTTCCGACGGGGCGGGCCCTGAGGGCGCAGAGCCTCAAGATCCGAGGCGTCTGGGGGCCGCTGAGACCTCTGCGGCTGGAGTTCGGTTGTTTCCCGCTACCCTGAGCCCACCCTCCTCTCTTGGTCGCCCAAGGCATGAGGGCTCAGTTGTCCTCCATGGTTTTGCGGATCCAGTCCACGTAGTGGCACACGCTGGTGTACACCGCGGGGCGCCAGGGTCTAGAGCAGGGCTCGGCACCCCCAGATACCACACCCGCCAGGGTCCCGTCGCAAACCAAGGGGCCCCCAGAGTCACCCTGTGAGCGGCAGAAGAGGAAAGAAACTGTTAAGCAGGTGTTCATATTACACTGGCCACTTCCTCTCAGGAGGCCCCGTGTCCTCCTCTCCTGACACCTTGGCCTCTAGACATCTAGGGCTAGTCCCTCCTCCCTCATACCCAGGAGTATGAGCTCATAGCCCTCACCTCACCCCTGCACTTAGCACTCTGGGATCCTAGTCCCCTCTGTTCCCCCAAGAACTTAAAGTCTGTATTCCCAGTCCTCTCCTTTAGATTCTGGAGTCTGGGCCTCCAGGAATCCTGGCCCCAGTCCCATCCTCTCCCAGAACCCAGGTGTGCTGGGTCCCTCCGTGCTTTCATCCATGAATTCTAGGGGCCCCCAACTCCCTAATTCCCTAGGACCCAGGAATCCGGCAGGATATCCATTCTGCTCCTTCCCAGAGTAGCTCTCACCTGGCAGGAGCCCCGGCCCCCCTCCCAGAGGCCGGCACAGAGCATACTGTCCGAGATGTGGCCCGGATATGCCCAACGGCAGAGGTTGTGATCCAGGATGCTGATGTTGGCACACTGTAGCGTCAATGGGTACTGCACTGTTAGCAAAAGAGATCCACCCATAGTATCAACAGTTGTGACCATCACACTCAGAGTCCCTCCACCCAGACCCTCGGACCCACAGAGTCACAGTAAAAGACTCTCAAAGATAGAAACAAGACACAGCGACAGAGAGAATCATACTGTGAAAGAGAAACAGATGGTTGAGGAGATGGGGAGAGCCAAAGAGAGAAACAGGGAAACAGAAAGATGCAGAGAGCAGAGCCAAGAAGAGATACATACATAACGTACAGAGAGAAATAGAGACCATGGCAGCAGATAGACCTCTTAAGGGGAAAGAGATTCTCAGAGGAAACATGAAGAAAGAGAAAAGAGAAAGAAATAGGCCCCGAGATGCCAAGGGAGAAGGCAGTGAGAAAGACAGGAGACATTCATGGTCATTGACAGAGATAGAGATAAAGACTTAAGAGATAAGAGAAACAGACAGGGAGAAGCAACATGTAGAAAATAGATATGGACATAGATAGGCACAGACCCATGTGTATAATCCAGGGGCACAGATTCAGGTGGGCTTGACCGGCAAATAGAAATGGGTGGAGAGGGGGAACCTAGGTGGCTCAGTCAGTTAAATGCTCCCTTAGACTCAGGTCATGATCCCGGGGTCCTAGGATGGAGTCCCACATCGGGCTCCCTGCTCTGCCTGCTGCTCCCCATGCTTGCGCTCACTCCATCTCTCAGTCTGTCAAATAAATAAATAAAATCTTAAAAAAAAAAAAAAAAAAAAGTGGGTGAAGGGGACCAGACAGGCACAGCAGCCAGTAGGGGGCACTGTAGCGGCCCAGAAAACCCACATCTGGTCTGGAGGCGGCAACCACCACTGATTCTGCCCGATGGTCGGTGTTTGGGAAATGTGGGTCCTGCATTGTCAGCTCTTTGGATTTTCTCAGTAACTGCAGAAATTTGGCTTTTATGTAAAATCTCTCAAGCTCAAACTATTTTTTCAAGGCATTTTGAAAGCCAGGACTGATGTGGGAGGCTCAGTGTGGTTAATGAGTGGCTGATTTGTGACTCTGAGAGACTCAGGCCTCATTTCAATTCTATGAAGTCTATATTTTCATATTTAAACATCTCTGAAATGAGGGCGTGTCTTCCAGCAAAAGGTGTCATACAAGGATTCACAGGAACTGTATCCCCTATTCTTAGTGGTTGTAAATAATGCATCTTGTAACTTACAGCATCTTGGATTTTTTCCTTATCTATCTATCCTATCTATCTATCTATCAGATGAAAAGACAGAGACAGAGAAATAGGGGGGATTCAGACCCTCAGCATGAGCCACAAGGGATTGAGTTCTGGGCAAGGTTGTACCCTTAGGACTGGACACAGCCCCCCAGCCTGAGATGAGGCACTGGGTGCCTGGGGAGACGCAGGTCTGGCTGAGGTTGAGGGGTTGCACTGCAGGTCCCAGGTGTGCCTTCCTGGGCAGACGGATCAGCATGATGTCATCACTGTGGTCGTGAGCCCTGAGGTCCTTGTTGAACCCAGGGTGGGGAAAGAAGTCCGTGGCCCGGAACAGTTGCTCTGGACCCTCCCATTGCCAGAGGTGGTGCTCCCCAAGACGGACCCACAGATACCTGTTGGGACAGGCCTCAGAGGTCAAGCTGGGTGTCCACCAGGATGATAGGTGCTCCACAAGCCACATGTTCTCTCTGGGGCCCTGTCATTTCTGTATGACCCAGAGTGCTGTGTGATTTTAAGCAAGGCACACACCCTCTCTGGGCTTCAGCTTCTCACTCCAACACTTTGTGCGCCTCTACCTTTGTAGCTTTCCCCTAAAGGCTCACACCTCTTCCTAGTCCCATACTAAGTAAACCACCTTCCTTCCTGCTCCACCTGGAGCCTTGATGGTGACCTGGGTCCCCTGGAACGATGCAAGCACACGGGGGCTCCACCTACCACACAAGAACAGCCCCACCCCCCCACCCCTACAGGTCTGGTGGCTTCTGTGGGGAGTGGCTCTGTGTGTGTGTCCATGTTTGTGTGTGCATGGAGGGGGATGAGAAATGGAAAATCTCCAAGTTTGGGGTCAACTATGGCCTCAGGCTTTTCTTGTCAGCCATATCCCTCACCCTCAATGCATGTCTTCCGACTCAAGCTCTCAGTACACTTGTTCTGCTCTGGGTCTCTGCCCTGGACAGCTGGGGGCTCTCTGGGGATGCGCATGTCCATTCCTTAGCTTCTGACCTCTGACATTAGAAACCCAACTTACGACTAAGAATTCGGGATTTGAAGAGTATGAGACATTATTTCTATCTCTGTCTCCTCATTGCCTGGGCTCCATATCTGGAAAACAGTCTTCCCCAACTTGTTCTCAAGCCCGAATCTTTTCTACCTCTATATCTCTGCTTAGTCTTTGGAGCTGAAATCTGAGTATTCTAGCCTTCTGTACAGACCTGAGCTGAAAGAGGTCCTGTCATGGAGCAATGCATGATGGGAAATTCCCACACAGCATTCTGGGCTTCATTCCTGGAGGGAAAAACATCACAGCAAGATGGGCTACCCCTTTCCAGAGGTAATATAGAAATTCAGGATTTCTGCATCAGGTAGATTCTAAGATTCTAACACCCTAGGAATCCACGATTCTAGAATTCTACATCCTAGAATGTTATGAATCCAATATTCTATGAGACTGATGTGCTGCCTACTGCACTAAGGAGGCAGGTATAAATCCAACATTCTAACATTCTAGATTTCTCTAGGTCAAAAGCCTAGGGTTTTAAAATTATCTGAATGAAATCAAGGACCTAAAGAGCCTGGAATTCTAGTATTCTGAGACTATAAAATGTATCTCATCAATCTAGAATTCTATAGTTCTTTTTCAAAATTTTTTATTAAAGATTTTATTTACTCATTTATTTGTCAGAGAGAGAGAGAGAGGGAGAGTGACAGGCAGAGGGAGAAGCAGGCTCCCTGCCTAGCAAGGACCCTGACACGGGACTCTATCCCAGGACCCCAGAATCATGACCTGAGCCAAAGGCAGATGCTCAATCAACTGAGGCACCCAACTATCCCTAGAATTCTGTAATTCTATGATTTTGGAAATTTAAGAATCTAGGTTCAAATAGTTTGAGACTCTAGAATTCTCTCAATGTAAATTTTAGGGATTTTAAGAATCTGAAATGATAGCTTTCTAAGATTTAAGATTCTAAGATTTGTTTAATTCACCAGATTCAAGACATTTATGCATATAAACTTCTAGAATTCTATTGATTCAAGATTCTAGAATTCTGCAAGTGACAGTATTCTAGGATACTGTGAATCAAAAATTCTAGGACCATGAGCTTCTATATTCAACGGACCTAGCTAGGATACTGAGCCTAAGATTCTAGGATTGTGCTCTCCCATACAACTATTGAGCATTTGACATTGAGACATGCAATATGTGTAAAATGCACATCTGATTTCAGAAGTGTAGTATTAAACAAAAAGACTGATCTATATCATTAATAAGTATTTAAAAATGGATTGCATACTAAAATAATGGTTTGACCATGACAGACTGTTGACTCTGGGAAACAGACTGAGGGTTATGGAAACGAGGGAGGGAGTTGGGGGATGGGATAACTGGGTGATGGGCATTGAGGAGGGCACATGAGCTGATGAGCACTGGGTGTTATACTATACGCAACCAATGAATCACTGAACATTACATCAAAAACGAATGATGTACTATATGTTGGCTAATTGAATTAAAATTTGAAAAAATTAAAATAAAGTAAAATAATGGTTTGAGCATGTCAAATTAAATCTATTATTAAAATTAATGTTAATTCTTTTTTTAAACTATTGTAGTATGTCTATTAGAAAATTTAAACTTGGGGCATCTGGGTGGCTCACTGGGTTAAGCGTCTGCCTTTGGCTCAGGTCATGATCCCAGGGTCCTGGGATTGCCCAGGGTTCTCTGCTTGGGTTAGGAGTCTGCTTCTACCTCTGCCCTTCCCCCACTCTTGCACACACACTTTCTCTCTCTCTCCCCATCACTCTGCTCCCTCAAATAAATAAATAAAATCTTAGAAAAAAAAAAGAAAATTTAAACTTAACTATGTGGCTGGAGATATATACCCACGGAGCTGCCCTGCTCTAGACTCCTAAGATTCTACCAGTTTGAGTCTCAATTCTAGAATTTACTGAAACTGATGTCGAATCTCACAGATCTGAGATTTTAGGAGTTTGTGACTCTGGATTTTTCTGGGTCTGAGCCTAGGTTTCTAAGAATTTTGAATTTTAGATTCTAATAATCAGATTATTTGGGACTCTGGAATTTGGAGGGTCAACTCTAATTCTAAGAGTTGAACTTTTGGGAACAGAAATGAAGGCCAAATCCTTCCCAACCACAGCTCCCTCCCTCCTCTACTGAAGGCCCCTTGCCCCCCCCACCCCCCCTTACCTTCAGCACTGTCCCTCTCCCTCACCCCAGTGGTGCCCAGGTCACTCACGGCTTGTGGCAGTGGGCAGCTGTGAGAAGCCAGCGGTCACTGATGAGGGAAGCCCCGCAGAAGAGGTGGGTGAGGTAGAAGAGCCCGGCCTGCCAGGGCTGCGAGTTGGGGCGGCATTCCTCAGCCCCGATGGCTCGGGTGTCTGCCCAGCCATGCCCTGGGGTGGGGTGGAGGCAAAGGGGTCAATGAAAAGCATGGTAGGAGGGCTGGGGGAGACCTGCTAGATGCCTACCAGGAAGGACCTGAAGTCTGGCAGGTCAAGGGCAAGCTGGCTGGCGGGGGCACAGGGATCGTGGAGAGGCAGCAGGATGGATGGCTGGAGCCTCACCTGCCAGGAGAGAAAACAGAGCACAGACGAATCCCAGCCTCATCACCTTGGGGCGCCTGGGTCTTGAGCATGTGTTCAGGCTGCCGGCCGTGCTTCTTGAAGGTAAGCCATGCCATCTCCTTCCTCCTCTCTGGGGCCGCCCCAGTGATTAATCTGGGTTGGGAAACGTCCCAGGGGGAGGGGGAAGCCCTGGGGCCTTGACTGGGGGCCTTGGAAATGGAGGCAATGCAGGGGAACCCTCCCCACCAGTCGGATGAGCTGGTGGCCTGCTGGGCCAGGGATGAGCTGAATGAGGGAGGAGCCCTGGGATGTGGAGTCTTCCTGAGATCTCCAGAGAGGGGAAACCTCATTCCCATGACGTCAGGATGCAGGACCTGGATGCAGGATATTCTGGGGTCTGGAGGAGGAAGAGGGAGAGAGGGGCGCCTGGGTGGCTCAGTGGGTTAAGCCTCTGCCTTTGGCTCAGGTCATGATCTCAGGGTCCTGGGATCGAGCCCCTCGTCGGGCTCTCTGCTCAGCAGGGAGCTTGCTTCCCCCTCTCTCTCTGCCTACCTCTCTGCCTACTTGTGATCTCTGTCCGCCAAATAAATGAATGAAATCTTTAAAAAAAAAAAAAAAGGAAGGAAGGAAAGAAAAGGGAGAGAAAGGTGATCCCTAAGGCTGGGTCCTGAAACAGAAGCAGATTTATCTTGAATGAAGCTGTGGTGAGCTAGGATCTGTGCCTGGGGATACGTAGGAGGACCCCCCACCCCCACCCCCACAAAAGCAGGTGAGGATTGGGAGAAAGAACAGAGACTCAGTAGGAAGGCAGGCCTGATTGGGCAAGACAGGGAAAGAGAGCAAATTAAGAAAAGAGAAAAGGACAGAGGTACAGAAGGATTCAGGGTGAGGGAAGGAGAGAGAGGGAGAGACACAGACTGAGCAAGCCAGAGACCACAAGAAACCACGCACGTGTGCACCCCCTACAGAGCCCTCCCTGTTCTGGGCATTTGGGCCCCTTCCTGCAAGGACAAAGGCCTCTCCTAGAAGGTTGAGGAAATATGGTTCAAACCGGATTGACTCACTCTTCTCATAAACTACCCTACGCCTTTCTTCATATCCTTATCACCCAAGACCCACATGCTCAGCCTGCGTGGAACTAAGCACTTTCCTTTTTTCTTAACACCACGAGATCTGGGCCAAGTTCTGAGAATATTGCCCTGTTTTTTCATCTCCTCGCCTCCACTGTCCTCTCCATCAGTCCATCCCCCCTGCCTCTCTCCCCATCCCTCCTCCTCATCAGGTAGGCAGCCCTGCAGGGCCAAGCCCAGATATGATTCAACTCTATGTCCCCAGATCACCCATTTGGAGCTGAGCTCTCAGGAAGCCTCAGGAGATGTTAATTAAATGAGTGAATGTCTTTCTCCATATTCTTTTCCTGGTACACTCCTACTCATCCTTCAAGATTCAACCTAAATGCACCCTCCTCCAGGAGGTCTCCTCTGATTTCTTGAGGAAGAATGTATCTTTTACTGCCCTGGACACTCACAGGCTCCTCCACTTTCTATTGATGTAAACCTGATTATCACTCTGGGTCTGGGCTCCCCTGGAATGTGTCACTTGGTTTAGAGCATGGACTCTGAAACTGGACCACGTGGGTCCAGATCTCAGTGCTGGCAATTATGAAGTGTGTGACTTTGGGCAAGTCACTGGACCTCTCTCAGTTGACCTATATATTAAGAAGTAATAGTAATCCAGGTTGGGGTGGGGGGGCGGTGATTGAGTTAAATAACCCACATGAAGTACTTACAACAGCGCCCAGCACATAGTCAGAATTCAACACATGTGTTAAGTCTATCCCTCTCCTCTAGAGCCCTGCACTGCCTCAATTACAATATATATTACTCGTGGTTATACAGCGTCTTGTTCTCTCTCTGGACAGGGATGAAAGAGTAGAGACTGAAACTGAAGAGACACTATGTGTCATACGAACTGCTTCTGATAACATCTCCATAGCTACCTTTTTTAAAAAAATTATTTATTTTTTAAAGTAGGCTCCATATCAATGCCAGGCTCAAACTCAGGACTCTGAGAGCAAGACCTGAGTTGAGACCAAGAGTCTGATGCCCCCCCCCCCCACTGAGCCACCTAGGTGACCCTTGATAGCTACATTTATTTTTTCTTAAAGATTTTGTTTATTTAGGGGCGCCTGGGTGGCTCAGTGGGTTGAGCCGCTGCCTTTGGCTCAGGTCGTGATCTCAGGGTCCTGGGATAGAGCCCCTCGTTGGGCTCTCTGCTCAGCAGGGAGCCTGCTTCCTCCTCTCTCTCTGCCTGCCTCTCTGCCTACTTGTGATCTCTGTCTGTCAAATGGATGAATAAAATCTTTTAAAAAAATTTTGTTTATTTAATTGACAGAAAGAAAGATCACAAGTAGGCAGAGAGGCAGGCAGAGAGAGAGGGGAAGCAGGCTCCCTGCTGAGCAGAGATCCCAATGCAGGGCTTGATCCCAGGACCCTGAGATCATGACCTGGGCGGAAGGCAGAGGCTTAACCCATTGAGCCACCCAGGTGCCCCGATAGCTACATTTATTGACCATACTCTGTGCCTGGCAGGTTTCATATATACTATCTCATTTAATTCTCACTCTTCAACCCTACTCCACAGAGGGGAAAACTGAGATCAAGAGAACATTCCAGTAATTTTCTCAAGGTCACAAAGTGACAGAAATACATTTCCTTCTCTACCCAGTACACTCCTACTTATCCTTTTAAACCCCATGCAAATGTCTCCTGATCTGAGAAGCCTTCCCTGAGTCCTTCAGAAAGAGTCCATGGCCTCTCCTTAGGGCACCCCATGCCTCCTCCTGGTACAGCACTGATCAATTTGTGTTGTTAATCCATTGATGCATTGAGTGGCTTCTGTGTGCCAGGCTCTGTACCAGGTATTTAAAGAACAATCACTAGTGCGGCACCTGGGTGGCTCCGTCAGTTAAGCTTCTTCCTTCGGCTCGGGTTGTGATCACAGGGTCCTGGGATTGAGCCCCATGTCCGGGTCCTTGCTTGGCAGAGCCTGCTTCTTCCTCTGTCTGCCGCTCCCCCTGCTTGTGCTGGCTCTCTCTCTCTCTGACAAGTAAATAATTTAAATAATTTTTTTTTTTAAAAAGAAAAATCTCTAGTGAATAAATCAGAGTCCCTGCTTTCATGGACTGAGTCGGGAGAGACAGGTGACAGACCATTATGCAGTAAACAAACAAATGAGGTCATTCCAGCTCTAACAAGTGCTGCAAAAGAAATAAGCCCAGCAATGGACTGTTTTCCTGGTGACACAGGGGACCCCTTTAGCCATGGCAATCCTGGAAGGCCTGAGGAGGTGACATTTGCATAGAAACCTGAATGACAAGAATGGAGGTCTTGCCTGTCTCCCTGACCTGACTAGCAGCTCCTTGAGGGTAGAACTCCGGTTGATTCATCTCCAGGACCTAGAGTAGGACACAGCTCAGTAAACACTTGTAGTATGATGACTAAAAGGACGGGTGATGTGCCTTTAAAAACGAATCAAGTTCCCACCTCTTCAAGTGTTGCATGACAAACTTAGCTGATATGTCTGATTGGCGTTTCCTGGGTGTGCTAATGGGGGCAGAGGAAGGGAGCTGGAGACTATGTGCCAGTCTTCCATGGGCTCTGTAGGGGCAAAGACCTCGTGGTGGTGGTCACCACTATGTTCTCAGTGCCCAGCATCCTGCCTGCCGTATAACAGGTACTCAGAAATGGAACATCTCTGTTGTGCATATATTCAGCTGATATTACATCTCCAGAGTCCAGGCTAAATGGAGGTACCCAAACATCAGTTAGCTCTGCCTGGATTCTGTGTAGAATACACCCCAGCGTAGGAATATTTACATGGCGACACTTTCCGAGAAAGGTAAAGAACCCTTCTCCTTCCATATTTCCAGGCTGAAATTTCCAAGCCAATTTGGGATAGGGTGGGGACGGCGGTGGACTGGGGGTTGTGAGTGTTGGATCAGAGGAGACTTGGGATATGGTGGAGCTGGGACTGGGGCTTGTGGTTGGTGAGAGAATGGAGAGGGATCTCCATTCCCCTAAATCTCAGAGGACTTTTTTCCTTGAACTTAGCAACTAAGGCAGGGCGGGTTCCTCTGGTCTTGGAGGCTGAGGTGGATCTGTGGTGAGGTCCCTTGGGTTCTAGTGGCCCCAGGAAGGCAGAGAAGGGACCAGATGACTCAGAAGTGGCCCAGCTCCTGCTGGGACAGGAGGAACTGGTGCTGGGTGGACCAGACGTGGGTAACAGTGGGAGGGAGGAAGGAAGTGGTTAAGGGGTGCTTCATGGACCTTGAGGGGAGGGTGGGGAGTGTGATTCTCCCATCAGCCCTGAGGGATGGGGGTGCAGAGGATGGGGCTCGGGGGCTTAGGACAGGGGTGCTACTCCTGTGCTTCTCTCCCCAGGACACGAAGTTACATACGTTCATCCTCACCAGGACCTGCTCACAGATCATGACAACAGGGAATATTCAGTCAGGGCTCGCCACCCCCTATGTTAATGCTTTACTGACAGTTACCATAGCAATCTATGCACTTGTGCTATATGATCGTGTTGTATGATCGTCTCTTCACAATGCCTCTGAGGCAGGCACTCCATTGTCCCCATCTTCCAGACAAAGAAACAGAGGCCCAGACAGGTTACTCTGCTTGCCCGAGGTCACACAGCAGGGAGTAGCAGAGGGAGGCAGGCTGAGTGAGTGACGACTTCTCTCAGATGCTGGGTGACCACCAGCTTCCTTGCTTTTCTTGAATTAAACATTTAAACTTGACCACCTCTATTGACACTTTGGCTTCAAAGTGCGGAAAGAGCAGCAGTAGCAGTAGGCAGGGGGAGATGAGGAGAGATGTTAGCAGGTGTTGGGCAGCAGAGGTTCGAACAGAACAGGGGGAGAATTCAGCCCCCACAACTGTGAAGGAAGGAGCAAGACGGCAGCTGGTGGAGTGGCAGGGCCTCTGGGTCAGTTGGAGCGTATGGTTTTCTCTATCCAGGAGCTGTATTTGCAGATCTGGGTGTAGACAGCTGGATGCTGAGCTGAGCCGCAGGGGTAAACGCCCCATGAAAGGATGCCCTGCAGGGTCTCATCACAGACCAGAGGGCCACCGGAGTCACTCTGGGGGGTGGGGGGAGAGATCCATTAAATACAGCGATCCAAGGGCTGTCACTTGGGGGTCTGGGATAGTGATAGGGAAGGAAGGGGTTTGAGCAGGGTTGGAGTTATGTTTGGGTAAAGATGAGCTTGGGGTGGGGTTGGAATTAAGTATGAGCTGGGTTGGAATGGGGCTGGACTGGTGGCTGTGGCTATCGGATGGGGGATGAGAATGGAAGTGTGATGCCGCTGGGATTACAGCTTGTGACAAGTGAGGGGATGAAGACAGATGGAGAGGTAGGGATGGGGTCGGGGTTTAGGAATAGCCAGAAGGTGGAAATGCAGTTGAGGATGGGGTGGGAAGTAGGTAGGGCCAGGCACAAACAGGTGAGCAGAGCAGATAGAGTCAGAGACGGGAATGAAGTTGGGGTAGGGACGGGATAGTGTTGGACACGGGGATGACTCTGTGCTGGGGTTGGGGACAGCGATGGGGCCTTCTGATTTCTCATAACTTCCCTATCCTAGCTCCCATGCGTCAGAGACCCACCCCAGCCAGTCCCTACCTGGCAGGGGTCCTGACCCTGGTCCAGTCCTGCACACATCATGTTGTTGGTGACGACACCAGGGTAGAAGACCTCGCACTCTTTAGGGCTCAGGACAGTGACCCTGGAGCAACTCAGGCCCTTGTTGTACTTCACTGATGGGAGGAAACAGTAGGTAAACCAGCGGCCAGCCCTTAATCCTCCAGGACCCAGGAGTTCACGCCCCCAACCCCCTCCTCCCTCAGACCCATCGTACTGGCCTTCAAGGTATTCCCCGGGATACAGGCCTCAGGGAACCCCGCTCTTGCCTCTTCGGGTAGCCGTGGTACCCCAGCCAGCGACCTGGCACTCGTCTCCGGGCTGGGCACAGCGGTAGGGCAGGCGCAGGGTCTGGATGCGAGGTCCCAGCACAGCAGGCCTGGCCAGCTTCAGCAGCATGAGGTCATGCTCGTCTGTCCGCCTTGGCAGGATGGGGCCTGAGCCCTGGTGGTACTTGGGGTGGATGACATGGCGAGTGGTCCGGCGGAGCTGCTCGCCCTGGAGGAGGAGCAGGTGGTCGTCCCCAACGCGAGCCCATAGAGGACTAGGGAGGGAAGAGATATATAGGGACAAAGCCTTGTTAGGAATTGGGACCAGACTCTGAGTCCCTGGGAAGGAGGGTACTAGTAGCAGGGTAGGAGTCTAGACTCTGGGGTCTGAGGGAGGAGGGGTTTGAGGGTGAGGACTCTGGGTCTGAGGGAGGAGGGGGGTAGGGGTGGAGCTGGAGGCTTGAGTTCTTGGGAAACAGAGAAGAATGATTAGGCATTTGGGTCTCTGAGCGCTGCAAGAATTGAGTGCTGGGGTAAGCCTCTCTTCCTTCCTCCCTCAGTGACAGCTCACGAGGTGAACAATTTCCTTAGTTAGAAATTACTAACCACACCAGATCCTGACTTCTGTCTGTGGCGTACAACTATCTACACTTCAACAGAACCCAAGGAGTTTTCAGGAAGACAGGGGTGGCCGAAGGCCCAGAAGCGCTCAGAAGGACCACACCGCCCCCTGGCGGCCACAGCACAACCCCACCTCTCCTCCTACGGGAAGTCCTCCAGCACTAACTCGCACAGGGACTCAAGTGCCCCAGCCCTTCCCGCCCCCTCCCAGGGACCTGCCTCCACAGCCCTTCCGTAGCTGCCCCGAGGATCTCCCCTTACTTGTTGTTCCGGCAGTGCGCGGCTGTGAGCACCCAACTCTTGTCCACCAGGACGCCCGCGCAGTGGAACGAGAGGCCACTGAAGAGGGAGACCTGCCAAGGCTGCGAACCGCGTGCGCAAGGAGCGCCGGAGGCCACAAGGTCCACGCCAGTGTCGTTTCTGGGGAGCAGCACCGCCTCCGCGGCTGGAGAAAGAAAATGGGTGGAGATCAGAGCAGGCAGGACAAGGGCTGGGTTTAGGGCCGGAGCTGGGGGGCCCGCAGCCAAAACCAGGGAAGCTGGGGGCGTGCAAATTGGGGGTCCTGCAGGAACCGAATGGAAGTGGCAGGAGAAGAACAGCGGGAAAGGGGAAGGAGGACCTTCCCCTTCAGAGCGGACTAGGGTTAGGAGAGCGAACTGGGTGAGTCTGGAGGGAGAGGGACAGGGAAAGGGACAGAGGGCAGCGCCCGGAGCAGAGCGGGAATGGAACGCGACGGGGCCACCAGGGGGCGACGACAGAACGCGACGGAGCTTGCGGAGCAGGGGCGGGAGGTGCGCAGCAGGTGGAGAGAGGGGCGAGGGCAGAGCAGTAGAGCAAGACTGGGGAGAAACGGGAGGAGTAAGAAGGGGTGGGGACAGAATGGGACTGAGAGAGGGGCCGGGGTTAGTAAGGGGCCGGGAAAGTAAGCCGCGGGGAGAAAGGAGTCGGGATCCAGGCTGAGGGCTGGGGTCGGGATCCCCTGGCGAGGAGCTCGGAATTAGGCCCGAGCCTCCTCTGGATCCGCTGGTGGGCGCTGGGGTCCCCAGAGGAGGCGCAGTGCGCGAGGGCTGGTGATGAGAGCGCACTCTCCCGGGGACCTCCCGCCAAGCCCTGTTCCCCGCCTCACCCCACAGTTGCGTCACGAGCAGCGGCAACAGCAGCCTCGACAGGGCCCGGGCGCTAGAGGCGGTGCACAGGTGGCGGTGCGGGAGTCCCATGGCCAGGACTGAGACTGGGGGGGGGTGGGGGGTGGGCAGGGAGAATTAAAACAGATGCCTCGTCAGAGACACCCCCACACCCACCCCAACTCGCCCTTCTGCCCGACCTGGGCCAAGCCAGCCCTCGCGGACCCGCTGAAAACTTCGGCCCACAACCTCAGGGGCGGACCGACAGACAGGCGATTGGGGCCCGGAACACCCAATACAGGCACAATTACCCTAATGACGCCTCTTGTGGCGTCCTCCTGACCTCCCTACGCCCGAAGGGGGAGCGAGGTCCCAGCCCGAGCTTTCCCGGACTGTCTGCCCAGCAGCCTTTGGGGTCCTCCCTCCTTCACAGGTGGACGGGGGTACGAGGTTCAGAGGCGCATGCCATAGATAGGGAAACTGAGGCTCAACCAGGGCTGCCCGCGACCCGAAGGTCCCCACCCATACTCTCATAACACTCCCCTACTAAGGTGAAGTGCATCCCACCTCACCTGGGAGTCGATGCTGGGAAGAAAGGAGGAGACCCAGAAGTGGCTCTGCCCTGCCCAGTGGGCTGCTGAAATCCTGTGGCCTGGGACCCCTGGCCTGGCCTTCCCTTTTAACCTCAAAGAGCCCGGAAATTTCCCCACCCTCCCCCGAGGGATTCACTCCCTCCTTTCCCTCTCCCTAATTATACCGTGGGTGGGACTGGCACCCAACCTGGGCCCCAGATTCCTGCTCTGGGAGGGGCCCCGGGAATACAGGCTTCTTCTAGAGCCGCAAACACCCTTTTTGGAGCTAGACTGCGTGGGGATTCCCCAGGTCTCCTGTTCCAAAATGCCTTCTCAGGTGGGGAGAGAGGATGCCTTGTCCCTGGGTAGCCTCAGGGTCTCAGAGATAGCATTGGAGAGAGGTGATTACCACCAAGAGAGAGGAAAATAAACAAGGAAATGCCTACCTAATGACTGAGAAAAGCAGAATGCCCGCCAGGAAAGAGGGAGCCCAGAGATAAGAGAGATGGAGGGAAAGGGTAGAAGACTTAAAGACTGAGACACACAGAGACAAGGAAAAGAAGAAATCACAGAGGGGTACCTGGGCAGCTCAGTGGGTTTAAACCTCTGCCTTCAGCTCAGGTCATGATCCCAGGGTTCTGGGATCAAGTCCCACTGGGATGGAGCCCCACATCAAGCTCTCTGCTCAGCGGGGAGCCTGCGTCCTTCTCTCTCTCTGCCTGCCTCTCTGCCTACTTGTGATCTCTGTCTGTCAAATAAATAAATAAAATCTTTAAAAAGAAGAAGAAGGAGGAGGAGGAGGAGAGGAAGAAATCACAGAGATGGAAGGGGAGCAGAGAGGGAGGTGGAGCCCCAGAGCCAGTGTGGAGCTCTGTGCTGAGCCCTGAGCAGTGGGCTCACTGTGGGTCCCAGTGACTAGCGCCCCTCTTCCTTCTCCTGCAGGGGGCGGGTTGGGGGGGGGGAGGGCAGTGGATCACACCCAAGTGTGGTCCCATCAGATCCTTCCTGCCATCGGTGTGCCTTCATATGACACACGGGCCGTGAATCACAGGAGGCCAAGGCCATAGAGGAGCGTCAGTATCACCTGGACCAACTCCCTCCTTTCAGGTGAGGAATTGAGGCTCAGAGAAGGCAGTGACTCACAGAAGGTCACACAGCAAGTCTACCTAACAACCAGGAGGCCCCAGTTCCAGCTCCAGGCTCCTACTCCTCATGGCAGCAACCTCCCCTGAAAGGCGCGCAGGGCGTCAAAAAAAGATCCTGAGTTCTGGACTAGTGGGGCATCTTCTCCAGTGGGAACTGAGTTCACTGCAGAGGTTGTCCAGCTCTGTGCTATCCAGGTGAACTCTCTACACCAGGGGAAGTACCCTCTATGTGCTATTCAGTACAGCAGCCAGATGGCTATAGAGCATCTGATATGTGGCAAGCGTGACCAAAGAATTCCTTTTCTGATTTTAGGTTTTTTTGTTTTTTTTTTTGTTTTTTGTTTTTTTTATTTGATTTTAGGTCATTTTAATTTAGAAGGCCCCACATGGTTAACAGTGGCTGTCCTACAGACCAGCACAAGTCTGGGGAAACTACCTCGCCTGAAGGTTGGAAAGAAAAACAATTGGGAGCTCCTTTTCTTAATTATGGGCAGGCTGACTTACCTACTGTGCTATCATTCCTTTAAGTGCACAATTTTACAAATAAGAAAACTGAGCCTCAGTCAAGGCAGTTTCGCTTGGTAGTTAAGAAATCACTTCGCTTTAAAAAAAGAAAAAAGTCCAGGCACCTGGGTGGCTCAGTGGGTTAAGTCTCTGCCTTTGGCTCAGGTCATGATCCCAGGGTCCTGGGGTCGAG
This sequence comes from Mustela nivalis, assembly GCF_964662115.1. NCBI lineage: Eukaryota > Metazoa > Chordata > Mammalia > Carnivora > Mustelidae > Mustela > Mustela nivalis. The sequence goes on along the minus strand of NC_139037.1, from coordinate 53,903,303 downwards.
CCCCACATCTGGCTCTCTGCACAACAGGGACCCTGCTTCCCCCTCTCTTTCTGCCTGCCTCTCTGCCTACTTGTGATCTCTGTCTGTCAAATAAACAAATAAAATCTTAAAAAAAAAAAAAGAATAAAAGAAAAAAGAAAAGGAAGAAAGAAAGAAAAGAAAAGAATGAAAAGAGGAGACGTTGCTTTAGATTCCTTGCTTTTCTCCTTACTGGCTGTGTGACTATGAGCAAGTGGCTAGTTTCTCTGTGCTCAGTTTCCTCATCTGCAAAATGGGCATAATAATGGCACTGAATTTTTGTGAAGATTAAGTTAGTTGATATGTTTAAAAGCCCTTAGATCAGGGTCTGGCATATAAAGCACTCCAAAGATTCCTTTGTTCACTATTTATTGAAACCTTAGTGCATGCCAGAAGTTGTCTTTGGGGCTCAAGGACACAACAGTGAATGAAACAACTATTATCTCTTCCAGATCACAAATTAATACAAGACAAGATTTGAACCCGGGCCTCACTGATTCCAAACCCCAAGCAGATTATTAAGCCACAGCCTCTCTCATGGTTCAGGAAGCTGAAAAGAAAATACATAAAAGTGTCCTCGTTCAGGCTTGACTATTAACAGAATGAGTAAGAACCACATCGCCAAGTAGAGATCAGGGGTGTTGGGCTGGTCCTGGCTAGTTATTATCCATAGTCTTCTGGATCCAGTCTACATATTTGCAGACCTTTGTATAGACACCAGGCTTTCTGGTGACAGCACATGGATCCTGGCCCCAGGAGATAATGCCTTGAAGAGACCCATCACACACCAGAGGGCCCCCAGAGTCACCCTAGGTATGGAGAGAGAGAAAACCAGTCAGAAAAGTGGCTTGGTCATGGAAGGGGGTCAGGGTTGGGCATTGTGTTAGGGAGGAGGTGGTGCTGGGATGGTGTTAGGAGTGGGGTGGAGATTGAGGATGGGGTTTGCGAGATGCTAGGGGATGAGGCTGAAGCTATGGTGGCAATAAAGATGGGGTTAGGGTTGATTAGGGGATGTTGGGGCTGGAAATAGGGGTGGGAATGGGGATGGAGCTGGGGATCCTGTGGAGGTTAGGAATGGGAACTAGGGGTGGACACAGAGTTGGGGTGGCAGGGTGAGACAGGGTCAGGGTTGGGAATGAGGTTGTGGCTGCAGATGAAGAGATGGTTGAGGTAGGAGACGGGAACGGGGAAGCGGCTGGAGACCCAGGCCCTGTCCCCTGACCTGGCAGGAGTCCTTGCCCTCTTCCCGAACACTGGCACACACCATGGTGTCTGTGATGTTGCCGGGGTAGGCCTTCTCACACTCCTCGTGCTTAATGATGGTGATGTTGGCGCATCTTAACGTATGGGGCAGGTGCACTGTGGAAACGGCATGAAGGGATGTGGAAAACGAGGGACCCTGGCCCCGTTCCCCATGCTGCAGTGCCTGCTCTGCCCACACACTACAGCCAGTCCCCATCCGTCTTGCTTGCACCCAACTCATCTCTGTGCTCCTAGCAACAGCACGGGTAATGCTAGTGAGTAAATGTATTATGGCAGTCGTTCTATATACACTATCTCTGATCCAGCCCTGGTAGGTGGGTGAGATCATCCTGATTTTACAGAGAAAAAAACCAGGGTTCAGAGATGCAAAGCCACGTGCCTGAGGTCCTGCAATGAGCACATGCCTGGCACATCATGTCTGTCTGACCCCCAGGCTAAGACTTTAGTCTCTACCCTACGTGGCTCTTACGATTTCCCTCTTCTTTTTGACTTATCCCAGCACTGACACCCCCAGGGAACCCCCTCTTGTACTCTTGTACTCTGGGAATCTCCCCTCTGAAGTCTCCTCTGGTTCCCTCTGTCCTTCCACCATCGGGATCACCCACCCCTGCCCTCCATGTCCCCTATCTGGAGCCCCTACACTGGGGGCTGGACGTGGTGCCCCAGCCAGAAATGAGGCAGCGGGTGCCCGCAGTGACACAGCGCGATGACAGGGTGAGTGGTCGCACGGCCCTAGTGATGAAGGCTGCGGTTGCCATCTTCACCAGCATGATGTCATTGCGGTGGTCTTTGTTGGGGAGGCTGTTGTTGAAGTCTGGGTGGGGGAAGGACTCGGTGGCCGTTCGGGTCTGCTCACAGCCATCCCGCCGCTGGAGGTTGTGTTCCCCCAGATGAACTACATATCGGCTGAGGTGGGAGAGATGGCGGTCAGAGATGGAAGGCAGGGGAGAGGCAGGAGAGGGGAGGAGGGGCGAGACATGGGGCAGGGGGAAGGGATGAGAGCACCTAAGAGAACAAAGCAACATAGCTTCACTTCTGACCTCACTCATTCCCACTTCCCACAGAAGCCTCCTTCCCAACCGTATCCCCATCCCAGCACCCGACCCCCTTCCCAGAGCCATCCCAGGTCCGACGCCTTCCGTCCTTCCATCCCGGCTCAGTGTCCATCATCCATGTCCATGTTGGACCCCACCACGTCCTCCCCATCCCCAAACCCCTCTCCATCCATCTCTCCATCTCCAGCCCCCTGCTGGCCCGCCCCAGCCCCCGCACCCACGGCTTGCGGCAGTGAGCTGCTGTCAGGAGCCATTTGGGAGCGATGAGGGTTGCCCCACAGAGCAGCCGAGTCTTCTGGAACAGAGCCACCTGCCAGGGCTGGGAATGAGGAGAGCACTGGTACCCCTTGATGATCCTGGTCTCTCCCCCTACATGCCCTGGAGGGGAGTGAGGGCAAAAGAGGGGGCTCAGGCATGAGACAACTCCCAGAAGTGGGGGTGGGGAGAACAGAGAAGGGGTGGGTGGCCTGGGCCCCAGCCTGGTGTCCCGCTGAAATACATCATCTGGCTGGACCAGGTATTAAATGACTGAAATCCTTCGCTGCTGGTTGGTCCGTAGCGACCGTTCAGTGCTGTCTGTATTCTGCCACACAACAGTTGCCCCAGCCCCTCCCTTGGGACCCTCCTTGACCTCTCTCCATTCTAGCATCTAAAGGGATTATGCTTGGCCCAGCAAGGGGCATTCAGGACCTTATCATGGCTCCTATATCCATTTGGATGCCCTGTGGGTTATTCTGTATCTTCAGCATTGGCTCGGTCACCATCCAGACATAGAGGGTTGAGGGACCCTAGAGACCAGAGAGGGAGGCCCTTGCCCTCCCGCATCTCCCATCATACCTGTCACCAGAGCAAGCATGATTAACTGAAGAATCATCATGGCCTGGAGAGGGGAAGGGCAGGCCCCAGGTTCTTCTGGGAACAAGAAGGGACAAGGGACACAATCACTTTATGGGGAGACTGGGGAGGGACTGGTTCATGCCCTCTCCTCCCTCCCCTGCCTGCTCTGGCTCTCCCCAGGGAGAAAAAACAGGGTTGGAGGAACGCCCAAGGTCTCACCACGTCCCAGCCTCCAAAGCTTTAAAAAAAAATCTGGTATCAAGGTGGCCTTGGAGGGGCCGATCTCAGCTAAAAGCTTCTCTGTAGCAATAGCCAGGGAGGATGTGGCTGATGCTGGGAGGGTCTTTAGCTGGGGCAAGGGTTTGGCTGGCCCTGTTTTAAGCCAGCCATAGTACCTGTGAGATGCATCTGGGAGAATGTTTTCCTTCTTGCCCACCTGAGACCTAGCCAGCACCCCCCAGCGCCATTCCGCATCCACCCCAGGGTGCTATAGGCCCTTTAAGAGCTGCCAGGGTGTGCAGTAGGGGGCTCAGCCTACTAAGGACAGTGCTCGGGCCCTGTCCTTCTGAAACCCTGCCCCTATGAAGGACAGACAGATGGAACTGGGTGGGGCTGGTCCAGGGAAGAGCCAGTGCCCTCAGCTGCCCTGGCCTGCAGGGGGGTGGGGTGGAGGGCTGGAGTCAGCTATCAAAGCAGGGATCGCAGGTCACTGAAGTTGGGGGCAGGGCAGCCAGTAGGAGAGACAGAGAAGCAGAGAGCACCTGCCCAAGCCAGGAAGGACAGAGCAGAGGAAGAAATGGCACAGAGGCAGAGGAGGCCTGGCTGGCTCTGGGAGCGCAGGCCCCTGCAAGAGGGTCTTCCCTTCCCTCCCCAACTCACAGGCTCTGGGACTGGGGCTCTGGGTGCCGGCTGGTGGCGGCGGCGGCGGCAGCTGCGGCGGTTTGGGTCAGAGGCAGATTGGGTCAGAGCATCAGGCGGAAGGCAGGTGCGGGTGGCCCGGATGACTGGGCCTCCTCGCCCTGCCTTACTGCCCTGGGGGTGGGGTGTGTGCGCCTGCCCGCCTGCCTCTGTCACCTCTCCAAGCCCCTCTTCTCTCTGCTTCTCCTCTCGCCTGCATCCTTCTGGGTCTGTCTCTCTTCATCTTTGGCGGTTGCTTCCTTTCTGTAACTCTGTGGCCATATTTCTCCTTGCCTCTCTGTGCCTCTGCCTTTCTGTCTTTCTATCTGTGTCTCTCTCAGTCTCTCTCTGAAGGACTCTTTTAATTCTTTATCTTTGTGTCTCTGTCTCTGCCTCCCTCCACCTCCTTCTCTCTCTCTCTCCCTCCGCCTTGTTCTCCAGGCTCTGTGTCTCTCCTCCTGTCCCTCCTCCTCCCTCCTCACAGCCCAAGCCCAGGTGGGCCCCTGGCTTCCTCTGGGCCCTCCCTTCTCCATTCCAAGGAGGGGGGAAACTGGGGCGTCACAGAGGTGGGGCTGCTGCCAGCCGAAGGGGCAGGACCAGAGGGTGGGGGAGGCAGGTCGGGGCCTGTGGGAGTCAAGGCCCGGGAAAGGGAGTCAGCCCTCAGCAAGGCCCCAACCCCTTGTGCTCCTCTGGGGCTTCGCTTCTGTCCCCCTTCCCTCCACTCCCTTCTCCTGCCTCTGCCTCCCTGGGGAACCCTGGGGCCCCTCAAACCCAGCTGTGGCACTTACTCGCTGTGAGACTCAGGTCCGATGACTTCCAAATCTGAGAGCCACCTCAATTTCCTGTCTGCCGATCCCTCTATCTCCAGGCCTGCTTGTTATCAGAGAGATCTCCTGCCTCTCTGTCTGGCCCTCCTCTCTCCCCTAACCAGAAGTGGGGCAAGACGACCAGGTATGGGTTCCTCAGGCAGCCACCCTGGCCTCAAACCCCGGCTCTGGCTCTTCCTACCACAGTGACGTGAGCCGAGGAACTCCACCCCGTGAGGCTCAGTTTCTTCATCTGCGAGATGGTGGGGGACAGCCCTGCCTTCAGGTGTTTGGGATGAAGACTCCAGGAGAGCCCAGCACAGCAGGCACCCAAGAATTCCCACGCTGTCACCATCATCTGTCACTCTCCCATCCCAAATTTCCCTTCCATTCACTGGGGAGAAGCTCCCTTGGCATCTTCTGGATGGTGGTGAAGACAGAGAACCCAAGGGGTGGGCAGGACTATTTTAAGACCTAGGCTGGGTGCTCTTGCTTTCCAAGGCTACACCTCGCCTTCCATCATCACAGACATATTAAAACAAACCCACATCCCACATTAAATATAATGTGTGCTCAACAACTCCAGCAAAGCCAAGTTGAAATTGGGAAGGTGGAAGAATGTTACATTTTATAAACATTTAATTAAATGGTCGTGAATTTTTATTTTGCAATTTTCATTTGGTATTTTGGGGCCAATAATTTCCCCCCTTGGAACCTTCATGGACACTGTTCCCAAACTGCTGGTTGGAGAAAAAAATGGGACCTATTTTTGTTATAAGTAACCTTTTCTACTCCACTTCCTGTGTGACCCCTAAGGGAAAACTCTCGACCTGTGGTCTCTATTCCTACACCTGTGGGCAGGGGAACCCATGAGCCTCCCTCCTGCGTCCACCAGCAGGGGGATACCAAAGAGACAAGACAGAGCTATAGTTACATTTATTCCAGGAAGAATTTAATTCCTTCCTCCCCCAACCATGGGACTTAGAAGGGCTGGCTGGAGTTGGAGTTCTTGGAAGAAGATCCACAGCCCAAGAAGAGTGGGAGCCAGGCATGATAACAGAGGTGGCATTGGTGCTCTGAGGATCAGTTAGTGTGGCCCCCAAGCTGAGCGGTGGAGATGGAGGGAGGTTAGTTGTTCCTCAGGACCATCCGGATCCAGTCCACATATTTGCAAATATTGGTGTAGACCCCTGGGATGCCTTTTTGCCCACAAGGCTCCACAGTCCCCCAGGACACCAGGCCCTGAAGGACTCCCCCGCACACCAGGGGGCCCCCAGAGTCGCCCTGGAATGCAGAAAGAGAAGAAACACCCAATGAGTAAGGGAGAAATCCTATGCCCATTGTCCTTTCCCCAACCCCCACACCCATTCCCAGGCCTTGAAGACAGAGGTTCCAAGGCTGGTTAGCAGAGAAGAGCACTGCTGTGCTCCCCGTCTTTTCTCCACAACAGTGACTGAGCAACCGGGAAGAACGCTCTGCACACCATTCCCAGGTGGCCAAACCCAGGGAAAGCAGGACTCCAAGGAAGGTGGGGGAGGGGGGTCTCTCAAGGACAATGCCTAGAGCTCTGGCCAATGAGTGAAGACACTATTTTCAGTGACCAATCCCAGCAAAGGAGGTGAGGAACAGGAGTTCTGTAGAAGACGACTGGCTGGTGTCCTGACCAATGAGGGAAAGAGTACTGCCATCAGTGACCAATACCAGCAAATCGGGAGCTATACATGTTCTCTCAGGCACAAAGGCTGGAGCCTTAGCCAGTGGGGTGGGGCAGCCTCCAACCAGCCTCCAGCCTGGAGGACCCCAGGGAGAAAAGTAGCAGAACTCGAGCGCAGAAGAGTCCACCAGCCTCCTTTCCGGCCTCCATCCTAGATCCTCTCACTTTCGCCTGGGCCGACATTAGTTAGAGGACGGTATGGGGAGAGACAACTGGTTACACACCTCAGTTCCAAGTCCCTGCCACCTTAGGCCTTCCCGTGTCTTCTCTTCCTCTCTCTCTCCTGGTGCCCCTCCCATCTTTCCTTCTCTGTTCCCTCCCTCCGTTTTCCACCACCCACCCCTCCTCTCTGACCTCCATTTCCTTGCTCTCCCTGCCTTATCCTGCGCCTCCCCTTTCTGACCACCTCTGTCTGCCCCCCATCCTCCCTGCTTTGCCCCAAATGTCCTCCCTTGAGTGACCACGGATTGCCTACATTCACTCACCTGGCAGGCGTCCGCCCCTTCCGTGCCTATGGCACACACCATGTTGTCCGTGATTCTCCCAGGGAACACAGTCCGGCAGGTCGCACTGGAGACGATGGAGACATTGAGGCATTGGAGCAGGTCCGGGAATGGGTCTGGGAGTGGAAGATAGAACCCATAGTGTTTCCCAAAGTTCCCCACTTGGGGGCCACCTCCCTCTACTCAAGGAAGCCAAATATGAGTCTATACCCTGCCCTTTTCCTGTGACCCCCCCCCCACTCCCACTACAATCTGCAAACGTCTAAATTTCAGATTTATGACTTCATTTAATAGTGACCCTTGCCCCAGTTCATTGACCCAGTCTCCCAACCTATGACTCTGAGTGCTTTAACTCAAGACACCCTTTGTCCCTCCAACCTCAGAAGCAACGAATCCAGACTCACTTTTCTCCTTAAATTACAGATGCTGTGACCTTTTACCTTCAATCTTGTTATCCTTAGATCCGAACTTAACCTCATGTTCCCTCTCTGTGTCCAGACCCCACATTCCTTGTCTTCTCTTAAACTTTCAGACTCAAGCAGTAAGCCATTGGTCCCAACTCCAAAATGACTTATGATCCCTGTTTATTTGACCCTAGACCTCATGACCCTAACCTCTAGGGCTTCCAATCCCAGGCCAATGATCCCCAATTGAATCCCAGTTTCCACCCTCAGATTATGGCCAGCTTGTGCAACATCTGGATCCCAAGTCCTCAACTCTACAGTGACCTCTAACACTAGAGTCCATGACCCATGACCCCAAGATCTTATTTATAAATGTCTTTTGCTCCAGTCTGATGACCCCTGCCATCACTCTGGTCTCCAGCCACATCCCGACCCATGACTTCTGACTCTATACCCAACCCCTTAACCATTTTGACTCCCAGGATCCCTGGTGCACCATGATCTCTGATCCCAAACCACAGTCCTCATGTTTGACCCTCATGCATCCTTCTGCTGAAATGGCATGAGGCCCTACACCCCAGACTTTGCCCATCCTGAGCCCTGACCCTGATGCCCCCTTACTCCATGGTTGATTGGTGATGCCCCAGCCTGAGATCTGGCACTTGGTGCCAGCTGCTGCACAGGTGTTGGGCAGGGGCAGTGGCTGAACACTGCGAGTCAAGCGGACGGGGGTGCCCAGTCGCAGGAGCCGGAGGTCATTGTCATGGTTATGCTGGGCTCTGTGGTAGCCAGGGTGGGTCACAGAGAAGCCGCTGCGCCGTATCTGCTCCGTCCAGTCCAGCCTGCTGAGGCTGTGCTCCCCCAGGCGCACCCAGTACCTGCTGGGGGTCAAGATGGCTCAGTGAGGGTGGGCTGGCCTTGGCACCCAGGCCCTCCAACCTCTCTCCACTGCTCTGCCCCTCAGTATCTGTCCTTACTCTCTCACAAGCTTGCTCTATCTCCCACCTCTATCACCATCTTTCCATTTCCCATTTGCCTACTTGTGCTCCCTGAGCCCATGCCTCTCTGTCCCTTCTTGATTCTCTTAGCTGAGGCAGAGATATCCAACTGTCATACTCACTGCTCTGTTCCCACCACCTAGAGGCTGCCTGGGCTGTCAGCAATTTCAGTGGAAGGAGTG